>NC_138101.1:114830510-116030510 GCF_964146895.1 Miniopterus schreibersii | reverse complement strand
TTTATTCCTGCTCAACCCATCACACCAACCATCTGCCTAAATAAAGATATAAGCATCTGCTCTATGGCAAGTGGTCTCAGCGGCAAATGTTTCCATCCTTGTGCTCATGTCACTGGGGCTGGATACATTATTTGAACAGATGTATACAATGGGAAAGTGTTGTGCCCACAGTGAAATGTCTCCAACTGCTTTCTATCAAAGTGCTTAAATGTTATTTGCACCTGCGTTATGTTAATAATATAAAGGCAGCAGGGGTCTGACAAAGTGAGATGTGATGCTATGAAATATATTTACATGGTTAATTGGAGTTTCTGAGAGACTCTGCTGCCAAATGGCCACACTGACATTGATGCATGCCCAAGCAGGCTACCTGATTAGTAGTCTGCTTTTTAAGCGGTGGAAATATGGCTACTTCAAAGGACAAACATACTCATAATCTGAATTTCCTAATAAGAATATTCCAAACTCTAGTATTTTATCTCAAAATAGGAAAATAACTTCCAGTATAAAGCTCTTTTAGGCCACCCAGGTAATTTCCATTTTGTTTTACAAGGAAATTTCTATAGGTATGTGTGTGCTTTCCATTTGTACTTCTGTCAACAGCATAACATACTAATAATCCATAGTGGTATTTTGCAGAGGTTATTGCATTGGAAAGTTCCAATTTCCACATTAAGGAGTTAACCAAAACCAGCTTGAAAAATGTCAATTTGTACTTGGTCTGCAACATAAAACGGTACCAAAAATCCAAGAACAGCATTTACACCACTAGTTAAGATCAAAATGTTTCCATATGAATGTCACATATTTGAAAACATAATATTTTGGTAATACATAGGGAATGTTTTCCCCCAGAAATGAGGTCACAAAGCCATGTTAACCACTGAACGCAAAACATCAAATTATAGTGGTTGTCCTTGCTACTCTGCATTAAATGTGAAGGCTAAAGAGCCAAGGAATTTGCAATAATAGTTGTTTTTGTAGCTTTACTGAGCTAAGGACTTGTGGTCACTTTCAAAATAACACATTTATTATTTTATTAACTTGACATTGATAATATTAACTTTACATAAAGTTATTCTGAGTTAAATGTTACCCCAAATAACTTTTATTCTGCAAATTACTCTGCGATTTATATTGCTCTTTAATAGAGTTCACAAGGTGCATTCGCACACAGTTGATCCGCATTATTCACAGATTCCATATTTGCAAATTCACCTGTTTGCCTAAATTTATTTGCAATCCCAAAATCCATACCGGTGGCATTTTTGTGGTCAGCTTTAGATACGTACAGGCAAAAAATGTGAGTCACCTGATGTGCATGTTCTCAGCAGTGGTGGATGGATGCTCTGCCCTGTTTCAGCTCTCATGCTATAAACAAGTGTTGTCCTTTTCGTGGTCCATTTAGTGGCATATTTTTCACATTTTTTTCATTTTGTAATTTCACTGCTTAAAATAGCCCTCAAGAATAGTGTGACACACTGTCCAGGTATTTCTAAGCATAATGTGCCTTTTGAAGAAAATACATATGTTAGATAAGCTTTGTCCAGTTATGAGTTATAATTCTGTCTGTGAGTTCAATGTAATGAACAACATATATTAAATGAGGTGTCTTTAAACTGAAACACACATAAAAACTAGGTTCTGTATTGATAGTTGATGAAAATATTGTACTGTGACCAGAGGCTCGCAGGAACCTAACCCTGTATTTCCCTTAGGAGCAATGGTTCAGTATTCACTAATTCAGTGTTTGTGGTGATTTTATAGAATTTTTTATATTAGCTAATTCAGCGTTTGTGGCAACTAATGTGAATGAGGAGAACCAACTGTACCTTATCTCATTTGACTGCTTCAGGGCAAGACCTATTATCCCCCTTTGAAAGAAGAAGGCACTGAGGCTCACTGATTTAGCCAAGGTCACAGAGCCTCAAAAGAAGGGCAGAAGGATAGCCAGAGCTCGCTGTCCAGCTCTTAGCTTAGCATTCTTTTGCCAGAATGAGAGGAGAGAGGGGGAAGAACAAATAGGAAAGAAGCTTAAGAAAAAGCTCTAATACCATGTTTGAAAAGTGAACTGTAGTTGGATAACACAATATAAACCGTTTTTAGGTTAAATCATAAAAGGTAAACTCTGCTTATAGGTAGCTCAGTTTTATTAATTTGAATTGAGCTATAAGAGAGTAGAGCTTAGTTTGGTTTTCTTATTTTCCCTTTGTCCTTTGCTCCTTGCCTCTCCAAAGACAATAAATATTTGTTAAATAAACACCTAGACATGAGAACTATAGCTTGGTGTTTCATCAAAAAACAAAGATTAAAATGTTTTCACAGCATCTAAGTAATATGATTTTTTTAAAAATGTTTGAGAGTTTAACGCATTTTCAACAAAATTTAATATGCGTTTGATAACCCGCTACATGCCAGGGTGATTTAAAGCTTTCCAAATACAGAAAACTGATTAAGAATTTTATAAAAAACCCAATTGATACTAAGGATCTAAAATAATTAAGGTCATTTTTCTAAACTTAAAAAAAATCAATTAACTAGCTATCCCAAACTTTCTTTACTTGAGTTCCGAAACGCTATATTCACTAATACCAAAATGTTAATGTACTTAAGATACAGTACGTATTTCTATGTCTTTAAGACATAAGAATATATTTTTGGCTCTGCCATATTATTTGAAAAGCATTGTCTTGAATCAGAAAATCCAGGGGTTTTTTTGTTTGCTCGTTTTTAAAAAAATCCTAATCTGAATTTACATGATAAACAGTAATGGCTATGGTTTCACTGGTAAATAATGTTCAGGTTTTAAAATTAGTAGGAGTTGTACAGTGAATGCATATTTGGAGAACTGTGTGGTTTTGAAGGGGGTCCTGAAGGTCACTGTGTCTTGCCCTGGCCAGGTGGCTCAGCTGGTGGGAGCATCGTCTGTGCACCAAAAGGCTGCGGGTTCTATTCCTGGTCAGGGCACATACCTAGGTTGTGGGTTCGATCCTCAGTCAGGGTGCATATGAGAGGCAACCGATCAATGTTTCTCTCTCACATCAATGTTTCTCTCTCTCTCCCCCCTCCCTTCCTCTCTCTCTAAAAATCAATAAAAACCCATCTTTGGGTGAGGATTAAAAAAAACACCAGGGTCTTGCCTCAATGCATCTGCTGTCTCCTGACCCCCATTTATTATTACTTCATTGAATAAAAATAGCACTCACAATTTGAAAACTATGTTTAAACAATACAAATGTTATGACAGAGATGAGAAGTGTTAAAAGACCTGTATAAGAAGACCTTTCCACCTGCTGCAGACTTGCCTAGTAAATGGAAAAACTCGACTGTGAAGCTGGCAAATGACTAAGAATTTTGAATGACTCCAGTAAAACAGGCCCTCCCTGGACTGAAATGAAGGCTCACTCCCGACAATGAACAGTGGGACCTGTTTTAACCAACTGTGCGGGGAATTAAAATTCATCCTGCTTTCTCCAAGGTGCAAACTTCAATCCTTAATTAGCATAGCCACAGTGAACGTCTTACTAGCACATAAAAAACATAACTGTTCCTGTCACAGAAGCATGTGGCAAAGTTGCTCACTTGTGCTTTTCCTTATCTGTCAAGTAAATAAATTCATTTGCATTTTCCAATCACTGTTGTGGTTTTGTCTTTTCCTTCAACAAATTTAAAGTGGAAGTTACAACTGTAGTTGGCCTTATCATGTTGTTTTCATAACTATTTTTCCCTCAAAAACATGGTTTATCACTTGTTAGAATTTGCTATTTTCCAACACAAAATACCTGCCCTTTATATTTCTATTAGCTTATCATTGGAAAATGTCAAATAAAAAAGGGAAGTTATGGGAAAACCATGAATCCTGTCCCCAAATCCTGAGTGCATGAGAAGATAGAAAATTGTAACAAAATAAGTCCAATGAACTTTTAAAGAGTCTATAAGGAATACTTTCACAAAGAAAGTAATAACAATAACACTAAATTATAATGGAAAGCTTTTAATATAGTATAAACTTTTATTAGACTGATATTATAACATTAAATGTCTTTATCCAAAATTAGAAAAGATTTAAATAGAAGGCACTAGAATTTGTAATTAGTTATTCCTCTAGTTGTTTCCTAGCTTCAAACTCATATCCCTTGACTCCTAAACTCCATTGGCTTGAATTCTACATGTGTTAATGTACTGAGCAAAGGTCATCTCCTCTCTGCTATGTGGTTTCCTGACCAGCTTCAAAAGTCTGGCTTAACCAATAGTCCCTTCATTCAGATTCTCAAACTATGTCATACTCAGTTCTAATACAGTATTTGCCAAGCTTTATTCTAATTAATTACATACATGTCCGCTGTTCTAATAGAATTCTGTGTTTTGTAGAAGCACAGGCTCTTGCCTGATTTATCTTTGGATCCCTCAGAGCATCCGACATAGCTCCTGGTAAGTATTTCCTTGGTGATCATTCTACAATATGATATTTTATTCGGAGACAGTATGTGATGCAGTGGATTTTGTTAAGCCTTGCAATTCTGCTGGTGATGTCCTACCTGAATTTCATGCATTAATGTGTATAATATGTGTGTGTATTTACAAGTCTAAAATTCAAAAGTACCATAATTTATAGATAGCCATCAACAGTTTGTCAAATAAATAACTCAGCATTTAATTAATAAATGACACACACCGAGCAAACTTCTCATGTTGCATAAATGATTATATGTCATGACAGAAATATAAACAAAATCATAATTTAAAAGTCTGGTATTTTTCTTTGTTAAAAATGTTAATAGAATCCAGGCCACAGAGAAAGCATTTGAACAGATTAATGAGTAAATTAATGAAGAATTGGGGAATTCTTAGGCCTAATATATACTATACTGTTTTTCCTTACTTATATAATTTTCCATGATATAAATTCTAATTTCTGCCTAATTTGATTTAAAATGGTTTTAAATATTCATATATGTAATTAAGCACAATATGTTTGATCAGAGAAGAAAAAGGGAAATGATCTAAAAATAGATTATAAATATTCTTTATAAATTTACAGTGTGACACAGGGGACAAAGAGTGAGTTTTGGATTTTGATAGATCCTTAGACCTATCAAATCTTAGTTAAGTCACTTAACAGTTGGTGAGCTTGGTAAAAGTACCTGAACCTTCAAAATCAGAATATATCTAACTTATCATTAAGATTAAATAAAACAAAGGATATAAAGTTGGAGGTAGAGTGACTGTGACACTGAAGGCACTTGACTAATTCAGCTCTTTTAGCTATTATACCTTTTTCCCTGCCAAATCCTGGATTTGGGGCTTAAATATCCTTCGTTTCAGAAATAAGTGATGAAAAATTTACTAGAGCTAATGAATCCTAGCTAGGCTTCACTTTTTATATTTTGGCCAAGTCAATGGAGGTAACTAAGCTTATGCAACAGCTCAGAGAGGTAGACACACAAACAAAACAAAATCAACCTTGGTGAGAAGCAAAGTAGGCAAGAAGTGAGTGGTGACATGCTTTTGTTACTTCCCTGTATTAGCCAGAAACCAAGCAGCTCATTGTTTAGTTACACAGACGCACAACCTTTCAGAGCTGGAAAAAAGTGTCTAGTAATATTGGCTTTACTAATAGGGAAACTGAGGCTTAGGAGCAAAATAACTCGTCTGAGGTTCCATAGCTCGTTGGAGGCAGATCGGGTTCAGGAGCCCAGCTTCCCTGACATTTGTTCCAGTATTCTTTCTTTTAAGCAGTCACACCTCTCCTTACTTGCTCAGATGAAGGATGTCTATCAGCTAGGACACCGAACTTTCAAACCCTTGATGAGTTACCCAGAACTGCAGAAATCTTCCAAAGATATATACCACAATATACTCACAGGAAATGCACACTTTTTATTTCTAGATAGGGTTTACTGTCCTGCCCTGTCATTCTCATAGCCTTTCTTGCCCTAGTGTTCAGGCTAGATCTTGCATGAATCTCAAAAGCTCTTACTCTCCCTTTGGCCAAATGTCTGGATAAGAACCAAGCCACGGGGTTTGCTCTGTTTACTTCCCATGGGTCTCCTTGGATCATGCTTGGCCTTCTCAAGCCAGTAGGCATTCCAAGCAGGAGGCAGCTGTGCCTGTCTCATTACATTAGCCTCCACACACAGAGCGAGCCCAGATATTAGTCACAACCCTTAAGAATGATAGCCACCATCATCTTATAAATGCCTACTATGCTATTAGCAATATGCTAGGTGATTTACATATATTTACTCCTTTAGTATCCATATAACCTGTGGGGTAGGACTTATTAACTTCATTTTATAGATTTATAGATGAGAAAGCTTAGGTCAAGAGGTGTACCTAAGATTATGCAGTTCAGTGGTAGAATTGGGTTTCAAACCAAGATGATACATAGGGGCAGGGGAAAGACTTGAGTTCCTCATATAAGTTAGAGTTCACCTTTACTGTGAGAAAAATTTATTATTCTTTATTCAGAAAGGACTCTATCTCCACCTATAAATGGCTTTTCAGAAAGGTCCAGGAGCTCATGTTAAATCATGATTTCCTGTTTAAAAGTCATATGGAGGGTAAATGGTTTTCCTTATACTTCTTTTTAAGTGAGTATGGGAGGAAACAGGTCAAAGAAATGTGTAAGCAAATATCCCCTCCCTCTCTCCGTGTGTGTGTGCGTGCGCGCACCTGTGTGTGCATGCATGTGTATGAATTATATAGATACATATATTCTCTCATTAAAACACATTATTCTGCTTCACTAAAGCCAATACTTTGTAATTTCACTTGATATCTATTAGTGTCAGCTAATGGGCTAAGCTCTGTGAGTTTTGTGTGAAATGAGATGGCCCTGCTCTCAAGGAACTCTCAGTAAAGGAGAAATGTCTTAAAACCCAGGAATCTATATAAACCCAAGTAATTTACCAAAGGAAATAAACTTTCAGGTATATTAAAATTTTTGTTCTTAGTTCCAGGAAATAAGCCATCTATGGTTAGAGGGCAGCGACATGAAATGTATCAATAAAAACTATAACAGCCCTGGCTGGTTTGCTCAGTGGATTGGAGTGTCATCCTTGTACCAAAGGGTTGCGGGTTCTATTCCCATCAAGGCATATACATAGGTTGCAGGTTCGATCCCTGGCTGGAGCGTGTACTGATCCATATATCTCTCTCACATTGATGTTTCTCTTTTTCTCTCTCACTTCTCTATAAAATCAGTAAATATATCCTCAGGTGAGGATTAAAAAACACACTGCAGCCGGGCCTGGCGTGGCTCAGCGGTTGAGCATCGACCTAGGATCCAGGCGATCGGGGTTCGATTCCTGGTCAGGGCACATGCCTGGGTTGTGGGCTCGATCAATGACTCTCATCATTGATGTTTCTCTCTCTCTCTCTCCCTCCACTTTCCTCTCTCTGAAATAAAAAAAGATATATTTAAAAAAACACCAAACAAAAAAAACCACTGCAAAACAAACAAAAAAAACCTATAATACACATTACCATTTTCCTAAAAAGTGGCTTTTTCTTACCTTGATCTTTTGGTGGTAGTGATGAAGAATTCTGTATTATGATGTATTTGACTTGAATAGTAACCTCCCTAAAAATAAGTAAGCACAAAAAATAATTAGAAAATAATTAAGATGCCAAGTTAATACATACAAAAAATAAATTATAAGCTCTTAAAAAAGTCTTTCTATTTATAACTATATGAGTAATAAGAAATGAACTAAACTATTAAGAAACTAATGTTTTTATCTCATTCTCATTTTTATACAGACAGGAATTTACTGAATGTACTGGTGTGGGCCTGGAGAGGGAAGCAAAGCAGAATGGAGAGAAGGATTATATCTGCATCTCTGCCCTCATAGGGACAGGGAAATGTGCAAGCAGGCAGAGTGAAGATTTTCCTGAAAAAGCCCTCCCTGGTCATTGTTTCATATACTCTGTCTCAGAAAAATAACTAACATGTTTAACAATACAAGTAAAAGAAGCATAATTGCAATATAATCATTTGATGAACTATAATTCAGTCATTAAAATGTGATTATGAAGATTATGAAAATGTTGATGATACAATGCATTAGATGAACATACTAAATGACATAAACAGTAGGATGACAACTATAGAAACAGAGGCACAGAAAAACTCATACAGGAAATATATTAATATGTACATTGGCATTGTGTTTGGTAATGAAATTACAGATGTTTTCCCCTCCATTTTAGCTATTTTTCAAATTTCCTATAATAAGGGGTTCCATATTAATAAACTATTTGAATACAAAATTAAAACAAAGTCCTTGAAAAAATTAGGTAAATATTTTTATAAGCCTCCATAGAAGTGTTTCTAAACATGACACCAAAGACAGAAGCAATTAGGGTAGAAGCTGATGAATTTTTCTATTTAAAAACGTAAATGTTTTTTTAAATAGAAAATTAGACAAAATTAAAAGGCATGACTTCTGCTTCCAGGCAATACTGAGTAAAATTCACTCAATAAGCGAGCACTGTGTTTCAAAAACATTGAATTTTTAGTTAAAAATCTTCCCTCAAAGAAAACTCTGGGCCCAGATGGTTTCTTTTGTTCTAAATATTTAAGGAAGAAATAATACCAATTATATACAAATTGAAAAGGAGGAGATTCTAAATATCTAATTCTAAGAGTCCAGCATTACCCACATACCAAAACTAGACAAAATGCCACTAGAATGAAAGAAACCTCCAGACAGATCCTTTATAACACAAATGCAAAAGTTATAAATAAAATTTTTAGCAAATCAAATCCATAAATATAACATATCCTGACCACGCATGGTTATCCCAGTAACGCACACTGGATTTAACATTTAAAGTCTATGTAATTCACAATATTAACAAACTAAAGAAGAAAAACTCAATGATCATTTCAATAGATAAAGAAAATGTATTTGATAAACTCTAACATCCATTCCTGATTAAAAATTAAACTTTTAGAAAACTAAGAATAAAGAAAACTTCCTCAAACTGGTAAATGCTGTCTATGAGAAATCTACAGGTAACATCATACTAAAGACTGAATGCCCTCCCTCTAAGTTTACAAACAAGAGAAGAATATACACAATCACCACTTCTCAATATTTTACTGAAAGCTCTATCCAGTTCAATGAAGCAAAAATGAATAAAATGCATACAGATTGGGAAATAAAACATAAACTGTCTTTATTTGCAGATAGCATGATTACGTAGAAAATTCAATCTATAGAAATAACTAATAAATGAGTTTAACAAGGCTGCAGAATACAAGATCAATGTACAAACATCAATTATATGTCATATGCTAGTAACAATCAGAAACTGAAATAAGTTAGAAATTAAATTTAATATATTACTTGTAACGGTATCAAAAATATGAAATAATTATGAATAAATCTAACAAAAGATGTGAAAGAACTATACACTAAAAACTATAATATGCTGATGAAATAATTTTTTTAAAGCTAAATAAATGGAGAGATATACTGTTGTGTTTATAGTCAGAACAGTGATAAAAGGGCAATTTTCTGAAAATACTAGATTTATTTATTTATTTTAATATATCTTTATTGATTTCAGAGAGAGGAAGGGAGAGGGAGAGAGATCCTGCATGCCCCCTGCTGGGGATCAAGCCCACAACCGGACCCGGAACAACGGCAATCTCCTGGATCCTAGGTTGATGCTCAACTGCTGAGCCATGCCCGGTCAGGCAATACTAGATTTATAGGTTCAATGTAATCCTAGTTAAAATCTCAGTATACATTTTGTAGAAATGAACCAATTTATTCTTTTTAAAAAAATATGTTTTTATTGATTTCAGAGAGAGGAAGGGAGAGGGAAAGAGAGATACAAACACCAATGATGAGAGTCATTGATTGGCTGCCTCCTGCATGTCCCCAACAGGAGATCGAGACCACAACCAGGGCATGTGCCCTGACTGGGAATCCAACGGCAATCTCCTGGATCCTAGGTCGATGCTCAACTGCTGAGCCATGCTGGCTGGGCACCAATTCATTCTTAATTCACATGGAAATTCAAAAAACTTAGAATAGCCAAAATCACTTTTTAAAAAAGGAAAAAGTTAAAGAATAATACTACTTTAGTTTCATGACTTACTATAAAGTTATAACTATCAAGACAGTGTGCTATTGATATAAAGATAGACAAATAGATCAATGGAACAGACTAGAGGGTCCAGAAATAAGCCTACACATATATGGCCCACTGATTTTTCATGAAGTTATAAAGGGAAATCAGCAATAAACAAAGAATAGTCACTTTAATAAATGGTTCTAGGAGTACTGGATATCCATATGCAAACAACAACAAACAAACCCAAAAGGTATCATACACTTACATGTAACAGCTAAAACTACAAAATTTCTGTAAGGAAACATTATGGCCTTATACCAGGCAAAAATATCTTACATAGAACATCTAAAACATAATCCATAAAATAACTAATAATCTGGACTCCAAAATTAAAAACTTCTGCTCTTCAAAAGATACTGTTAAGAGAATGAAAAGACAAGCCACACAGTGGGAGAAAATAATTGCATACAATAAATATAATAAGAAATTATACCCAGAACACTCTTAAAACTCAGTAATAAGGAAACAAACAATGCAATTTTTAAAATGGGCAAAAGATCTGAAGAAATACTTCACCAACAAAGATAAGGCTTGCAAATGACATGAAAAGATGCTTAACATCCACTAGTTACTAAAGAACTGTAAATTAAAATTACAAAGAGATAGTGCCATCTACCTATCAGAATGGCTAAAATGGAATAAAAAAGACTATATCAAGTGTTGGCAAGGATGTAGAGGAACTGGAAGTCTTATGCATGCTGGTGGTAATGCAAAAAATTACTTTGAAAAATAGTTCGGCATTTTCTTAAAGATACTCCTATCATATGATCCATCCAGTTCCTTCCTACTGATCCAAAAGAGAAGAATATGTCCATTCTAACAGAAATGAACAAAAATTAAAAACGTAAATGATGAATGCCATCAATATAGCAAGATTTAATACAATATGCTTTATAAATCATATATATGATTACTTTTAATTTCAGTTAATATGCCATATTTAAACAGAGTTGATTAAAATGAAAAGTAGGTGAATTGGTTTCTTGAGAAGTAAGCTTGATGGTAGTGGAAATGGAAGTCTTCCATTTATTTTTAGTTGAGGAAACCTAAGATAGACATAACCTTGTCTTTGTTATTCTGCCTAGCCAAGGTTCCCAAAACCAAATTTAGATAAAGAGTCTTACAGAATATATGAAAATCATTGTCTCCATACTCAACAAGCTTACTAATGTCAATCCATGGTGTGAATGTGTTTAAGTGCATGCTCTTGAGTGTGTATGTGGGCACCATACACAGAATTGCAATGTGGACATTAATCTAGATTACTATTTCCAGGGAAGGATTTCCTAGAAAATACACATCATACATGAACTGACTGACACAATGCCATTAAAAAAAACACATCGTAAGATAATAAATTTGTCTAGGAGAACTTGAAATATGAAAATATAAAAAAAGGTAATAAAGTCTTTGGCTGCATTAACATTGGTAATTTATAACAGGCTCTTCTTTATATATTAAGATAATGCTACTAACCCACCACTCACTGGGCAGCTGCTTTTCTCACACACCTTGCTCTAGTTTTGGTCCCACTACAAGCTTGTGGCTCTTGAGTTTAAAGCAATGCATAGTGATTGCCCCACAGGTTTTAGGCTTGAGGCTAGAACCAGAGTTGGTGAGTCCACAGATGACAGCTTCACCTACACTCTATTCTATACTGTAAGTCTTCTGAATTGAGGGCTTATTATGCGCTAGACCTACAAGGTAATTCACTCACACCTCTTATCCTCACATGAAAATCAGCATTGTTATCATCTTTCAAATGAAGAAACTGAGGCTCAAAGAAATTAAGTAATTTGCTCAAGGTTACTTACTGGGAATGAGGTAGAATTAATTACCCAGGAATGTCTAATCCCTAAATTCATAGACATGCTCATGCTCTCCTGTGTACAGATCCTCCTCTGTCCCCTATCCTTCCTCCCCTTTTCTCCCTCATGCACACACTAACATACATACAAGTGTGGACTAAGTCAATGGAAATATATTCAGAATGTTTTTGTGCTGGATACTAGAATTAAAGGAAAATTAGTGAAACAAAGAATGGAAACAAAGTAATAGGGAGAAGTGATTTAGAGAAGTTAGGAAAGGAGTGAACCTGTCAAATTCTTTTATTCAAGGGGAAAAGATAGTCATCTTCAAATATTGAAGAGACATTATTTGGAAGAAGAATTAGACGAATCCTATGTAACTCCAGTGAGCAATTAAGATTCCTAAGACTAGTGAGGGAGACAATTTACAAGAAGGCAAATTTCAACTGGATATAAGGAAGAACTTTCTCATGACTATTGATATTCAACTATGAAACTGATTTCCTATTACACTACCTGCAATATTGATCTCTGTCACTGGAAAAGCTGATGAAGCTTTTTTTTTCTTTTTTTTTTCTTCAGTCCTAAGAATACAGCAAGGTCTCAGAAAGATTGTATAACACCAGACATCAAAGAACTGAAAAAAATCACTTTCCTTTTACTATACAGCATTAAGGAAATGAAAATGGTCATGACACAGAAAAGAAAAAAGGAACTGCCTAAATGAACTTGTAATTGTGAAGTATTCAATGCTGCTCTTGTCCTTTTATACACTTGGGTATTATTTTAAAATTTTTTATGCATTTGAGCATGAATTTTCCTCATGAGGAGTAATTTCATGTGCCCATTATATTTCACTATGTTTTTTCCTTTTCAAATCAACTTTACTGAGGTATAATTTTATACAAACATATACACCTATGTAGTAATCACATTCTTTTTTCTTCTATATTTTATGCTGTTTTGACATATTAGGAGACTGGTTGGTTAGACAGAGTGCCCCTTCCAGGGCTAGCTAATTCTACAGATAGCAAACAACCAACTCCCCTGTGAGAGCAGCTTTCAGATGCAAGCCAACTAATCCCAAATCCGTATCTCCAATTATCTTCTTTGTCCAGCTCTCATACAGCAACTCAGTATTTCCCCTGGGTTAGATCATTACCCCAGGGCCAGGCACTGAACAATTAGGACCATCCTACGCCTGAAGCCATTGAAATCATTCAAAGTAGCCAGTCCTAAACTGTCTTGCTCTGCCTTGCCCTTCCCAGGGAAACCAGAGTAAAGGCTCTAGGCCATGCTTTCCCAAGGTTCCTTGCCTCCTGACTAACCCTGGAACTTCCCCATGTGGCCTTGAATTTATGGCATGTTCCTTCCTCTTGGGAACTATAAATAATGGATTCTTCTTTCAAAGGCAGTTGTTTCTCTGTAATCTTACCAAAACTGATTAAAATAAGCCTGGGATATATTTCAAGAAAATATAGAACCATAACATTGCCTCAAAAAGTTCTCTCCTCCTCTTTTACAGTCAATCCCTACCCCTCACCCCTGGCCCCAGGTAATCACTGATGCTTCCAATCACTATAAGTTAGTTTTGCTTGTTCTAGAATACAATATCATTTCATATCAATCAAACAGTATCTGTTCTTTTGAGTATCAGTAGATTATTCCTTTCTATTGTTGAATGGTATTCTATCCTATGACTACAACACAATTTGTTTATCTCTGGTGAAAACCTAGGAGTGAAGCCACTGGGTAGTAAATTAAGTATATGTTTTACTTTATAAGCAATTGCCTGATCTTGTTTATCTTTTCAAAGAACCAGCTCTTGGTTTCATTGGTCTTTTGTATTGTTCTTTTTTTGGTCTCTATGTCATTTACTTTCCCTTTGATCTTTACTATTTCCTTCCTTCTACTTACTTTGAGCTTTTCTTGTTGTTCTCTTTCTAGTTCTTTTAGTTGTAGGGTTAGTTGATTTGAGATTTTTCTTGCTTTTTGAGGTAGGCCTGTAATGCTACGAACTTCCCTAAATGTTCTGCTTTTGCTGTGTCCCATAGATTTTGGGTTGTTGTGTGTTCATTTTCATTTGTTTCCAGGAAGTTTTTGATTACTTCCTTGATTTCATTGGTAAACCGTTCATTGATGAATACCATGTTATTTAGCCGCCATGTGTTTGAATGTTTTTGAGTGTTTTTATTGCAGTTGATTTCTAGTTTCATATCATTGTGACCTGAGAAAATGCTTGATGTGATTTCAATCTTCTTCAACTTGTAGAGACTTATTTTGTGTCCTGACATGTGGTCTATCTTTGAGAATATCCCATGTGCACATGAGAAGAATGTATTTTCTGAAGCTTTGGGGTGTTCTGTAAATGTCGATTAATCTATCTGAACCAGTGTGTTGTTTAAAGTTGCTGTTTCAGTGTTGATTTTTTGTCTGGAAGACCTATCCAGTGATGTCAGTGGGGTGATAAGTCCCCTACTATGACTGCTATTGAACTCTTCCTTAAAGTCCTCCAATAGTTTTATAAATATATTTAGGTGTGCTTATATTGGGTGTGTATATGTTTATCAGGATTATATCCTTTTCTTGGATTGATCCCTTTAGTATTATACAGGGATCTTTGTCTCATTATGGCCTTTGTTTTGTAGTCTATTTTGTCATACATAAGTATTGCTATCCCTGCTTTTTTCCCCCTTTCCATTTGCTTGGAAAATTCTTTTCTATTCTTCCACTTTCATCCTGTGTGACTTTTGTTCTGAGGTGGGTCTCTTGTAGACAGCATATATTTGGATCATGTTTTCTTATCCATTCAGCTACCCTATGTCTTTTGATTGGAGCACTTAATCAATTTACATTTAAGGTTATTATTGATAGGTACTTATTTAGTCCCATTTTTTTATTCTTTATGCCTATGTTACTCTATTTCTTCTTACAGCCATCACTTTAACATTTCTTGCAGTGCTGGTTTGGCGGTAATGAGCTCTAGCTTTTTTTTTTTTTTGGTCTGGGAAGGTCTTTATTTCACCTTCAATTTTGAATGATAGCTTTGCTAGAGAGAGTAGTTTTTATTTCAGATTTTTGCTTTTCATTACTTTAAAAACACCATGCCATTCTCTTCTGGCCTGTAATGTTTCTGTTGAGGAATCAGCTGACAGCCTATCTGAGCTTCCTTGTAGGTAACTGACTGTACCTTGCTGCCCTTAAGATTCTCTCTTTGTCTTTAACATTTGCCATTTTAATTATGATATGTCTTGACTTGTATCTCTCTGAGCTCATCTAGCTTGGGACTCTCTGTGCTTCTGGAACTTGGGTGACTTTTTCATTCATTATGTTAGGAAAGTTTTCTGTCATTATTTCTTTAAACAGTTTCTCTATCCCTTGCTCACTTTCTTCTCCCTCTTCAACCCCTATGATGTTATGTTGTTCCATTTTATGATGTTCCAAAGTTCCCTTAAACTGTTCTCATGCTTTTTAGATATTTTTCCTTTTTGCTGCTCTGATTGAGTGATATTTTTCTATCTTGTCTTCTAATTCACTGATTCGATCACCTGCTTCTTCTAACCTATTGTTAATTCCTTCCAGTGTATTCTTTATTTCAGCTATTTCATTCTTCATTTCAGACTGGTTCTTTTTCATGGTTTCTAGTTTGTTTTTCATGCTGCTGAGCATTCTAAAATCCATTAGTTTATACTCTGTTTTTGATAAATTGCTTGCATCCATTTCATTTAGTTCTTTTTCTGGAGATTCTTCCTGTTATTTCATTTAGAGGCCTGTTTCTTTGTTTCCCTATTTTTGCTGTTTCTTTGTGTTTGTTTCTTTGTATTGGATAGGACTGCTATGCCTCCCAGTCTTGATGAAGTGGTCTTCTTGTGAGACCCAGTAGTGTAGTCTCCTTGATCTTCTGAGCTGAGTGCTCTAGGAATGTCCCTTGTGTGGGGTTGTGCGAGCCCTATTGTAGTTGGGTCTTGATTGCTTTTGTCCCATTCAAGGGTGGTCTCAGCCCTCACGCTTGCTGAATGTGAGGTACAATCCCGATCATGTCAACTGTTATATAGGTGCTGACAGAGCCAAATAAGACAAAATAAGACCAAGTTGAACATGAAAAAAAACAAAAAAAACAACAAAACAAGAACAAGAAAAACTGAAAAAAGAAAAAGAAATAAATAAAAATACTAAAAGACATGAGACCAAAAGAATTAGAGGGGGAAAAAGAACCAAAGCAGAGAATATGAAGGAAAAGAAGGAAAAGAACTAGAGTAAGAATAAAAATAAATGGAAAAAAAAAAGAAATAATTTTAAAAAGTAATACTAATGAATAAAGTAAAATATAGAGTAGGAAAAGAAAAATGGGAAATGAGAAAAAAATAAAATACAAAAAATAGAAAATAATTTTAAAAATAGAGAGAAAAGGATTGACTAAAAAGAGAGAAATAAAAGATATAAAAGAAAAAGAGGGAAAAAAACAAAAAACCTTTGGACCTACTATTTGTGGAGCTTGGTGGATTTTGCTCTTATGTTGTTGATTCTGGCCCATTGGTGTCAGTCCTGGACCTCCTGGGAGGTTCTCTGGTGCAGGTCAATGTGAGTCAATGTCCCTGCCTGGCCCTGGACAATTTGACTGAAGTCTGGCAATGTAGAGTCCCAATTAGACCAGTGAGTGGATCCCCCATAGCCCAGAGGCTGAGTCTGCTTTGGGACTCACACCTTGAATGTCCCTTTTTGGAGCTGCTTTCCCTTCCTCCATGGAAATGGGATCTTAGGGGGAATTCTGGTCTTGGCCAGGATAGTTAGAACAGACTTGCATTGGGGCTGGTTCCCAAAGTTTGTAGGATGGGGGGTGCACACTTTCTCTCCTTCTAATGCCTCAGCTCTACCTTGCTTGCTGGCACCCCTTTGCTACCACATTGAGGAGGAGGGGATAAACAAATAAAAAATAAAAAAAACAGCCCCACATGGCACGCCAATCTTTCATCACCATTGGCTCCCATTTGGCAGGGCCTCCACCCATGCTATGACGAAGCCAAGTATCCAAGTACCCCGTGCCACAGACCCAGCTGCAGGGGTACAGGTTTTCCAGTCCAGACCCATTCCCCTTTGTCTCTGGTTGCTGCAGACTGGGGCAGAACCAGCTTTTCCACAGGTTGGGGAAGGGGGGGTTCCCTGCACTCAAGGTGGACAGGACCAATCCTCTTTCCAGAGCCCCACTGTCTAGCCCTGTTGGCTCTCCAACAAAAGATCCTCTAGAAAGTAAAGGGTCCCTCAGATTCATTGGTGGGTGTGCCCGTCTGACCCCTTTTCTGGCCCTGAACTTCAGGATGTGACTTGCCTGCAGACACATTTTGGGCCTAACTTCCCCTATGTGGGACAATGGCTATGGTAGGGTGCTTGCACTGCTCTCTATAGCAAGTCTCAGCCTCAGAGTCCCACCACTTGGAGATGTACCTTTTTAACTGAAACTTCTTACTGTGTAACCTTGGATAAGTTCTTTAATATTTTTGCTAACTCAGTTTCCCTAGAGAGATAGCTTCTAGTCAAGATGGCAGGGTAGGTAAATATGGTACTTGAATCCTCCCACAACTAAGCTACAGAACAACCATCACTGAGAATCTCTTCAAGTCTAGCTGAACATAAATCCTATAACTAAGAAAATATGGATGAAGCCATGTTGAGGCTGATAGAACGGGTGGAGACCCAAAACAGGTTAGTCCCACACACGTGCATCAGTTAAAAATCAGGACATTCAGCAAGGGAGCAGGATACAAAATTAACACCCAGAAATCAATGGCATTTTTATATACCAATAATGTACTCTCAGAAATAGAAACTAAAAAACAATTCCATTTACCATTGCAACTAAAAAAATAAGATACCTAGGAATAAACTTAACCAAAGATGTAAAAGACCTGTACTCAGAAAACTATAAGACACTGAAAAAAGAAATAGAGGAAGATATAAACAAATGGAAGAATATACCATGTTCATGGATTGGAAGAATTAACATCATTAAAATGTCCATACTACTGAACACAATCCATAAATTCAATGCAATCCCTATTAAAACTCCAACAGCATATTCACAGATCTAGAACAAACACTTCGAAAATGTATATGGAACCAAAAAAGAACCCAAACAACCACAGCAATTTGAGAAAGAAGAACAAAGTTGGAGGGATCACAATACCAGATATCAAGTTATACTACAAAGCCACTGTAATCAAAACAGCCTGGTACTGGCACAAGAACAGAAATATATATCAGTGGAACAGAACAGAGAACCCAGAAATTGACCCAGGCCATTATGATCAATTAATATTTGACAAAGGGGCAAGAACATATAATGGAGTAAAGACAGTCTCTTCAATAAACGGTGATGGGAAAATTGGACAGGTACACACACACACACACACACACACAAATAAAACTAGACCACCAACTTACACCATACACAAAAATAAACTCAAAATGGATGAAAGACTTAAGTGTAAGATATGAAACCATAAAAATCCTAGAAGAAAACGTCAGCAGCAAAATCTCAAACATCTCTCGTAGCAATATGCTAGCTGATACATCTCCTAGGGCAAGAGAAACAAATAAGAAAATAAACAAATGGGACTACATCAAAATAAAAAGCTTCTTCACAGCAAAAGAAACCATCAACAAAACGAAAAGGGAGCTTATTGCATGGGAGAACATATTTGCCAATGACACATCTGATAAAGGGTTAATATCCAAAATATATAAGGAACTCATACAACTTAACAAAAGGAAGACAAACAATCCAATTAAAAAATGGGCAAAAGACCTAAATAGACACTTCTCCAAAGAGGACACACAAATGGCTAAGCAACATATGAAAAAAGTGCTCAACATCGCTACTCATCAGAGAGATGCAAATTAAAACCACAATGAGGTATCACTTCACACCTGTCAGAATGGCTACCATCAACAAATCAATGAATGGTAAGTGCTGGCAAGGGTGTGGAGAAAAGGAAACCATAGTACACTGCTGGCACAAATGCAGACTGGTGCAGCCACTATGGAAAGCAGTATTGAGTTTCTGCAAAAAATTAAAAACTAAACTGCCATTTGACCCAGTGATTCCACTTCTAGGAATATATTTTAAGAAACCAAAAACACCAATTAGAAAGATCTTATGCACCTTTATGTTCATAGCAGCTCAATTTACAATAGCTAAGATGTGGAAACAGCCCAAGTGTGCATCATAGATGAATGGCTAAAAAAGCTGTGGTACATTTACACCATGGAATACTATGCAGCTCTAAAAAAGAAGGATCTCTTATCCTTTGGGGCAGCATGGAGGGAACTGGAGAGTATTATGCTAAGCGAAATAAGCCAGTCAGAAAAAGATAAGTACCACATGATCTCACTTGTATGTGGGATATAATGAACAAAATAAACTGATGAACAAAATAGATCCAGAGACATAGAACCATAGAACAGACTGAGGGATCTCAGAGGAAAGGTGGGGTTGGGGGGGAGTGGGTGGGGAGAGATTAATTAAAGAACTTATATGTTTATAAGCATAATCCATGAACAGAATTTGTATGGGGAAGACCTGGGGGTGGGATGGATGTTGGGGGGAGGTGATCAATAGGTGTAAAAAGGGGTCATCTGTAATATTTTCAAAAATAAAGATTAAAAAAAAATAATAAAAATAAAGCAGATTGCTCTTCCCAATGTGGGCACCCTCTAATTCACTGAGGGCCTGAATGGAACAAAAGGCAGGGGCAGGGGGATTTCTTTCCTTCCTGCCTGCCTCTTTAGAAAAAAAAAAATTGGGAGGGATCTCTCAGGTATGGAGGATCCCCTTTGAGGAGGGAGGGGTCCTAGCCCCGTACAATGCCCACCAGCCCAGCGTTCCAGTGCTGGGAAGAGAAATCCCTATAACTTCTGGATGTGAAAATGAGCAGGGACTGTGGCTAAGATGGAAGGTTTCTGGAGTCCCAGGCATTCCTCTTAAAGGGTTAATGCATGAACTTAGACTCACTTGTTCTAGGCTTCAGCACTGGGATGGCAGCAAGAAAGGCACCAGGAACATAGAAGGAGGAACTGAAGTGCCTAGCATCAGGGAAAGGGCTGGAGGTGCAGCTTTCTCCCAGACAAAAGTATTGGTAGAGGCCACTGTTCCTTTGCTGGACCCTCCCCTCACAGAGCTGGCAGGCGGGTGCTATATCTGAGTCTCCATCATACTGGTTAACATAGTTCCCTGGCTGTGGTAATTTGCTTAGACCCCGCCCCACCCAATTCTCAGGCCCATGCAAGATGCTTCCATACAAATGACCTGTTTCAGGTTATGCTTTGGAGTTTCCTAAAAATCTCTCAAAGGTTCACAAACCCCAAAAAACATCATCAGGACTCAGTGTGCCCTATACCTCTTATTAAGTGGCCCTAGGTGTGACACTGGCAACAGTCAGGTTTGGCTCACAGCTTGGCCACTCCTGGGCACCTCCAAACACAGCACAAGTAGCAGCCATTTGCAGAATGCTTTGTAGCTCATGCGTGGTGGTCCCAGGTAGGGCATAGGTGGCGGCTCACCTTGGCCTGCACGTCCTGGGATGCCCCAGTTCCAGCACACCTGGTGGACAACTTCAGACCACACCAAACCATCACCCAACCACTTTTATAAGTGACACGCTCAAGGGATATACTCAGTGGGAAAAAGAACTCCACTGAAGCGAGTCCTGCTCCTTGGGGTCAGGCCCTGCACAGCATACCCTCCATGGTGGTAATGACAAGTCCTTGCACCATTGGCCTGGAGGTAAATCCCTCCCACTGACATGCCAACAGCAATCAAGGCTCAATTACAACAGGAGGGTGCACAGATCCCATCTGGGAAGCACACCTAGAGTGGCCAGCTTGGGTGATCAGGGAGACTGTGCCACTGGGCTCTACAGGACTTCTACTACATAAGGTCACTCTACCAACACTGGGAAACACAGAAGCTCCCCTTAATACACAGAAACAAACACAGGGAAGCAACCAAACTGAGGAGACAAAGAAACATGTTCCAAATAAAAAAACAGAATAAAACTCCAGAAAACAAACTAAACAAAATGGAGACAAGCAATCTACTAGATGCAGAGTTTAAAACACTGGTTCTAAGTATGATCAACAAACATAGGGGAAGAATAGATCAACATGGAGAGAAGTAAAAAAGATAGAAAACTTCAAAATGAAGATAGAAAACATAAAAAAAGCCCAGTCAGAAATGAAGAATACAGTTACTGAAATGAAGAATATATTATAGTGAATCAGCAATAGACTACACGAAGAAGATGATCAAATCAACAAGTTATAAGATAAAGAAGCAGAAAACACCCAATTAGTACATCAAAAAGATAAAAAGAATCCAAAAAAATGAAGATAGTTTAAGGAGCCTCTGGGAAAACTTCAACCATACCGACATTCACATCATGGGGATGCCAGAGAAAGAACAGAGAGAACAAGAAATTGAAAATCTATTTGAAAAACTAATGATGGAGAACTTCCCTAACCTGGAAATAGAGTGTCCCAAACAAAATGAACCCAAAGAAGCCCACACCAAGACACATCATCATTAAAATGCCAAAGGTTAAAGACAAAGAATCTTAAAAGAAACAACAAAAAAGCAGCTAGTTACATACAAGGGTGCTCCCATAAGACTGTCAGCTGATTTCTCAACAGAAAACTTTGCAGGACAGAAGGAATTAACACAAAATATTCAAAGTGATGAAAAGCAAGGACTTACATCCAAGATAACTCTACCCAGCAAAGCTATAATTTAGAATAAAAAAACAGATAAAGAGCTTCACAGACCAAAAAAAAAAAAGCTAAAGGTGCTCATCACCATCAAACCAATATTACAAGAAATGTTAAAGGGTCTTCTTTAATAAGAAGAACAAAAAAGATCAAAAATGTGAAAAACAAAATGGCAATAAATATATATCTATCAACAATTACCTCAAATGTAAATGGATTAAATGCACCAATCAAAAGATTAGGAAGGCTGAATGGGTAAGAAAACAAGACCCTTGTATATGCTGTCTACAAGAGACTTCAAATGGAAAGATACACACATGCTGAAAGTAAAGGGATGGAAAAAGGTATTTCATGAAAATGGAAATGAAAAGAAAAAAACTATAATAGCAATACTTATATCAGACAAAATAGACTTTGAAACAAAGGCTATAACAAATAATCGAGAAGGACCACTTCTTGGGTATTTGTCCATGGAAACCCAAAATACTAGACCCAAAAGAAATATGTACCCATATGTTCATTGCAGCCTAAGTGTCTATCACAGATGAATGAATAAAGAAGAAGTGGTGCATATATACAATGAAATATGACTCAGTCATAAAAAAGAATAAAATCTGGCGATCTGCAACAACATGGATGGACCTAGAGGGTATTGTGCTGAGTGAAATAGGTCAGACAGAGAAAGATAAATATGTATGATTTCACTTTTATGTGGAACCTAAAAAGACAAAACAAAATAGATGACCAAGCAGAACAGAAACAGACTCATAGATACAGAGAACATATTGATGGCTGCTAGATGGGAGGGGCATTGAGAAGATGGGTGGAGAAGGTGAGTGGATTTAGAAGTACAAATTGATAGTTACAGAATAGTCATGGGGATATAAAGCACAGCACAGGGAATATAGTCAATAATAATATAACTATGTATAGTGTCAGATGAGTACTAGATTGATTGGGGTGACCACTTTGTAAGTTATATAAATGTCTAAATCACTGGGTTGTACACCTAAAACTAATATAATATTGTACATCAACTATAAATGAAATATAAAAATATATTTAAAAAAAGAAAGCTCTGGTAGGTGTTGCTCAGTGGTTGGAGCGTTGACCTCTGCCCCAAAGGGTCACTGGTTTGATTCCCAGTCAAAAGCACATACCTGGGTTGCAGGTTTGATCCCAGGCCCCGGTGGGGGCACATCCAGGAGGCAACCAACCGAGGTGTCTCTCTCACATCGATGTCTCTTTCTCTCTCTCCCCCTTCCTCTTTCCCTCCTTCCCTTCTAATCTCTCTAAAAATCAATGAGAAAAATATCCTCGGGTGAGGATTAACAACAAAAAATCCCAACAAAAACAAAAAAGAAAAGAAAGGGAGAAATAATACTTTAATACTTAACCCATTTGGCTAAAGAAAGGATTAAACTAGATATGTGTAGAAAATACTTTGTAAAATAAACTATTCAAAAAACAGGGTATTATATATGTTAATAAACTCCCCCAGAATTCTTCCCAAAGAAAATAAATGGTTATTACCATCTTTGGTATTACCACGAAGAAAGGGAATATACTAGAATATACTTAGAAATACAAACATCATTGTTTCCAAAGGTAAGATCTGATCATTTACAGCATAAAATGTATGCACATAGAGATACTTGTGCTCCTTAACATTTGCTACACGTGTGGCCTAACTAGGCAGTAATGTTTGGGAGGTCATTTTTCTACCTCAATAAAAATCTATTGGGGGAAAATAAGTAGCCTCAGACTCTTATTTCTTTTCACTTTACAGGTTTTTCTATAAAAATTCTTCCCACTCCTGTGGCTTTAATTGCAAGTATAAATTTATGTTTCTAGTTCCCAGGTTCTAGGGTGAAATATTCTCTACTTACTATATATCTCCACCTGATTACATGCAAACTAAATGCAGCTCCTGGTTCCTCTAAAGTATTTTTCAAAGCTCTCACCTCTGTTGTATCCCCACATTAGGTCTGGGTTTCCTGGTACTACAATAGCCTTCTAACTTGTCTGTCTAGAGTCTTACATATTTCCAATCTATTCTCTATTATGCAGCTAGAAAAATCTTCCCTTTTTTAATTAAAAAATTAGGTTTATTGAGGTATAATTGACGACACTGTACATATTAAAGATTTAAAGATTTGACATATGTACATATACTTTGTGAAATGATTACCACAATCAGGTTAATTAACATATCCATCATCTCACAGGGTTACTCTTTTGAGTGGGGTGAGAATACTTCAGGTCTACTCTATTACCAAATTTCAAGAACACAAGACACTATTATTGACTGTAGTCACCATGTTGTAAATTATATTCCCAGAGCTTATTCATCTTATCTTCCCCAGAGACAAGCACTTTCAATTCTTAGAGGTGATTCTTGTGGTACTTATACCTCTATATCTGTCAGTAATACACTATAATCTTACTTCCTGATTGTTCAATTTTAGGCAGTATCTACTGAATCCCACTATGAAAGATGAAGATTTATCTCTATTTCTCTATCTCTCAATCAACAAAACTTTTGC
This sequence comes from Miniopterus schreibersii, assembly GCF_964146895.1. NCBI lineage: Eukaryota > Metazoa > Chordata > Mammalia > Chiroptera > Miniopteridae > Miniopterus > Miniopterus schreibersii. The sequence goes on along the minus strand of NC_138101.1, from coordinate 116,006,245 downwards.
TTAATAATTTTTCTGAGTATAAAATTCCAGGTTGAAATTGAGCAAGTCATTGTTCCACTCTTCTGGTTTCCAATGTTGATGTTAAGAAATCCAAAGCTACTTGTGATCCTTTGTATGCAATCTGTTTTTATTTTTTTTCTTTATGGAAATAATATTTAGAAAATTCACAGTGAAGTGTTCCAGCCTATTTTCATCCATTTGCCAAGTGTTTCGTGGGTCTTATGAATCTGAAAACTCTTGTATTTTAGATCCTGGTATATTCTCTCCAGTTATTTTCCGAGATTTACTTTACTCTGCTCTTTTTTCTCTGAACTCTTATTATTCAGATGTTTACCTTCCCTGGACAGTTATATATTTTTTCCTTTTCTATGTTTTACCTTTTATTTTTGCTCTTTCTGAAAAAAAATCCTTCATTTTACCTTCCAGTGTTTCAACTGAGTTCAACTGTCTTTACCCAATAGTCCATAAATGATCTTTTTAATGCAAATCTAATCATGTTTCTCCTATGCTTCAAGTCCTTCAGTACTTCCCTGTTGTCCACAAGATAAAACTCAACCTCTTTCACACTACACTTGAGGCCTTTCACAAATTGTCCTGTGTGGTTATCACCACTAGACCATCAGCCAAATAGGCCAGCTCTCATATGTCTCCACAAGTTTTCATGGAATGGCCTCTCTTCCCTATACAATTCCTACTCAACTTCCTTTCAAAGTCTACCTGGACAATTCAAAAAATTTCTATTGATATGTCCATTATCTTCTAACACTCTTTGACTGGTGCTCTCTTAGCATATAGCATCCATTTAAATTGTTTTCCCCTTAACTTTGTAAGTTTCTTGATGGTAGGGACAATCCCATGTTTATCTTTATATTTCTATAACCTAGAGGTGATTTTGCATATAACAAGATTTAAGAAATGTTTAATGGATGAATAAATGTCAATAATCTCGTAAAAATAAGAGAGAGTAATTATTTAACACTTGCACAGTTCCATCTAGTGCTTTTCATACTATTTAAATCTTTGATTTTCTAGATAAGTTTCTGAATCATTTTTTAAATAAATAGTAATTTTGAAATCTGAAGCAACATCTTATTAATTTTAACACACTATATTGTTCCATAGCTTAAAGTGATGGAACATTCACTAAATTATTTTTTTCAGGAATGAATTTCCTTTGATCTCTACAGATTGCCTGGTTGTATTTTTAGAAGAACTGAACGACTCCTAAAATGATTAAAAGTTATCATGTAAAAAACTTCCTAGTTTCTTCAATTTCTCTAGTCAGGCTTGGGGTTTTTTAAACACAACATTGTTTTTAGTGTCACTACCCAAAAACAAGTCCTAGGAAACAACGATTCCCAACATTATCTATAAATCCAATTTGTTGACAATGCCGCTTTTCTGTTAAAAGGTCCCAGCACATTTTAGTTAAGTCAAAAAAAAGACCCAAGTTTTAACAAAAAGGCATTCTTTCATTTCTTATTTATTCAAATGTAGAAGATATAGATATAAGAAGAATATTCGGTTATTTCTACATCAGACAGAGCATCCTTGCAATTTCCAGCCTGGCTTCTCAATGCTAAAAGAATGAAGAAGTCAGTCAGGCCATTGAGGTTACCATCTTGATGAAAATGAATGCATTTCAGAAAAAGAATTGCACCACGTGGTAATAAATGACACTCAGGAGTAAAATAAACACTATATAATAAAGAGGCTGTCATTTACATGTCCGTGATATAGATACAAATTGTGAAACTTCATTATTTTTTTTCCTTTGGTCTGGTTGCCTGTTTCAGTTTGGATTTAATTCATTACTTTGAATGATCACTGTTCCACCATTCTTGCTCTTCTCTTTTTTGTATTCTGTCACAAAATCCTATTTCAACTAAGCAGGCTTACAGCAAATTGATATCATTTTGTTTTCCTCACATTCCTTTTCTCTCTTTAATCTTACCTGTGGCCAAGCACCAAAGAGTTTTGGTTTCATTACCATAGACCAACCAAGGGATTTTCAACAAACTCTACCTCCTGCTTCTCTTCCATTCTAACCTCCTCACAACATGGCCAGCATGGACCACTTCTCTCTCAGCTTTTGTTGTCAGTGTTTATCAACTAACATGTAGATATATGCTCTATCCCCTCCCCAAATTAGAGATTATACATGCTACTCTTTTTCACTAATATATTTTTAAGAGCTCTCCATATCAGCACTTACGGATCCTCTTAATTATTTTTAGATGTTGTATAGTATTTCATTGCATGGAACCACAATTTATTAGCCAGTCACCTGCCAAATTACAATGAGATTGCTCTTGGCCTTTTGCTCTTACAAAGATGCAGTGTGCATTCTTATCCATACATCCTTGCTAACACGTACAAGTCTGTCTGTAGGATGAAGTCACAGTAAGAAATTTCTTGGTTGATTTAAAATTTTTATGAACATTATCAAATTGCGATTCAAAGAAGTTGTACTAAGTTCTCCAACAAATGTATGAAAGTGCCTCAAAACCACTATCTACAAAAATTGCCACAGGAATTTTTCAATCAACTATCCAAAAGCATCAAAAATTCCAGCATGCCTAGATATTTTTTCTCAACAATAGTGAATACACAAACACTGCTCTTTGTTGAAATATACAAACCCTGACAATAAAATAAAAACTTAGTGTCAATCTCAAGGATTTGGAAGAGTGATTGTTTATGGGAAGTCTCTGATCGACTAGAAAAGGGTAAAAGAGTTAGCTGCAAGAGACAGTGTTGCTGCCCAGCATCACCCAAAGGAAGTGGGTATCAGTGTCATGGAGCATGGTCCATTAATTGGTGTCAGCGCATTCTGGCTATGAAAATGGAAAGACGAAGTGATTTCCTAATTGAAAAAGACATCCAGATAAAATAATAGGAGGAAAAAGCCCTACATGTTTGAAAAAACAGTCTTTTAAAAATGTTTTTCTTATCAAGACGTTACTGAATGTACAGGTATAGTTTAATAGATAATTTTATAGGGTAAAAATGGTGCCCCTTTGTCTAAAAAGAAATAATGTCTTGACTGAGGTGCTACCAGCCCAGGATCAGGTGAACCCAATTAACCCAATTTTTACGTGTCTGTACCAAGAGGTTTATTTTAGATATACACTACTCCCTAAATCCTTTAGGGTACCACATGGAAAATCCATAAACAGGCTATAAAGGTCATGACATTAATTTTCCTGTCATTCTCATGCTTTAAATAGGCATCAAAAAACTAAAAAAATCTTGTCCTCTGGGAAGGAAGGCAAATCTGAAACCAATTATTGTAATACTATTAAATTAAACACAGTGACCTTAGCTAAATTTATTTTGGTACCTTTTGTTAATGAATAAACCTTCCCAAATAAGATTATGGCATCCTCTCATAGAGCAAAATGATTCACCAGAGGACTAGTAGAACAGAGTAACCACTCAAAAACCTGAATTTCAATCGCCTAAAGCTTAACCAGAAAGTTTAATAAGCATACATGGAATCTTTGTTCAGGAAGTGCTGTATCTGTTACAAAGCTTGTAAAAACTTCATGAGTATGCTACTGAAGCCAAGAGTCGTGTCTGTTTTCACTTGTTTCTGTTGTCCAATACTTCTCCTATTTTGTCAACTGAGGACTTGCTCATAACTACATTTTTTTTAAACCTAAAAGAAAAAAAAAGGGGCGAGGGGGCAGGGAATATCTCAGTAGCTTCTTTTTCTCCTTAAGTTTCCAAGATTCAAACCGCTTTAGGTGTTTGGAAGATAAAATGGTCCAGAGGCAACATCTAAGCTTAGGTTTCCTGGTAGTTCAGGTTTCCACCGCCTCACCAACACCTGGCCTGGACACCAGGTGGGACCTGGAACTTGGGAAGTATTTGCTGTGTGTGTCCTCCTGTGCTGTGAAACCAGACCACACAGACTGTTGGGCTCCTTTTAATCCCTACAAATGGTGAAGCAGAGATAGTGTGGAGGACAGTTAATGATGAGTTTGGGTGGATGGGAAGGAAAATGAGGCAAGAAGGACTATCTACATCTGTGTGGGACTAATGAGCTCGGGAAAGATGAATAAGTACAAGGCACAAAAGAAAGAAAAAGGAAGTGGGAGGAAAAAAGGAACACTGGCAACATTATTTTAAATGGAGAAATGGTATGTTAAGAAAAAAATTACTTAAATTCCAGTGTGTTTTTTTTTTTTTAATCTCTCAGATACAGAAACCCATGTAAAAATTAGTTCTTTATGCACTCTATTGCAGTTGGAAAATACACTTCTAGACTTTTTGTATAATGCTGACAGTCTTCATCATAGTCAATAACTATTGACTAGTTGTTAAATGATCTTGTTGCTGATCAACTGCAACAGTTTACAAAAATTTAACATGAGGTAAATAGTTCAATACTTTAAGATCATCTTTTATTTCTCTAAATTTGAAAGCTAATTGTAGAATAAAATTTTTTAATTGTCTATCTGTCTATAGGTATTAACTGACTATGAGGAGTGCCATATTGGAAAGAGGTGAAAAATAAGAATAAAGGTGGCGATAAAGAACCATTTTTTATCGCAAAGGTTTCTACATGGTTTATTGCGGATATACAGGGATTCCAACTAAAAGGATAGGATTGGGAATGCTTCCTTGATCCTGTGTTTTCATGTACTTGACCATGTTTCCACAATCTCTTTCTTTATCATTTGTAGATCCACATTTCAACTGCTCTTTGTACTCCAAATGTGTATATTTTTACCTTATCTGATGAAGCAATTTTTCAAGCTAGTGAAAGATGGTGCTGCCTGGCAGCCAAGAGTTCACTTTGATGCAGTGGCTTTGTCTATGCTACAGTGGTTTTATAATTATTTGATATTTCATTACATTTTGCTTTCATTTTTTTAGAAAAGTTAATGGAGCCTAAAATATTAAAAGTAAATGTGATTAACATGACAGCAAAAGCACAGGCAACAGAAGTAAAAACAAATAGTACTGCATTAAAATAAAATAAAAAAAACTTCTGTGCATCAAAGGAAACAATCAACAGAGTGAAAAAGCAACCTATGGCATGGTAGAAAATATCTGCAAATCACAGACAAGGGAGTAATATCCAGAATATATAAAGAATTCCCACAATTTAACAACAATAACAACCTGATTAAAAATGGGCAAAGTACTTGAATAGATAACTCTTCAAAGATGATTTAGGAATGGTCAACAAGCATATAAAAAGATTCTCAATATCCCTTATCATTAGGGAAATGCAAATCAAAATCATGATGAGATATCAACTTACACCCATTAGGATAATTACTGTCAAAAAAGTACAACATAGAAAGTGTTGGTGAGGATGTGGAAAAATTGGAGCCTTTATGCACTGTTGGTGGGAATGAAAAATGGTGCTGCTGCTATAGAAAACAGTATGGGGAATAGTGTTGCAATGAATATAGGGGTGCATATAGTCTTTTGAATTAGTGTTTCGGGTTTCTTCAGGTAAATTCCCAGAAGAGGAATCACTGGGTCATAAGGCAGTTACACTTGTAATTTTTAAAAAATATGTTTTTATTGATTTCAGAGACAGTAAGGGAGATGGAGAGAGAGAGAGAAACATCAATGATGAGAATCATTGATCGGCTGCCTCCTGCACGCCTTCTACTGGGGTTGGAGCCGCAACCCAGGCTTGTGCCCTGACCGGGAATTGAACTGTGACCTCCAGGTTCATGGGTTGATGCTCAACCACTGAGCCAGAGAGATCACCAGGCCATTTTTAATTTTTTAAGGTAACTCCATATTGCTTTCCACAGTGACTGAACCAATCTGCATTCCACCAACAGTGCACGAGAGTTTCCTTTTCTACACATCCTCACCAACACTTGTTTATTTATTGACGGTAGCCATTCTGACAAGTGTGATGTGATATATCATTGTGGTTTTAATTTGCATTTATCTGATGATCAGTGATGTTGAGCATCCTTTCATATGTCTCTTGGCCATCTGTATGTCCTCTTTGGAGAAGTGTCTATTCAGGTCTTTTGCCCATTTTTTAATTGGGCTGTTTGTGTTTTTTTTGGTGTTGAGTTTTATAAGTTCTTTATAAATTTTGGATATTAACCTCTTATCAGATATATCATTGGGGAATATGTTCTCCCATTCAGTGCATTGTCTTTTCATTTTGTTGATGGAAAAACTCTTTGCTGTGGAAAAACTCTTTAGTTTGATATAGTCCCATTTGTTTATTTTTTCTTTGGTTACCACTGCTATGAAAAAACTTGTGTCCACCAGTAGATGAGTGGATAAAAAAGCTGTGGTACATTTACACAACGGAATACTCCTCTGCCGTAAAAAGGAAGAAAATTTTACCTTTTGCAACAGCATCAACAGCATGGATAGACCTGGAGAACATTATGCTAAGTGAAAGAAGCTAGTCAGAAAAAGACAAGTGCCATATGATTTCACTCATATATGGAGTTTAATAAACAAACTGAACTACCAAGCAAAATAGAGACAGACTCATAGATAGAGAGCAGGCTGACAACTCAGGGCTGGGGGTGGGTGGGGGGTGGAGGGATTGAGCAAAAAAGGAAAAAAAAATAGAACTCATAGATATGGACAACAGTGTGGTGACTGCGGGGGTGGAGGGGGATGGGTGGAGGTGGAAGAGGGCATACATGGTGATGGAAAAAATTAAATTAAATTTTTAAAAAAACAACAGCATAGTGGGTGGTTCCTCAAAAAATTAAAAATAGAATTATATGATCCAGCCATTATATCTGGGTATATATCCAAAAGAAATGAAAGAAAAATCTTAAAGAGATATATGTGCAACCATGTTTATAGCAGCATTATTCACAATAGCCAAGAAGCAACCAAATGTCCATCCACAGATGAATGGGTAAACAAAATGTGGTGAACATGTACTATGGAATATTATTCAGCCTTAAAAAGAAAGGAAATGTTGACACATGCTACAACACAGATGAACCTTGAAGACATTATGCTCAGTAAAATAATCCAGTCACAAAAAGATAAGTATTATGTGATTCTACTTATATATCTAGAGTAGTCAAATTCAGAAACAGAAAATAGAATGGTGGTTGCCAAGGGCTGCAGGGAGGGAGAAATGGAAATTTGTTGTTTAATGGGTATAGAGTTCCAGTTTTACAAGATGAAAAAGTTCTAGAGATGGCTTGCACAGCAATGTGAATATACTAACACTACTGAACTTAAAAAGTTAGGATGATAAATTTTACGTTATGTTATTTTACCAAAATTTAAAAAAAGTAAATGTGATTATACTAGTGATAAGAAGCATAGATCCTGTAAACATAATTTTAGGCAAAAATGGCAATCATTCAGGATGTTTTAAGTGGGCAAATCTTTAACCTTTATTGGAAGGACACTGAACTTTAGCCAGGCATATATGTGTTCAACTGTAAAAAAAATAATAAAATTTAAAAATATTTACAAAATATACAATATTCATACTAGACATATATCTATGTCAAAAGAAATGATGCATTAAGGTATCGTGTAATGTTTTACTAGGTGATAGAATATCCTCTTATCTAGCCTTACACACTTAACTTTTGTGTATACTTTTAAGGAACATGATTTGTACAAAATAAATACTGCCTATAAATAGCAAGTATCAGTCTAAGGCTCCTCAGGCCATAACTATCAACATAGTCACTTTCTATTTCCCCCAAACACGAATCATCCCATGTTCTCTGGTGAGTTTATCGGAGAGGCAGGGGGTTTCTAGGTAATCTTTGTTCAGGCTACTTTAATATTTGCAGCTGACATAAGATCCAGTGTTACAGGGAAAGTACTTCAATAAATAATATCTTCTTGGCTCCAAGTTGGCCCAGGCGAGGTGAGTACCACCCACTCTACCCCCTTCAGTGAACTGCCACTCCAGCCACCCTTGCTCCTACGCCCCAGGCTCTGGGACTATCAAAGTTGAGTTGAGGGAATAAAGTTAACCCAAACTGTTCCAGATTAAAACAACTGTAGGCATGTCAGACTGGCTGTAAACCTTTCAATTAGCTTTGAGATTAAAGCAGCAAAGCCATTTATTCTTGGCTCCCCAAGATTTGGGTCTGTATTCACAATGCAGACAGTGAGACAAGTAGACAGGTGTGAGGGTGGGTGGGAGGCATTGCTCTGGGGCATGCAGGGCCTTGTGGGGTTCTTCTGGGAACATTCAGTTACATTTTAAGTATCTAAAACTCTGGCAGATTGTGCACATACAGATTATATCCTCTAACAATCACACGGCATGAAATCCAACATTGAAATACAATTATTGGGAAATCTTTTCTCATTTTGGCATATAATCTTCAAGACTGATATTACAAAATCAACTGGTTGTTGTTATAAATTCATTAAACATTCAGTTTCCCTATAAATGAGGGGGAAGGGTATTAATTCAGTCTAACTAAATAAAGTAATGTAAAAATGACAAAATTCAAAGGATAAGAAACTGCTAAGGGTGACTGCCTCTGTAAAGAGGAGAATCAGTAGGCACATTTGGAAGGGAGAAACTTTCCAATGTATACTCTTTTGTAAACCTTTTGAATATTTTACCTTGTGGATATACTACTTAAAATAACATTATCAGACATATGAACAACAAGAATACTGAAGCTGATAGAGAGACAGGAGGTTCTCAATAAATGCTGGAGGGAAATGAAATAATCTTAAGTGCAGCAAACTGGAACAGAGGATATACTCTGATCCCATGTCTTACAAAAAGTATTCTGCCAGGCCACTGTGGTTCAGTGGTTGAGAGTGCACCTATGAACCTGGAGGTCATAGTTCGATTCTCAGTCAGGGCACATGCCTGGGGTGGGTGAGTGAGGGGGTTGTAGGCTTGATCCCCAGTACAGGGCATGCAAGAGGCAGCCAATCAATGATTCTCTCTCATCATTGATGCATCTCTCTCTCTCTCTCTTTCTCCCTCTCCCTTTCTCTCTCTGAAATCAGTAAAAACATACTTTGAAAAAAGTTGCATTTTCATAGAGAAACAAAAATTTGTCAACGGTGAGGGCCTTGGCACTTGGGCTGGTGGAACTTCCTCCTTTTTTCTTTGTACATTGTGTAGGTGTGTATGTACGTGTGTGTGTACATACAGCTGACCCTTGAACAACACAAGTTTGAACTGTGTGGGTCCACTTATATGAAGATATTTTTTAAAAAAAATATTGGAAAATTTTTTTGAGATTTCCTTACTACCATGAAGCAATTGTATTGATTACACTAGGCGACCATAAAGCAATCATGTTGCTATTTTTCATTATTAACGCATGAATTGTTATATCTGTAAATAAATATGATTTTCTTTTCACTTCATCTTTTCATTTTTGATGTTATGTTAATAATGTGTATAACATCTACAGTGTTTTATATCATATAGACAACATTAATGTAGGTACTGACATGATTCATCTAGTAAATAGATGACATAAACTTACAGTATCAATACAGTACAGTACTATAAACGTATTCTCTTCCCTGTGATTATTTTAATAACATTTTCTTTCCTCTAACTTCCTTTATTGTAAGAATACAGTATATAACATATATAACATACAAAATATGTGTTAACTGACTGTATAATTATCAGTAAAGCTATTAGTAGTGAAGTTTAGGGGGAGTCAAAAGTTATATGTAAATTTTCACTGTGCAGGGGGGGTCAGTGCCATAGCCCCTGAATTATTCAAGGGTCAACTGTACATAGCTATCTATTTTTTATATTAAAAGATAAAGAATAGTTCTAAAAGTGAGAGAAAAGTACCCTAGTTAGAATCTACTTTAAAAACATATTTTTGTTCAAGAATGAAAAATAGATATTTTGACTTTTCAAGTAAAAATAACAAACTAAATGGTAATCTTTTTTCACTTTTTGTATTTTCTTCTTTCCAAATTCATTTTGACCATTAGTCTGAATAAATAATTTTCTGTCAAAATCAAATGCACATGATTCATCAATCAACCATCTAACGTCTATCAATAAAAAACAATTAGTCCATTGTGCCTACCTCAATAAGATGGACATTAGATGTAATTTCTTAAGATTCTAGTTTCAATACTTTTGAAAGTTTTGTTAAACTCATTTCAGCTTAGTAACAGACATTTAGTTAAGGATGAATTTTCAAAATCAGCACAAAAGAAATTTTTTTTCTAAAGAAACAATATTCTTTGACTTCCCACAACCAGCTTAGGTCCTCTTAGTCTATGTTCCTACTGCACAACATAATTCTCCTTTCCCAACACTGATCGTATTTATATTAATCTAATGTCTATTTTTTCTGACAGACTCAAAACTCTTCAAAGGAAGTTTCCAAGTTTGTTTTGTTCCCATTAGCCCCAAGACCATAGAGGGAAGAAGCCTTCCAAAAGTATCTGATGAATATACTTTGAAAGATATAAACCTAAACAAAAGGAGTTGGAAGATTTACAGATATTCAAGGGCAAACCAGATCTTAAATAAAGATTATATAACCAAACAAACAAAAAATATCTACATCGTAGTTAAAAATAGCATAAGAATAGAAGAAAAAGTTATTTACCTAAATGATTAGTCTGACAAAATCAAAGCATATGTTCTCTATGCAAAATTGCTAAAAGCCTCCAGAGTTTTGGCTATCTTATAAATATTAGGCTCTGAGTCACAAAGCCTTGAAAAATATAACCACAATTAACTTCTGAAATGGGATTATAATACTATATTCTTAAGGTATGTTACCACTGGAAAAATTCATCTTATTAGCAGATTGTTTCAGAATTCATTTTAAGAACCTTTTAAATAGAATTATAGGATGGCAAATATCCTTACACACAAATACACCCACAGTCAGTCTTTCATTTTCACAATTCTTGAGAGAAATCCAAATCTTAATATTATTTACTGAATATGTATGGTTTTTGGCATGTCTACACTTACACAATCCACTAGAGTTGAATTAAATCTACTCATGAACTTGTATGCCAGTTTCAACAGAATTAAATCAAAATGGAAAGTTACACTTTTTCTAAATCAAAACAAAAGTTTTCTGCCACAGGACCAACTAATTAAAGTCATATGCTTTCTTTTTTTCAGTGTTTCTTTTATAATCAGTACTATTTTTTTATTTTTATTTTTTATTTTTTTTAGGTCTTGTCATAGCCTTTGTTTTATTTATTTATTTTTTTAAAATTTATCTTTATTGCTGAAAGCACTACAGGTGTCCTATTTTTCCCCCCAATTGACCCCCTCCACCTTATTCCCACCCCCTCCCCAGGACTTCACCCCACCATTGTCCGTGCCCATGGGTTATACACATATGCATATAACTTCTTTGGTCAATCTCCTCCCACCCTCCACCCCCCTTCCCTCTTCTCTCTGAAATATGATTGTCTGTTGCATGCGTCAATGTCTCCGGATCCACTTAGTTTGTCAGATTCTTTTGTTCATTCGCTTCTTCTTAAAGAAGACTCTTCAACATTTCATGTAGTACTGGTTTGGTGGTGATGAACTCCTTTAGCTTTTCCTTGTCTGTGAAGCTCTTTATCTGACCTTCAATTCTAAATGATAGCTTTGCTGGGTAGAGTAATCTTGGTTGTAGGATCTTGCTTTTCATGACTTTGAATATTTCTTGCCACTCCCTTCTGGCCTGCAAAGTTTCTGTTGAGAAATAAGCTGACGGTCGTATGGGTGTTCCCTTATAGGTAACTGCTTTTCTCTTGCTGCTTTTATGATTCTCTCTTTGTCTTTAACCTTTGGCATTTTAATTATGATGTGTCTTGCTGTGGGCCCCTTTGGGTTGCTCTTGTTTGGGACTCTCTGTGCTTCCTGGACTTGTAAGTCTATTTCTTTCCCCAGGTAGGGGGAGTTATCTTTCATTATTTTTTCAAATAGGTTTTCAATTTCTTATTCTCTTTCTTCTCCTTCTGGTATCCCAAATAATATGAATGTTGGGCTGCTTGAAGTTGTCCCAGAGACTCCTTACACTATCTTCATATTTCTGGATTCTTTTTTCTTTTACTCTTCTGGTTGGGTGCTTTTTGTTCCCTCATGTTCCAAATTGCTGATTTGATTCTCAGCGTCCTCTGCTCTACTGTTGATTCCCTGTAAATTATTCTTCATTTCAGTTTGTGTGGCCTTCATTTCAAATTGGTACTTTATTAGGTTATCAATGGTCTCATTTGTTTTCATAATAGTCTTACTAATATCCTTGGGCATCCTTATAACCAAAATTCTGAACTCTGTATCTTTTAGCTTGCTTGGTTCTATTTCATTTAGTTCCATTTCTGGAAATTTCTTCTATTCTTTCCTTTGAGACATGTTTCTTTGCCTCCACATTTTGGCTGCTTCCAGGTGTTTGTTTCTATGTATTAGGTAGAGCTGCTATGTCTCCTGGAATTTGTAGAGTGGCTTTGTGTAGTAGGTGTTGTGTAGGGTCCAGTGGCTCAGCCTCCCCAGTCACCTGAGCTGGGTTTTCTAGGTGCTCCCCTGTGTGGGCTGTGTGCCAATTGGCTGTGAGGACCAGCTGCAACTACAGCCAAAGAATTGTTGTGCTGGAGACACCCCTATGGAGCAGGATTTACTTCAGTAGAGCTTTGGTGTTCACAAAGTGCACCCCTTGATTGTGTCACTCGTGGATGTGGTAGGGTTGTAATCTAGTGCGGTTGAATCTGACCACCAGGTGCACTGTGTATGGGGCCTCCCGGGAGGTGCAAAGTCAGCCTCTGCCAGTGCCTTGCCCAGGGCCACCCAGAATGAACTACACAGAAAACTGTAGTTGGCTGCTACTTGTACTGGGCTTGCAGGTGTCTAGGAGAGGCCAAGCTATGAACCTATGCGGGCTGCCACTAGTGCCAGGCCTGGGGCCACTTATCAAGTCGTATGGGGCACGCTGCTGCTTGTTTGAGAGATTTTAGGAAAGTCCTAAGCATGAGGCTAGAGAAGCTACTTGTATAGAACAGCCACTGAAAATGGCCTGGATGAGCTTGCAAGTAGGGAGGGCCGGGGTCTCCAGGAATCACCAGGGTGGGGTCAAAGGTGTGAGTCAGGTGCTGCAGATTCAACTATGGCGCCTGCCTGCCGGCTCTGTGCAAGGAGGGCTCGCCAAAGCAGCAATGGCCTCTGCCAGCTCTTTCGTGGAAAGCTGCCCCTCCACCTTTCGCCCGGATTTCAGGCAGGTTAGTTCCTCCCCGAGTGTCCCAGGTTCCTTTCAAGCTGCTGCCTGGCACTGGGGCTCAGAGGGAGGGAGCGCGTCTGAGTGAGTCTGTGCACGGGCCCTTTAAGAGGAGCTGCCTGGGGCTCCCGCACCCTCTGCGACCCTCAATGACAGTCCCCGCTGGTTTTCACAGCTCGAAATTGTGGGGATTTCTCTTCCCGGTCCTGGATCCCTGGGCTGGGGGCGTGATGTGGGGCTGGGACCCCCTCACTCCTCCAGGAAACCTCCACCGCCGAGATTCCCTCCTGGGTTTAAACCGCAGCACTGGGTGTGGGCCCAGGGCCTTGTCTCTGTGATTCAGCCCCGATCCGCCCGAGTCTCCGCCCCTCCTGCCGGTCTCAATGCTTCTTCAGTTCCATCCTTGTAGGGCTTCTGTTCAGCCAGATTTCAGGAGGTTCTGAGTGATGGTCGTTCTGTATTTTAGTTGTAATTTTGCTGTGGTTGTGGGAGGCGGTGGGTACAGCTGTTACCTATGCCACCATCTTGTTTCTCTCTAATCAGTACTATTTTTAAAAATTCTTAATTACAGTTGACATTTAATACTATATTAGTTTCAGGTGTACACATAGTGTACAAAGTCATCTCCTGATAAGTCTAGTACCCACCTGGCACCATTCATATGCAAGCATGCGTCTCTGTCAAAGCAGGATAGTGTAAAAGGCATGAGTTCATTCATTCCATCAATGTAACAACCCCACAAGCAAGGCAAAAGAAAACTTTTTCTGCAAAAGTCAGTCTGGTAAATATTTTCAGTTTTGAGGGTCTTACTGTCTCTGTCACAATTGCTCTTTTCTGCTGTTGTAGCATGTAAGCAGCCATAGACAATATAAATGACTAAATGTGGCTATGTACATATAAAAACATTTTTTATTTATGGATACTAAAATTTGAATTTTATATAATTTTCATTTGCCACAAAGTATTATCTTTTGATTACCCCCCCCCCAAAATTCAGAAGTGTAAAAACCATTCTTAGCTTGTAAACCACGTAAAAAAAGGCCAAATTTGGCCTGAGAGTCTGAGTTTGCTATTTCCTGATCTAAACCAAATCTTTAGTAAACCTCGTTAAGCCCAAATGACAAACAAAATCAACAAACCAACAATCAAAACTGATTTACAACACCTTAATTTTCAGGCGGGAGTTGGAGAGCTATTTTATTGGTATAACAACAGGGGCAGCAACTAACATTTATTTTGAGCTTACTATGTTGTAAACAGTGTTCTAAGCATTTTGTGTATGCTAATTTATTTCTCACCACAGCCTTGGGATCGGTGTTTTATGATCACCATTTTATGTATAAGAAACTAGGTACAGAGAGATTAAGTAATTTACCTAAGCACACAATGCTAGTAAACAGTGGAGCTGAGGCTGAGGACAGGCACTGGGTTCTGCTCTTCACCACAACTGCCTCGAACCTCAAACATCTCCCCATTATGTTGATAAAGTTCCCATTTCAAATGGCAATTCTCAGAAATTAAAACACACAACAGAATAAGCACATATGGAAAACAATGTAATATAGTTAATGGTTATCAATCCTTAGATTGAGGCTAAATGGACAATAATAAAAATGGAAACTTGATTAAAATGGATGCAAGCCTCAATGTTCTCATGGAAAAATTAGGAACAATAGTCCCTGATCCCCTCCTCTGTGTGCTGGCTCCTGAGAATAAACATTAGTGAAAATATCTCATAACAGGGTTGCAAAAGGCAGGTCACTATGAGTTTCTCTAAATGACTCTGTTGATTCTCCTAAATTTGCCTCAAGCTTTGCTTACCCAAATGGCATTTATAGATTTATAATGTTTGTCTATCACTGGTACATTAGCAATACAACAGCAACCCATTTGCATAACCTATTTTTGTTGCCAGGTCTTTACCTGACACTTGGTTCTGTGTGCTGATGTTCCAAATCCAAGTGGATGCCCAATAACTAAGGGTCATTTGAAAAAAAATTAGGGTATAGATTAAAATTTATTTCAGTGCCGTCTTAAATTGCCAAAGTGGCTTTTAGAAATTATAATAAAACACTATAACTCTAAATAACTCCAGAATAAAACCTCTCCGAAGAAGAACTTGACATTTACAGACTTTGGCTAGGCAAGGAAATAAGAATTACTAAAACTGAATTCATTCTTGTTATTCCTCAGTGGAAGGTAGTTACTTGCCAGAAAATTATTTTAGAATCTATTAGTATTACTTAACATCAAAATGAGGAAACTTAAATGGCACATGATCTCTACAGCACTGGGGAACATAGGCAAGGCCAGGTACATTATAGTAAGACCCTGAGGGCGTAGACTAGGACAAAAGAGACTCCCATAGCAAAATTCATCTGGCAAATATTTAAAAAAATATAGTTGGTTTTCTCGAAAATGTTTTTGCTTTCCCAAAATATTTTCTATCATTAAATTGCATAGTTCTATATTATGTGTGAGTGTCTCAGTAAGAAAGAGTTATTTCTCAACAGAATACCCCCCACAACATACATGTTGCCTGAAGTTGTTTCTAACAAAGTATACACTGAAGGAAAATCTCTGGCTTAGAAATGGTCCTCCCACCCTTTCATTTTCAAAAGTCCAACATCTAGGAGTCCTGCCTTACCCCTCTTCTCCCTCACTTCCCAGATCTAGGCTTTCACCAACTCGTGCCAGTGTTCTCTCTTACAAAGCCCTCAGGTGCCCATTTCTTTTCATCTTCATTGCCAACCACCTGGTGGCAGTTGGGACATTATTTCCTGCAGAGACCACTGAATACTCTTTTCACTGCTTCCACGTCTGCTCCTTCTCTCACTACCAGAGACACAGTGATGTTTGCAAAACAAAAATTAGAACATGCCGTCTCAGATTGAAAACCACTAGAAGCTATACAGTGTCCATGAGGTACTGCAGTCTAGTCTTGGCCTGCTTCTGTTCATCCCGCACTCCTCACCCTCACTTTCTGTGTCCTAGTCACACTAGCTTTTCTTTAGTTTCCTGAACATAGTTTGGCTCTGTAGACAGTCTTTATAAATGCTGGTCCCCCTGTAATGCTTCTATTCTTCTTAATTAACTTGGATTCATCCTGTGCATCTCAAGGCAGTATCACCTCCTTCGAAGAACGGTCTAGTCTGGCTCAGCTACTCCTGTTAATAATCTCAGTGAACCCTGAATTTTTTTCCTTAGAGCATTTACCATAATTATAATTTTACTTAGATAATGCCTAGTACTCCCAACAGTCAAGAAGTTCTAGAAGGCAGGATTTACATCTCTTGGTGTTCATAAGGTACCCTAAGCATCTGTCACAGAAACAGTACATGTAGGAACTCAGTCAAAATTTATCTATTTGTGTTATAATTCACATACCAAAAAATTCATCCCTTTCAAGTGTAAAATTCAGTGGTTTTAAGTATATTCACAAAGTTGTACAACTATCACCGCCATCTAACTCCAGAATATCCATCACCCTAAAAGAGACCTCATGCCAATTAGCAGTCACCCTACTCCCCGTCCCTAAAATCATTAATCTACTTTCTGTCTCTATAGATTTTCCTATTCTGGAAATTTCATATAAATGGAATCATAAGATTTGTGGCCTTTTATGTCTTCTTTCACTTGGTATAATATTTTACAGGCTCAGAAACACTGCAGCATGTATCAGTACTTCATTCCTTCTTATCGGGAAATAATATAACATTCATCAGCTAATGGACATTTGGGCTGTTTCCACTTTTTGGCCACTATAAATAATGCTGCTACAAACGTGTGTATACATTTTGTGTAGAGATTAATTTCTCTTGGGTATATACCCATAAATAGAATAGGTATATTCCATATAAGTATAGGCCAGGTCATAGGATAACTATGTTTTATTTACTCCTTTCAGGAATTGTAAGACTTGTTTTTCAAAGCAGTTGTCCATTTACATTCACATCAGTAACTTATAAGGTTTCCAATTTCTACATATCCTTACTAAAGTCTTTTGTCCATTGTTTTATTACAGCCATCCTAATGGGTGTGAAGTGTTATATCACTATGGCTATTCTCTAATGACTAACGATGTTGGAAACCTTTCCATGTGCTCACTGGAATTTTATATGTCTTCTTTAGAGAAATATATATATTTAAGTCCTTTGTCCATTTTAAAATTGGGTTATTCTTCTTGTTGTTGAGTTGTAAGAGTTTTTCATACGTATAGTCTTGATACAAGTCCCTTAGCAAATATATGATTTGCAAATATTTTCTCCCACTCTGAGGGTTGTTTTCTTCACTTTATTGATGGTGTACTTTGAAGCACAGAAGTTTTACATTTTGGTAAAATCCAATATATGTATTTTTCTTTGCTGTGCTTTTCATGGTAATCTAAGAAACCATCACCAAATTCAAGGCCATAAAGATTTCTGCCTATGCTTTCCTCTCAGTTTTATATGATTTTCATTTTAGCTTTTACATTTAGGTCTTTGATCCATTCTGAGTTAATTTTTGTATATAGTGTGAGGTAGGAGTCCTTTTTCATTCTTTTTTTTTTTTTCCTTAATCCTCACCCAGGGATATGTTGTTGTTTTTAATTGACTGGAGAGGGAGAGAAAGAGAGACAGAGACAGACATTGATGTGAGAGGTAAACAGAATTTTTATTTGTATTTTCATAAAAAAATACTTAGATTTACAGAAACACATTATCCTTTTACCTAGAATATTCTTGATAAAATAAAAAATATAATTTTTAAAATATTTAAAAAATAATTTTGTATAAACATTGTTTTTCCTAGGCTAATGCTAAATAGAGTTCAAACTGAAGCTATTATATTCAATATATCTTTCCTATCAAAAATCAGAATTAATTTTGTATGTTTTAGAATTGAAAATATCCAGAATTACTACAAAAAAGAATCAAAATCTTAGAGTAATATGGTTCCAGCAAGAAGAAATTTTCATAATTTAACAAATAATGAAAAGAAATAAATATAATATATCAATTATGATTCATTCTCAGTTAAATAAATAAAAAGTTCAATTGGGTAAGAAAAAACAATCCTTGTGGCCGGTTAAAAGGTAGGGTCACTCTTGTTTCAAATACAAACACATCTTTTCAGTAACAGTTTGCAAAATAATGTAAAATTTTATTAAAAATCCTGAGCAAATAAAACATGTCCCACGGTATCAATATCTAGCACCTTTTCATCATTTATTTTGTGAATACCGGCAGGGTACACACTCACAACAACTTGCTAAGATAGATATAGGTCCTATCCTTAAAAAGCTAGTTGAGAAGTCTTGCTGTGAAATAAAGGTCTTCTATGATAAATAAGATGTAAGATATCATGTTAAACACCATCAGATTCTTTCAATAAGACATATGAAAAGATGTTCAATATCACTCATCATCAGGGAAATGCAAATTAAAACCACAATGAGGTATCACCTCACATCTGTCAGAATGTCTATCATCAATAAGTCAATAAATAAGTGTTGTTATGGATGTGGAGAAAAAAGAACCTTCATGTACTGTTGGTGGGAATGCAAGTTGGTGCAGCTAATACTGAAAACAGTATGGAAGTGCTTCTAAAAACTAAAAATAGAATTACCTTATAATCCAGCAATTCTACTTCTGGGTATTTTTTTGAAGAAATCCAAAACAATAATTCAAAAAGACAAATGCACTCCTATGTTCACTGCAGCATTATTTACAATAGCCAAGATATGGAAGCAATCTAAGCATCCATCAATAGATGATTGGATAAAAAAAAATGTTGTAAATATATACAGTGGAATATTACTGAAACCTTACTGTTTGCAACATGGATGGACCTAGAGGGTATTATGCTAAGACAAACACCATATGATCTCACCTATATATGGAATCTAAAAAACAAAATATACAAACAAACAAAAGAGAAAGTAATAGACATAGAGAATATTTTGATGGCTGTTAGACGAGGGGCTGGGGGCTGGGGATGTGTAAAAAAGGGGAACGGATTAAGATGTACAGATTGCCAGTCATAAAAACAGTCATGGGATGTAAAGCACAACATAGGGGATATAGTCAATAATATTTTAATTATGTATGGTGTCAGGTGGGTACTAGACTTATGGGGGCGATCACTTCATAAGTTATATAAAGGTCTCATCACTATGTTGTACATCTGAAACTAATATAGTATTGTATGTCAACTGTAACTGGAAAAAAAAAGATAACTTAAATT
The DNA here is from genome assembly GCF_964146895.1 of Miniopterus schreibersii. NCBI lineage: Eukaryota > Metazoa > Chordata > Mammalia > Chiroptera > Miniopteridae > Miniopterus > Miniopterus schreibersii. Next base: position 115,986,863 of record NC_138101.1, on the reverse strand, counting down.
GCCACAAAAGTCTGAGTTTTTTTCATCTTTATTGAGGGATAATTGACCAAAAAAATTGAAAGATATCTAAAGAGTACAATGTGATAATTAGATATAAGTGGTATACACTGTGAAAGGATTTCCTCCCAATCAACTTAATTAACATACCCATCACCTCACACATGTACCCTTTTTCTTTCTTTGTTTCCTTTTTTTCTTTCTTTCTTTCTTTTTTTTTTTTTGGTGAGAACATTTAAGTTCTACTCTCTCTTGAAATTTTAGTTATACAGTACAGTGTTATCAATTATAGTCACCATGCTATACATTAGATCCTCAGACATTATTCATCTAACAACTGAAAGTTTGCACCCTTATATCCCCAACACCCAAGCCTCTGGCAACCACTTTTCTACTTGGTACTGTTTCTATGAGTTCACCATTTTTTTTAAGTTCCTTTATCATTATTGTTGAGAATATTACAGATGTCCCCTTTTTATTCCCACTGATCCCCTCCACCCCACATCCATCCCAACCCCCAGGCTTTCCCCATAACAATGTCTGTGTCCATGGGTTATGCTTAAAAACATGTAACTTTTAATCTTTTAAGGAAACTCCATACTGCTTTGCATAGTGGCTGCACCAGTCTGCATTTCCACCAGCAGTGTACTAGGGTGCCCTTTTCTCCACACTCTTGCCAGCACTTGTATTTCGTTGACTTGTTGATGGTAGCCATTCTGACAGGTGTGAAGTCATACCTCATTTTGGTTTTAATTTGCATCTCTCTGATGAGTAGCGACGTTGAGCACTTTTTTATATGTCTCTTAGCCATCTGGAGAAGTGTCTATTTAGGTCTTTTGCCCATTTTTTAATTGGATTGTTTGTCTTCCTTTTGTTAAGTTGTATGAGTTCCTTATATATTTTGGATATTAACCCTTTATCAGATGTGTCATTGGCAAATATGTTCTCCCATGCAATAGGCTCCCTTTTCGTTTTGTGGATAGTTTCTTTTGCTGTGCAGAAGCTTTTTATTTTGATGCAGTCCCATTTGTTTATTTTCTCCTTAGTTTCTCATGCCCTAGGAGATGAATCAGCAAACATATTACTACGAGAGATGTCTGAGATTTTCCTGCCTATGTATTCCTCTAGGATTTTTATGGTTTCATATCTTACATTTAAGTCTTTTATTCATTTTGAATTTACCTTTGTGTATGGTGTAAGTTGGTGGTCTAGTTTCATTTTTTTGCATGTATCTGACCAATTTTCCCAACACCATTTACTGGCAAGACCATCTTTACTCCATTGTATGTTCTTGCCTCCTTTATCAAATATTAATTGACCATAATGGCATAGGTCAATTTCTGGGTTCTCTGCTCTGTTCCATTGATCAATATGTCTGTTCTTGTGCCAGTACCAGCCTGTTTTGATTACAGTAGCTTTGTAGTATAACTTGATATCTGGTATTGTGATCCCTCCAACTTTGTTTTTTCTCAATATTGCCGTGGCTACTCGGGGTGTTTTTTGGTTCCATATAAATTTTTGAAGTGTTTGTTCTAGATCTGTGAAATATGCCATTGGTATTTTAATAGGGATTGCATTGAATTTATAGATTACTTTGGGTAATATGGACATTTTAATGATGTTAATTCTTCCGATCCATGAACATGGTATATTTTTCCATTTGTTTATATCTTCCTCTATTTCTTTTTGCAGTGTCCTGCAGTTTTCTGAGTAAAGTTCTTTTACATCTTTGGTTAAGTTTATTCCTAGGTATCTTATTTTTTTAGTTGCAATTGTAAATGGAATTGTTGTTTTAGTTTCTGTTTCTGAGAGTTCATTATTGGTGTAAAAAAATGCCATTGATTTCTGGGTGTTAATTTTGTATCCTGCTACCTTGATGAATTCATTTATTAAATCTAGTAGTTTATTGGTGGAGTCTTTAGGAGTCCCTATGTACAATATCATGTCATCTGAAAATAATGACAGATTTGTTTCCTCCTTTCTAATTTGGATGCCTTCTATGTTTTCTTCTTTTCTGATCACTGTGGCTAGGACTTCCAGTACTATGTTGGATAAGAGTGGTGAAAGTGGACACCCCTGTCTTGTTCCTGCTCTTAGGGGAAATGGTTTTCGTTTTTGCCCATTGAGTATGATGTTGGCTGTAGGTCTGTCATATATAGCCTTTATTATGTTGAGGTATGATCCCTGTATTCCTACTTTGCTAAGAGTTTTTATCAAAAATTGGTGTTGGATTTTATCGAATGCTTTTTCTGCATCTACTGATACGATCATGTGATTTTTGTCTTTCAATTTGTTTATGTGATGTATCACGTTTATTGATTTGCAAATATTGCACCAGCCTTGAATCCCTGGAATAAATCCAACTTGGTCATGGTGTATGATCTTTTTAATATGTTGCTGGATCCGATTTGCTAATATTTTGTTGAGGATTTTAGCATCTATGTTCATCAGGAATATTGGCCTGTAATTCTCTTTCTTTGTAGTGTCTTTATCTGGTTTTGGAATTAGGCTAATGCTGGCTTTGTAAAAAGAGTTTGGAAGTGTTCCTTCCTCTTGGATTTTTTGAAATAGTTTGAGGAGAATAGGTGTTAGGTCTTTGAATGTTTGGTAAAACTCCCCTGTGAAGCCATCTGGGCCACAGTTTTTATGTGCTGGGAGCCCTTTGATTACTGCTTCCACTTCACCAGCAGTTATCGGCCTATTTAGACTTTCTGACTCTTCCTGGTTGAGTTTTGAAAGGTTGTATTTTTTTTAGGAATTTATCCATTCATCCAGGTTGTCTAGCTTGGTGGCATATAGTTGTTCATAGTATTTTCTTATAATCCTTTGTATTTCTGTTGGGTCAGTTGTTATTTCACCTCTTTCGTTTCTGATTTTGTTTATTTGGGTCCTCTCTCTTTGTTTCTTGATGAGTCTGGTCAAAGGTTCATCAATCTTGTTTATCTTTTCAAAGAACCAGATCCTGGTTTCATTGATCTTTTGTATTTTTTTTTAGTCTCTGTATCATGTATTCCTGCTCTGATCCTTATTATTTCTTTCCTTGTACTTACGCTGGGCTTTTCTTATTGTTCTCTTTCTAAGTTTTTAAGTTGTAGGATTAGAGGGTGTATTAGAAGTTTTTCTTGTTTTTTGAGGTAGGCTTGTAGTACCATGAACTTCCCTCTCAGGACTGCTTTCATTGTGTCCCATAGATTTGGAGTTGTTGTGTGTTCATTTTCATTTGTTTCCAGGAAGTTTTTTCTTTCTTTTTTAATCTCTTTGGTAACCCATTCATTGTTTAAAAACATGCTTTTCAGCCTCCACATGTTTAAATGTCTTTTAGTGTTTATTGTAGTCAATTTCTATTTCATGCCACTGTGACATGAGAAGATGCTTGATATGATTTCAATCTTCTTGAACTTTTAGACTTGTTTTGTGTCCTAAAATGTGGTCTATATTCGAGAATGTCCCGTGTGCACTTGAGAGAAATGTATATTCTGCAGGTTTGGTGTAGAATGTTCTGTAAATGTCAATTAAATCCATCTGATCTAGTGTATTATTTAGGGTCACTGTTTCCTTGTTGATTTTTTGTCTGGAAGACCTATCCAGTGAAGTCAGTGGCGTGTTAAAGTCCCCTAATATGATTTTATTGTTGTCAATCTCTCCCTTAAAGTCCTCTAGAAGTTTTTTTTATAAATTTAGGTGCTCCTATATTGGGTGCATATATGTTTGTCAGGTTTATATCCTCTTGCTGGATTGATCTCTTTAGTATTATGTAATGACCTTTCTTGTCTCTTGCTATGGTGTTCATTTTGAAGTCTATTTTGTACGAAATGAGTATTGCTACCCCAGCTCTTTTTTGATTTCCATTTGCCTGGAAAATTTTTTTCCATCCCTTCACTCTCATCCTTTGTGAATCTTTTGTGCTGAGGTGGGTCTCCTGTAGACAGCATATATTTGGGTCATGTTTTCTTACCCATTCAGCCACCCTATATCTTTTTATTCCGGTTTTTAATCCATTTACATTTCAGGTTATTATTGAAAGATACATATCTATTGCCATTTTGTTCCTTTATACCTATGTTTCTCATTCTCTTTATTTCTACTTCTAATTTTAACAGTCCCTTTAACATTTCTTGTAATGTTGGTTTTGTAGTGATAAAGTTTTTTAACCTCTTTTTGTCTGGGAAGCTCTTTATTTCACCATCCAGCTTCATTGATAATCATGCTGGATAGCATAGTCTTGGTTTCAGATCCTTCTTTTGAATTACCTTGAATACTTCATGCAATTTCCTTCTGGCCTGTAGAGTTTCTGATGAGAAGTCAGATGACAGCCTTATGGGGACTCCTTTGTAGGTAACAGATTGCTTTTCTTTAGCTTCCTTTAAGATTCTCTCTCCCTGGCTTATTTCACTTAGCATAATATTCTCCAGGTCCATCCATACTGTCCCAAAGGGTACGAGATTCTTCTTCTTTACAGCTGCGTAGTATTCCATGGTGGAGAGGGACTGGGGAGGGGGAAGGGCCGGGGTGGAACGGGTCATTGGGGAGAAAAAGGGACATCTGTATTATTTTAAACAATAATAAAAAAAAAATCAGTGAAAAAAAAAAAAAGATTCTCTCTGTCTTGGATTCTTGGCATTTTAATTATAATGTATCTGGGCGTGGGCCTGTTTGGGTTCTTCTTGTTTGGGACTCTCTGTGCCTCCAGAACTTGTGCGACTTTTTCTTTGACTAGGTTAGGGAACTTTTCTGCCATTATTTCATCAAACAGGTTCTCCAACCCGTTTACTTTCGACCTCCTCTGCCACTCCTATAATGCAAATATTGTTACTTTTTTTGCTGTCCTACAGCTCCCTTAAACTGTCCTCCTGTTTTTTAATTGTTTTTTGTTTTGGGGTCTCTGATTGAGTGATTCTTTTCTACCCTGTATTCTAATTTACTGATATGATCCTCTGCTTCCTCTAATCTGCTGTTTATCCCTTTTAATGTATTCTTTATTTCTGCTATGTCATTCTTCATTTCTGACTGGTCATTTTTCATAGTTTCCAAATCTTTTTTCATGCTGTTGAGCATCCTTACAATCCCTATTCTGAACTCTATATCTGAGAGATTGCTTATCGCCATTTCATTTGGCTCTTTTTCTGGAGACTTCTCTTGTTCTTTCATTTGGGGCTTGTTTTATGGTCGCCCCATTTTGGCTCCTTTTTTGAGTTTTAAGTGATAAGTAGATCTGCTAGGACTCTCAGTCTTTTTGGAGGGTCTCTGGTACAGGCCAATGTCAGACGCATTTTGTGACTAGCCCTGAGTACCCTGTTTGGGGCTAACAACAACTCCAGGCTTGAAGTCTCCTCTGCTGGGGCTGGGAATGTTTGGACAGGACCAAGATGCACACCAAAGTCTGCTTTTCTAAGGCCTGGATCCCAAAGCAGATCAAGCAAAGACTCAAAGCACCCAGAGGTCTGCCTCTGCCTGCAGGCTGACTAATGTGATTCTCTTAATGAGCCTCAGACTGTAGAAGCTCCACAGGGTGGGGTGGCTGGTCGTTATCAGTCTCTTATCAAGCCTCAGGCTATAGAAACTCCTCTGGGCAGGGTGATAGGCTTTCTAGCAGGGTGGGACAGTTGCTTCCTACCTCAGGCAAAAACTGAAAATTCACATCCCAAGAATGATGTCTTCCATAGTCTGGGGGAATGACTCTCCCCAGGCTCTCCCCACACAGCTCCAGTTCACTCCACTCTCCCTCCGCTGGAGCCCAACGTGAGTGGCTGCACAGGAAACTTTGGGCATTGTCCCTTTACGAGGGGCCTGCAGTTCCAGCTGAGTCTCCCTGGCTGACAGAAACCCTGCTGTTTTTCACAGCCAGAAGTAATGTGGGCACTTTTCTCAGTTCTGGTGCTCTTGGCTGGGAAACCCAGCCTGAGGTTTAGGCCCCAGAGTCCTCAGTGGGACCCCCCCCACAGCTGAGATATCCCTCCGCACCTTCAGCTGCTGCCTGGGGGAGCCCAGCCAGCCCTCTCCTGCCAGAACTTCCTACCAGTCTCTGTGCAGTCTCTACTTTTCCTCCTTGGTTATGAGGGTGCTCTTCAGCTAGTCTTCAGCTGGTTTTCAGGATGTTTTTTCTATGTTTTAGTTGTTAATCCAGATTGGTCCTGGGAGAGTGTCAGTGTAGCTTCCACTCAGTCCGCCACCATCTTGGATCTTTTTTTTTTTTTAAGATTCCACATATAAGTGATATCATGCACTGTTTTTCTCTCTGTGGCTTATTTCATTTAACATATTGCCCTCCAGATTCATCCATTTTACCACAAATGTCAGGATTTCTTTTTTAAAGGCTGAATAATATCCACTGCATATATACCGTATTGTTTTTTTAAATTTACCTATATTGTTGAAAGTCTAACAGATGTCCCCTTTTATTTCCCCATTGACCCCCTCTCCCCCTCTCCCTCCCCGCCGTACCTTGGGTATTGTGAATATGGTTGCAATGAACATGGGAGTACAGATTGGTCTTTGAGATAATGGTTTCATTTCCTTTGGATATATTCCCAGAGTGGAACTGCTGGGTTATATGATAGTTCTATTTTTAATATCCTGAGGAACCCCTATACAGTTTTCCATAAAGGCTGTACCAGTTTACATTCCCACAAACCATGTACAAGAGTTCCCTTTTCCCCACATCTTTGCCAGCATTTTTTATCTTGTCTCTTTGATAATAGCTATCCTAACAGGTGTGAGGTGATATCTCACTGTGGTTTTGATTTGCATTTCCCTGATGATTAGTGATGAGCACCTTTTCATGTACCTGTTGGCCATCTGTATGTCTTCTTTCAAAAAATGTTTATTCAGGACCTTTGCCCAATTTTAAATTGGGTTTTGTGTTTTTTTACTATTGAGTTGTATGAGTTCCTTGTTTATTTTGGATATTATTTCCTTTTGGAATATGTGGTTCTCAAATATTTTCTCCCATTCATAGGATGCCTTTTCATTTTGTTGATGGTTTTCTTTGCTATGCAGAAGCTTTTTAGTTTGATGTAGTCCTACTTGTTTACTTTTGCTTTTGTTGACTTTGTTTTGGGGAAAACTGTAAAGGGTCCATGAGATGCATATTATTTCTTCTCACTGTATATGAATTTAAAATTATCCCAAATTGAAAAGTTTAATAAAAAACAGCTTTAAGGTGCTTACAGCACATTCTCAAGGATAATTACATTATCCATCCTTGAATGCAGGATTCTAATTTTTTAAGTAGTCTTCATCTAGTTTATCTATGTTCCACCTTTGCTGGGGTCAGCCCATGAAGAAAGGCAGATTTAGGTAGACAAAAGGAGAAATGTCTTGAGGTTGTAAGGAATATAGTAAAAACATATTAATATTTTAAGAAGTAGATCTTGAAATGTACTTGAAAGTTTGAGATCACAGTGACATAAGTATTTATGACCTAAGAATAAATGCCTCCTTTGGTACTTTAAAGTATTTTAAAAAATCACATAGAATTAAATTACAAAGCTAACACACTTGTTTATGCAGCTGGTCTTTTTAAAAATTGAGAAACTTTAAACCTACAATTCTAATAGGCTTACTGGTGACACCCCAATCCTTTGAAAAAGAAATGAAATATCATAAATCATCTGACAGTTCTTAAGCTTAGATTTTTATCATCACTCAGATGCTTTAAAAACAAAAAGCAATATGAAAGGATAAGGTCTTGTTTTGTGCCCTATAAAGTTTAAGACAGAAAATAAGTCATACTATTAAATGTCATTTAGAATCCTAACCTCAATACTTAGGATTAAATTGGCATAATATTCTGGTCATTCTTATGAGAATTGATGCAAGTAGAGTAGCTTTCCTTACAAAATATTTCAGAACCTGGCACTTCCTGTGATAAATGAAGCAATAAGGCACTGGAACTGCAATTACGTATATTTAAGTACTTCAGGTATGCAACCAGACTGTCATCTTGCTGGATATCTAGCACTATGAATTTATTATCTGGCATCCAAAGGAATATTTGAATACTTATAAAGAGTAAAGGGTTGGGGTAGGCCCTTTTAATTTTAAGCTACAAGTTTAGGACCACATTATAGCTAGAGTTAACCTTTATTTTCTGACAAGTTGATTTAATGAAAAATATTCACACATTTTGCAAGAAATGCTAAAATAAAAAATCTATAAATACATTGACATGTTTAAGACTCAAGAGAAGAAGAGTAATATCTAAGTGTTAGCCACAGAACCTGAAAATTTTTATTATACCTAAGTTTTAAGAAAACAAATTCTGGGAGACATACTCCATGACCTGGTTGAAAGGTAATTTAATAATTGGTCAGTAATCAGTTCAAGTGACATTCCAATTCATAAAAGTGTGCCCTCCGAAGTCCCCTGGACTAGCAGTAGGGCCTATATAAGACTGTAATCATTTTAAATTTCAGCAACTTTTCCTAATTCATTTGTAAAACACAGCTAACAAATCAGTAGCCTCCAAATTACAGCTTAACCAGTGTACATCTCTATCAAGCTGTGTAGTCATTTGATAAACATTTGAATAAATGACCAAATTAATGACATCAGAAAGTCAACTTATGTCTCACATACCATATGGTTGCTAATGAAGAATTCTTAAAGATTATTTCATTTTAAAATGTACAACTTGTTTCTCATGAAATTATTAAATATTGAATATATACCAAACAATATTAAACATATGTGTAAGTGGAAAAAAAGTAAAATAAAATGAACACCTGCATTTCCACTACCCAGTTTAGGGAATAAAGCATTACTAGTAACTTTGAAGTTACCTTTATGGCTCTTCCCATTCCAGTTCTAATCCTCCTTGCCATGCCCTCTCCTCAATGACCCTGCATTTTTTTTACTTTATCGTATGTATCCCTAGTTAATATAGTGTTTAATTTTGCAATATTTTGGATGGAATTATATTGGTTGGAATCATATTGGAAGTATTCTTATATGTTCACAAGATTCACCCAATCTAGTATGTTTGAATATAGCCCAATTTATGCATTCTCTTGATGGTTATCTGAATTCTTCCCAGTGTTCTGGAACATTGTCACGCATGTTTCTCTTTGTTCCCTTTAAGAGTTTCTGTTTTAGAGTGAAATTTCTGGGCTGGTATATAGAAAAGTTATTACATAGTGACAAATTGTTTTATATTTTTGATCCAATTTCTTTAACCACTAGCAATGGTAAGAGGGCAGGATGCTCCATCTCCGTGCCAATACTTTTCCAAATCTTGTGGATATAAAACAGTATCTTCCTGTGATTTTTTTTAAAGCTCCTTTTTCATTCCTTTGAAGTGAAATTTATATAAGATGACACACACAAATCTTAAGTGCACCATTCCATGAGTTTTAACAAATGCATACACCTTGTAACCCAAACCATTACCATCACCCCAAAGTAAGTTTCTTCATAATCCTTGTCAGTCATTCCCAGCTTCATCCCACTCTTTTGATTCCTGTACCTCCCAGATAAATTGTGCTTGTTCTAAAACTTCATAAAAATGAAGTAATACTGTATGCATTATTATTATTATTATTTTGTTAATCCTCACTCAAGTATATATTTTCCATTGATTTTCAGAGAGTGGTAGGGAGGTGTGTGCATGAGAGAGAGAGAGCGAGAGAGAGAAACATCGATGTTAGAGAGACACATTGATTGGTTGCATCCCACACACATCCCAACCGGGGCTGGGGATCGAACCTGCAACCCAGGCAAGTGCTGTTGACTAGGAGTGGAACCTTTGACCCTTAGGTGCATGGGCCGACACTCTAACCAGTTAGCCATGCTTATTCTTTTATATATGACTTCTTTAGTTCCTTTAATAAGATTCATCAATGTGTTGCAGGGATCAGTAGTTTGTTCCTTTTTTTTCCGAGTAGTATTCTATTTTATGAATATACTACAGTCTGTTTATCCATTCTCTTACTAAAGGACATCTGGGCTATTTCTAGTTTTTGGCTAGTATGAATAAAGCTACATGTACACATACTATGTATGTCTTGTGAACATCTGTGTGTGTGTGTGTGCGTGTAGTTACATTTTCATTTTTCCTGAGTAAGTACCTAGAAGTAGAATTGCTGAATCATCACATAAGTGTGTTTTTAGCTTTATAAGAAATTTCCAGATATTTTTCCTAAAAGGTGGTAACATTTAACCCTCTGACACAATGTATGAGAGTTCCAGTTACTCAACAGCCTTACTAACATTTGTTGTTATTAACCTATTTAATTTTAGCCATGCTTGTGGGTATCTCATTATTATTTGAAGTTGCATTTCCCTGATTAATGATGTTAAGCACATGCTTAGTGGCCATCTGAATATCTTCTGTTGTGGAGGATATATGTTATAAAGCAGCTTTTCAAATTATTTGCCCCCTACCCCCACTTTTTTGTTTCTGATTGTATTTTTTTTTAAGTTGTATATATTTTTTTAACTATGTAGCCTTTGACAAATATATCTTTATTAAATATTTTTCCCCAGTCTGTGGCTTTTCTTTTTGTTTTCTTAATGGTGTCTTTGATGAGCATACATTTTGTTTTGTTTTGTTTTATAAAGTCTAATTTGTAATTTTTTCTCTTATGGTTATTGCTCTCTGTATTTAAATCTCTGCCTACCTCCAAATCATGAAGATATTCTCTGATTTTTCTTCCACAAGCCTTATGGTTCTAGCTTTACATTTAATATATCTCAAATTAATTTTTATGCATGGTGCAAGGTAGGAATCGAGATTTATTTTTATTCAATATAAATATCCAGTTGTTCCAGCACTATTTATTTAAAAACTTCCCTTTCCCCACTGGGTTGCTTTGAAGCATGCTGGAAATCAAATCACGGGAAACTGTGGGTCTATTCTGGCCTTTCTGTTCAATGATCTATTTGTGATCCTTACAGCAGCACTGCTCATCCTAGTTATTGTAACATTATGGTTATGTTATGAAGTCAAGTCCTCCAGCCATGATTTTAAAATTGTTTTGGATATTCTCAGTCTTTTACATTTCCATATAACTTTTAGAATAAGTTTGCCAATTTTGTGGGGGGGAAAAAAAGCCTGTGGGGATTATGATAGGGATAATATTGAATCTATAGATCAATTTGGGGAGAACTGCCATCTAATTGAGTCTGCCAATCCATGAATATGTCATCTCTCTTCACTTATTCAAATTTTTAGTTTTTCTCAGTAACGTTTTATTGTTTTTAATGTAGAAGTTTGCATGTCTTTTGTTAAATGTTTTCAAATGTACTTTTATTAAAAGTGGGATATAGGCTTATTATTGATAATCTCAATTCAAAACTACTTGGTATTTATTAGAGCTGCTCCATCATATACTTTCTCTGTGGAAATATTAACTACATCAAAATTCTGAGCAATTCTGTTTAATAGTACATTCTGTATAGTAAGCAAGACAAAAATTTCTAAAAATGGGATAAGGACTCTATAACTTGGCAGTAAATAAAGGAATGGATTTAGTCCCAAAGCATACATGCTAGAAATGGGATCAGGAAATTTTTATAATCCACTCTCATTTTAAATATATTTTGTGATGGGGCAAGAAGGGGGCTAGATATATGATCATTTTTGTCTGGAGTTGCATTGATCCTTTAAGCACAGGACTCTTGTTACCTAACTGTTTCAAAGGTAACTCTTTTACGACTTCTGGCCCACATAACCATAACCAAGGGTTTCAAGAAGAGAGTAAGGAGTATTTAACTTTGACTTTTGAGCAAATACAACACAAGTTCCTTTTCCTTTGCTAAAGACAGGCCTGTATCCAAAGGCTTTCTTTTTTATGTAACTTACTTGTCCCACTTATTCCACTTCACTGTTGTTCCTTTATCTCATTCTCTGCTTCTTCCTGGCATCACTAATTTCATTCTCCATATCTTCAATATCTGACTCTTGACTTCTATATTTATCAGGATCTGAAAATGAACGGAACAAATTCCTCCTCACTACCACTCCAACCCTAAAAGGCATACCCTTATCTTTGGCCTTTCCTTGCTTCTTGCCAGCTTCTCTTACGGCTGTCCCTTCAAGTCTTTTCTCCACATGCCTTAACTTCCTTCCTCTATTCTCCTTGTCCTCTTCCTTAAGTCTTTCTTTTATTTTGCTTTATTAAGGTTGACACTCCTATGATGCTTTTCCTTAGTATCTCTCATAATGGATTTCTATATTGGTGGCCATTGGTGAACCAACTTCCCTTTGTCAGTAAATGTTATTTCCTTATTCATTTAAAATGCTTCTTTTTTCTTTGTTTCTGTGACTTTCTTGATTTTCTGGGCTCATCAGTATTAGGAGCAGATTGAGTTTGAGGCCCCCTTGTGTGTACTACTTTCTCTCCCATTTTCTCCTGCATCTGCTTCTCTCTGCCCCTCCTTCCACCCTCTTCGTTAGTAATACCACTAGCCAGCTTGTCCTTCCTCTCCTGCTTCTGGTCTCTTCCCACCTTACTGAAGGATGGACATTTTCACACTGAAATAAGCTCTAAATTCTTCCACTTACTCCTTGGTGAGGGATAGAGCCCTAAGCTCATTAACAATTCTTTGATCAGTTGTTTCTACATTTTCTGAGAAATCTTATCCAAGTTATCATAGCAAGTTCAAGAGACATAGCATATTTGAGTAAAGGTAACACGTTCAAATCAAATACTTCTTCATCCTTCATCAGATATACTAACATATGTAGGAAACAAAACACCTTTGAGCTCTTTAATTGTTGATCTTGGGCTAAAAATTACTCCAGGTGTTTTTTTTCTAGATTCCCATAAGTTTTTCTGGATTGATTTTTATTTCCTTCATAGGCACTTTCTTCTCAAGAAGTTGCTATACAATCCTTTTTTTCTTCTGAGGGAAGCAAAATTAATAAAGCTTCATCATCTACTTGGCAGGTCTATCTGCTCTGTGAGTATGAGTTGGCATCCTCTGGGTAATCAAAGGGAAGAACCCAGTTCATGGCCTGACTGTCCAATACCCTGGCTGCAGTATCTGTAGCAAAGAGCACCGTTAGTGCTCTTGCAGATAAACTTCATACAGACTTTCACTTTCCTTACCTGCTGCTGTCAACCACAGAAGTCAGGAATAGAAATACCAGAGTACAGGAAGTAGAAAACTCGGTTTAGATACTGAACCTCTTTTACAACTGAAAAAATAATAATACTCTTATTCAGATGGCTTCTCAAAAAGGAATATGAGATACTTATTTTTACTATAGCTCACAAACTATGTAGTTTTGTTCCAAAGTGACAGGGGTGTTATAGTTTACTTTTCTCATCAACCCAAACATATTTAGAGTTTTTCAAACTCAAGCATACAAGGTCTTTTACAGATGTGATTTGTTTTGCCTGGAAAAAACCAAAGTTAACTGTTTTGGGGGAAGATTTTTGATAACAGCATTCCCAGTATCAACAAAGTCTATGCCCAAGATTTGTCATCATGAACTAAACTTTGGAGATTGTTATGAATACTTATTGGTTCATCCTTGTGTTTAAATAGTCAAACTTGTATGCAAACAAGTATATTTATGTGACTGATCTCAAACAACTTGTCTCAGATCCTTTTCATCAATGATGAGATTGTTGAGAAGTTCCTGATTCTTTCCTACTTCTTGGAAAACTCAAAGGCCTGAGAAATAGATCCGTTCTCTCATAGGTAGTATTATCAGAACCCACAGTCCATCTTCAAAGTCTATTACAAATGATAAAAAGCTTCCAGTACTGGGACAGAAAAGTCAGAGTCTTGCCAGATCCCATTCTAGCACCTCCAAGTACATCTGTAGTTAGTATTGCCTCAATAAAGGTGCAAAGGAATAGTTTTTGAAAATACTTTTAAGTTTGAAACTATTTGCCTGTTAACTTAAACTTGAATGGGAGTTTGGGTGGATATAAAAATCTATAAGTTCCTATTATTTTCTTGAAAATCTTCTAAGTATACTCCATTTTCTTGCATTGAATGATATCTGAGACTCATAATTTCCCACTTATAAATAACTCAACCTATTTGTCTGGCTCCCCCAAAGAAATCTTTCTTTACCTCTGAAGTCCAGCAACTTTACCAAACCCAGACACACTGTATGTCCTTTCGATATTCAGATTCTAGTTGTCTTTTATTTTAAAAAATCTTAATCTGTAAACACTAATTTTACTTCATTGGCTTGGGTATCTTGTATCTACAATTATACATATGAGGGATCTGCTCTGCCTGTCTTCTGTATCAGTGGTCCACAAATTGAGGGATATTTAAGGCTACATGAAGGCTTTCCAAGAGATATGTGGGCACAGGTATGAAGTATCTGTAAAATACGTTTTTACTGATTTTAGAGCGAGAAGAAGGGAGAGGGAGAGAGAGAGAGCAGAACTTTGATGTGAGAGAGAAGAATCAATTGGCTGCCTCCTGCACATCCCACACTGGGGATAAGCCCGCAACCTGGGCATGTGCTTTGACTGGGAATCAAACCGGCAACCTTTTTGGTGCATGGGACTATGCTCAACTGAGTCACACCAGCCAGGGAAGCACACATAGTTTTAAGACAATAAATTTCAGATCCTCGGCTTCCATCATTCCTATAATTGATCTTTCTGGGATTGTACCTGCAGCTAAAGTATCATGCCAACCTCTTTCTCATTTTATCTTGCCCTCCTTCACAATCACTCTTTTCCCACTTAAAAAAAATGCAGCCCTAGTTAGTTTGGCTCAGTGGTTAGAGCATTGGCCTGCAGACTGAAGGATCCTGGGTTTGACTCTGGCCAAGGGCAAGTACCTTGGTTGCAGGCTCCACCCCTGTCCCCAGTCCGGTTGGGGGTGTGTGGGAGGGTGCCAGTTGATGTGTCTCTCTCACATTGATGTTCCTTCCCCCGCCTCACTCTCTCTGAAAAGCAATAGAAAAAATATCCTCGGGTGAGGATTAAAAAAAAAAAAGAAGAAATGAATACCACTCAGTAATCCTGTCTAGTGCATTTTCATGGATTAGAAAACCCTGCAGGACGCCAAATCTATAAATCCTCCTTTAATCAAAGCACTACAATACGGATCTGTTCTTTCCCCATCATAGTTATACATATAACATATATTTGATGAAGAAATGGAGTATGTGGGCCCATGTTAGTGTATTATAAGTTCAGATGTATAATAGAATGAAGCAGTAGTGCACAAATTTCTACTTAAGGATTTTACCTCTTCCATACCCTTATCATTATAAAAGAATCATTTCAATTCTGGGACACTTCAGTGAGTGCAAAAAAATATTGAAAGTAGTAGTATCTTCTTATACCCAGGCAACACATGATAAGGCTCTGTGTCTTATCAATTTATCTATATCAGAATTCAGCTGTGCAATGGCTGTCATGAAAGACATTAACATATTTATTTAAGTTAAAAAATCAAGTTGGACCTTTACTAACAGAAAGAAGTCTGATGTGGAAGATAGGTTTAAAATTGGAGACTGGCTTTGTCAGTTAGATTAAATGGCAACCATTTCCCCTAAATTGAGTGATCTACATTTATAGCTGTAACGCTTTGATAAAAATACATTGCAGACATATTTAAAATAAAAATCTCTCTAAAAATTCATACAGTGGCAAATATGTACTAAAATGCATAATGTTTCTAAACATCCCTTCCTAAGTATATTGGGTTAAACAAGGTTCCTCTAAGCAAAAGAGTAGTAAGTACAATAGTCATTAGATAAATCTTAGTTAAGCCTTTTTGATAAACTTCCTCAAACTCAGAAAGAGATCATAAATTTCTTTGCAAGTCAGGTAGTTCCCAAGTCTTTGCTTTCTACAGATGACTGAATAATTAGGTTGTCAGTAGCTTATTAAAATAATTTATAGATCACAATGAAAAACGTTAATAAACGATGCAATTCTGGAATATCATAAACAATAATATTTTAAAATTAAAGGTGTTTCATCACTTTTAAGTGTGTATTTGACTTGACTCACTTCTCTCATTTCTAATTTCTATGACCTCACTATTTTTTTGTACTATCTCTTTTCTCTTGCACTCTTTCAATTTTGTTTTTATGTCTTTGGTAGTTTTGCTTTTTTTCCAATTTTTGACTGAGTTCTGCTTCTAATTTTATGATTAAGCTTAATTTTAATTATTAATTTACAACTTAAAAGTTAACCATTTTCCATTTTGTGTATAATGTGAGGTAGGAATCCATTAGCACTCTCTTTCATGTGAGCAATTTCCTGCCTGAGTTGTTGCTGCTGGTCTATAGAAACGCAATTGGCTTGCCCTGGCCAGGTGGCTTAGTTAGTTGGAGCGTCATCTAGTACACCAAAAAGGTTGCGAGTTTGATCCGCGGTCTGGGCATGTATAGGAGGCAACTGATCAATGTTTCTCTCTCATATTGATATTTCTTTCTCTCTCTCAATTCTTCTCTCTTTAAAAATCAATAAAAACATATCCTTGGGTGAGGATTAAAAAAAAATACAATTCTGTTTCCTATACTGAAAATTCTATCCATCATTTTTCACACTGATGTATAATGCTAGCTTTGTCATAAATCAAGGGTCCATATATACATGGATCTGTTTCTGAAATCTCTATTCTTTCCATTGGCCAATTTGTATATCCTTACACCACACACTGGCTTAATTATTATAGTCTTATATTAAGTCACAATATAAGGCAGGAAAAATACTTTGTTATTCAGGAGTCACTTTGTAATTTTCAGGTTACTCCTCTTCCATATAAATTCAGAATTATAATGTTAAGTATAATAATAATAATGTTAAGACCCCCAAAATTTGTTCGGAATTTATTGTAAGTGCATTGAGAGAATTAATATCTTTGCAACACCAAGTCTTCCAATCCATATATGGTGATTCTCTCCATTAAACTAGATCACAGTTAATGTCTTTCAATAAAAGTTTATTACTTTCTCAATAAAGGTCATAAACATTATTGGTTAGATTTAGTCAAATCTTATTTATATTGCATTGTTTTTGTAAATTTTATATTTTTAAAATTATATTTTCTTCAGTAACTTCACTGTGGAGAAACCTGGCAGACACTACCTTAACCAAGTTACCAAGGTTAATATCACCAGTAATATAATGTGTTATAATCAGGAGAAAACATAAGACAAACTCAAACTGAGGTCCAATCTACAAAAGACCTGACCACTACTTTTCAAAGGTATAAGGTCCCTGAAAGAAAAGACCAAGAAATTGATACAAATTGGAGTAGACTAAAAGAGATATAGCTCTCTGGATGTGATCCTGAAAAAAGGACATCAGTGGAAAAACTGGGAAAATCCAAATAAAGGCAAAGCTTAGTTAATTAGACCAATGTTAATTTCTTAGTTTTGGAAAAAATATACTATGGCTATGTAGGATGTTAATTCTTCCAACACAAAATGTTTTTAAAATTACATTTTCTGTTTTGTTGTTACTGCTGGTCTATAGAAATGCAATTTCCTTTCCTATGTTGATTTTATATCCAAAAACCTTGCTAAACTCTAGTTAATTCTAAGAATTTAGTGTGGCGTTATGGCAATAATATAATTTGCTAATAATGGCCAGTTTTTTCTTCCTTTCCAGTCTTCCACCTCTTCTTTTAGGGTTTTTTGCATCTTAATCTGCTGGCTAGGATGTCTGATACAATACTGAATAGAAATGGTGATATCAGGGATCCTTCTCTTTTAAGAATTAAATTATACCTCTTGATGTCCAGAGATAATTTAATGTCATCAGAATAGGAAAATAAGTTGCTTTTGGCTTTAAACATTTCTATCTTAGAGGTAGCGATATCATTTTTTTAGTTTCAAATACTAAAATGTTTATTTAAAAAGTATAAAAGAATATATCAAAGAAAAGGAAGTAACATGAAGACACAAAACAAAAGCAATATGGTATTATTAAAACAAAATAAAAGTTGTGTCATTAACTTTGTTAACCTATAGACTATTAATATGTCCTACCTTTGCTTTTTCCCTGTGTCATTGTATGGAGCTGTCACTGAGAAGTGGCTGCCCAGCCAGAGTCTACATTTTCAAATCCTCCCCTCTCGCACCAGATGTGGCCTTGTGAATAGTTCTTCCCAAAAGAATGTCAGCTGAGTGACTGAATGTGAGTTGTCAGGTTGTGGCTTTTCAGAAGCAGGTGAGGTATGTTCATAGTTTCTTTCCCTGCCTGCTTGAGGACTCAAGGTGAGTTTATAGGTTAGGAATGCCTTCACTGCACTTTCATTAGCCATAAATACACTTGAATTAGGTTTAAGCTATTATACTTGTGGAGTCCACTTATTACAGCAGTTAGCATTCCCTAACTAACATAAAAAATGGTATCTTTAAATGGGGTGCAGACCAAACAAAAAATCTAAAATATCTAGCAACAGCTTAGCAGCCAGGCAGCAGGAAATGAAGAAACTGAGTAAAGGATGGAAAGATAGTTATGTCATGTAGTCACAAAACACTTCATAAAAAACTGCCTGCCAAAAGGAATCCATACTGACAGAAGCCAAAAAGTGGTTGCCTCCAGGGGAGAAAAGTGGGGAATTAACTGGAAAGGGCTGTCCATCTGGGGTAATGGAAATGTTCTATACGTTACTTTGGGTGGTGGTTTACACAGGTGTATACAATTATCAAAACTCATTGACCTGAATGCTTAAGAGCTGTATGTTTATGTAAATTACACCTCAGCTTTTTAAAAAAATGCCTGAGATAGATTCAAAGGCAGAGTAAGTGTCTACCAAGTCTATAGCTACAGGGAAAAAGATAGAAAAGAGACTATTACAATAACAGTATCACTTGCTGCATTTATCAAGAATTTATAAGGAAGAAATGATCACATGCAAGAACTGACAGAGTTAAGAGAAGAAATGAAAGAAATATAGAATCCAGAAATTTGGGTGCTCCTAGGGTTAGAAAAGCTGGCTGGTCCTGAATTTCACACAGTAAGAGTAAAGACTGGGAAAGGTTGTCAGCAAAAATGGCCTATTACATGTTTCCACAGATAAACAGAGGGAAGCCAGCCTTACTGCAGATTAAGTTAAGTATGTTAACTTCCCATGAAATCTATTTCAAAATGGGACCGAGGGCAATATTATTTAACATGCACAAGAGATAAACTAGGGATGAACCTGACAAACTGGGACATGTAGTCACTCTGTTACTAGCACATGGAATTAACTACAAGAAGCCAACTAAGTTTCTGAGGGAGTAACATTGCCAAAAACACACAAGTCTTGCTAATAAGCCTTGACTGTTTGACCCTTAAAACAATGCTCTAGCTGCCAAAATTGCATGAGCATGAAGTAGGAAACAAAGGTTAGATAGCCTCCAAGGAGAACATATTTGCCAATGTCCACATAAGTGTGACCTTGGAAGAAACTGGGCAAGGAAGAGGCTTCCAGAAGGCAGAATCAGGTCCCAGAGAATAATAGGCAGGGTTCCTTTTAGAGAGCAGGACCACAGTCTAATCAAGGGACATCTTCTACCTTAGTCAATGATTCTTCAAAATGCTTCTTGCCGTAACGTATTTTTTTTGTCACTGTCAACATTCCTAATTCTAAATATTCCCTCAGCTCTAAAAAATTTAATACAATCCTGTAATTTGTTAATTGGGCCTAATGCAATAAATTATGAACATTGGACGTAATGTGATGGTGGTGAGAATAAATCTGGAGCCTTTTACAAAGATCACCACCGAACTACTGCCAGGAGGCCATGATTATCATCCAACCTTCGCTATCAACTGTGTGACCCTGGATAAATCATGATTTCTCAGTACTTGTAAAATGAATAAGAGGATGCCTTCCAGTTCACTAATTGAAATTTAAAATTCTTGCTTCACTGAACCAAAAGAACTACAAAAGTCCTCTATAAAATGTCATTACCTGGAGAACCCATAATAGACTAGTTGGTCTGATTTTTATAGCAAAAGCAATTCAGCAGAATTCTAAAATGTTATACTGGCAAGAAAAATCCTGGCACTCTTTCATTTCCTGTTTTTTCTATATTATTTTGGTCTCATTATAATACATGAAAGAACAAAATAAAGTAAATAAAATTTAGGATGTTTTAAAAAACAAATGCAATCTGGAGAAGACTTTTAATCTAAAAATAACATAATAGTATATTTTATTAATTATATAGTCAATAATAATATTCATTGACTCCTAAAAATATTTTTCAAATAATTAAGATTTTAAAAATATGTCTGATAAATTTTAACTTTTGATGCCCCCTCTAATTTTTAGAAGAAAGTAGTACTCAGGACTCTCTTCATCATTGGTAAAAGATAAAAACTAATATTCTATATTGATACTTTGTAACTCACAATTATTTAGCTTTGTACATGTATAAAATAATAGCCAAAGATTTTAAAACAGTAGGATCCTAAACTTTGTCACTTCAAATCATTATATGCTAGGATATATATAAAACAAAAAATATCAATTCCACAGTATCTTGAGAAAAGAACACTCTCACTATCTATTGAGTGAATTAGTGAATCAAAAAATGAGAAAGCAGAATAAGTGTCATAAAAATACCCTAAAATCTCTGAAACATAAATTTGCAGATGTAGCTCACATTACACAAAAATTTAAATTAGTTTAAATAATGGAAAACTTAGAAGTAGAATATATTTAGTGTGCTAGGAAACTTTCTATTGAGAGATATCTGACAGTAAGTCAGGTAAAAGAAGTATTTTTTATGATACGAATTATCCCTTAAGAGAACACTTCACAAATTTAGATGTTTCCATATCAGTACTGCCATAGAGAAGTCTTTTTCTTGTCCATTCTTATTCACAACACTTTGTATATGACAATTTTTTTCTTCTCCAGAAACTTTAACATTACCTCTTCCTTCTGTTCTAGGAAAATGTCTTATATCATTTATTTGATAAT
This sequence comes from Miniopterus schreibersii, assembly GCF_964146895.1. Classification (NCBI taxonomy): domain Eukaryota; kingdom Metazoa; phylum Chordata; class Mammalia; order Chiroptera; family Miniopteridae; genus Miniopterus; species Miniopterus schreibersii. The sequence continues at coordinate 115,966,007 of NC_138101.1, read as the reverse complement.
TCTCTTCTATTTTTCTCTTATATTAGTGAGCTACTGGACCTCCTGGGTTATGTCTCTAATTATTTCTTCCTCAAATTTATCTTTCAACCCCTTTAATGAATTTATTTCAGCCATCATATTTCTAATTTTTACAAGTTGTTTCTTGTTCTTTACTTTTCGTTTCCTTTAATTCTCCTTTTTAATAGTGACTATTTTCTATGCAAAATTTTGTGACATTTTCAAAGATAATAATTATAGTTCTTGTCTCATCAGACTTCTTTGTTTCTGTTTATTTTACCTTTGCTTTCATATTGGAGGCACTCCCAAGTATCTGGTGATCCTTGGCTAACTATCCCTACTTTTGTGAAAATTATTAGTATGGCAAGTTGGCAGCTCTGTCTGTGAGGTTGAGCTTGTTGAAGGTGAGCTTCACTGAAGAGCAACTAGAGAGAGCAAGCTGGCTTTTTCTGTGGGGGAACCACTATAGGGCCTTTCTTTTAGTTTCTCTGGAATTTAAAAGTTTGGCTCCTGGTGCTCTAAGAGCAAGGCTGACTTTCACTTAACCCCAACCTCCAATGTTTATGTGTCCCTCAGCCTAGATCCCCTGTAGTTTCAACATCTCCAGAGAATAAACCTCCCATCTCTGGGGCATGGGGAAGGTAGTTATCTGGGTGGGATGAGATAAGGACCTGAGTGTCTAACTGGTCCTTTTATAGACTCTCAGCTAACCATTTGTTTCTAGCCCCTGCCTCATTTCCTTCTTCAGCCTACCCTGATACCTCTAATCACAGAACCTCCTAAGGCTCTGCAAGGAGAATTGCGTCCTGACATTGTTTTTCTCCTCTGCAGGTTTTCACCTTCCTCTGTTCTACTAAGTCACAGGATCATACATGTACTTTCTGTGTTCATATTTATGGATTAGAATTACTGATGTCACCTACTTTTTATCAAAGAAAGAGTTGGGATTTTTGTTTCCTATTTCCTTTGTTTTGGATGGATTTTTTAATAGAAGGCAGAAAGTTCTTTATTTGCCTCTTTAAAATCAGAAGGTAGTCTCTAAATTATTTCAAATACCACTTGTAATTATTTCAAATTCACTACAGTTTTGGTCTGCTAAGCACACATTCCACCTCTCTTCTTCTAATTCCTCTGGAGAAAGCCTCCCTCACTCCAGTGGGGCTTTCAGTCATTGAGCCAGGCCACACTATTGCAGCATTGGGGAAACCTTCCTTAGGCTGGCCCACTGGAGGCCCCATTACCTGGGATTCTGTGATTATTTATCACATGTGGGGTCAAAGATAGTCAGCTTGCATTTTATCCGGGGCAGAGAACTGGATATTTGGCCCAGCAAATTCTCTTTCTGTTGGGATTGCTAAACTAGGAAGATGTCATTCTCAAGCTGCTGGTGGTCATCTTGCTGATCGTATGCCTGTTTGAAGAATGATGAATAAAGAAAACAGCAGAGCTGAAAAAGTCCAGATGAGATCACTTGAGTTCCTGGCTGCAACCATGCCTGAAGCCAGATGCACCTCTGGAAACCAAAGTTATATAAACAATTAAGTTCCTTTTATTTTCATAAGCTGGCTTGAGCTGGCTTTCTTTTACTTGCAACCAAAGAAGTCCTGATGAATTCATCATTTAATCAAAATGTTCCAAATTACTAATACTTGAACTACAAAACACCACTTCTTTGCCAAAAATTAAATAGCTTAACTTCTTTTATTAAAATAAAAATCATATATCATAGGTATGATTAATCATAAATCACATATGTCCCTTTAGGTAAGATACTCTGATTTTATTTGAATATTCTCATGTTTTAGGGTAACAGTATCTTTGAGACTGAGGCATACATTGGTAGGGAAAAGGAGGTTTACAGTTGTGAGTACATAAAACACAATTTATTCTTGTATTAATATTTATTAATCATTGTATTTATTTCTATTATAACTGTAAACCTACTTTTGCCCATCTCTGTATATATTCTGTGGTACTACAAACCCAGTAGCCACTAACCTATAGAACAATTTTCATCCAGGTACTTCAAGAAGTCTTGTCATTCCTTTAAACCTTTCTATCAGTACTCTGTTTTTATTAAAACTCAAGGGGTATGGCTATCCTACATAAAGGCTATATGGAAATATGAAATAATACAGCACAAAATAATTGTTCCCTTAGGAGGAAAAGTATGATTTAAATTCAGAAAATTATTCAGACTGAATCTCTGACCCAGAGACTGGAAACCAGGATAATTTCAACCCCAGGATTTATGGGAAGGAGGTAGACAGTAATGACATGATTCCAAGGAAACAGGTAAGAATGCTAAAGGTCATGTGCTCCTTGGAGACTCTCCCTGCAGTGATTTCCCCATTACCATCTACAGGTCACTGTGCTGCCAACCCAACAGTCAATATCTAAGCTTCTGGGTTTGAAGTGCATATAGAGGCCGGGCAGGTAATCTAAAAGAGTGTAATCCAAACATTTTAAATGTATTGCAGTTATTTATTTTCACTAAAAAGTAAATCTTACTAAAATTCAGCCTCGCATTCTCTTTTTTTTATTGGTTCAAGTGTTGTTGTTTTTTAAATGCATCATTTCTATCTACTGTTCCTAGTCTGTCCATGGTTTCATAATGCTATCTTAAATAATAGTTTTTTGCCAGTTACTCCCTGTATGTATAAAAGTTGTGTATGGACAACTTCTACTAATAATGATGATCATAGTTCAGTTTACTAAGCACTTAGTATGTGCAACACACTTTTCTACTAAGTGCTTTATATATATTAACTCACTTTTTCCTTACTTCAACCCTATGAGATAAGTACCATTATCTTTATTTTATAGATGAGGGCATGTGGGCACTGAGAATGGTAAACAGCTTATCCAAGATCGCATAGCAAATAAGGTGTAAATATGATTCCAGGCACTCTGTCTCAAGGACCTCTGCTCTTACACTATTACTCTGCACTCCACAATAAAATATGTCATCTATTATGTGTTGTTGTATTCCCCAAAACATTATGTTGAGGTCCTGTAAATGCAATCTTATTTGGAAATAGGGACTTTATAAATGTAATCAGGTTAAAATAAGGTTATACTGGATTAGAGTGGGCCTTAATGCAATATGACTGCTATCCTTATAAGAGGAATTTGGACACAGAGGGAAGACAACCAGGAGAAGATGGAGGCATAGACTGGCGTTATCCTGCCACAAACCAAGGAAGACCAAGGGCTACCAGAAGCTGCTGGAAAAGGCAGGAAGGATCATCCCCTAGAGATCTCAAAGGGAGCATGACCCCTCCAACACCGTGATTTCAGACTGCTAGCTTCTAGAACAGTGAGAGAATAAATTTCTGTTGTTTAGAACTACCCAGTATATGGTACTTTGCCATGAGAACCCTAGAAAACTAACACTTTTTTTTCACTTATACTAAAATATGTCATCCTATCAACCTGTTATTTCCAATTTTAACATAGATGGAGGTATAAGTAACATTTAACTTTCCTCTTAATTTTATTTAAAGAAAATCAACAGCCAGGGATAGGGCTGTGAGAACTGAAAACACAGCCTCCCATCTAGAAATGGCAGCTTCTACTGCACTCTACCTAATTACTGCCACCTGGAAAGGTAGGCCTAAAATTGCCAGATCTTACAGTTGTCAACAGAACCCAGAATTCTGGAGTTGTACATTAAATTAGTTGACAACAAATTAAATGAGTAACTAGTTAAAATAATACTAGTTAATGACTAATTCATGTTTAAAACAAACATCATGCAAGCCAAACATGACACATCTATGGACCAAATCTGGCCACAATCTCTACTTTGTGTGTTTTCTTTGCTTTCCATGTCTCCTCTCCCTTTCATTTCACTAGATCAGGCCCTACCTGAAGTTATTATCCATTGACCAGATCTAGGAAGCAGGCCCAGTGCTGACACTAGTAGCCATGTGGAAGACAGCACCTGAGGACTAGGGAACCCTCTCTGGGAGGTACTGAGTGTGGCAGATGCAGAAGAGTCCTGCACACATATGAATCCAAGACTGGACAGGTGTGCTCTTCTAGATTCACATCTCAAGTCTAACAGCATTCCTCTACTGTGTCAGCTGGTCTTCCTAAGGCATTTTTCTGTGTCAGTCCGATGTATAAGAGACTTAGAGCTTTAACTGGGTAAGGTTTTAGGTAAGCCTAGGGAATGATCTTGGTACTTCTCAGGCTCACTGCCACTTCACTTATAGCGCTGTCCTTCTAACTTAAAGAGTTCCCTAAATTTCTTAAATCTTGTATGTCTACTTAAAGAAGCATAAGTAGATTACATATATATAATTTATTTATGCTTCTTTAAGCAAAATATATAGCTCATAGTTGTCTGCCAGTATTCACTATCCTGTAGCCTATAAAAGTTGCCAGAAACATTTCTGAAAAGCAGTTTTATATGTAAAGCAGTTTTACAAAATGTGACTTTATTATTCAGACTTGCTAAAAAGATTAAAAAGTATAAAGGAAATTTTTTTTGAGAATGTTAACATCAACTCTAGTCCATTAAGTCTATTGCTATGAAGTAGCCTTAGAATCGTCTCATTCCTCATTGGTTATGAACATTTCTTCAGTATCTACCAGAGTTCATATCTATTTGATATGGTATAAAAACTGATTGCTTCTGGTAAGTAAAAGGAGGTACTTGATATGTTGCCAGGACAATCTGCTACACTGAGATATTAAATTCAGTGATGTGGTTTGGCGCACCATGGTGTCTGGGACTTGCAAAATTGACAAGCATTATTTTGGAAAGTCTAGAGAGCAATGCTAAGTGAAATACTACAAAATCTGTCCAAGTAATCTCATTTCGTGTTTTTTCCCCCCAATTTATTTTTTGCTTGAAATAAAAACCTCTCAATCTTCCACTGGCTTTTATACCTGTAAAATCACACTCAAATTCACTAGTTTATTATTCTCATAACAATCCCTAATGACCGGTAATGTAGGTTTTATCCCTGTATGACAGATAAGGAAACCAAAGCTGAGAGCTTTAAATAACTAGTTCAGCATTGTTAGTTACAGAGGTAATACTTGTACTCAAAATCCCTGATTCTGAGTTCACTGATCTTTCCCAATAAATAAAAGTCATGCAGACTTCTAAAACCATGCTGTTTAGACAGTTGGATAGACCTGGGATCAAAACCAAGTTCTACTGAGTTTTGACATCAGATGAGCTTTTTAAACCTCCCTAAATCCCAAGGTGGTTATGTGTAAAATGGAGTTAAAATTATGAAATACATGTTAAGAACATGGCACAGGGAAGACACTTGGCAAATGTTAGGTCCCTTCTCCTACAGGATCCCTCAAATCTAAGCAAACCATCCTATTCCGGGGTTAAAGATCTGGGTGATTAGTGAAAACCTAAGTAGTTACAGAAATGTAACTCAAGAGATGTGTTGTTATTAATAAGACCACAATAAATTCATTGTCATAGGCAAAGAAGACCACAGCAGAAATTGTTGTCACGTATGTACCATTACAGAATAGCCAAGAGTGGTTCTTTCTAAAAAATCCATGATGTTGAGTCTTTTTTAAAGGGGTCAGGCTACTCTTTGAACTTATTCTCTGCCATCTAATAAATATGGCTTCTTGTTTCCAAACACAAAATATTCAAAACACATCAAAGAGGTATAAAATATTTCCAACTTTGGCACGGTTTGAGTCTTCTGAATGGGGGTACCATGGCAGCTGTCATGTCCCACATTGGCCAGGAGTGAGAATCCCCGGGATCATCCAACTTGTCAGCGCCACGAGAAGACTTTAAATCTGACTCCTTTAAATCTCCTCTCTGCTAGTCCACTTGGGTGAGGACTGGGTGGGGGTACTCATGGACAGGCACTGGCAGAGGATGGGCCTTAATAGGAGGCAAGGGGTAGACTGACAGTGGATGTGGGCAGGATAGAAGCATAAGCTCAGAGTAAGCACAGTTGCTGTTGTCAGGAGGCATGCATAGGTCTGCCACCAGAAAAATTAAGCAATTATCAAATTCGATGCTAAAAATATTAAAATGCATAGCGTGGTTTAGAATACTTCTTTAAATTTTGACCTAATGCTAGAGAGTTATGTGCCAATAACTATCTTATATATGTGATTCCAATTCTTGGCACAATCCTGTAGAACTGAAGTACATTACTGCATATGAGGGTGGTTTAAATGTTTTATAATGATTATGTTAAAGCTCATATTCCTCATACACATAACTTTACTTACTATTATGAGTTAGACGTGTACATGAGTAGACAATGGTCTCCTTCTATTAAATGCAACTGGCTGAAATTAGTGTTTAAGTTGCCAGGTTGTAAGAGAAAAGAGATCAAATTAATGAGGGTAAAGTTGTATAATCAGTTTATAAAACAAATGCCGAAGGCAAGGCTGACATCAACTCCCACACATCTAAATACACTTAAAAATGCTACCTTCTCTTTTTTCTCACCACCATTGCTCTAATTCAAGCTGTTTCTTATTTTCTTTCATTCATAAGCAGTGGATGAATCATTTATCTTGGCACACATCAATTCGATCATGTCACTCATCTCAGAAACCTCTGAGGGCTTCCCATTTCTTCAGAAACAGAAGCCCAACTCCTCAGCAAGGCATTCATGGCTCTCCTAAATTTGGCCCATCCTAATTCAATGGTTCTCAACCACTAGAGGAGCTTTAAAAGAAAACAGGCTTAGGTCTCATGTCCCAGAAGCTCTATTTATTAGTTCTGGGGAAAGATCCAGGGACTTGTATTTTTAAGAATATCTATGGATAACTTTTATTCACTGCCAGGGTTGAACTACTGGAGTAATTTTCCCACCTATTATTTCACTCAACATGAACTAATTAAGCCTTCTGTTCCAGCCAGTACTGCTATTTTGTTTGTTTGTTTTTGTATCTCTAGTCCTCTATTCATGCTGTTAATCCAACCTGGAATACAATTTCCTCTCCTAGCTCTTTATTTAAATCTTCACTATTCCTCTAAGACTAACTGAAATCCCACCACTACCTTTACAAAGTGGTGAATCATAATGATATTGCCATTCTGATAATCCTAAAACCATCTGTTATCCTCATGAAGTATTTCATGGCAATTAATAATATACTGTTTGAACTCTGAGTATCTTTCATACTTCACTCCCTGATTTTCAGGCTCCTGGAGGAAAAGCAAACTTTTCAAAATACTTTGGTTCACATTTCCTAGCCCCTGGTATCTGCAGTGTTAATAAGCATAAAGTAGACATTCACTCCTGTGCTCAAAGCTTTTGATGACTGAACAAATCAAATTCTCTAAAATTTATGAAGTATTTTCCTTACAGCCTGACAACATAAACTGTCAAACTCCAGGGCTGTTTATGCACATAGTGATGTGTTTTTCATGGGAAGTATCACTATGCCCATGTAGAAATGAAGAAACAACTACTTGTCCACAAAAACTAATGTGATATCAAATACAAGGCTGATGCCTATAAATGTGTTTTTCCTATAGATAGAAGTATTTTCTATGTTTATACAGGGTGGGCAAAAGTAGGCTTACAATTGTTCATATGGAAAAAATATAATACAAGAATAAATAATAACACAAGAACAACCTGTGTTTCACATACAATTGTAAACCTACTTTTGCCCTCGCCTGTATATTTAATTCCCATAAGTTTGTAGAACAACAGAAAGGGGGACATGGTAAAACAGTCCATAATATGTCATTTACCTGACTTAAAAATGACCCGCCCATGTGATAGAACAGCTGAAGCCCTGTTTTACAGTCCTAATCTACTATGTGGAGGATAAGAAGAGCAAGTGTCCCCTTGCCTTCAATTTAGGAGACACAAGAGTATCAGCAACCTAAATGTCTCTTCTGCAAATAATGAAAACCATAAAGCTATTTGTGTGAGTATAACAAAGATGTTGAGCCACTACCAGAGCCATAGCTCAAGCCCTCCTGCTGCTCAAGTTGCCCAGAAAGTAGCTGTTCTGACTCTAGAATGTGGGATATGTGTTTCCATATCCAAAGCTAGAAATTCTCCACAAAACAGTGTTATACATGGTAGTTATTTGTAGTTAAATCAGTACTGGTACTTATGAGTTAAATAGTCTGGGGAGAACTGGCTGAGAACCTAACCACTATTTATAACATTGTTTTGGTAGAAAAATGCTTTCTGCATTCCAAACAACAGAATTAGGCATGAACTTTTGGAATACAGTTTATTTCATAGTTTGGGAACTGACTGTATCTTGTTAATTACACTATGGTCAGTATTTTCCTAGGATAAGATAGCACAATAGACTTTGAAAGGAGTGCATAACAGGAATGAATAGTTGCCATGAATATGAACCATATGTGTCTACAAGGGTGAAAAATGGCTAGGATGATGGGAGAAAAATCCAGGCACATTCTTAATTTATTAAACAAATACTTACTAATCATGGTTAAAGGCTATGCTGAATGCTATAAGAGAAAAAATTTAAATATGGAACTGCCATTTGACCGAGCAGCTGCACTTCTGGGAATATATCCTAAGAATCCTGAAACACTAATCAGAAAGAATATATGCACCCCTATGTTCATAGCAGCACAGTTTACAATAGCTAAGATCTGGAAACAGCCCAAGTGCCCATCAGTAGATGAGTGGATAAAAAAGCTATGGTACATTTACACCATGGAATACTATGCAGCTCTAAAAAAGAAGGATCTCTTACTCTTTGGGATAGCATGGATGGACCTGGAGAGTATTATGCTAAGAGAAATAACCCAGTCAGAGAAAGACAAGTACCACATGATCTCACTCATATGTAGAATCTAATGAACAAAATAAACTGATGAACAAAATAGATCCAGAAACATAGAAGCATGGAATAGACTGAGGGATCTCAGAGAGGAGGTGGGGATGGAGGAGTGGGTGGAGAGAGATTAATCAAAGAACTTATATGCATAACCCATGGACACAGACAATAGTGTGGGGAAGGCCTGAGGGGGTGCAGATGGGAGGTGGAGGGGATCAATGGGGGGGAAGGGGAAATCTATAATACTTTCAACAATAAAGATTAAAAAAAAAATTCAGACAAGGTGTTTGATTTTATAGTCCTTACAACCTAGGACAGGAGGTAAGACAGACATAAAAACAAATAAAACTACATGGTAAAATGTGCTACTTTAGTGATAAAAAATATATATATATTAGATGAAGTCAGCAGACAGAGGATGAGCTAATGCTTTCTAGCTGGAGTGATCAGGGAAAGCTTCATGGAGGAGCTTGCACCTGAGCTGAGCCTTGAGAGCTTGCACAAGATTTCAACTGGTGGAGGAAACAATAACGGAGGAAAAGCAGGGAACATCATAGAAAAACATCAAGAAAAAAACAGCAGAAGTCAAGACAGAGAGATATGAAAAACAATGAGAATTCAAAAAATGGGACAGTCCAGTTGACTAAAGTGGGGGATGTTTTTAGTAACCTGGTAGAAGGCTTTAAATGCCAGACAAAGTAGCATGGATTCCATCTAACAATGAGTGGGGAGCTATTAAAGGGTTTTAATGTTACTGGAGTGATTCTATAAGCAGATCCATTTGGCAGCAGAATACAGAATGGAAGAGAAAGAAGGAAGACAGAAGACCATTAGGAGATAATTCTAAACACTTGAGATTGGTTAATATGACTTTTCAAAGCTAGTTTTTTAAATAATTAAGGTTCAAGTGCTAGTTAACTGCTAAATATTTCCCTTTAATGACAAAGAATTTACAAAGAATTTAGAAAAACCATATAAAGTCTTAAAAAACCGAAAAATGAAATATTATCTACAATGCAAATCCATTTAAAAAACATGAGTTTGGCACATAGTCAGGACTATGATGATTAGACTTGATACAAAATAAAAGATTATTTTGAGGTGTTAGTCTCATTTTAAATATAGTACTACACGTTTAAACAGTATGTTTTTAATAAGCACATGAAATGTAATAAAAATCATCATTCCACTATTTTCCAAGATGTGGGATTCAATATACAAGGTGACGCTAAGATATTCTGAGAAATATGAGAGTTGAGAAAGAGTTAAAGGTAAAGGTCTTAATTCTTTACATTTTAAGTCAGTCTTAAGCTGGTGCTAAGATGGATGTGAGGAAACTTACTTGAAGTGATCCGAGTTAGCAAATGTCTTCTAAACATCAAACTTTTGGTATTCAATGAGCTATGACATACGTCTTTATCTGAAAACAAATTTAATGTAAGTAATGAAATGGAAAGAATTGATAGGTAGCTTATTCAAGTCAATTAGTTTATTACATTTTAAAGACCATAAAAGAGTTATATGAAGTCCTATAAAATTGATATTACTTATACTATGTATAATTTAAGGACCTAAGATAAAAATCTTAAACTATGTTCAAAGACTTTTAAAATAGGAGACATAATACATTCCCTGTATATATTTTGTCAGTGTCCTAAAAATTCTGGAAAATATATTATTAACTATTTAGCCTGATTTACACTAAATTATATATTTAAAATTTAGCCAACAATCAAGCCCTCTTCAGTACGAGAGCAGGGAGAGATGAAGTTGAATAAGAAATAGTTCCTATCTTTAAGAAACCTACAAACCACCATAGGAGGCAGAAAAATATGGATAACTCCATATCAAGGAAGCTATAATAAGCGCTACAAGTTGTATATAAGGTGCTATGAGATTTTGGAGAGGGTTAATTACTACAGGGAATAGGTGGTAAGGCTCTGTGTTATGGACTAAATTGTGTTCCCCAGTTCCCAAAATTCATGTATTGAAGCCCTAACACCTAGTACCTCAGAAAACGTGACTGTATTTGGAGATAAGCCCCTTAAAGGGTTAAGTTAAAATGATGCCATTAGCTTGGGCCTTAATCCAATCTAACTGGTGTCCTCATAAAAGGAGATTAGGACACACAGAGAGACACTGAGGGCACATGCACAGAGAAAACCAGGTGAGGAGATAGCAAGAAGGTGAACATCTGCAAGCCAAGGAGAGAAGCCTCAGAAAAAAATCAAACCTGGGGACACCTTGTTCTTGGACTCCTAGCTTCCAAAACTGAGCAAATAAACCTAGCAAAACTAATATACACTGTAAAGGTAAAATTTAAATAGAGTTTCAAGATATAGGTCTTTTAATAGAGATGATGGAAAGGTTTGCAAACATTTCAGGAAGAAATAAAAACTATTTTATTTTAGGCACAGAGGCCACATGCACAGTGTGAGCTGAGAAACAGTCAATACACTTCTGTAATAAGAGTATAGTTTGGGGCCCTGGCCGGTGTGGTTCAGTGGCTAGAGCACTGGCCTGTGCACCAAAGGTCTCTGGTTTGATTCCTGGTCAAGGGCATGTACCTGGGTTGCAGGTTCAGTCCCCGGCCCCAGTCAGGGTACATGTGGGAGGCAACCAATCGATGTGTCTCTCTCACATCGATGTTTCTCTCTCTCTCTTTCTCTCTCCCCACCCTCCCTCCCACTCTCTCTAGAAATCAATGGAGAAAATATCCTCAGGTGAGGATTAATAAAAACAAAACAAAACAAACAAAACAAAAAAGAGTATAGTTTGGGGTAAAGAAAAGTAGAAAATGGAGGAGAGAGGGAGGAAGAGAAGGAATGAGGGAGGAGGCAGGGAGGGAGGGAAGGAGAGAGGGAGGGGGAGAAATGAGAAGCAGGAACGGACAGACCAACAGACACATAAGGACTGGAATTTGGGGTTGAGTAAAAGGGGTTGAATACTATATTCAGTAAGAGGTTTTATTTTATACCTAAAAAATGCCATCAACATGGCTCAGTGGTTGAGTGTCAACCTATGAACCAGAAGGTCATTGTTCTATTCCCAGTCAGGGCACATGCCCAGGTTGTGGGCTTGATCTCCAGTAGGGGACATGCAGGAGGCAGCAGATCAATGACTCTCTCTCATCATTGATGTTTCTATATCTCTCTCCCTCTCCCTTCCTCTCTCTGAAATTAATAAAACATTTTTTCTTTTTAAGTGCCATCAAGCCCTGGCTGGGTAGCTCAGTTGGCTAGGGCATGATCCCAGTATGTCAAGGTTGCAGGTTCAATCCCAGGTAAGGGCACATACACAAATCAACCAATGAATGCATAAATAAGTAGAACAACAAATCTCAGATCTCTCTCTCACCCCCTTCCCTCTCTCTCAAATCAATTAAAAAATTAAAAAAGAAAGAAGCCATCAAAGGTTTTTCAGTAGAAAACATGTTCGAATTTGTATTTCAGAAATATGGGCCTGGTTTTAGAGTGTGAGTTACCATGAGAAGATTCAAAAGGCAGTGAGACCTGTTTTGTTACTGTAATAGTTAATATTGGAAGAAACCAACACAACTACAGTGAAAGTAAAAAGTTAAAAATTCACTGAAGACGTGCTTGAAAATGAGAACCAGAATAACCACCCCATCAGTTACCCAAGACTGAGAACTGCAACAATTACCACCATTCATTTACACAGTTACAAATGCAGAATGTCTTGGGCCTCAACAGACCTTTCTTTCCAATAACAACTATAGGTTGTGTGCACCAACCATTACCTTAAGAAATCAATCAATCCAAAGATTCACTCTACTTCTAATGTTAGAGCTTCAGAGCTCAACCTATAATTGAGAAAAACCCTAAACTCATTTCCTCAAAGGAGGCACCACTTTAGAATCATCTGTGTGATCTCTCTTACTGCAGCAGGTGAATAAAACAGTTTGCTTATCGCCTAAGAGATTATTTATTTGAGAAGCGGCTTTCCATGAAAGATTGATATCCATCAGTGAAGTCAAGGAAAAAGAGCAAAAGGAGGAAGTGCCGTCTTGCCTGTTCAGGGCAGGCAGAGGACTACGAACTTAACAGTCACTGGTGACCTCAGAAAGAAATTTCCAATAATTGGGCGATTAAAAAAAAAAAGAAGTGGAATTAGGTAGTAAGTAGTAAATTTTACTCTTCTAAGAAGCCTAGCTTAGTTTGAAAGTGATGCTGAATCTTTAACAGTATTTTTTGTTGTTATTTAAAAAAAGTATTTTAATGCTAGTGAAAGGGAGATATATAAAGGGAGAGGGATAAATAATGGAGCGAATTTATGAGACGATGAGAACAAGAACTCTGGTAGAGTGCGCCATATTAAAGAGAAACAGTTCTCTGTGATTTGAAATGGAGGAAAGGATGTGTGATGATGGATATAAATAAAAATTGTATGTAAGGGGATAGTTAGGGAGTTAAGATCCAGTGGTAAGGCCATCTATTGAGATAAAGAGGAAGACAGAGGGGGGGAAGAAAGGGGAGAGACAGTATGTTAATGAAGGAATGTCTGAATTTAAGATTTTGAGAGCAAAAAATTGCCAAAGAGGAGAAAGAATAAGAGACAAGGGGCTTTTAGTATTTGAGATCTTGAAATGATTCTGGTTGATAAAACTGAGCAAGTTATAAAAACAATGAGTTCTGAGTATCAGAAACTCAAAATCATGAATTAGGAGAAACAGATTATAATCACAAAGTATGGGGCTGAGAGGAGAGTTTCAAGTCTAATACTGATTAACATAATTGAGGAAGTTGGAGTAATGTCCCGAAGTCAACAAGTAACAAGAATTAAGGGGGGAGATGATAGCATAAGCACAGGAACTGATGCACAAAAAGGGCACAGTGATCACTGACTTGACAGTAGAGAGCAAAGGAACACATCAACCCTCCTTTAAAATCTAGGCATAGAATAATTCTTTTTCTTGAGATGGCTGTAAAGAAAATGACCGTTTACATATGCCATGTTTAAATTTCTGGGGAGGAGAGAAAAGAGTTCTATGGAAAGATCAAATTTATAAAAACTTGTTCGAAATGGAGGATCCAGATGATGTGAGGAGCTGGAAGTAGGTCAGCAGTGGAACTATACATTCCAGGTGAGGAGAGTAGGTCTGACTCCTTGGAAAAAGGGAGAATAAGAGTAGGGCTTCACCCTTGTGGACAGGCAAGCTTTCTCTCTCTGCCTTACCAGTTTGGTGAGATAGGGCAAAAGTCTGGCCACATATGTCACCAGTTTCTCACTCTTTCTCTTACAACTTACCTTCCCAAACCTTCATGTATTCTCCTCTCGTCCACATGGTAAACTCAACAGGGCAAGTTAAGTCAACCCAGTTTGAAAGGGTAGGAAGACTAGGTGCAGATCTAAGCACACTCTTTTACCCAGTTTTTCCACAGATGAAGTTGACATTTTTACTCTAATCTGAGTTATGTCTACTTCTCAAGGGTTCAGAAGATGGAAGGAAAAAAAGGCATAATTAATTCATCCCCATAAACTCCAACAAAAGGGATGCAATGTAAATAAATGGAAATCTGAAAGAAACTATATGGAAAGTGGGTTGAGTGTACAACTTATCAGCCACAGTGAAGTTTGAAATTTCCTAAAAACATTTAAAGACCTAATTCATTTGAAGAATACTATTAGAGGTGGGGAGATTTTTTAAATTATGGATTCAATGCCTTTAAAAGATACAGCCCTGCCTGGCCGGCATGGCTCAGTGGTTGACTGTCGGCCTATGAACCAGGTCACAGTTTGATTCCTGGTCGGGGCACATGCCTAGGTTGATGGCTTGATTGGCAGGAGGCAGCCAATCAATGACTCTCTCTGATCACTGATGTTTCTGTCTCTCTATCCCTCTCCATTCCTCTCTCTGAAATCAATGAAATGAATAAATGCAATAAAAGATATAGCACTATTCAGAATTTTCACTTCTTTTTATGTCATTTTGGTAAGTTGTATTTTTCAAGGAACTTGCCCATTTTATATAAACTGTCCAAAGTATTGACATAAAGTTATTCATAGTACATTTTCTTATTCTTCAGATATTTCTTGGATTTCTAATGTTTCCTATTTATACCTATATTGTTAATTTGAGCTTTCTTTTTTTTCTTAGTAGGGGTTTATTAATTTTGTTAATCTTCAAAGAACCAACTTTGACTTTATTAATTTTCCCTATTTTGTCTTCTTTCTTTGTTAATTATCTTCCAGTTTATTTGAATTTAATTTGCACTTCTTTTTCTAGCTTTTTGAGATGAGAGATTACATCACTGGCTTTCAATCTTACCTTTGAAATATGGGCATTTAAAGCTATACAATTCTCTCTAAGTATTACTTTAACTGTGCCTCACAAGTTTTTATACTGATTCAGTTCAAAATATTTTCTAATTGTGGTTGTATTTCTTTGACCCTTAGGTTATTTAAAAATGTGTTATCTATTTTCCAAGCAAATTGAGTATTTTTTATATTTTGTTTGTTTAATTCCATTGTGGAACATATACTGCATGATTTCAATCCTTTGAAATTTGTTGAGACTTGCTTTTTGGCTCAGCACGCGTTCTACTTTCATAAAAGTTCTATGGACACTTGAAAGCAATATGCATTTGTTTGGAATAATGTTCTATACACAGAACATTGACAACAATAGGTCAATGGGTCAAGTTGGTTAATGGTATTATTTAATATTCTATATAACCTTACAGATTTTTAAAAGTGTGCTTGTTATATAAGTGATTGAAAGAAGGTTGTTAAATTCTCCAGCTATTATAGTGATTTATTTCTTTTTTTATACTGTCAATTTTAGCCCTATATATTTTGAATTTATATTGTTAACATATAAATTTAAAGCTGGTCTTCCATTTGAATTGACCCTTTTATCAGTATAAAATGCTCTCCTTACCAACCATAATACTTCTTGTTTTAAAGTCTCCTTTGTCTGATATTAATATATCAGATTTCTTTAGTTAATGTTCGCAGTGTACCTTTTCTGTCCTTTTCATATCCCTTTACATAGAATGTCTTGCACAAACTATATACAGTTGAGTCTATTTAAAAATCTAATCCAAAAATGTTTGGCTTTTAGTTAAAGGACTAATCCTACTTAAATTTAATTAACTAATGATATTTAAGAACACCTTCTTGTTATTGGTTTTCTATTCATCTCACCTGTTTTTTATATTCCTCTCTTTTTTAATCAATTTTTATTATTCAATTTTATCTCCTGTAGGCTTTTGTTTAAGCATTTTTGTAATTTTTTAGCAATTATCCTAGAGATTAAACTTTCCAGACTTATTACAGTTGACTTTTACCACTTCCTGAACAAAACTGTGAGTTTAATTTTCATTTACATGTACCCATCCTGTGTTCTATTGTTTTCATATATTTTATTTCTACATATATTTTAAGCCCCATAAGACATTATTATTGTTGTTTTAAATAGAAATCTTTTACATTTACTTATATATTTATGCATCATTAAACTCTTCTTTTTTTCTTGAAGTTCTATGGTTCCATTTAGAATCACTTTTCTTCAGACTGAATAACTTCGTTTAGGATCTACTTGTGATATAGTCTCCCACCTTTGGTCCAAAAGTGTCTTTATTTTGCCTTCATTAAAAAAATATATTTTCTCTGGGTACAGTTTCAGTTGGCAGTATTTTTTCTTTCTGCACTTAAAATTTAAGAATGTTATTCAACTGCGGTCTCATTTTAATAATTTCCATAGACAGCAATCTTTTTTTAAAAAGTTTATTTACTTATTTTATTTTACTTTATTTTTTATTGTTCAAAATATTACAGATATCCCCTATTTTCCCCATTGACCCCTGCCCCTCAATACCCACTTAACTCCCCAGGCCTTCACCACATTATTGTCTGTGTCCATGGGTTAAGGATATATGAATATTCTTTGGTTAATCTCTCCCCACGCACCCATACACCCACCCACCTCCACCTTCACTCTGAGATTTGTCATTCTGATCCATGATTCCATGTCACTGAATCTATTTTGTTCATCAGTTTATCAAGTTCTTTAGATTCCACATATGAGTGAGATCATGAGATATTTATCTTTCTCTGCCTGACTTATTTCACTTAGCAAAATTTTCTCAAGGTCCATCCATACTGTCCCAAAAGGTACAGACCCTTCTTCTTTACAGCTGCATAGTATTCAATGGTGTAAATATACCACAGCTTTTTTATCCACGCATCCACCATTGATGGGCCATTGGGCTGTTTCCAGATCCTAGCTAATGTAAATTGTGCTGTTATGAACATAGGGGTGCATATAGTCTTTCTGATTTGTGTTTCAGGATTCTTAGGATATATTCCTAAAAGTGGAATCACTGAGTAAAAAAGTATTTCCATTTTTAATTTTTAGAGGAACCTGCTTACTGTCTTCCATAGTGGCTACACCAGTCTGCATTCTTACCGGCAGTGTACCAGGGATCCCTTTTCTCCACATCCTCGCCAACACATTTCATTTGTTGATGTCTTGAAAGGTAGCCATTCTGATAGGTGTGAAGTGATATCTCATTGTGATTTTAATTTGCATCTCTCTGATGATTAGCAACGTTGAACATTTTTTTTATATGTCTCTGTTATGTCCTCTTTGGAGAAGTGTCTATTCAGGCCCTTTGCCCATTTTTTAATTGGATTGTTTGACTTCCTCTTGTTGAGCTGTATGAGTTCTTTGTACACTCTGGAAATTAGCCCCTTATCAGATGCCTCCTTGGCAAATATGTTCTTCCATACCGTGGGGTTCCTTTGTATTTTGACACTGATTCTCTTGCTGTGCAGAAGATTTTTAGTTTGATGTAGTCCCATTTGTTTATCTTTCTTTTGATTCTCTTGCCATAGGAGTTGTATCAGTGAAAATTCCACTACATGAGATGGCTGTGACTTTACTGCCTATGATTTCTTCCAGGATTTTTATGGTTTCCCGATTTACAATTAAGTCTTTTATCCATTTTGAATGTATTCTTGTGTAAGGAGTAAGTTGGTGATCTTGTTTCATGTTTTTGCATGTACCAGTCCAACTGTCCTAACACCATTTATTGAAGAGACTGTCTTTACTCCATTCTATGTTCTGGCCCCTTTGTCAAATAGTAATTGAGCGTCATGGCTTGGGTTGATTTCTGGGTTCTCTGTTTTTTTCCACTGACTCAAATTCTGTATTTGTGCTAGAACCAGGCTGTTTTGATTACAGTGGATTTGTAGTATAGTTTGATATCCGTATTGTGATCCTACCAACTTTATTCTTCCTTCTCAAGATTGCCGTGGCTATTTGGGGTTTTCTTTGGTTCTATATAAATTTTTGAAGTGTTTGCTCTAGATCTGTGAAATATGCTGTTGGTATTTTAA
This sequence comes from Miniopterus schreibersii, assembly GCF_964146895.1. Taxonomy (NCBI): domain Eukaryota; kingdom Metazoa; phylum Chordata; class Mammalia; order Chiroptera; family Miniopteridae; genus Miniopterus; species Miniopterus schreibersii. Next base: position 115,947,860 of record NC_138101.1, on the reverse strand, counting down.
TAGGGATTGCACTGAATTTATAGATTGCTTTGGGTAGTACGGTATTTTAATTATGTTGATTCTTCCAATCCATGAACACGGTATATTCTTCCACTTGTTTATATCCTTCTCTATCTCTTTTTGCAACATTCTGTAGTTTTTCGAGTACAGATCATTTACCTCCTTAGTTAAGTTTATTACTAAGTATTTTAATTGTTTTGTTGCAAGGGTAAATGGGATTTTTTTTTTTTTAGTTTCTCTTTCTGAGAGTACATTATTGGTATATAAAAATGCCATTGATTTCTGGGTGTTAGTTATGTATCCTGCTACCTTGCCAAATTCATTTATTAAGTCTAGTAGTTTATTGGTAGAGTCTTTAGGGTTTTCTATGTACAATATCATGTCATCTACACATAATGACAGTTTTACTTACTCCTTTCCAATTTCTATGCCTTTTATGTTTTCTTCTTGTCTGATTGCTGTGGCTAGGAAATTCAGTACCATGTTGAATAAAAGTGGTGAAAGTAGAAACCCCTGTCTTATTAGTGGAAATACTTTTAGATTTTGCCCATGGAGTATGATGTTGGCTGTAAGTTTGTCATATATGGCCTTTACTACGTTGAGGTAAGATCTCTCTATTCCCACATTGCTGAGAGTTTTTATTAAAAATGGGTGTTGGATTTTGTTGAATGCTTTTCCTGAGTTTATTGATATGATCACGTGATTTTTGTCTTTCAATTTGTTTATGTGATGTATCACGTTTATTGATTTGTGAATATTGTACCAGCCTTGCAACCCTGGAGTAAATCCCACGTGGTCATGGTGTATGACTTTTTAATGTATTGCTGGATCCAGTTTGCTAGTATTTTGTTGAAGATTTTAGCATCTATGTTCATCAGGGATATTGGCCTGCAATTCTTTCTTTCTAGTGTCTATCTGGTTTTGGAAGTAGGCTAATAAAAAGAGCTTGGAAGTGTTCCTTCCTTTTGAAATTTTTGGAATAGTATGAGAATGATAGGTGTTAGTTCTTCTTTGAAAGTTTGATAAAACACCCCTATGAAGCCGTAAGCCCAGGGGTTTTGTGTGCTGGGAGCTTTTTTATTACTGCTTCAATTTCCTCAGCAATTATCGGTTTATTCATGTTTTCTGATGCTTCCTGCTTGAGTTTTGGAAGGTTGTATTTTTTCAGGATTTTGTGCATTTCCTCCAGGTTGTCCAGCTTGGTGGTGTACAGTTGTTCATCGTATTTTTTTACAATTCTTTGTATTTCTGTTGGGTCCGTTGTTATCTCACGTCTTTCATTTTTAATTTATTTGCGTCCTCTCTTTGTTTCTTGATAAGTCTGGCTAAAGGTTCATCAGTCCTGTTTATCTTTTCAAAGAATCAGATCTTGGTTTCACTGATCTTTGTAATTTTTTTTTAGTCTCTGTGTCATTTATTTCTGCTCTGATCTTTATTATTTACTTCCTTCTATTTACTCTGGGTTTTTCTTGTCGTTCTCCTTCTAAGCCATAAAGCTGTAGACTAGATATTTTATTAAAAGTTTTTCTTGTTTTTTTAGGTAGGCCTGTAGTGCTATGTGCCCTTCCCTCTTAGGACTGCTTTCATTGTCTCATAGATTTGGGGTTGTTGTGAGTTCATTTTCATTTAATTCCAGGAGCTTTTTAATTTCTTTCTTGATCTCTTTGGTAACCCATTCATTGTTTAATAACATGCTATTAAACCTCCATGTCTTTGAATGTTTTTTTAGTGTTTTTATTGTAGTTAAGTTTTTAATTTCATGCCATTGTGTTCTGAGAAGATGCTTGATATGATTTCAATCTTCTTGAACTTGTAGAGCCTCATTTTGTGTCATAACGTGTGGTCTATCTTTGAGAATGTCCCCTGTGCACTTCACAAGAATGTATATTCTGCAGCTCTGGGGTGGAATATTCTGTAAATGTGAGTTAAATCCATCTGATCTAGTGTGTCATTTAGGGTCACTGTTTGCGTCTTCATTTTCTGTCTAGAAGACCTATCCAGAGAAGTCAGTGGGGTGTTAAAGTCCCCTCCTATGACTGTATTGCTGGTGATCTCTCGCTTCAAGTCCTTTAGAAGTTTTTAAATAAATTTTTGTGCTCCTATATTGGGTGGATATATGTTTATCAGGGTTATATCTTCTTGTTGGACCGATCCCTTTAATATTATGTAGTTACCTATGTTGTCTTTCATTATGGTCTTCATTTTGACATTTATTTTGTCTGACATGAGTATTGCTACACCAGCTTTTTGTTGTTGTTTCCATTTGCATGGAAAATTTTTTCCATCCCTTCTCTCTCATCCTGTGTGTCTTTTGTTCTGAGGTGGGTCTCTATAAGCAGCATATATTTGGGTCATGTTTACTTATCCACTCAGCTATCCTATGTCTTTATATTGGAGCATTCAATTCATTTACATTCAAGGTTATTATTGATACTTACCTATTGCCATTTTAATTCTTTATGCTTATGTTTCTCTCTCCTCTATTTCTACTTCAAATTACAGCAGTCCCTTTAACATTTCCTGCAATGCTGGCTTGGTGGTGATAAACTGCTTTAGCCTTTGTTTTTTTGGTCTGGGAAGCTCTTTATTTCACCATCTATTTTGAATGATAGCCTTTCTCGATAGAGTAGTCTTGGTTTCAGATCCTTGTTTTTGCATTACCTTGAATGTTTCATGACATTACCTTGACCCCTGTAGAGTTTCTGATGAGAAGTCAGCTGAAAGCCTTATGGGAGCTCCTCTGTAGGTAACAGATTGCTTTTCTCTTGCTGCCTTTAATATTCTCTCTTTGTCTTGAATTCTTGACATTTTAATTATGATGCGTCTGGGTGTGGGCCTCTTTGGATTCTTCTTGCTTGGGACTCTCTGTGCCTCCTGAACTTGTGTGACTTTTTCCTTCATCAGGTTAGGGAAGTTTTCTGCCATTATTTCTTCAAACAGGTTCTCTAACCCTTGCTTTACTTTTGACTTCTTCTGGCATTCCTGTGATGTGAATAATATTAGATTTCATGTTGTCCCACAGCTCCCTTAGACTGTTCTCCTGTTTTTTAATTGTTTTTACTTTTGGATATTTGATAGAGTGATTTTTTCTACTCTTTAATTCACTAATCTGATCCTCAGCTTCCTGTACTCTGCTGTTTATTCCTTCCAATGTATTCTTTATTTTTAATCTGTCATTCTTCATTTATGACAGGTCATTTTTCATATTTAATATCATTTTTCATGCTGTTTAGCATCTTTACAATCAGTATTCTCAACTCTGTATCGTATGGATTGCTTATCTCCATTTCACTTAGCTCTTTTCCTGGAGAATTCTCTTGTTCTTTCATTTGGAGCTTCTTTTTTTGTTTCCCCATTTTGGAATCCTATTTGGGTTTGTTTCTATGTATTAGGTAGACATGCTAGGACCCTCTGTCTTTTTGGAAGGTCTCTACTGTAGGCCAATGTTTGATGCTGTTTGTGACTGGCCTTGAATACCCTATTTGGAGCTATCAACAACCTAAAGAGTGAGGTCCCCTCTGTTGGGGCTGGATGAATTTGGATAGGTCTAAGATGCAGACAGTCTCCTTTTCCAAAGCCCGGTGTCAAAGGCAGATTAGGCAAAGACTCAAAGCACTCTGAGGTCTACCTCTGGCTGCAGGTTGATTAATTGATTCTCTTAATGAGTAACAGGGAGTAGAAACTCCATAGGGTGGGACTGCTGATTGTTACCATTCTCTTAATAAGCCTCAGGCTGTAGAAATTCCACTGGCTAGCGCAAGAGTTTTTCCAGCAGGTTGGGGGAATTGCTTCCCTCTCAGGCAAAAGCTGCTTGGAAGGTATATGTCTTGCCTGTGAAAGATGCCCTCTGCAGTATGGGGGAATGACTATGCACAGAAACTCAAAGGGGTCACTCTGAACTCTACCGCCAGAGCCCACGACTCTAGATTCTCTTCACACAACTCTAGTGCACTCTCTCCTCCCTCTGCTGTAGTCCAAGGTGAGTGGCTGCACAGGAAACTTTGTGCCTTCGCTCCTTAAGTGGGTGCCTGCATTTCCAGCCATTTCTCCCTGGCAGACAGAAACCTGGCTGTCTTTCACAGCCAGATGTTATATGGGCACCTTTCTCAGTTCTACTGCTCTTGGCTGGAAAGCCCGCCATGGGGTTTAGGCCCCAGAGTCCTCAGTGGGAACCCCCAGAGCTGCGATCTGCCTCTGGACCTTCAGCTGTTGCCTGTGGGAGCCCATCCAGGCCACTCGTACCTCCACACCTCCTACCAGACTCTGTGCAGTCTCCACTTTTTGCCCTTGGTTATGAGGGTGCTGTCAAGCTCATCTTCAGTTGCAGTTGATTACTCAGGATGGTGTTTCTATATCTTACTTGTAATTCCAGTTGGGTCTCAGGATGGTGTAAGTGTAGCTTACTCTCAGTTTGCTGCCATCTTTAATCCTTGGTATATTATTTTTTAATTGCAATGGTAACTGGTATTTTTTTTTTAATTTCTCCTTCTGGGAGTTCTTGGTGGTGTATAAAAATGCCATCAATTTTCAGATATTAATTTTGTATACAGCTACCTTGCTGAATTCATTTATCAAATCTAGTGGTACTTTGGTGGAGTCTTTCAGGTTTTTTATGTACAATATCATGACATCTGCAAGAAAGAACAGTTTTACTTCCTCCTTTCCAATTTGGATACCTTTTATGTTTTCTTCCTGTCTGATGGCTGTGGAAAGGACTTCCAGTACTATGTTAAATAAGAGTGATAAAAGCGGACAACCCTAATTCCTGTTTTCAAGGGAAATGGTTTTTGGTTTTGACCATTGATTATGATGTTGGCTACAGGTTTGTTATATATGGCCATTATTATGTTGAGGTATGTTTCCTCTATTCCCACTTTGCTGACAGTTTTTATTGAAAATGTGTGCTGGATTTTGTTGAATGCTTTTTTGCTTCTATTGATATGATCATACGATTCTTGCCCTTCATTTTTTTTATGTGATGTATCACATTTATTGATTTGCGAATATTATACCAGCCTTGCATCCCCAGAATAAATCCCACTTGGTCATGGTGTATGACCTTTTTAATGTATTGCTGGGTCTGGTTTGCTAGTATTTTGTTGAGGATTTTAGCATCTATGTTCATCAGGAAAATTGACCTGTAATTTTCTTTCTTTGTAGTGTCTTTATCTGGTTTTGGGTTTAGGATGATGTTGGCCTCATAAAAAGAGCTTGGGACTTTTCCCTTCTCTTGAATTTTCTGGAATTGTTTGAGAATAGGTGTTAATTCTTCTGTGAATGTTTCGTAAAACTCACCTGTAAATCCATCTGGTACCGAACTTTTGTTTGCCTGTAGTTTTTTGATTACTGCTTTAATTTCATTAGTTGTTATTGGCCTATTAAGGTTTTCTGATTCGTCATGATTCAGCTTTGGAAGATTGTATGTTTCTAGGAATTTGTACATTTCACCTAGGTTGTCCAGTTTGTTGGTATACATGGTTGTATTACTTTTTTACGGTCCTATGTATTTCTGTTGGGTCAGTTGTTATATCTCCTGTTTTATTTCTGATTTTATTTGTTTGGGTCCTCTTTCTGTTTCTTAGTGAGTCTGGCTAAAGGTTCATCAATTTATCTTTTCAAAGAGCCAGATCTTGGTTTCATTGATCTTTTATATATATATTTAAGTCTCTGTCATTAAGTTCTGCTCTGATCTTTATTATTTCCTTCCTTCTTCTTCCTGAGGGCTTTTCTTGCTGTTCTCTTTCCAGTTCTTTTAGTTGTTATGTTAGATGGTTTAGTAGAGCTTTTCCTTGTTTTTGAGGTATGCCTCTAATGGTATGAACTTTTATTCTCTGGACTGCTTTCATTGTGTCTCAGAGATTTGGGGTTGTCTGTTCATTTTCATTTTTTTCCAGGAAGTTTTTAATTTCTTCCTTCATCTCATTGGTAGCCCATTCATTTTTCAATAACATGCTATTTAGCCTCCATGTGTTCGAATGTTTTTGAGTGTTTTTACTGCTCTTGAATTCTAATTTCATGCCATTGTGATCTGAGAAGATGCTTGATATGATTTCAATCTTCTTGAACTTGCAAAGACTTGCTTTGTGCCCTAACATGTGGTCTGTTTTTGAGAATGCTCCATTTGCACTTGAGAAGAATGTGTATTATCCTGCTTTGGGATGAAATGCTCTGTAAAGGTCAATTAAATCCATTAGTTCTAGTGTATCATTTAACGTCTCTGTTCCCCTGTTGATTTTTTGTCTTGATGATCTGTCCAATGATGACAGTGGGGTGTTAAAGTCCCCCACTATGATTGTGTTGCTGTCGTTCTCCCCCTTAAAGTCTACCAAGAATTTTTTCATATATTTAGGTGCTCCTATATTGGGTGCATATATATTCATAAGAGCTATATCCTTCTGTTGGATCGATCCCTTTAGTATTATGTAGTGACCATCTTTGTCTTATATTATGGTCTTTATTTTGAAATCTATTTGGTCAGAAATAAATATTGCTTCTCCAACTTTTTTTTTCATTTCCATTTGCATGGAATATTTTTTCCAACCCATCACTTTCAGCCTGTGTGAATCTTTTTTTCTCAGGTTGATCTCTTGTAGACAGCATATATATAAGTCCTGTTTTCTTATCCATTCAGTCACCCTATGTCTTTTGATTGGAACACTTATTCCATTTACATTTCAGGTTATTATTTATATGTACTTATTTAATGCCATTTTTTCCCGAATGCGAATGTACATTTCTCTCAATATTCCTTCTTCTTCTTCTTAAAGCAGTCCTTTTAGTATTTCTTGCAATGCTGGTTTTGTGGTATTGAATTCCTTTAGCCTTCTTTTTTCTGGGAAGCTCTTTATTTCATCTTCAATTTTAAATGATAGCCTTGCAGGATAAAGCAGTCTTGGTTGCAGGTTCATGCCATTCCCTTCTGGCCTAAAGTGTTTCTGTTGAAAAATCTACTGTCAGCCTTATTGGGGCTCCCTTGTAGATCACTGCTTGTCTCTCTCTTGCAGTCCTTAATATTCTCTCTTTGTCCTTAATATTTGACATTTTAATTATCATGTGTCTTGGAGTGGGTCTCTTTTGGTTCCTCTTGTTTGGAACCCTCTGTGCTTCCTGAACTTGTGTGGCTTTCTCTACGCCAGCTTAGAGAAGTTTTCTGAGATTATTTCCTCCTCCAAGATCTCTATCCTTTGCTGAATTTCCTCTCCCTCTGGAACTCCTATGATGGGTATGTTGCTTCTCTTCATGTGGTCCCAAAGTGCCCTTAAACTGTCCTTATGCTTTTTAAATGTTTTTCCTTTTTGCTGCTCTGAGTATTTTTTCTACCTTATCTTCTAATTAACTTATTCTATCTTCTGTTTCATTGAACCTGTTTTTAATTCCTTCTAGCGTATTCTTAATATCAGATATAGTATTCTTCATTTCTGCCTGGTTCTTATTTATTATATCAATATCTTTTTTCATGCTTTCACTAAGTTCCTGGAAGTTCCCATTGTCTTATGATTCTCATTAATTTCCTTGAGAATCTTTATAACCATTCCTCTGAACTCTATTTCTGATAACTTGCTTAACTCCATCACATCAAGGTCTTTTTCTGGAGATTTTTCCATTTCTTTAGTTTGGGGGTTGTTTCTTTGTCTCACCATGTTAGTGACTCTTAGTGTTTGTATCTGTATATTGGATATATTTGCTGTCTCCCAGTCTTATGCAGCCATCAATTTTATTATTCCTTCTCTGAAGGTAGTATGCTCTATTGCTTTTGGTTGTTTTAAGATTTGCTCTTTATATCTTGTTTTAAAAAGTTTCAATATGTTGTACCTACATGTGGTTTTTATATTAATCTTGCTTGGGGTTCATGAGGTTTCTTGTGTTTCTTGACTCTGTGGATTGTTATCTTTTATGAGTTTGGAAAATCTTTGGTCATCTTTTCAAATGTAGCTTTTGCTTATTTTTTCTTGGGACTCCAATTATATGTATGCTAGATGAAATGACTCAATTCCATGTCTTTTATCCTGTTTTATTCTTTCCATTCCTTTTTTTCTTTTTGTGCTTTAGTTTGTACATTTTTCCATGAAACTGTCCTTGAGTTCACTAGTTCTAGTCATTTATTCTTTGCAGAGCCTATTTTTCTCTTAAACTCAAATCTTAATTTCAGTTATTATATTTTCCAGCTCTAGATTATCCATTTATTTATTTTCATTCTTCTTCTTAAATCCTCGCCTGAAGATATGTTCATTGATTTTTTATTTTTTATTTTTTTGATCCTCACCTGAGGATTTTTTCCCCATTGCTTTTCAGAGACAGTGGAAGGGAGAGAGAGAAAGATATCTATGTGAGAAAGACACATCGATTAGTTGCCTCCTGCATGCTCCCCGACGAGGGCCTGGGGTTAAGCCTGTAAACTAGGTACATGCCATGGTTGGAATTGAACTTGAAACCCTTCAGTGCATGCGCCAAGGCTCTAACCAATGAGCAAAACCATCTAGGGCTATTCACTGACTTTTAGAGAAAGAAAGAGAGAGAGAGAAATATTAATTTGTTGCATTGTGTACATACCACAACCTAGGTATATGCCCTGACCAGGAATCAAACCTGCAACCTTCCAGTGATTACATATAGGATGATGTTCCAACCAACTGGGCAATACTGGCTAGGGCACCATTTAATTATTTTGATAGTGTGATATCCTTCATCTTTTTATCCATTTTGTTAACCTCTTTCTTTCCTTTAACACATTTATAATAATTATATAATCCTTATTTGTTAAGTCCTAGATCTGTATCATAAGAGGGTCTGCTTCTATTGTCTGTTTTTTGGACACATGTTTTTTCTGACTTTTCACATGTCATATAACTTTTCAGTATATTCTTAATATTGTGAATATAACAACCATAAAACTGGTTGATGTTATTTTCTCACAGAGGGAGCCCATCTTTTCCTTTATTAGATAGGTAGTGTGATATACCAATATAAAATGTCTCAAAGGTGAAGTCAGTTGTATATTTATTAGAGCTGCATCCTACCCCCACCCATGGAGACTATCTCCTAGGCACTGCAAGATAGCAGAACATGACACTGTATATTTTCAGCTCACCCTCCCAGCTTCCCACACCACCCCAAGGCTCAGGAAACAACCAAGGGGGAAAACTAGCTGTATATCTGAGGACTCTCTAGGTTCAAGTTCAACATGCCAGATTATGTGACCATTAACACTCCAATGGTTTCTCTTTCCTCTAGTGGAGTATCACTTACACAGCAAGCATCATCTTTAGCTACTGTCCATTCTGGGCAAACACACTCAGAAAAGGTGACTGCTAGCCATCTCAGGTAATAGACTGTACTATTTCTAGAATTTCAGTTCATTTAGTCCTCTTTGCTTTCATAGCTCTCTGAGGTCTTAAAAAAGTCACTGGTTAAGAGTGACAAAAATATTTTAAAACTTCTCTAACTGTAAAATGGGCATATATGTCTCTCCCTCACCTTGAATTTGGGTAACCTCTGTGATTTCTTTGATTACTTAAAAATATGGATATAATATATGAATTTATAGGCCTAAACCTTAAGACACTAACAGCTTTAACCTCTTACATATTGAAATACACTGAAAGCACCTAACCACCATGAAAGAAGGTGATATAACCTGATCTGTTAAAAAAATATATATGAAAAACAGCTTTTGTTTCCATCAATTGTCTCTATTATTTGGTTTTAAAAAAAATAATATTCTATTTTATTGATTTCTACTTCTTATTTTCTACCTTCTACTTACTTTGGGTCTATTTTGCTTTTATCTTCCCAGCTTCTTATGGTAAAAGTCTAGATAGTTTGTTTTAGACCTTTCTTCTTTTCTCATGTTAGTATTTTAAAGCTATTTTCCTCTAAATACCACTTTAGCTGCATAAATATTGGCATGATTTTCATTCACACAGTTCAAAATGTTTTCTGATTTTCCTCATGATTTTTCCTTGAACCATGGTTTGTGTAAAGATGTGTTGTTTAATTTCCAAATTTTGGGGAGAGGAGTTCTAGCTATACTACTGTTATTCATTTGAAATTCAATTTAGTTATAGTGAGAGAAGATACTCTGTATGATTTTAATCCTTTAAAATCTATTGAGACTTATTTTATAATCTAACATAGGGCCCACCTTGATGAAAATCTCTTGTACTTAAAAGAATGTGTATTCTGCTATTATTGAATGCGATATTCTATAAATGTCAATTAAGTCCATGGTTAACAATGTTGCTCCAGATTTCTATTTTTTAATTAATATTCTGCCTACTTATATATCAACTTCCAAGACAGAGTTTTTAAAATTAAACTGTAATTTTGTCTATTTCTCCTTTCTCTACTGTTGATTTTTGTTTCAAGTGTTTAGAAGCTCTATATATTGAACTCATAGACATTTAGGATTATGCATTTTTAATGAATTGATTTTTTATCATGACATATCTCTCAATATTGCTAGTAAAATTCCCTGTTCTAAAGCCTATTTTGTTAAATATTAATATACCACTCCAGGTTTCTTACTGATTAATGTTTACATGGTATGACTTTATAAATACATGTTCTTTTAACCTGTGTTCATATTTGAAAAGCAATTCTTGTAAACAGTATGCAGTTGCAGGTCTTGCTTTTTTATCTAGTCTCGTAATTTCTGCCATTAGAATATTAACATTTAATGTAATTATTTATATGGTTGAATTTGAATTAACCATCTTATTTTCTATTTGTCCCAATCTGTTCTCTGTGTCCTTTCTCATTATTTCTTGTTTTTTCTTGGATTGAATATTGTTTTTAGCATTTCAATTTACTTCCACTATTGGCTTATTAGATATATCCATTTCTTTTGTAGTTCTAGTGATTGCTTGGTACTTAAAATATAGCCCTTTAACTTATCACAATTGAATTTCTAATACTATCATGCTATTTCACATATAATAAAAGAATTTTACAATGGAATACATCTATTTCCTCCTTCCTGTTTTTTGTACTATTGTCATCATAAACTAACTACAGTAAGACTGTCATACTGGAGAAGTTAGGTGTAGGTACTCTGGTTGACAGGCCCAGCTGTTATTATCTTTTGAGTGATTCTTATTAAAATACCAGAAATGTGAGTAAATCTGTCTTGGACCCTTCAAATCAGTCCATTCTTCAGCTGAAAAACAACAACTAACCTCAGCTTATGTTACATGGGCAAGAATAACCACTCGTTATAAGCCGGCCCTTTTGACTGGCTTACAAATTGTAAATGGCAATAAAATGTTGTTTTAAGATTTTAAGTTTTTAGGTAATTTGTTAACAAACTATAGAAACATAACAGATTCTGTTACATGGAAGTAGGGTTCTGTAATAAAAATCTTAAAACATGTGACATTGGCTTTGGGAGCAGCTGGTAAGCAGAAGCTGCAAGAGCCTCAGGAAGACTTGAAGGACATTAGTAAAAATGTTAACAGGTAGAGAAATGACAACCCTTCTTACACAGTGGTGTAAAGTTTGCAACACCATTCCTTGCATAACATAGAAAAGAGGAAATACGCCGAATACAGTGGTAGGATTGGCTAAGGAGATTTCTAAACAGAAAGTTGAAAGTATTAGTCTCTTTCAGTTATGTAAGACAAGGTGTGCAGAGCGAAAAAAGATGAGCTAACAAAAGAACTGTTTCATGTTCAAGCAGAATTTAGAGGAAATATAAAAGAGCCAGGACTTGCTCTTTTCAAAAATAAAATAGTTTCTCATTTCCATTCTCTTTAGATAGAAAAGTAAGAAATAGCTTCAGAGTAAGTATCAAGTCTAGGGCTCTACAAGTAAAGCATGGTTTCAGGATAAAAATCTCTAGAATGTGTCTATAGAACAGTGTGTTGAGACTGTAATATGATTTTAAATTGTATCTAGTTCAGTTTCAAGAATCTTAACAGTGTGCCTCTTAGACTCTTCTTGATAAAACAGCTCTAGGAATCTTAAGAGCATGCCTTTTAAACTCTTTCAAATAGAAAAGCTTCTAAGAATCTTATGGGTATTGTCTTATAATACCTTGCCTGTCAGTTTGAAGTAGAAAAAGCTTATCTCAAAAACAAATTTGACTGTGGCTTCTGTCTAATGGAGTGGATTATATTTTGACACACAGGAATCTGACAAAGTTTTTAAAGGATTTATATTACATTGGACTGAAAGTATCAGAGAATGAAAGGCTTTTGGGCTTTCAAACTTCTACAAGCAGGAGGCAAGGCTGGAAAGGATACCCAGTTGTAAACGTAAACCATTTTGATAGAAAAAGGATGACTCAAAATTGATGGGGTGAAGCCAGCAGCTTATGAATAATCACTTCCTGGGAGTAAGTTTGGCCCTAATAGAGGAACTGAAAACATCAGAATTTCAAAATTACTATGGACCAGTGAAAGCCATGTGCCTCCTATTCCCCATTTTTTTAATGAAAGTGTTTGCTACAGTTATTCTATGCCTGACTCTTGTCTCTTGAGAGGAAGTACACTTGTGGAGCTTCCTGCATACCTGGACCTGATTTAAATGACAAGATCCTGTACCTCAAGCTTGAGGTTAAAGCCATAGTGGGATGATAATTTTGTGATTCTCAGAAGGGGTTGAGTATATTTGAATATAGGAGGAATGTAAATCATTTGTGACCAGAGGGTGGACTGCAGTAGATTAAGATGGTCACAAATTCTCTGATACCTCTTCCATTAAAAGGCTATACCTGTGTCCCCTCTCATTGAAACTGAGAGGGCTCTGGGGCTGCTTTGACCCACAGAATATAGAAATGATGTGATGCCAGTGTCAAGTTTTAAGCCTTAAGACATTGGTACCTTCCACTTACTATCTCTTAGAAAATTCTCTCTAGAAGCCCCATACTACAGAATTAGAAGTCTGAATATCCTGAGTTTACCATGCTAGAAAGGTCATATGAACCTAGTCTTCCACCTCTGTCCAGGAACCATATATATGTGTAAAGATATCTTATATCCTCCAGAGCAATCCATCCACCAACTGACTACCATCCAGTGACCCCAGTCAATGCAACATGGAAATGGAAATTCACTAAGCTGAGACTTGTCTTAATTCTCAATCCATAGAACTGTGAGCTATATAAAACAGTTGCTGTTTTAAATCACTAAATGTTTGGCAACCTACTATGTAATAATGTATTACTGTAACAGTGATTTTTTAAGTTATCTTTAACTTGTTGCAGGGGCCACAATGTCCTGACATCACTTTCTACAACCCAATTAGAAGCAGAAGCCTAAACCTAGAATAATTCAGAAGTAATCTGAATAGTTCATTATGGCAAAATTATTTTTTAGAGATAAAATGGCCAACTTTCTCAGAGATATTATAAAACAAACTACTTTTCAAACATAATAAACTTCAACTAAATTATTACAATTTATTTCAACCATTTTCTTCTTGCTAAACAAACTATTGTACATACATAATCAAAACAAAAGATTCATGCTCAGGTAGTCCTTTAGTTAGTTCATTTAATAAATGGTTATTTAGGTACTTTCTCATGATTGAAGCAACATCGGTATTAGAAATGTAAAATTAGCAACATTTGTAGTAGCCTAAAGCAGTGATTTTAAAATATAACATAAAGAAATACTGGTTTATTAAAATAAATTATGAAGTACAGAACAGGTAGTAAGTTGTTACTAAAGTCATAATATATATACAAATGTATACACACAAGTTGTTTATGTAATTGTGGTATTTGTGTGCATGCACACTCATATCTTTTAAAAAATATTTGTTTTTATTGATTTTAGAAAGAGAGGAAGGGAGAGGGAGGGAGAGAGAGAGAGGAACATCAATTGGCTGCCTCCCCCATGTTCCCTTACTGGGGATTAAGCCCACATCCCAGGCATGTGCCCTGACCAGGAATAGAACCTGAGACCTCTTGGTGCATGGGACGACACTCATCCAACTGAGCCACACTGGGGGCTCGTATCTTTTTTAAATGGAGGAGTGTCTGACACCAGTATATTTACTTCAGCATTATAACAGCTAAAAACTGGAAGCAACTCAAATATGCACTAATAGGAAAATAGCAAAGAAGTGTACAGAGAAAAAAGACTTTATTTTTTTATTCTATATGTTCTATACTTGGCATATGAACTCAATTGTTAAAATCTTTACAAAAGGCATGTAACACTTGTGAAAATTTACAATGAAAAATGCACTATTCCAAGCTAATATCTATGACCATGTTCTACTGTCTTTACAGCCTGAATAATCCCTTTGTCTAGGCACTGGAGAACAACCAAAATTATTTCTCAAGGACAATCATAACCCATCAGCACATATTTTTTCAGGCTCCCTCTATTCATAGGTGGTAGATAGTCTATTCAAAGTCATTTCCTCCTCAGGCTCCCCAACTTTCCTAAGAGGATGCCAAACCTCTTTAGAACATCCCAGTCACTCTCCAATATTCTCCTAAATCCATGTGCAGTTAATCCCTGCTCCCACCCCCTAACCCCCTCTGATTAGTTCTATCTAGATATTTCATACAATTGGGATCATACCATTTTTCATCTTTTGAATTTGGCTTCTTTCACTTAGCATATTTTTGAAGTTCATCCACATTACAACATATATCAGTATTTTCTTTTTTCCCCTCCCAACTGCTGAATAGTATTCCAATGCACAGATATACCACATTCTTTTTGTCCATTTACCAGTTGATGGACATTTGGACTGTTTCTAATTTTTGTCTATTATGAATAAAGCTACTATGAACAATTATATATAAGTCTTTGTGTGGGTATATGCTTTCATTTCTCTTGGGTAGATTCTGAGAGCTGATATTTCTGGGTTAATTTTATGTGTCAACTTGGCTGGACACAGTGCCCAGATATTTAGTCAAACATTATTCTAGAAGAGTATTTCTGGATGACACTTACATTTAAATTGCTGAACTTTGAGTAAAGCAGATTGCCTTCCACAATGTGAGTGGGCCTAATTCAACTAGCAGAAGGCCTAAGTAGAACAAAAGGCTAACCTCTCTGAGCAAAAGGGAATTCGTTAGAAGACTGCCTTTGGACTTCATCTGCAACATCAGTTCTTCCTGGTTTTCCAGCAGGCTGGCTTTGCACTCAAATTGCAACTCTTTCCTGAGAGCCAGCCTTCTGGCCTCCCCTACCAGTAGGTATCCCCTACTAGATACCAGGCATGGTGCAACATTAGGTGCTAGAGATAACCAACCTCCACAATCACGTGAGCCCATTCCTTAAGCTAATCTCTTCCTATATATAGACACATCCTATTGGTTGTTTCTCTAGGGAACTTGACTAATGCATATGGCAAGCTGGTTTAATTTTTAAAGAAATAGCCAAACTGTTCCTCAAGATAGGCGTACCTTTTTAGATTCTCAACAACAATGTATGAGAGTTCCTGTTTTTCCACATCCTAGACACCAGATATTGTCTGTATGTCTGACTACAGGTGCACTAGTGGGTAAGAAGTTAATATCTCGCTTTGTTTTTTTATGTGCATGTCTAATAACTAAATCTGTGAGCACATTTTCATGTGCTTATTCATTATTCGTATGTCTGTTTTGATGAAATGTCTATTCAGTTCTTTTGCTCATTTTTAAAAATTGGGTTGTTAGTATTCTTATAATTGAGCTGTTGATGTTCTTTATATGTTCTGGATACAGTCCTTTATCAGGTATGATTTGCAAATATTTTCTCTGTGCTTTGTCTTTTCAGTTTCTTAATAGTGTCTTTGTGAAGTGTAAAAGTTTTTAATTTTAATGAAGTCAAATTTATCAATGTTTTGCTCTTATGTCTCATGCTTTTGGTGTTTTATGTAACAACTCTTTGCCTAATCCAAGGTCATGAAATTTTTTCTATGCCTTCCTTTACATGTTTTATAATTTTAGCTCTTACATTTAGGTTCATAATTATTTTTGAATTGTTTGGTGCATGGCTTTTATGAGAAAGTTCGTTTTTTAAATATGAGTATCCAATTTTCCTAGAACCATTAGTTTAAAAGATAATCCTTTCTCTACTGAAATCTTAGTAGCTTTGTCAAAAATCAAAGGACCAAAAATGTAAGGGTTTATTTCTGGACTCTCCACTTTATTGATTTACATGCTTATCCTTATGCCACATTGTCTTGGTTACTGTCACTTTATAGTGAGTTTTAAAAAATGGGAAGTAACAAGGTCGTCCAACTTGGTTATTTTATTCACTTATTTAAATTTTATTTTATATTATATGTACTAATGAATACCATCTTAAATTCTTTCTGAGAGAAGACAGATACAAGTAAATCCAAAGATGTTTTTAAAGTAACATATTTATCTTAAGATTTGAAAGTGGCAATCACTAACGTATTCCCCTAGGAATAATTGTGCAATTAAGTTTCCCCCCTCCCTACACCCACATCAACAAACATTTATAAATGCCTACTAGATACCAGGCATGGTGCAAAGTTAGGTGCTAAAGATAAAAAGACAAGAGATTCAGTTCCTCACTTAGCATATAAACAAAGAATGATGGCATAACATATTATTATGGACAGTGGAAACAGGGACCATAACAGCAAGGGCAAGGGATATTAAATTTATCTAATCAGATTTATCTTAGTTAACACAATACGCTTTTTTTCTGAAAGAACAAAAAAAGGTTTAACATTTGGGGGTTTCTTTCCCCCCACAAAGTGAGTTTTAAAACATCAGAGAATCTAGTGCTTACAAATGCTAGACGTAAGCAATCCTTTTATAAAGTGGAGGTTCTCTCACCTAGGAAGATCTTTTAATTTGTTCTTTGTTTTTAAGGTTACAAAAAGAATTCACACTAATGGAAGAATTCAAACAGAACAGATGTAGTCATACTAAAATGTAAAAGTTTCATTTTACCTCTAACCCACCCTACTCTTTCCCCACTCTCCACCTCCAGAGGTAATTTATGTTATGCTTGATCAACTCCTGATTTTTTCAGAGCTATAGAAGCAGCAGAAAGTATGAACTCTTAAAAATGTTCATACATATCTCAAACCTTGTTTCAGATAGGAGTGCTAGCTTATTTCCCACTAAACATGACATCAGAACAGTTAACAAGACTTACAAATTATTCTTTTTCCCTCTATATCCTATTCTTGGCCTTAGAAAAGGTAGAGGTTAAGAAAAAAAATGCACATAAGCAACAGACCTAAATAATGTGTGTGTATGTAAACTTTATAGTGATGATTCCTGAAACCTGTTATTCAGGAAATTTTAGTAAGTGTTCTTAAAAAAGAAAGGAAGAAAAGAAGGAAGACAAAAGGGAGGAAGGAAAGGAGGGAAGGAGGGGAAAAAAGATGAAGGGAAGTCAGGCAGTGGGCATTTCCAAAATCAAACACATTTGAGAAATACTGGTTTAAGCATAGATGAGACTGATGAATGTCAGTGGGATGGAGGAGGGCGGGTGGGTGGAGGGGGAGAGAGTAACCAAAGAATTTATGTGCATATATACACAACCCAAGGACATGGACAATGGTGGGGAGAGGGACTGGGGAGGGGGAAGGAACGGGGTGGAACGGGTCATTGGGGAGAAAAAGGGACATCTGTAATATTTTAAACAATAATAAAATTAAAATAAATAAATAAAAAATAAAATAAAAATAAAAATATATCAATAATATTCACTGAGATGCTCTCATCTTTCATAAAATTGCTGACCACCAAACTTTTAAATCATGGATTACCTAGTAACAGTTTGAAAGACTCTAGATCGTCAGAAAAATAAACTGTGGGAAATAAGCACTGGTTATAGTTTCTCCCTCATTATCACACTGGCAACAATTCATACAGTTGAACAATTGGAGATGTTTAGAAATATGCATAGGACCACATAAATTTGCTACTGGCCAAAAAACTAAAAAAATAGAGTCTGCAGACTGTCTTAAGGTTCTGTCTTTACTATATTGGAAGAACTGTTTTCCTTTCATTGGTGTATTATTTTTCCTTTGTACAATTACAGAATAAAACTAGAGATGTAAGTTTGGCTCTAAAATTAAAAGCAGTAAAGTGTCTGCTTTCAATAATAAGTAACAACAAGAAAATATAATCAAAGGATCTCAATGGACATTCTAACCACTTTTGAATTTGCTTCACAACCAAAATTTGGATTAAAGTATTTAGGATATTAATACAATAATCACTTTATTATAGAAGAGCTTTTAACGGGTTAATAAAAATTTACTGTAAAGTTATATTTACCTAGAGTGACTACAGCCACCTCTGTAAGTGAAAAAAAAAGTGAATATAGATCTCTCTCTTTATATGTTAGACTTCAAATCAAGATATAACTCTGCAGTGAGAACTATTAAACTTGCCACTGAGATTGGATGGGGACTTTATTACCAAAGTATAGTTATGAATGATAACTTTTCAATATCTTACTTCCATCTTCCTGCTGAAATTTTAAATGGGTGAGAGTAACTAAAAAAGCTGCTCTATGTCCTCTATGAAAGCTGTTCTGATATTCCACTTCAGTAAAAAATAAGGACTAAATACACCATCAATGAAGAAAAGTTTCTATCATATACTTAAGCTTTTTGTTGTTTCTTCAGTGCTGCTGGGAACGGGAAGTGTGATAACACCCATATTATAAATGTCGAATAGCCTCACTTTTATATCCAGACCCCAACTATTTGTTTCATGCCCAACTCAGTTTCCTCTATGGAATCTCTCACCACACTCTAATTCAAGTCAAAATGACTTCTCCCTACATGAAGCTACTTGATTCTTGTTCAGGACTCTCACTTAACACATAATCATATTTAATGTACTTTCAAGTTGCTGTTTAACTTGACTATTGCACATATCCTGTTCGTTGAAAAGTCTACGAGAGGAGATTAAAGATGGTGGCAGACTGAGTGGCAGCTACACTGACAACTCTCCCGGGACCAAACTGGAATTACAGGTAAAATATAGACAAACCATTCTGAATAATCAACTGCAACTAAAGACGAGATGGATAGCACCCTCACAGCCAAGAAGGAAAAGTGGAGACCACATAGAGACTGGTAGGAAGCGCAGAGGCACAAGAGGGCAGGCTGGACTCCCACAGGCAGCAGCTGAAGGTGCGGAGGGATATCTCAGCTGTGGGGGTTCCCACTGAGAACTCTGGGTCCTAAACCCCAGGCTAGGTTTCCCAGCCAAGAGCAGCAGAACTGAGAAAGGTGCCCACATAACATCTGGATGTGAAAGGCAGCCGGGTTTCTGTAGGCCAAGGAGAGAAGGCTGGAAATGCAGGCATCCTCTTAAAGAGCCAAAGCACAAAGGTTCATGTGCAGCTACTCACCTTGGGCTCCAGCAGAGGGAGGGACGAGTGGACTGGAGCTGTGTGAGGAGCATTTAGGGTGGTGGGCTCTGGAGATAGAGCTCAGAGAGCACCAGTCTGGATTCCTGTGCCAAGTCATTCCCCCATACTGCACAGGACATCTTTCTCAGGCAGGCAATTTACTGTTTTTGCCTGGAGGGGAAGCAATCACCCTACCCTGCTGTAAAACCTCTCGCCCTACCCTAAGGAGTTTTTACAGCCTGAGTCTCATTAAGATAATCTGATCAACCAGCCTGCAGGCAGAGGTAGACCTCAGAGTTCTTTGAGTCTTTGCCTTATCTGCTTCTAAACCCAGGCTTTGGAAAAGCATACTTTGATGTGCATCTTGGTCCTGTCCAACAGCCCCCAGCCCCAGCAGAGAGGATCTCAAGCTGAGGGTTGCTGATAGCTCCAAACAGAGTACTCTGGGCCAGTCACAAACTGCGCCTGACATTGGCCTGCACCAGAGACCCTCCAAAAAGACTGAGAGTCCTAGCAGATCTACTTAATACATAGAAACAAACCCAAACAGACAGCCAAAATGGGGAGACAAAAAAACAAGCCCCAAATGAATGAACAAGAGAAGTCCCCAGAAAAAGAGCTAAATAAAATGGAGATAAGCAATCTATCACATATAGAGTTCAGAACACTGATTGTAAGAATGCTCAACAGAGCATTCTGAAAAAGATATGGAAACTATGCAGGAAAATAAGAGTGACATAGCAGAAATAAAGAATACATTAGAAGGAATATACAGCAGATTACTGGAAACTGAGGATCAGATTACCAAATTAGAAGACAGGGTAGAAAAAATCACTCAATCAGAGATCCAAAAAGAAAAAACAATTAAAAAACAGGAGGACAGTCTAAGGAAGCTGTGGGAAAACATGAAACGTAACAATATTTGCATCAAAGTCTAGGATTACTAGAAGAGGTCAAAAGTAAGCAAGGGTTAGAGAACCTGTTTGAAGAAATAATGGCAGAAAACTTCCCTAACCTGATGAAGGAAAAAGTCACACAAGTTCAGGAGGCACAGAGAGTCCCAAGCAAGAAGAATCCAAAGAGGCCCACACCCAGACGCATCAAAATTAAAATGCCAAGAATTCAAGACAAAGAGAGAATATTAAAGGCAGCAAGAGAAAAGCAATCTGTTACCTATGAAGGAGCTCCCATAAGGCTGTCAGCTGACTTCTCATCAGAAACTCTACAGGGGTCAAAGTAATGTCATGAAACATTCAAGGTAATGCAAAAACAAGGATCTGAAACCAAGACTACTCTATCCAACAAGACTATTATTCAAGATAGATGGCGAAATAAAGAGCTTCCCAGACAAAAAAAGGCTAAAGGAGTCTGTCACCACCAAACCAGCATTGCAGGAAATGTTAAAGGAACTGCTGTAATTAGAAGTAGAAATAGAGAAACATAGGCATAAAGAATTAAAATGGCAATAGATAAGTATCTATCAATAATAACCTTAAATGTAAAACAAGTCTCTACAAGTTCAAGAAGATTGAAATCATATCAAGCATCTCAGATCATAATGGCATGAAATTAAAAATCAATAGTAGTAAAAATACTCAAAAACATTCAAACACATGGAGGCTAAATAGCATGTTATTAAACAATGAATGATTACCATTAAGATCAAGAAAGAAATCAAAAACTTCCTGGAAACAAATGAAAATGAGCACACAGCAACCCAAAATCTATGGGACAGAGCAAAAGCTCTCCTAAGAGGAAAATTCATGGCATTAAAGGCCTACCTCAAAAAGCAAGAAAAATTTTTAGTAAACTATCTAACCCTACAACTTAAAGAATTAGAAATCTCCCCTCTGAAGCCGTCTGGACCAGAGCTTTTGTTTGCTGGGAGTTGTTTTTATTGTTGCTTAGATTTCATCAGTTTTTATTAGCCTATTCAGGTTTTCTGATTCTTCCTGATTCATTTTTACATAATCTCACTCATATGTGGAATCTAATAAACAAAATAGACTGAGGAACAGAATAAATCCAGAGACACAGAAGCAAAGAATAGAATAATGAATATTAGTGGGAAGGAGGGGGTAGTAGAGTGGTGGGGAGAGACTAATCAAAGAACTTATATGCATATATGCATAACCCATGGACAGAGACAATAGTTTGGTGAAGGCCTGGGGGAGGTGGATGTGGAGTGGAGGGGATCAATGGGGAAAAAAGGAGGGGGGGATAGCTGTAATACTTTCAAAAATAAAGATAAATTTTAATAAAAGAAGAAGAAAAGTCTAGGAGGCTTTAGGTGGCAGGAGCAAGGTCATCTACATCTTTGGAGAACTCACAGTACCAGGCACAATGCTGTTTACATTAGCATTCTCTAAGTATTTGTTGACAGATTTATATTACTCTGCAGTGCCTTATGATGTTCCTAGGAATAATTAATCCCTGGGAGTAATATAAATATTTTTTCACTATGTAAATAATAAATGGGCTTATTGATTTTAGGAAATGTTAATAGATATAATTTAACTAATTTATGACTAAAAGTCATTTTTTCCTATGACAGAGCAGTGTCATGCTTAGGCCAGCCAGGTGTAGATCACTTAAGCACTTGGGCACAAAATGTTGTGAGGGAATTAACTGTTTAATAGCGAAAGACTTTGAACAGTATCTATCATTAGAGACTAATAGGAAAGTTGAAAGTAACATTATTGACATGTACATAATCACACATATATGAAACAATTAAGAATCTACAACAGTAATGTGGCAGTCTCATTTGTTCATTCATTCGACAAACTGTTACTGAAAACCTACTGTGTCATAGGCTGTTTTAGGCACTGGGGAACTAAAGTTGAATGAGAAATATCAACCATTCAAGTAGGCTCTCTAAGGGAGATCCAAACAGAATTAATCTAAAAATTCATCTACCCATATCCACATAAAACCATAACACACTTGGTTAAATTGCATAAAAATATTTTATCTCATTGCTTTAAGCAATGCAAATAGTTTTCTTTGGCCTAAATACCAGCAAACTTCTATTATCCTAGAAACTCTTTCAAAGGACATTGATTTTTTTCTGTTCATCCCCAAACCCCTAGGTTCCCACGTTGTTGAATCAGAACACAGTGATGTGCTATAAGCAATACAAGTAAACTTGCTCAGAGCTGTATGTAAACAAAAGGTCACTACTGTGATGAGGGCAATGCTGGCACAGTGCTGGTCCCTATCAATTCATCAGTAGCTGCTGACACATTCTTATACTTCACAGGAGCATAACATTTTCTTCTAAAACTTAAGAGAAAGGCAAAAATAGGAAATCTTTTACCAACCACAAAAATGTATATTTAAAATATTATGGAATAAAAATGAGTTGTGATATACTTTTAAAACCAGAGAAAAAGTAGATAACGAGCATCTCCCTATGCTCAACTACAACCTTCTGAATGGAACTGAAGCAAAAATGCTGCAGTTTCAGCTAAGCAGCTTTACATCTGAGGCAACTTAAAATGACCTAATTCTTACATAAACTAAAAGTAAGATGATAGGTTCAAATCTACCCTTTTAGAATCAGAACACATTTTTCAAGCGTGTTTTTAGAAGGAAGATGTAATCTTTACTAGATAAACGGGCTTTCATTTAACTAGAAATTCACTAACCCAGGAATCAGTAGATTTTAAAGTCTACACAATTAATTTGACAACAAACTTGGCCGTTGAATTTGAATTTTAAAACTAATATGTAACTGCTCTGTTCTTGTTTTAAATCAAAAGGATTTCTTCTGAGACTGTAAAGGAATGAGCATTTAGCCTATCTCATGAAGGAAGGAGTGGTTTCTAGTTTTTAAAAACAGGAGATTTGCCTACATGATCACCTGGGACAAACTTGGCCAGTACAAGTAGGCTAGAAGGTTATAGGAGCCTGGGAATGTTTAACATCAGGAAAGGAATTACATACAGCTCAGTAAGATCACAGGGAATTACACAGGAAATGTGAACAGTAACCCTTTCATATCTCTGTACCCTCTCCCACCGCCTGTGATATATGGAGTCCTGCCGCATGCAGTCCAGCTATGCGAATACAGAAGCCAACAGCAGAAGGGAACCGGAGAAAAAGAAAAGAAAGCCATTTTACATACACACACAGTACAAGATAAATTCATAATGACATAATAAAATCAAGTTGCTCCAGAAAACAGCCTTTAGCCTTTCTTATTGCCACGTATGTACTGTATCACTGCTTTACCCAACAGAGGCTTAAGTAAAAATTCCAAAGAAACTTGAAAAATCAGATGGGGGTGGGGGTAGAACAGTTAACGGACTCATCATAAGTAGGAAAACGTGGCCGCTCTGAAGCTGACCAAACAAACTGGTCTCCACCCTGGCTTATGTTTAAACATCTTGTTCCTAGTCGGTCTAGAGGGAAAACATTCTTTCCACAATAAATAATATGCAATTGAATCAGAAATTCTTACTCCAGCCTTTGTCTACTCTATGTAAAAGTTTCTTCAGTACTGTAAGCCAGAGGCTGAGAGAATTCAACTGATCATGAACTTTTTGTTTTAAGAGTAACTTAGTTATAGTCAAGGCAAGTTAAAATAGTTCTAGTTGCTTATTTGGAAAAGCAAATGTGACTGTGCAGATCCTAGACTCCTTAAAGACCCCTGTTTGGGATCTCAAGAAAATAAGCTACTCTTACTACAACTGCTTCTGGAAAAGGGGAAATTCTCAGTTTCTATAAACAGTTGAGTTTGAAAGAGATTAATTAAAAAACAAACCAAAAAACCTCTCATAGTGCTAGAGAATAAGGGCATGGGTAACAAAATAAAATGAAGAAAAATGTAACTTTTCCAATGGGCTAAGTTTAAAATATGGAATTTCATAGTTCACTTTGAAACAAGACTTAACTTTTCCCATTGGTATAACTGCAGGATAGAGATGGTCTGTCACAAAGAGTGGGTCAAGAAATAAATGAAAGTGAGTACAGAGATGACAAAGCAAACCATCAATTAAAGTGAAAGGGTAAGCTTTTTAGAACTATCAAGAGGGGGAGCAATAAAACCAAAGGATTTTTTTTCCAGCAAAGTACCTCCTCCAAAGCACAATTCAAGTAATAGCCTATACCAGTAGTGTTTCTGTACAATAAATGGCACATCACTCAAATGGCAGATGAGATTTCAATTGTAGACTTCCTAGTCGCCTTAAAGCTAAACGACTGATGTCTAATTTCTGTAGCACTGGCTCACAGGTAGGCAGTTCCATGACTCTGTAACAAGCTAAAGATGTTCTCTTTCCATGGATTTGGAGTTGCTATAAAATTTACATTAGGAAAAACACTAGCAGAATGTGAGGGAGCAAAATAATAAACAAACTCCAAATAATAAAGCAGACTTCCGATTGGGGTTCCAACCAAGGATCAGTTCCCCATCATAGTGTCGACCCTGAAGTGCACCAAATGGGATCTCAATGGAGCTATCTCCTCACCTGGAAATGAGTGCTTACTTTTCGTGCTTCTTAACCATTTTTAACTCATGTCTTGTTCTGCTAAACATAAAAATGTCATAACCTCATTATATATTATTTGAGATTTCAAAATAATTTAAGTATTATATAACCAAAAAGAAACTATAAAGATAATTTTTATTGTTTTTCAAACAATGGTCTACTACAACAAAATTTATTAGCGAATACTTCTATAAGTACACAGGCAGTAATTAATATTTCACTGTTATCTTGAAGAAAATATCTACAAACATTAATGTATTGATGAAAATGAAATATTAACTGTTGGGGCCTTCCGCATATCTCCTCTCATGGAAAATTACTATAGATATTGTTTTCAGTTCTTACATTAGGCCTGAAGAAATGCTAATTGATACATAATATTAGGCCTTCGATATTTGTTAAATGGTTCAGCAAAAAGATCTCTTTTTTCTACTCTGAAAATAACAAAGCCCTAATACAGTGATTTTTTTCAAGTAATAAAGGATAGAAGCAAGCAGTATAAGTATTCAGTACAGAGGCCACAGTAAAAGATGCAAACAGCAGACAATCTTGGGAACAATTACGATAATAAAAACAGCAATATCAGTTAACATTTGCACATTTGTATAGCACTTTGCAATGTATAAAATACTTAATGTAATTTCAACCTCACAACTTTATAAGGTGGATATTATTTGATTGAAATAGCATAAAGTGGCTTTTTCAAGGTTACCCAGTTAATTTAAGCAGCAGAACTGTGATTTAAACCTTTCTGACAGATATCCCATTCATTAAAATCTCAACTTTGTCATGAAATTTTGAAAATATTTTCATCCAAACTCCAAAATCAGGGTATACATAATAAGCACAACCTTTTTTCTCTTAACCCACCCAATATCACTCCCTTTTTACCAATTCCCATAAAAATTCTCAGAGTTCCCATTGCAGCAGCCTTTATTTCCTCATACCAGTATGACTAGGGGTACAATGAAAAGCATCTTTCAAAAACAAACCTCCTTTCTCCTAGGTCTTATATCCTATAACTGTCCTTCCAAACAAGGCATAGGTTTTTAAAAGCATTAACTACTGAGGAAATATCTGGGGTTGTCTTTTCTTCATTTAGAGTGAGTCAGATATGAAACATATACCTCCTCATTCCTACAAGGTGAAGAGGAGTCACTCTCTTATTCCCAGACTTCTGACTTAGCAAAGATACTCACTCCAAGGACTTGGTAGAGAAAGGTGGACTGCATGTGAATAACAGAACTAACAGAACTAAAAGTTATACTCCTACCAATTTTCATTTTATTTTATTATTATTATTTTTTAAATATATCTTTATTGATTTCAGAGAGAGGAAAGGAGAGGGAGAGAGAGAGATAGAAACATGAATGATGAGAGAGTCACTGATCGAGCCCACAACCGGGGCATGTGCCCTGACCAGGAATCGGACCCCGATCGCCTGGATCCTAGGTAGACGCTCAACCACTGAGCCATGCCTGGCTGGGCCCAAATTTTAAAAATCATTCTAAATGTTTTATTTTTGAAGACTTGTTAAAGGATAACAAACTACCAATATTAGCAATTTAATGTAAATGTGAGGTATAATGGTGAATTTTTATTCCTAGAAAATGAATATAGAATACTCTCCTATGTCAACAAAAGGTTGCTGCCACCAATCCAATGTCAACAGAAATCCCCAATCTGGGCTGCGGTTTAAAAGGAACTTTAGGTGAACAATTTGCAAAGTGGAGAAACAGCCACCACTGAAAACCAAAAGTGTGCGCTACCAAGACAAAGGAGAAGACGGTTTTTATAGGAAATTTCCTAAGTTTCTGCCCTGGTTCCCAATTGGTTCCTTTTCATACAAATGAGGAATCCAAACAGCATAGTTCTAATTGGTCCAAACTGGTCAGCTTTGTGTGCTCTAATTGGTCACTATGGAGGTTCTCTGATTCCTCAATATAAATGCAAATGAGGATACAATTGCACAGTTCCAATTGGAAGGGGCAGGTCTCAGCACATTGGTTAAAAGAGATACCAGGAGCTCCCTAATAAGGGTCAGGTCAGATAGCAGGAGCACAGTTCCAGAGGCTTGGAAGCTCTGGCTTTGGCTTTTCCCTGAAATGCAGCAAGTGTGAGAGGCCTCTGTTAGTAATGGCTGCTAGACTATGATTATGATTTGTGGCCTAGTTAACCATGAGCGGTCCTTCTTGGAAGATATATTCTGTCTCCAGGTTGACAATTCTGAAGCTTATTATGAAGATTATGAGACTAAATTATATGTAAAATGTTAAACATCTTGCCTAGCACATACTATTCAATAAATGTCTGCTGTTATTATTAATATTATTGAAGTATCAAAAACAAAAAATATATGGAAGGTCATATTTAAAATAAACTAGCAAACAATACAATCTGTGAATTATTTTTTTAACATCTATTCAAAACATAACTATCTGTTTTATTCACAGAAATATAAGCATATAAATATTCAGAAAATTGGAAGAATAAATTTCAAAATGATGACTTCTAAGAAGATGGGAGGGTAGTAGTCAAAGAGAAATTTAATCTGATCTGTAATGCTTTTTTTAAAAAGTATTTTTGTATTCCTTCTGTAAATAAAGTTAAAGTTTTAAAAAATAAAATAGAAAATATATTTAGACAAAATATTATCTTAGTAAATTTCTTTAATTCCAGAGTTGATTTTAGTATTACATGAAAAGTTTACTTTTATTTTTAGTTAATTGTCCAAATAAGGTCTAAAATCTCATTTTCTTTATTTAGTAATACCATTCAAGCTTTATAGTACACACAGCTTTCAATAATCTTCCTAATCATATTTCTAATTGCTATATTAAAAATGTGCAAAAAAAGCAAAATTATTTTAATATAGTTTTGGAAACACTCAATGTATTTAATCAGATGCAAGGAGGCTTTCAAAATCCAGGAAACCATAAATCAAAATGGCTTTACATAAAAAGATTACTTTTCCTCTTAAATTTTGTATGTGTTTATATTTAATACATCACATACAGAAAGTTGAATCCTTGATTCTTTTTAAAGCCAAAGGGTTGCCTATTTACAACCATCCTAACAATTTCAAACATCTTGAGGACTGCCTTAATTAAAAATTCTCCTTCTAGGCTCTTCCTAACTTCTAATTCCTGTCTGTACCATATTGGTGCTGGCTTTAAAATTCTAACTTTCCTTCAAGTTTACAACCATAACTTTGACTTTTTTGTTCCATTCTTTTTTCCTTCAAATCATCTAGATTTGAGCCTATAAATTGTGGGCAAACCAGGTCACCAAAGCTCTTATTAACTCCCTGACAGCAGCAAATGGCGGGCCTCCAGACATGGAGATAAGCCACATGCACCACAGGCCCAACCAGGCTGGGCCCCATCAATTTACAAATCCAGGTTATAAATTAAAGACCTCTAGTGTTATAAAAAGAGACAGACATTTCAAAGGATGAGAGAGAGAGAAAGCAACCACTTATTGACCAGGAGGACATTGGGCTGAATAGGAAATTCCCACCTCAAAGAGCTGTGGGACTCAGCTCTTGATTGTGGGAGGCTGTGCATTCTTTTAGATATATTTAAAATTCAAGAAGGCCCTTTCCTGTAAATTAATGGAGAACAGTATTTGATCAAAAGGTATTTCCTATAATTTCAAATGAAAAATTCTAGTTATAATTTGTAGCTAGTACAGAACAATTCTAATAATAATAATATGTTTTATTTCTAGAAAATGAAAAACATGTATAGATAATTTTTTTCTCCTAGGAGGTCAGCTATGGACTCATTAATATTAAGCTGCTGTACCTACAAAAATGTACAACAATGGTTCTCCCAGTAGATGACTTCCTTAATTCTGTAAGTCTTAACTTAGCACGGTAGTTAGAACATGAACTTTGGAGCCAAATGCTAGATCCACTACATACTAGTTGTTATTGATTAAGTAACTAGGCTGCTCTAGGCCTCAGTTTCCTGGTTAATATTAATACCTACTTTATAGAATTACTGCAAGGATTACATAACTTGTTATATGTAAAGCATTAGAACTGTGCCTGATACAGAGAAAGCCTTGTAAAATTCTTGGCTATTGTTATCATCCTAAACATCAGAAATGCACAGC
Source organism: Miniopterus schreibersii (assembly GCF_964146895.1). Classification (NCBI taxonomy): domain Eukaryota; kingdom Metazoa; phylum Chordata; class Mammalia; order Chiroptera; family Miniopteridae; genus Miniopterus; species Miniopterus schreibersii. The sequence goes on along the minus strand of NC_138101.1, from coordinate 115,918,948 downwards.
TTTAGGAACAGAACTTTAAGCACAGCTTACTACAAGCTCTGAAGGAACAGGTTCCTTGAGACTGCTTAGTTCTATTCTTAGGACATATTCAAAGTCTCCTGTATCATTTTCTGTTGTGCATTCTAATTATTTCATGCATCTTATGTGCCTCCATGTATCCTGTGCTCCAGTTACCTGTTTACTCCTCTCCCTCTGGACTACAGATTTCTTGAAAACAGGAACTGTATCTTACCTTGTAGTCTCAACATCTGGCACATAGCCTTGCCTAGAGTAGACATTCTATAAAACCGGAATGAAATAATAAATATTAACTATTTATCTGTCTGCCTCACTCAAGTTAAGTACCTGAGGACAGAGGCTACTGAATGTTGATCTCTGCATCCTTAGAGGGGTCTTCTGTACAGCAGAGCTATCACTTAAATTTTGTATCCAAGTTTCTAATTTATTTTTAGCTTTATTTGGATTCGTTCATGAGGCTTTATTTAGTAAAATGAAATGCATTTTGAAATGAAACAATTCTCTTTTTTCCCCTAGAAGCTTTTGATAGAGAGGGGAATAAAACACTTCAATGATGCATTAGTCTTCAAAGTGATGACAACAGAGAAACAACCAGTGTCCACTGCATGATCTTTTCCATGCTGCTCTGGATGAAGCTTTCGTAAGTGGCCCATCCTCCAGAACCTAGCCAGAACAAAGCCTTTTCTCAAAAAGAGTCACCTTTTGACTGCTGTACAGATTTTATTCAGTCAGCACTGTTTCCTAGCTCTTTCACAATTATGACATGTTATTATTTCAAACTTCTCTCTACCCACCCAGCTTGTGACCATGCCCAGTTCAGCTTATGACAAACAGCCACCTTGAGCAGCATTCTATTGCTGCTTTTGTAAAACATGAATTCAGTACTGGCAGCCTTTTCACTACTTAGGAGTTCATCAATGAAAGATCTTTGGTGGGACCTTCAGTCTGATATCTAACTATTACCACAGAGTGGGGCTACCTCCGAGCATCCTCAATCTCAAGACACTCACATATCCCAATGAAAAAGGTAGTAACCTTCTGGGAGTCTAGATAAATACCTTTTTCAGTTTTCTGAGGGGAAAATAGTGATTTAACATTCCTCTGAGTCATTCTATTACCAGATTACTTCCAGGTGTTATAATTGGGCCTCTCCACCACAACATGTCACTTACCTAATATTAGGTCAGAACATAAATACACAAGTCACATAAGATACTTTCTTCTAATTTTCCTTACTCAAAGTAGTAAGATAAGTGATTTATTCCTCTTGACTTTACAAGATGAAATTAAGCTGACTTCTTTGCTTAATGAATTAAAAATAAAAATGCTCTCAAATTGAAACTTCCTTGCTATCCCTGGTGCCCTGGTCAGTCAAGGAATTTTAAGGTTAGAAAGGACCCTGGAGAGTCCTCTTCCTCATTTAATATATCTAGCTTACGGGCCAGAAAAGCTGAGGGTTTGCCACAGTCACACACACAAAAAGAGAGAGAGCCAAAGCTAGAACAAAGGTCTTCCTGCCTCCTCAGCCCATGTGCTTTGTATATACCACACTAAATGAGTCTCTTGCCAAGGACTTCACCCTAATCCATAAACCTGGAGAGGCTGTTCTCATTCTCAGCTTCAATTTACTCTCTACATCTTGGTAGTCCAGTTATATAATTATCTACTAAAAAATATGAGAGTCCTTGGAGGTGTGCTCAATGGTTAGAGTGTTGGGCCTTTGCACCAAAGGGTCATGGGTTCAATTCCTGGTCAAGAGTGCGTACCTGGGTTGCAGGTTCACTCCCCACCCCCGGTCAGAGTGCATTCGGGAGGCAACCAATTGATGAGTCTCTCACATCGATGTTTCTCGCTCTCTCTCCCCTTCCCTCTCTCCCTCCCTCCCACTCCCTTTGAAAAAGCAATGGAAAAAGTATCCTCAGGGGAGAATTAACAAAAAATTTAAAAAAATATATGAGAAAGACAAATCTCCCATCCTTAAGAATAACTTAGCAAACATCACTGTTTTCTTAAAGATATTGCCCCTAATACTGCTACAGGCTTCTTCCTTCCACTGTTTCCAAAACAAGGCTGAGTGTCCTCTAAGACCCCCACTTCCCTAAATAGTCCTCAAGTGTACTCTGAAAAAATGAGAAAGCCCCCCTATAAAAGCACCCTTACTCTAGAGAAAGAATGGAGCCCGATGCCCACTTGAGACAGTCACATGACTGGGAACATTCCAAGTAAGAATAAAAGCCTATCAGAGACTCAAAGCATCAAGAGGACAGCTTCTGTCTTGGCCATTGAACAAACATTAATGTAAATTCCATGTCCTGTGTTTCGTGATACAGTTATTGACAAGGAAATCCTAGAAAAAAAGCTTACTAGTACATAACTGGTAATATTCCCCAACCCACCACCATAAAATCCATTATTCCAAGAATCCCAAACATATTCTTTTAACATATATATATATATATATATGTATATATATATATATATATATATGTATGTGTGTGTATATATATATATTTCTTTATTGATTTCAGAGAGGGGAAGGGAGAGAGAGAGAGATAGGAACATGAATGATGAGAGTCACTGATTGGCTGCCTCCTGCACACTCCCTACTGGCGGTTGAGCCCACAACCCATGTGCCCTGACCGGGAATCAAATCTTGATGTCCTGGATCACATGTTGATGCTCAACCACTGAGCCATGCCGGCTGGGCTCCCAAACATATTCTGAATCTTACACTTTGTTATAGTAAATACCAAATACAAAATTTCATATTGTAATTTTAAATTAGGCTTTCTCTACTTCTTTCTCCTTGGTCTAATAAGCGGGAAAATGGTCTGAAAGTGGGCAACAGGAAAAAGGAAGCATCTCTATTTTTAAGACAGAATATGGAAATAGGTCAAGAAAATAATGAGTAATATGACACAAGAATATATCATTAATGACTTTTTTTTTAAAAATATATCTTTATTGATTTCAGAGAGAGGAAAGGAGAGGGAGAGAGATAGAAACATCAATGATGAGAGAGTCATTAATCGAACTCACAACCCGGGCATGTGCCCTGACTAGGAATCGAACCCCAATCGCCTGGATCCCAGGTCGACGCTCAATGGCTGAGCCACGCCTGGCCAGGCTAATGACTTTCTTAAAGTTCATTTTGATATATATATTTGGAAAACAGTGACAATTTATTGAAAGTTATGACAATCTTAGAGTTTACATAATTTTTATGTCTATATAAAAATTAAAAAATATTTTATAATTATTTTGAATTACAACTTACTAATAGTCTAAGATTAGAATTTCATATTATATAAATAAAACTAAGAAGAAGATAATTAAAACCCTATTAAATTTCTGATTTCATATTGAGAGAAAACAAAAGATACCATCACATTCTTGACTGTTAATTATAGATATTACACAGATTTATGGTTTCAAAAAAACTTAAAAATAATGACTAGCATATTTCAAAGCAGGCTATTTACCTTTAGATATACCATAGATTTAAAATATCAATCAAATCAAACTTAAGGATAAACTTTAAATCAAATGGCAAAAAACCCACAAAAACAGAATTTAATACAAAAAGCTTAAAATAAGATCAATGAAGTAAAAGTAATTAATCAGTTTTGACAAACATAAATGAATTAAAATATCTGTAAAAAGACAAAGGTTCTGACTAGGTTAAAAAATGAATTTAACTATGTTCCACTTTTAGTAAACATATCTAAAAGAAATGACAAAGAAAGGATAAATATAATAAGAAGTACAAAGATGTACAGAGAATATAAATTACGGTAGCAATATGTCAGCTAAAACACAAAGCACCAGGCATAAATTAGATAGTCATATCATTCTGATAAAATGAGCCATCCTCAATTGAGATTTTGATGGTAAATGATACATTAACACACATACCAAAACAAAAACTGACAGAAATGTAAACAAAAATTAATGGAAGAAATCATTGATTTATATATTTAAGCCTTTCATAGACCAAACAGTAATTATATAAAAGCTGAACAACAGAACAAATATTTAGGAATTTTACAAAGAAGACAACTTCTTTAAAAAGGTCTGTGGAACTGTACTGAAATTGATCAGAAACAAGTCCATAGAGACAAACTTAAAAATTAGAAAACTTAAAATTAGAAAATTAGTACTATATTTCAATTTATTAATATTTAGCATGTAAAGTTTAAACATTACTTGGAAATCTGAGAAACTCTCTAAATAACTACTGCATCAACATAACTCTTGGCATAAAATCCTATGCTATTTTAGAAATTGTTAAATGAGAAAACATACCAAAATATATTAAACATGGCCAAACAGTATGCAGAGAAAAACATAGAAGTCTTAAATGCTTTCATTTTCTATTAGGGAATAAACTTTCTGCCATAACAAAGATCCTCAGAAATGCAGTAGTTCAAGTTAGAAAATTTTATTTTTCATGTTACAATACACTGCAGCAGGGGAGGTGTACTTCACAAGATCATTTAAGGACCCAGACTGGCTCTATCATCCTCCACATGGCTTCCATCTCTAGAAGGTGGCTGCTATACCTGATGTAACTAAGGTCCAACCAGTAGAGGAGGAAAAAAAGAAAGGCTAGGTCAAATGGCTTGTCTTTAAGGAGGTAACCTTACAAACATCACCATCCACCTCTCATTAAGCATAAAGTCACATCCTGCTACAAAAGAAGCAGAGATGTAGTGTCTAGGTGGTCATCCATGTATGTGCTCAGGTAAAATCTACGGCTTCTATTCCTAAAAGGAAGAATATATTCTACAGAACTTTGGGATGTCTTCCACATATCCTTTCTAGTTAAAATAAATAAATAAAAAGAACAATAAAACAAAACCAAGAAGAAATTATATGTAATTACTTCATTTTACCTGGATTCTTGGTGCCATAAATATTACCAAATATCATTTAAATGAAAAATACATCAATGAATTCTAAGGATGCAAGGGTCCCATTCCAATATATCAAATCATAGGCTAGAAAGTATAATGAGAATTTGTCTACTCTCTTTCCTTGTTTACGGATACTTAATTTATGCATTCTTGTTTATATTGTGTATACTGATGTATCTAAATGGATTTTTCAGGTCAACAAAATTTCAGCCTTACACACAGGTCTTCTAACATTAGACAGAAGTTAATATTTTGCCAGTAAAACCACTTTCAACATTTATAGAAGTTTTTAAAAAATACATTACTGGAGTTGTTTTTATATTACTGAAATATTATATCCAATAAAATATGAATATTTTAAGTGTACATTACAATGAATTTTACAAACACCTATATCCATATAATCACCACCATGGTCAGGATATAGAATACATTCATCATGCCCAAACATTCCCTGTACCCCATCCAGGTAAAACATACTCCACTCAGCTACAGGCAACAACTTGCCCGCTTATTGTCACTCACTATAGATTAAGTCTGGCTTTTCTAGCATTTCCGATATAATAATCCAGGGCAATAAGTAAAATCATAGAGTTTGTATTCTTCTGTATTTGGATTATTTCATTTGCCATAATGTTTTCGCAATTCCTTTGTGTTGCTGTATCAGTACTTTATCCCCTTTTATTGTTGAATAGCTTTCCATAGCATGGATACATCATAACACATTTTTCCATTCACTAATTGATGGACATTTAAGCTGTTTCCAGCTTGGGGCTATTACGAATAAAACCACTATGAACACTCTTGTACAAGCGTATCTATGAACATGTTTTCATTACTCTTGGATAAATATTCAGAAGTAAAATTGCTGGGTCTTATGGTAATATGTTTAATTTTTAACACATCGCCAAACTTTTCTAAAATGGTTTTACCATTTTACTTTCTCACCAGCAATATATGAAAGTTTCAATTGGTCTACATCTCACCAAACACTTGTTCTTTTGTAATTTGTAATTTTAGCTATTTTGATGATATACAATGGTATCTCATTGTATTGATTTTCATTTTTCTGATGTCTAATGATGTTAAACCCCTTTTTCTGTGCAGCACTGGCCATTCATTATTTTCTTGTGCTATTTTATTTAACTGGGTTGTCTTATTATTAATGAGCTGTTAGAAATCTTTATATATTCTGGCCACAAGTCATCTGGAAGATATATATATTGAGAATATGCTCTCTCTGTTTAAAGATTGTCTTTTCATTTTCTTAATGATGTTTTTTGAAGAATAGAAGTTTTAAATTTTGCTGGAGTCCCATTTGTTAATTTTTCTTTCATGGTTCATGCTATTTTGTTTTCTAAAAAAATCTTTGCCCATCTCAAATTCATGAATATTTTCTTCTATGATTCTTTTTCTTAAAGTTTTATAGTTTTAGTCTTTTATAATTAGAAGTATGATTGTTTTCAAGTTATTTTGTATATAGAGGAGGTAAGGGTTGCAGTTAATTTTTTTTTTTTTTTTACACTTCAATATCCAGACATATTAGTACATTTGTTGAAAAGACTATCCTTTCTCCACTGAATTATTTTGGAAAGGTTGTCAAAAACCAATTGACCATCTATATGTGTGGGTCTATTTCTGTATTCTCTATTCTTTTTAAAAAAATTTTTTTTTATTTCATTCTTAAATAACTACCTCTCCTATTTCAAATAGAATGTTCACATGATAGTTATCATTTGGTTTGTTGCTTTACATATTCATTTTTATTATTGTGAGGTTCTTATAACAAGACTTTTTTTTTTACTATTTTATTAAATTTATTGAGGCAACATTGGGTAATAAAATTATAGAGGCTACAGGTGTACAATTCTAAAATATATCATCTGTATATTGTATTGTGTTCACCACCCCAAGTCAAGTCTCCTTCCATTACCATTTATTCCCCCTATACCCTCTTCTATCTTCCCATAACCTCCTTTCCCCTCTGGTGATCACTATACTGTCGTCTATGTTTATGAGTTTGGGGTTTTTTGCTTAATCACTTCACCTTTTTCACCCATCCCCACAACCCCTCTCCCCTCTGATAACTATCAGTCCGTTCTCTGTGAGTCTGTTTCTTTTTTGTTTTTTAGTGTATTTTGTTTGTTAGATTCTACATATGAGTGGAACCATATATCATTTGTCTGTCTTTGACTGGTTTATTTCATTTAGCATAATGCTCTCCAGGTCCATCCATGCTGTCACAAGGGGTAAGATTTCCTTCTTTTCTATAGCCAAGTGGTATTCCATTATGTAAATGTACCACAGCCTTTTTATTTATTCATCTACTGATGGACACTTGGGCTGCTTCAAAATCTTGGCTAGTGTAAATAACACTACAATAGACTGGACGGCCTCACAGGGGAATTTTACTAAACATTTGAAGAAGAACTAACACCTGTCCTTCTCAAACTATTCCAAAAAAAATCATTTTCCAAGGCCAGCATTATCTTAATCCCAATACCAGATGAACATAGACACTAAAATCCTCAACAAAATATTAGCAAACTGGATACAGCAATACATTAAAAAGATCATATGCCGATTATATGCCAAATCAATAAACATGATACACAACATAAACAAAATGAAGGATAAAAATCACATGATAATATCAACAGATGCAAAAAACACATTTGATTAAATCCAGAACCCATTTATAACAAACACTCAGCAAAGTGGGAAGAGAGGGAGCATACCTCAACATAATAAAGGCCATATATGACATACCCACAGTCAACATCATACTCCTACTCAATGAGAAAAAACTACAAGTGTTTCCCTTAAGGTAGGGAACAAGATAGGGAAGTCTTCTTTCACCACTCTTATTCAACATAGCACTGGAAGTCCTAGAGACAGTGATCAGACAAGAAAAAGAAATAAAAAGCATCCAAATTGGAAAGAAAAAGTAAAACTGTCATCTGCAGATGACATAATAATAATGTATATGGAAAACCCTAAGATTCCCAAAAAACTACTGGAACTGATAAGTGAATTCAGTAAAATAACAGGATACAAAATAAACATCTAGAAATCAGTGGCATTTTTATACAGCAGTAATGAACTATCAGAAAGGGAAACTGCCTGGCCAGGTGTGGCTCAGTGGTTGAGTGTCGACCTAGGATCCAGGCGATCGGGGTTCGATTCCAAGTCAGGGCACATGCCTGGGTTGCAGGCTCGATCCCCAGTTGGGGATGTGCAGGAGGCAGCCGATCAATGATTTTCTCATCATTGATGTTTCTCTCTCTCTCTCTCCCTCTCCATTCCTCTCTCTGAAATCAATAAAGATATATTTAAATTAAAAAAAGAAAAAAAAAAGGAAACTAAGAAAACAATCCCATTTACAATTACATGTAAAAAATAAAATACTTAGGAATAAATTTAACCAAGGATGTAAAAGACCTGTATTTGGAAAATTACAAGACACTGAAGGAAGAAACTGAAGAAGATACAAACAAGTGGAAGCATATACCATGTTAATGGATAGGAAGAATTAGTATCATTAAAATGTCCATACTACCCAAATCAATCTATAGATTCAACACAATTCCTATCAAGATACTGATAGGTGTATTTAACAGAACTAGAACAAATATTCCAAAAATTTATATGTAACCACAAAAGAATCCAAATAGCCACAGAAATCTTGAAAAAAAGAATAAAGTGGGAGGAATCATGCTACCTGATATCCAACTATACTACCGGGCCAGAGCAATCAAAACAGCATGGCACTGGCATAAAAAAACGACATACAGAGAGCCCAGAAATAAGCCCATGCCTTTATAGTGAATTACTATTTGACAAAGGATGGAAAAACATACAATGGGGTAAAGATAGTAAATGGTGTTGGGAAAATTGGACAGACACATGCAAAAAAATGAAACGAGACCAACTTAGACCACACACAAGATTAAACTCAAAGTGGATTATTAAGACTTAAATGTTAGACTTGAAACAATAAAAATCTTGGATACTCTATTCTATTTCATTAATATATGTCTTCCTTAGGCCAACATTACCTTGATCACTGTAGCTTTAAAGAGAAAGCTTTAAAATGTAAAGGAAGTTTTGAAATTATGTAGTAAAAACCTTCTAATACTGTTCTTATCAATTTTTTTTTTTTTACTTTTCTAGGTCCTTTGTATTTCCATGTAAATATATAAATGTTAAATTTCAGTTTCCATTTTTTCATTGCTAGTGTATAGATTATATATATCAATGAATTATACATACAACTATTTTGTGTTTTTACCTTGTATCCTGCAATCTTGATAAGTCAAATTACAAATTCTAGTGGCTTTTTGGAGATTTATAGTGTTTTCTCTTTACATGATTATGTCTGTAAATAAAGAGGTCCCATTTCTATCTTGCCAATCTATGTGCCATTTGTTACTTCTTATTGCCTATTACACTGGCTGGGACTTTCATTACAACGTTAGATGGACATATGGAGGAGAGTTGGCATACCTGATTTGTTTCCTATCTTAGGGGAAAAGGAATTCTATTTTTTAACATTAAATGAGATTTTAGCTAAAAGTTAGGTGCAGATGACCTTTATCAGGTTGTGTTCCCTTCTGTTTCTGGTTTTCTGAGATTTTATCATACATAGTTGTTGAATTTAGTCCAATGCTTTTTATGCAACTATTGACAGTATCATAAAGTTGCCCCCCCTTTTTTTCCTGTTGAAGTGATGACTTATGTTAGTGGACTATGATAAACCAACCTTGCATCCCTAGAATAAACCCATTTATATATACATATATACTGTTGGATTTTATTTGCTAATAGTTAAATTTTTCATCTATATTCATGAAAGATTTTTGTTCAGTTTTTTCTTGTAGTCTTTTTCTAGTTTTGGTATTAGTGTAATGCCCATCTCCTAAAATGAATTGAAAAGTGTTCCTTCTTCCTCTATTTTCTGAATTATATCTCCTTTAAATTTTTGAAAAAATTTATCAGTCAACACCTGTCTTCTGTTGAAATATTTTTAAGGCTTTCATTCTTATTAGTTACAACTCTTTTTCAAAAACCCTTTTAGTGGGTGCTTTCTTTAACTTACTACAACCCACCTTCCAAAATATTAGACCACTTTATATAGAAGGCCCTTATCATGATATCTTCCTTTCCCCCACCCCATCCTGTGATTTTTGTTGTCATACATTTTACTTTCACATAGGTTATAAACCCTACTAGATGGACACCGATATTATTTTCTGGTTTAAACAGTTACCTTTTAAATAAAGTCAAATAGGAGGAAACAATTAGTTTTATGTTTATCCACACGTGAACCATTCCTGCCATTCTTTATTCCTTTGTATTATCAAAAATTCCATGTGGTATCATTTTTTCCTCTTGTCTGAAGAACTTCCTTTAATATTTCTTATAATGTAGATCTGCCGGTCATGAGTTGTATCAGTTTTTGTCTAAAAATGTTCTTATTTCTCAGTCAATTTTTTTCTGCCTTTATTTTCTGAAGATTTCTTATTGGACAAAAAGTACTAGGATGACAATTCTTTTAGCACCTAAAAAAAGGGATTTAATTGCATTATCATATGCACAGTTTCTGGTGACAAGTTTGCTGCCATTCTTAACTTTATTCGTTTGTATGTAATGTCTTTCTTTTCCTTTGCCCAATTGTAAGTTTGTCTATATCACTGATTTTGAGCATTTTTCTTATGGTATGTTTTGGAGTATGTGTGTGTGCATGTGTGTCTTGTCTGGGGTCTGACAAATTTATTGGATTTGTGGGTTTATAGTTTTCTTCAAATTAGGGGAAATTTCAGCCATTATTTATTTAAATATGTTTTCTTTTCACCCTCCCCTCAAATCTGAGACCCTAGCCCAGCCAGCATGGCTCAGTGGTTGAGCATCGACCTATAATCCAGGACATTGAGGTTCCATTCCCAGTCAGGGCACATGCCTGGGTTTCGGGCTCCATCCCCAGCAGGGAGCGTGCAGAAGGCAGCTGATGAATGACTTTCTCTCACTGATGTTTCTCTCTCTCTCCTCGCTTATTCTCTCTGAAATCAATAAAACTATATTTTAAAAAAAAAAATCTGAGACCCCAATTAAACTTATGTTAGACCAATGGTTATTATCCCATAGGACACCAAGTTGCTGTTCATGTTTTTCAATCTCTTTTCTCTCTGCGCTTTGGTTAAATTCTTAACCATGTTCAAATGGTCACTGATCTTGTCTCCTGAAAGATCTAATCTGCTTTTAATCCCACCTAGGAAAATTTTCATTTCAAGTTACTGTAATTTTTATCAATGAATGTTCCAATTTTTTCTTTTTAATATCTTCTTTATATTTATTTCTTTTTGTATTTATCTTTATTGTTGAAAGTATTATAGATGTCTGCTATTTTCCCCCCATTGAGCCCCTCCACCCTGTATCCGCCACACCCCAAGGCCTTCCCCAAACGTATGTGTCTATGGGTTATGAGTGTATGCATACAAGTTCTTTGATTAATCTCTCCCCACCCACTCCACCACTGCCACCTTCCCTCTGAGATTTGTTGGTCTGATCCATGCTTTTATATCTCTGGATCTATTTGTTCATCAGTTTATTTTGTTCATTATATTCCACATATGAGTGAGATCATGTGACATCGGTCTTTCTTTGACTGGCTTATTTCCCTTAGCATAATACTCTCCAGTTCCATCCATGTTGTCCAAAGGGCGAGAGATCCTTTTTTTTTCTAGAGCTGCATACTATTCCATGGTGTAAAAGTACCACAGCTTCTTTATCCATTCATCTACTGATGGGCACTAGGGCTGTTTCCAGATCTTAGCTATTGTAATTGCACTGCTATGAACACAGGGGTGCATAAATACTTTCTGAATGGTGTTTCGGGTTTCTTAGGATAGATTCCTAGAAGTGGGATCACTGGATCAAATGGCAGTTCCATACTGAATTTTCTGAGGAAACTCCATACTGTTTTCCCTAGTGACTGCACCAGTGTACATTCCTACCAGCAATGTACTAGGGTTTCCTTTTCTCCACACCCTCACCAGCACATGTCATTTGTTGATTTGTTGATGGTAGCCATTCTGACAGGTGTGAGGTGATAGCTCATTGTAGTTTTAACTTTCATCTCTCTGATGAGTAGTAAATTTGAGCATTTTTTTCACATGTCTCATGGCCATCTGTATGTCCTTTTTGGAGAAGTGTCAATTTAGGTCCTTTGCCCATTTTTTAATTGGGTTGTTTGTCTTTCTTATGTTAAGTTGCATGAATTTCTTATATATTTTGGATATTAACCCCTTACCAGGTGTGTCACAAGCAAATATGTTCTCCCATACAGTGGGCTCCCTTTTGATTTTGTGGATGGTTTCTTTTGCTGTGCAGAAGCTTTTTATTTTGATGTAGTCCCATTAAGTTATTTCTCTTGCCCTAGGAGATGTATGGGCAAACATATTGCTACAAGAGTTCTCTAAGATTTTACTGCCTATGTTTTCTTCTAGGATTATTATGGTTTCAAGTCTTACATTTAAGTCTTTTACCTATTTTGAGTTTATTCTTCTTTATGGTGTAAGTTGGTGGTCTAGTTTCATTTTTTTGCATGTACCTGTCCAATTTCCCAACATCATTTATTGAGGAGACTGTCTTTACTCCATTTTATTTTCTTGCCTCTTTTCTCAAATATTAATTGAATGTAATGGCTTAGGTCAATTTCTGGGGTGTCTGTTTTGTTCCACTGTTCTATATATGTCTGTTCTTGTGCCAGTGTCAGTGCCAGGCTATTTTGATTACAGTGGCTTTGTAGTATAACTTGATATCTGCTTATTTTAATCCCCCCAACTTTGTTATTCTTTCTCAAGATTACTCTGGCTATTCGGTTTGGGGTTCCATATAAATTTTTGGAATATTTGTTCTAGATCTGTGAAATATGCCATTAGTATTTTAATAAGGATTACATTGAATCTATAGATTATTTTGGATAGTATGAATATTTTAATGATATTAATTCTTCCAATCCATGAACACAGTATATTCTTCCACTTGTTTATATCTTCCTCTATCTCTTTTTGCAATGTCCTGCAGTTTTCTGAGTACAGGTCTTTTACTTCCTTGGGTAAGTTTAATACTAAGGATCTTAATTTTTTTGTTGCAATAGTGAATGAGATTTTGTTTCTCTTTTTGAGAGTTCATTATTGGTGTATAAAAATGCCATCAATTTCTGGGTGTTAGTTTTATATCCTGCTATTTTGCTGAATTTATTTATTAAATCGAGTCTTTAGGATATTCTATGTACAATATCATGTCATCTGCATATAATGACAGTTTTACTTCCTCCTTTTCATTTTGGATGCCTTCTTTTCTTCTTGTCTGATCTCTGTCTCCAGGACTTCCAGGACTATGCTGAATAACAGTGGTGAAAGTGGACACTCCTGTCTTGATCTTGTTCTTAGGGGAAATGCTTTAAATTTTTGACCATTTAGTATGATGCTGACTGTAGGTTTCTCATATATGGCCTTATTTTGTTCAGGTATGATCCCTCTTTTCCCACTTTGCTGAGAGTTTTTATGAAAAACGGGTGTTGGATTTTGTCAAATGCTTTTTCTGTGTCTATTGATATGATCATGTGATTTTTGTCTTTCAATTTGTTTATGTGATGTATCACATTTATTGGTTTGTTAATATTATACCAACCTTGCATCCCTGTAGTAAACCCCACTTGGTCATTATGTAAGACCTTTTTAATATATTGCTGCATCTGATTTGCTAATATTTTGTTGAGGAATTTGCATCTATTTTGACAGGGATATTGGCCTGTAATTCTCTTTCTTTGTAGTGTCTTTATCTGGTTTTGGAATTAGGATAATGCTGGCCTCATAAAAAGAGCTTGGAAGTGTTCCTTCCTCTTGGATATTTTGGAATAGGTGTTAGTTCTTTGAATGTTTGGTAAAACTCTCCTGTGAAGCCGTCAGGACCAGTGGTTTTGTGTGCTGGGAGCTTTTTTATTACTACTTTAATTTCATCAGCTATTACTGACCCATTCAGGTTCTCTGATTCTTCCCTACTCAACTTTGGAAGATTGTATTTTCCTAGGAATTTGTCCATTTCATCCACCTTGTCCAGCTTGTTGGCAGATAGTTGTTCACAGTATTTTCTTACAATCCTTTGTATTTTGTGGTGTCAGTTGTTACTTCACCTCTTTCCCTTCTTAATTTATTTATTTGGGTCCTCTCTCTTTGTTTCTTGATGAGTCTGGCTAAAGGTTCATCAATCTTGTTTTTCTTTTCAAAGAGCAAGCTCTTGGTTTCATTGATCTTTTGCACTGTTTTTTTGTTTTCTTTTAATGTCTATGTCATTTATTTCTCCTCTAATCTTTATCATTTCTGTCATTCTAATTACTCTGGGATTTTCTTCTTGTTCTCTTTCTCAGTCTAAGTTGTAGAGTTAGTTTATTAAAAGTTTTTCTTGTTTTTTTTTCAGGTAGGTCTAGAGTGCTACAAACTTCCCTCTCAGGACTGCTTTCACTGTGTCCCATAGATTTTGGGTTTTGTGTATTCATTTGTTTCTAGGAAGTTTTGATTTTTTCCTTGATCTCACTGATAACCCATTTATTGTTTAATAAGATGCTATTTAGCCTCCACATTTTTGAATGTTTTTAAGTGTTTTTACTGCTATTGACTTATTTCATGCCATTGTAATCTGAAAGGATGCTTTTTAAGATTTTAATCTTCTTGAACTTGTAGACACTTGTTTTGTGTCCTAACATGTGGTCTATCTTTGAGAATGTCCCATGTGCACTTTAAGAGAACGCATATTTTGCAGCTTTGGGGTAAAAAGTTCTATAAATGTCAATGAAATCCATCTGACCTAGTGTGTCATCTAGGGTCACTGCTTCCTTGTTGATTTTTCATCTGGAAGACCTATCCAGTGAAGTCAATGCAGTGTTAAAAGTCCCCTACTATAACTGTATTGCTGTGTATCTCTCTCTTAGAGTCCTCCAGAACTTTTTTATGTATTTAAGTGCTCCTATATTGGGTGCATATATGTGTATCAGGGTGATGTTCTTTTGTTGGACTGATCCTGTTAGTGCTATGTAGTGACCTTTATTAACTCTTGTTATGGCCTTCAGTTTGAGTCTGTTTTGTCAGATATGAGTATTGGTACCCCAGCTTTTTTTTCATTACCATTTGAATGGAAAAAATTTTTCCAGCCCTTCACTGCTGTCCTGTGTGAGTCTTTTGTTCTGAGGTGGGACTCTTGTAGACATCATATATTGGGCCATGTTTTCTTATCCATTCAGCTACCCTATGTCTTTTGATTGGAACATTTAATCTATTTACATTTAAGGTTACTATTGATAGGTACTTATCTATTGCCATTCTGAATCTTTATGCCTGTTTCTCTATTTCTACTTGTTATTACAGCAGTCCCTTTAATATTTCTTATAATGCTCGTTTGGTGGTAATAAATTTCTTTAGCCTTTTTTTGTCAGGGAGGCTCTTTATTTCACCATCTGTTTTTAATGATAACCTTAATGATATAGTACTCTTGATTTCAGATCCTTGCTTTTCAATACCTTGAATACTTCATTCCATTACCTTCTGCCCTGTAGAGTTTCTAACGAGAAGCTGACAGCCTTAGGTGATCTCCTTTGTGTTAAAGGACTGCTTTTCCCTTGCTACCTGTAAGATTCTCTTTGTCTTGAATTTTTGGCATTTTAATTATGATATGTCTGGGCATGGGCCACTTTGATTCTTCTTGCTTGGGACTCTCTGTGCCTCCTGAACTTGTGCAACGTTTTCCTTCACCAGGTTAGGGAAGTTTTCTGCCATTATTTCTTCAGATTCTTTACCCCTTGCTTACTCTCTTCCCCTTCTGGAACTCCTATGATGCGAGTATTTTTACGTTTCACCTTGTCCCACAGCTGCCTTACTGTCCTCGTGTTTTTTAATTGTTTTTTCTTTTTGGATCTATGATTCAGTGATTTTTTTCTTCCGTCTTCTAATCCACTCACCCAATCCTCAGCTTCGTGTAATCTTCTGTTTATTCCTTCCAACATAGTCTTCATTTCTGCTATATCCTTCTTAATTTCCTTTATAGTTTCCATATCTTTTCTCAGCATACACTCACCCAATCCTCAGCTTCGTGTAATCTTCTGTTTATTCCTTCCAACATAGTCTTCATTTCTGCTATATCCTTCTTAATTTCCTTTATAGTTTCCATATCTTTTCTCAGCATCCTTACAATCAGTATTCTGAACTCTGTATCTGATAGATTGCTTATCTCCATTTCATTTAGCTCTTCTTCTGAGGCATTCTCTTGTTCTTTCCTTGGGACTTGTTTTCTGTGTCCCCATTTTGGCTGCCTTTTTGCATTTGTTTCTATGTTTTTAATATATTAGGTAGATCTGCTAGGACTCTCAGTCTTATTGGACAGTCTTTGGTGCAGGCCAATGTTGGACACTGTTTGTGACTGGCCTTGAGTACCCTGTTTCGAGCTATCAACAATTCATGGCTGTGGTTTCCTCTGCTGGGGCTGGGTGCGCTTAGGACTAAAATGCATACCAAAGTTTGCTTTTACAAGTCCAGGATTGAGAAGCAGATCAGGCAAAGACTAAAAGCACACAGTGGTCCACCTCTGCCTGCATGCTGATTAAGCTGAGCCTCACAATGAGCCTTAAGCTAGAGGCCACAGCAAGGTATAAACTCTACAGGGTGGAGCATGAGTTTTTCCAATGGGGGGCAATTGCTTCCTCCCCAGGCAAAAGCTGCCTTGCTGCAAAGTTGCCTGAGAAAGATGTCCTCTGCAGTATGAGGGAATAACTCAGCACAGGAATCAAAATGGCTGCCCTCTGAGCTCTATCTCGAGTCTGTAAGCCTGGATTCTCCTCACACCGCTCTAATCCACTTGCCCTCCCTCTGCAAGAGCCCAAGGTGAGTGGCTATATAAAACTTTGTTTCGTTGGCCCTTTAGGAGGGTGCCTGTATCTCCAGCTGTCTCTCCCTGGCAGACAGAAATGCTGCTGCTTTTCTCAGCCAGATGTTATGTGGGAAACCCACCTTGGGGTTTAGATTCCAGAGTTCTCAGAGGGAACCCACCCACAAATGAGATATGCCTCCAGACCTGTAGCTACTGCCTTTGAGATCCCAGCCTTCCATCTGTTACTTCGCACTCCCTAACAGCCTCTATGTGGTCTTCACTTTGGGTCCTTGTTTATGAGGGTGCTCTCCAGCTAAGTCTTCAGCTGATTATTCAGGATGGCTTTCTATATTTTAGTTGTAATTCCAGTTTGGTCCTGGGAGAGTGTCAGTATTGCTTCTACTCAATCCCTATATCTTCTATTTCATTCCTCATTATGTTTATATATCTAAGGCCCAGATTTACAACAGTCATTTTAATAGACTTATCTGCTAATTCTATTATCCCTGTCATTTCAGGGTCTATTTCTATTGTCTCATGTTTTGGGATTTTTCTCCTGCCTCTTTGTTTGTCTAGTAATCTTTGGATGCAATTCACTGTGAACTTTATGTTGCTGAGTGCTGGATTTTTTTGTATTTGTTTAAAGAGTGATGGACTTCATCTGGAAGATAGTTACTTGTGGATTAATATGATGCTTTTGAGGCTTGGTTTTAATCTATTTTAGGGTTTATATAGACTGTAGAGGAATCCTTCTTCTAGGGCTCAATCTTACACTGACCTGGTATTATTTGATTTATCAAGTTGTCCTTGCCAGCTTCCTGGGGTTTCATTTTATATATGCACAGTTTGGTATTAAGCCAGATCCTCAGGAGTACCCCTATACAGATTCCAGGAATTCCTTCTCTTCCCAACAAACTGCTCTCCAGGAGGGTGAGGTTTTAAATGAATCAGGCTTTTCTATCCTGTCTCCTTATTACTTCCTTCCCTGCTCCATAGTGAGACATACTTCACATCTAAATTCAGGTTGAACTCTAAAGGTTGAAAAAAGAACAGATCTCCCTCTAAAAACCTGCTAAGTCTACCTTACTAAAAGAGAAGGAGGCAAGGTAAAGAAAGGGTACTTATTTTATATTTATAAGAACTAATTTAATTTTTAAAAAAACACAGATTTTGTCTCTCTAGAATCTTATGCCAAATAGATAATACCAGTAAATATTGAAAAATGGAATGTTTCCACATCTAATCCATAATTATTCATAAAAAGTATTTATTTCATTACCCTTATTCTTAAAAATATTTGGCCTTTATTATCTGTGTTGGCAGATGTCCTAACTAAAACCCTAAACTGAAGCCTCCACTAAACCCTTAAATAGCTTATAAATTTTTTGAGAAAAATAATGAGCAGATATTTTCAGGGAGGTTGAAGAGAAGTATGCGGATGGCAGGAAGCAAATGTTTCCTCCAAGGTTATGTTGTCATAAAGCAAGTTTGAGTTTATAGTTACTTCAAAGCTTTAATAATGTTAATAATCATAAGCTATGTCTAGAAAATTATGCAGGCTCATTATTGAAAACTGAAAAATACCAAATATATAAAGATAAAAATATGTAATTTGTAAACATATTATTACTCAGAGGGTAACAACTATTAACATGTGCTGTATCTCCTCACAGTTTTGCTAAGTATACTTATATACACACGCACACTCTTAATTTAAATTGAGATAATAGTGCAGATATCATTTTTAAATTTCCTTTTAATTGTGTTATAAACATAACTGAGAGTCACTGAATGATCTTTAAAAACATGCTTCTTAACCAGGGACTGAACGAGGGAGAGGTGAGTGGAGCATCTTAGGTGCTCCACACATCTCAGCCTCGTCTCAGACCTGTTCCTAATAAACATAGAATATGAATGTTTTGAAATTCCTTGCTACTCAGAGTGAGGTCCATGGATCAGTAGCAGCAACATTACCTTGGAACTTGTTAGAAATGTAGAATCTTGAGTCCCACCACAAACTTAATCAAAATCTACATTTTAACAAGATATCCAGGTGATTCATATATATATTATAGTTTGAAAAACAGTGTTCTAGTTTAACCATTTTGCCTATTAGTGGACTTCTGTATTATTTTCAATTATTTTGCTATGATAACTATTTTGCTATGATAACATTTTTAGAACTCCCCTAAACTTACATATTTGTGTCCTCACAAAATTATTTTACTAGGAAGAACACATTAAAGTAGGAATCCTAGGTCATTATATTCTCTTTGAAATTTATAACTCCTAATCTGTTGTGGTCTGAGAAATCAGTTAATCACGTTTCTTAGAATTATAAGTCAGAGAATTGGAGCATCAAAAATAACAGGTGATTATACACTTAAGTTTGAACCCCAGCTGTAACAAAACAAGCTATGAAACTATTACCAACGATGCAACCTATCCAAGACTGTTTCCTCATCTATTAAATGGGGATTATAATAGTATTTCCCTCACAAGATTGCCATGAAGATTAAATGAGCTAAAATATATATAATGCACTGAGAACACAGTGTTATTTATGTGTTTGCTATTATCATTAAGAGGAAAAACAAGTAATTAAAGAGGCTCTAAGTGAACCTAATATACCATTTTGGACATCAGCTATATGTAGCTTAAAAGCCTGTTTCATTTCATTCCTAGTTCTCAGATCTGATGTAAGTAGCTGAGTTTGACAGAGAGAAGTGTACTACAGCCCAGCCCAGACAAGCCTGAGTGGCTCAGTTGGCTCAACAATGCCCTGTGCACAAAAAGGTTGCTGGTTGATTCCTGGTCAGGGCAAGTACCTGGGTCGTGGGTGAAGATTTAAAAATTAAAAAAACACACAAGTGTGACAATCAGAGGGAGGGAAGATGGCAGCACTCTGACAAGAAGCAGAGCACCCTTGCTCCCAGCCAAGGACTAGATTTACCACTAAAATACTAAGTAACTAGCTTGGGGAAAAAAAGAGAAATACACCTGAGTAGACATACTTTGAGTAAGGAGAACTGAAGAAACATCATAGATTCTGGTAAGGAGGGGGGGCGTAGAAAGGGGGAGTTCCTCTGAAGCCAGTGCTCACCTGCAGGGCCTAAGGGTTAGAGGTTGCAAAGCTCCCGCCCCTTGGGAGTGTGGACTGGCATCCAAAAGCTGAGATCGTAAAGGCGGAGCAGAGGAGAAAGAAAGTAGAGCCCATGCAGGGCGGGCAGACGAAGCCAGGGCAACAGTGTGCCTGCGAGGAAGGGACTGTGCCTTCCCAGTGAAACAAGGCACCTAATGACATCAGCTGGATTAGGAGACTTTACCCCAGGTACTGACTGCAGGAAAGGCTATCCTGTAGTGTGTGGCTTCTGAATAGAAAGGGGCCAGAGGGCTGTGATCAGCAGCCAACTACAGGGACCCTCTGCTATCCTATAAGGCAATGTGTAGAACCCCAGAAAGCATTTGAACTGTGTGGCAAAAGGAAGGGGAAGAGAGCCCTCCTGTCACCAGAGAGGACCAGAGCTGCCAGGAGGGTGGATCAGGTCTCCAACTGCTGGAGTTGCCAATGTGGTGAATCAGAGATTTTTGACCTCCTCTGAGGGGAGCAGGGATAGCCTTCAAGGAGCTGCCCCAGCTTTACTGAGATCAGCTATGCAGGGCACCTGTATGGGGCTGACTTTGTGAACCCTACTGCTTGGTTCCAAGGCATGGGGGTGTCAGGACCTCTCAGGGCAGGTGCTCTGTCTGTTTGTTGCTTTGTGTTTTTTTGAGTTTTTGATTGCTGAATGGATTTCCACCTTCCTAGCTTGCACTGGGGAGACAGACCAGCAAAAGCTGGAATCTGTGTTTGCATTGTACAGAGTTTGAACTGAGCACCATGTGCGATCAGCCAACCAGACCTAGAAAAGGAGAGGCAGAGCATGCCCACCTCTCCCCCAGGGTAAGAGCACCACTCCCAACAGGGAAGGGGCTTGTTCGGCTGACTGGAGCCCCATATATGCCCCTCAGGTCACAGTCCTGAGGGGTAAGGGAGAACAGCTCACAGGACAACAACACAAGACTAAGAATCTCAGGGACTATTGTTTGGGAACTGGAGGAAAAGCTTAAAACCCCTTCTGGGGGCTGGGCAGGCAATGTGCTCACCAGAATCTTTTTTTAATCAAACTCACTGAGCCAAGGCCACTAAAGTTGTCCATACAGAAAAGGCAACAGACTAAATTCAATCTGAAACTACAGCAGGCCATTGTATGGGGAATGAGAACTGGAGGATATGGTAGAGAATGAGGAGTTGGCTTTGAAGCAGAGACTAACTTCCCCACAGTGAGTGCCTGAGAGCAAAACTTCTAAGTAAGGGGAGCAACATCCAGAGCTATACTATCCAGTTTGCACCCTAAAGACTCTTCAGAAGATGCTAGAGTAAGACCAGGCAACAACAAGGGGAAGGCAAAATAGATGACAAGTAGAGGTGGTCCACAGAGAGCCTCAGAGCAGCCAACTACCGAAGGACACCAGAGTCAATACTATACAGCTCCTGACATTGGCTGACACACAAGTACCTCCCAGGAGACCCAAAATCAGCATACAAAACAATGAGCCTCAGACAACATCAGCTGCCCAGACAAAAGTCACCTGATTGACTTTTTCTTTTTTTTAGAAAAAAGAGAGAAAATAAAAAAATTTTCTTTATAAATTTTTAATTTTTAACTTTTCATTTTTTTAATTAATTTAAAAATTTGCTTTGTCTTGCTGATTGTTTTGCTTTGTTTTGTTTTGTTCTTTGTTCTATTATCAAGATTTTCTTGATATTCTCTGCTTTTATTTTCTTGATATTCTCTGCTATTATCATTATGACCAATAAGTTTATTGCTTTTCTCTATTGTTTCCCCCATAACTCTTATTGGACGCCTTCCCTGCCTTTGCTTTACCGTTCTCTCTCTTCTTCTTCCATTAGCGTAACTTTCTTTTTTTCTTTTTCTCCTCTTTTATTCTCTGTCTTCCTGTCTTTTTGTTTGTCCATTTGTGTTTGTCTTTCTATTTAATTTTTACTGTTTATTTTTCAACCATTTTCCTATTCCTGTGCTCTACCCTTAATTTTTTCCTTGCCATTCTTTCCTTTCAAAATATTTTCTCTGCCATTTTTATCTCCTAGTAGCTTCTCGATTTTTTATTTTTATCTTATTTATTTATTTATTTATTTATTTATTTATTTATTTTTACTATTAGCAATAATATCCTTCTCTCTCTTTTTTTTTTTTTTGACTTTAGCATTTGTGTTCTTGCTTCACTCTCCCAATTTCACTTTTTCATGGGTTGTTTTCATTGTGATTGTCAGAATATTTTATAAGTTACTGTTTGTTTCCTGGCAGTTTGGTTGTGTTTGTTTTGCCCTATCAGCACCTCTGCAACAGCTCACATGATGTGGTTGTGGCCAAACCTCAGAGTTAGCCAACCTGAGAGGAGGGACCTCCCAAGAACAAGTCAACAACTATCTAGACCCAATCACAACAGGAAAGCCCAAAGAACCCACAAAAGGGACATGCTTAGAGCATATAGCTCAGAAGCAGAAGGAAAACACACCTCTGGGACCCACTGGACACACATTACAAAGTCCCACCCCACAAGACTGGGAGACAGCCAATATATCTAATATACAGATACAAACACTAAGAGTCACAAACATAGGGAGACAAAGAAATAACCCCCAAACTAAAGAAAAGGAAAAATCGCCAGAAAAAGACCTTGATGAGATGGAGTTATGCAAGTTATAAGAGAGTTCAGAGGAATGGTTATAAAGAAACTCAAGGAAATTAATGGGAACCACAAGACACTTAATGGCAAGATCCAGGAACTTAGTAAAAGCTCCATCAGTATGAAAAAAGATATAGATATGATAATTAAGAAGAATATAATATCTGATATCAAGAATATGCTGAAAGGAATTTAAAGCAGGCTCAGTGAAGTAGAGGATACAATAAGTGAATGAGAAGATAAGGTAGAAAAAACAATCAGAGCAGCAAAAAGAAAAAACAATGCAAAAGCACGAGGATATTTTAAGGGAACTTTGGGACACCATGAAGAGAAACAACATTCACATCATAGGGGTGACAGAGGTGGAGGAAAGTCAGCAAGGGATAGAGAACCTGCTGAAAGAAATAATGACAGAAAGCTTCCCTGGTGAAGGAGAAAGCCACACAAGTACAGGAAGCACAGAGTATTCCAAACAAGAGGAACACAAAGAGAATGACTCCAAGAAACATTATAGTGAAAATGCCAAATGTTAAGGACAAAGAGAGAATATTAAGGATTGCAAGAGAGAGACAAGCAATGACCTACAAGGGAACCCTCATAAGGCTGACACCAGATTTCTCAACAGAAACTCTTCAGGCCAGAAGGGAGTGGCATGAAGTTCTCAAAGTAATGAAAAGCAAGAACCTGCAACCATGACTGCTTTATCCAGCAGGCCATAATTTAAAATTGAAGGTGAAATAAAGAGCTTCCCAGACAAAAGAAGGCTAAAAGGGGTTCAGCACCACCAAAGCAGCATTGTGAGAAATGCTAAAATTATTGCCTTAAGAATAAAAAGAAGGAATATTGAGAAAAAGGTACATCAGCATAAAGGGAAAAAATGGCATTAAATAAGTATGTATCAATAATAACCTTAAATGTAAACAGATTAAATGCGCCAATGAAAAGGCACAGGGTAGCTGAATGGATAAGAAAAGAGTACCCAAATATATGCTGTCTATAAGAGACCCACCTAAGAGCAAAAGATTCACACAGCCTGAAAGTGAAGGAATGGAAAAAACATTCCATGCAAATGGAAACAAACAAACTAAAAAAGTTGCAGTAGCAATACTTATTTCTGACAAAACAGACTTGAAAATAAAGATAATAACAAGAGACAAAGAAGGTTACTACATAATACTAAAGGGATTGATCCAACTGGACAAAATAACCCTTATAAGTACATATGCACTCAATATAGGACCACCTAAATATATGAATATATCTTGGTGGACTTTAAGGGGGAGAACGACAGCAACACAATCATAGTGGGGGACTTTAACACCCCACTGTCATCACTGGACAAATCGTCAAGACAAAAAAATCAACAGGAAAACAAAGACTTTAAATGACACACTAGTTTTAGTGAATTTAATTGACATTTACAGAACATTAAATCCCAAAGCAGCAGAATACACATTCTTTTCAAGTGCACATGGAACATTCTCAAAAACAGACCACATGTTAGGGTACAAATAAGCCTGTACAAGTTCAAGAAAAATGAAATCAAAGCAAGCATCTTCTCTGATCACAATGGCATGAAAACAGAATTCAACAGCAGTAAAAACACTCAAATACATTCAAATACATGGAGGCTAAATAGCATGTTATTAAAAAATGAATGGGTTAACAATGAGGTCAAGGAAGAAGTAAAAACTTCCTGAAATAAAAACAAAAATGAACAGACAACAACCCAAAATCTATGGGACACAGTGAAAGCAGTCCTGAGAGGAAAGTTCATAGCATTACAGGCATACCTCGATAAACAAGAAAAAGCTCTAATAACCATCTAACACAACTAAAAGTATTAGAAAGAGAACAGCAAGAAAATCCCCAAGGAAGTAGAAGGAAGTAAATAGTAAAAATCAAAGTAGAAATAAGTGGCATAGAGACTAAAAAAACAATACAAAAAAATCTATGAAACCAAGAGCTGGCTCTTAGAAAAGATAAATAAGATTGATGAACCTTTAGCCAGACTCACCAAGAAACAAAGAGAGAGGACCCAAATAAATGAAATCAGAAATGAAAGAGGTGATATAACAACTGACCCAACAGAAATACAAGGGATTATAAGAAAATACTATGAGCTGCTATATGCCAACAAACTGGACAACCTGGGATTTCAGGACAAGTTCCTAGAAGCATATTATCTTCCAAAGCTGAATCAGGAAGAATCACAAAACCCAAAAAGGCTGATAACAACTAATGAAATTGAAGCAGTAATCAAAACACTCCAGGCAAACAAAAGTCTGGTACCAGACCGATTTACAGGTGAGTTTTACCAAACATTCAGAGAAGAATTAACACCTATCCTCCTCAAACTATTCTAGGAAATTCAGGAGGAGGGAAAACTCCCAGCTCTTTTTATGAGGCCAGCATTATCCTAATCCCAAAACCAGATAAAGAGACTACAAAGAACGAAAATTACAGGCCAATTTCCCTGATGAACATAGAGGATAAAATCCTCTACAAAATACTAACAATGGAGATCCAGCCGTATATTAAAAAGAACACATATAATGACCAAGTGGGATTTATTCTGGAGATGCAAGGCTGGTATAATATTCACAAATCAATAAATGTGATTTACCACATAAACAAAATGAAGGACAAAAATCATATGATATCAAAAGATGCAGAAAATGCATTAGACAAAATCCAGCACACATTTTTGATAAAAACTCTCAGCAAACTGGGAATAAAGGGAACATACCTCAACAAAATAAAGGCCATATATAATAAACCTACAGCCAACATAATACCCAGTGGTCAAAAAATTAAACCATTTCTCTTAAAAACAGGAACAAGACAGGGTTCTCTGCTTTCACCACTTTTATTCAACATAGTACTGGAAGTCCTTACCACAGCCATCAGACAGGAAGAAAACATAAAAGGTATCCAAATTGGAAAGGAAGAAGTAAAACTGTAATTATTTGCAGATGACATGATATTGTACATAGAAAACCCTAAAGACTCCACCAAAGTACTACTAGATTCAATAAATGAATTCGGCAAGGTAGCTAGATAAAAAATTAACAATCGAAAATCAATGGCATTTTTATATACCAACAATGAACTCTCAGAAAGAGACACTAATAAAGCAATACCATTTACCATTGCAACTAAAAATATAAGATACCTAGGAATAAACTTAACCAAGGATATAGAAGACCTATACTGGGAAAACTAGAGGACACTGAAAGAGAAATAGAGGAAGATATAAGCAAGTGGGAGAATATACCATGGCCATGGACTGGAAGAATTAATATCATTAAAATTTCCATACTATCCAAAGCAATCTAAAGATTCAATGCAATTCCTATTAAAACACTAACAGCATATTTCACAGAGCTGGAACAAATATTCCAAAAATTTATATGGAACCGAAAAAGACCCCAAATAGCCACAGCAATCATGAGAAAGAAGAACATAGTTGGAGGGATCACTTTACCAGATATCAAACTACACTACAAAGCCATTGTAATCAAAACAGCCTGGTATTGGTACAATAGACATATAGATCAATGGAACAGAAAAGACACCCCAGAAATAGACCCACACCATTACAGTCAGTTAATATTTGACAACGGAGGCAAGAGCAAACAATGGAATAAAGACAGTCTCTTCAATAAATGGCATTGGGAAAATCGGACAGGTATATGAAAAAATATGAAACTAGATCACCAAGTTATCCCCTACACAGGAATAAATTCAAAATGGATAAAAGACTTAAATGTAAGTTGTGAAACCATAAAAATTCTAGAAGAGAACATAGGCAGTAAAGTCACAGACATCTCCCGTAGTGGAATTTTCACTGATACATCTCCTAGGGCAAGAGAAACAAAAGAAAAAAATAAACATATGGGACTACATCAAACTAAAAAGCTTCTGGACAGCAAAAGAAATCAGCCTCAAAATACAAAGGAACCCCATGGTATGGGAGGACATATTTGCCAAGGATGCATCTGATAAGGGACTAATTTCCAAACTGTACAAAGAACTCATATAACTCAACAAGAGGAAGACAATCCAATTCAAAAATGAGCAAAGGACCTGGAGAGACATTTCTCCAAAGAGGACATACAAATGGCTAAGAGACATATGAAAAAATGCTCCAGGTCACTAATCATCAGAGAGATGCAAATTAAAACCACAATGAGGTATCACTTCAGACCTGTCATAATGGCTACCACCAACAAATCAACAAATGACGAATGCTGGCGAGGGTGTGAAGAAAGGGGAACTCTGGTTTACTGCTGGTGGGAATGTAGATTGGTGCAGCCACTATGGAAAACAGTATGCAGGTTCTTCAAAAAATTAAAAATGGAACTGCCTTTTGACCCAGTGATCCCACTTCTAGAAACATATCCTAAGAATCCTAAAACAGTAATCAGAAAAAACATCCTCTGTTCATAGTGCAATTTACAATAGCTAAGATCTGGAAACAGCCCAAAGTGCCCATGAGTAGATGAGTGGATAAAAATGCTGTGAGGCATTTACTCCATGGAATACTATGCAGCTGTGAAGAAGAATGATCTTGTACAAGTATGGGACAGTATAGATGGACTTGGAGGAAATTATGCTAAACAAAATAAGCAGCCAGAGAAAGGCAAATATCACATGATCTTTAAATGTGGAATGTAAAGAACATCATAATCTGATGAACAAATGAGATTCAGTGACAAAGCATGGAACAGAATGACAAATTTCAGAGGGAAGGTGTGGGTGGGGAGAGATTAACCAAATAATTTATATGCATATATGCATAACCCATGGACACAGACAATAGTGTGGTGGAGGCCTGCAGTGGGGAGTGGGTTCAGGGTAGAAGGGGTCAATGGGGAAAAAAGGGGAAATCTGTAATATTTTGAACAATAATTAAAAAAAAAAAAGACAAGTGCACTACATTTGAGAACTGCTTTCCCCCTGCTTTATTACTTCTCTATTGGCTTTAAAAGGATTGTAGATCTGTTAGTCATCTTCTAAAGGCAGGTGCAAAAATTATTCTCCTAGGTATAGGATGTCAAGAACCAGGACACATGCAAAGTTTATGTTACCTTAAGAATCAAAAAGGTGCGACTGTCTGTATCACCTCCTAGAAGTATCCTTGGCTCAAGTCAAGACAGGAATATCAATACATGAGATAATCCAATGTGTTTGTTTTGGGTCAGAACTGCAGTTTTGTTTAAGTGAAATCAAAATAGTAACCAAGAAGAAAGAAGAATCAATCTAAAATACAGAGATAGGAATAATGGTAAAAGGGGCAGCAAAATCAGAAACATGGGGAAGACAGAAAGCTGATTTTGTATGGAGTGCCAAGCACATGGAGGTATGGGGCAGGACCTGGTGTTGCAAGAAGCTATGACAGGCTGGCTGCAACTTTTACATGTCTCATCCTTTGGTGCTAACTATCAAAGCAATCATATATAAAGTACTTTAGTATTACAAAGTCCTGAAAATCATTCTTTCCTATATCATTAATTCCACGTGCCACAGTTCAATGGTTATAGGAAACAAATTTGCATGAATAGCCTTATTCAGGTCCAACTGAAAGCCTTTATAGCTTTAAGTTCTACATTACTTAAATCATTATTTTTGCATTTCTTATAAGATAAGATAAGGAAATGGCTATTTCACCCTCAATGAAACGTCCAAATATGGTCACTACTTCTTAAAGAGCTTTTGGTTTAAGTCTAAGGATGAGGGGAATTTTCCATTGCTAGCAAACTCTAAGCAAAGGCTATTTCCAAATATCATGTTACTTACTTCTACAACTCAGTAAACTTTTGTTTAATAACTAAAATCTACTAGGGAACTTGTGTAGTATGTACATATTGGTCATTTTAGACCTAAAATCAATCAAAATAAGTTTTATATAAAAAATGAGAGAACAAAAATTCCTCAAAGTAATAAATTCCTTAGATGAGGACTTGACCAATCTGACTGAAAATCAACCTTGATATTAGCTCTTCTTTCATCTCAAATATTGTAAACTTCACCTAAAAGTGCTTTATACTTCATTGGTAAAATTGGTAAAAGCTTCCAATACAAATACAGGCAGATTAATCTCAGGAGGCGCTAACAATAATTGCTCTGAAAAAAGATGCTAAAAGATATAATCTCAGCATTGGGAAGATCTTAGAAATCAACTGTCCCCTCCACCACTCCAGAACAGTTTTTCTCCTTCACATCTCAAGAGATGATCACTCCAATTCGTACACAGTAATGGAGAACTCACTGTCTTAAGAAGCAGCCCAGCCTATTTTCACACCAATGTGATTGTAAGCAATGTATTCATTATAGTGCTCATTAAGAGCAGAAATCACTCTCTGTAACTTCTCTCCACTGATCTAGCTATGTCTTTCTGTAACTCTAAATCTCCAGCCCCTTAGTACTTGAAAGCAATTCACATGACAGAAACTTGGAATAATAAAGCCGCAAAATTTATAGTATGACCTCTCCTACTACATGTGCTAAAAAGGCTTGTATATGTACTTTTCTTCTCTCTAAATCCACCTCAACTGGTACGAAGCTAGAGGATGGAACTGTTTAATGATGGTGTAGGGTAGGGAAGTAGGAGGGATCTGGCTTATTCCAAACCAACTTGGAGAATTGAAAGAGCAGCAAGAAGGCAATTGTGCTAGAACAAAATGAGTAAGACAGAATGGTAGGAGATAAAGTCAGCAAGCAGAACACGCAGGGTCTGGTAAAACAAGGTGAGACTTGGGGTTTTATACTGAGTGTGATGGGTAGCCACTAAAGGGTTCTAAACAGGGGAACGACAGAAATTGTTTAACATTAAAAAAAAAGAAAAACACTTTTGCTCCTAGATGGAAACCTGACTGGAGAGGTACAAGGAGGAGATAAGGAAGGCCAGTTATTATTATCGCCTAGGAACTTATAATGGTGATTATAAGTTATATTCAAGTAGTAGTGGTGGGGTGGTGGCAGTAAGGGGGGATCTGGGATATATTTTGAAAGGAAGACATATAAGCCTTACTGATGGACTGGATGTGGGTTAAGAAGAAAAGAGAAAAGTCCAAGATAACTTCTAGTTTTGGGCGTGAGCAACTGGGTGGACCATTTACTGAAATGAAGGAGGAGGCAGGAACAGGTTTTGGGAGGAGAGTTCAAGAGCTCTATTTCAAACATGTAAAGTTTGATATGTTTATTAGACTTTCAAATAGAGATGTTGATTAGGCAGACATAGACATGACCCTTGAATACATGGGAATGATCAAGGCAAATAAATAAATTTGGGAGGATAGGTATCACTTAAAGCAAAGGATTACATGAGATCACATAGAGAATAAATGTAGAAGGTGGCTAAGGACTGGGCCCTGAAGAATGCCGCCTTTTGGAGACCATGAAGAAGAAGAGATAGCATGGGAGATTTTGAAATTCTATGTGCATTTTATGCTTTCAAGTGTAAAAGGGACTAGAGATTTTGAACTATAGAACGACATAGCTAGATGGAGAAGTTAGAGATTTCTGCTCAGAGTAGTAAGCACTATAATGAATAAGTTGGTAACTTATTCTTCCTCAAAAAGCAGTTGAAATTATTTTATATCTACAAACTACAAAGTCCACAGCCAGCCATCATAATCTTCTTTAAACACCATCTCTCAAAGTCATGTGCCTATTCTATTTCTGACTCCTGCCTATTAACTGAGTCTGGATAGCTGCATTTCATGTGTCAGCTGCTCAATTATTCCATCCCTAGCCTCTGGCATGTGTCCCAGCTTCTGGATCCAAATTCTCACCCCAACTAACAACTTCTAGTTGCCCAACACTGACCAGGAGACAAACTGAGATCATATTCCCCAGAGCTGCCAAAAGTTCTTGGCATATGATCAATGAAGCACACAATAAGTAAGTGGTTAGCAATTAATCAGGTGACAGAGAACAACTGACATGTTAGGGAACTGCAGAATGAGCCAGATCAAGGCCAGAACAGAGAACCGGAGATTGTACTCCAGGCTAGTTACCCCAGGGAAAAATCTGCTCTAGGTTACCCAGTGTGACCAGACATCCTTTTACCCAGAAGAACTACAGTAATCTGAAGTTTACCATGTGTCCAAGGATTCAGGATTTCCTGGAAGCTGGTAACATTATGAATCAAACTGTAGGTACAGCCACCAAGGGCACTTGTTCTTTCTGCCCCATACCCTAAGGGGTTAGCCTGAAGACATCTGTTACTCTCTCAGCCTCATCTGTAAACTATCTCATAGTGTTTGTGAAGATTAAATGAGATCATTGTAAATAAAGTGCCTGGTACATGGAAAGCACTCAATACGTATTAGCTATTCTCATTTATACTTTAGATGACCACAAAATGATAGTCAGTCAGCTGAATGATAAATCATATCTCTAAAAGCAACACTTTTAATGCTCTCCTAACACAGAAGAATGACAAAAAGGGTTTTTTTTGGTTTTTTAATATGTAAACTGGTATGTAATCAATAACATTTAAACTTGTCCTGAAAAAACTCTCCTCCATTTTTCTAAACTTCTTTACCAAGGTTGGCACAGTTATGTTACAAAACTAAGATGTAAATATGTAAATTCTATTAACATGAGATTGATAACAACAATTCTGGATAAACATCAAGCAAAACAGAACTTTCCAAGCCTAACAATTATTCTGTAAGACTCATGCAGGCCCTGGTCTCTTGTTTTAAATGTCTATATCCTTTCAGTATAATGTATTTCTATTTTCCTTTATGAAATTTAAATTTAAAATAATTAAAGTTGGCGATAGAAGCAGGAAAACATTTATAAGGCCAACATGGCTATTTTACTTTTGTTAATGAAAAGTTATGTAATAGTTTCAGAGCTCCCTTCTTATACTCTTTTAATATTTATAGAAATTTAACAGAGTTATACTGCTAGAGTTCATTTTGGAAACTGAGAATTTCTATTATCTGATAGCAATAAATTATTTTAGCTCAATTACAGAAATGGTTATTTAAAAGTTATGTTCATCTTTATTCATACCCTTTAACAACAAGTCATCGGTATCTAGTACTTGTACCAGAAGCTCAAGTAAGTGTGACTGAACAAAACTACACTAAGAGGATCTCACCTCCAAACCACTGAGTCACATCACTAGTCTTTTTGCCTCTAATAGTACATTAAAAAAAAAGCAGTTCTGGGAACTATTTAAAAGGCCTGCTTGTGTTAACAGAAAGTGCTGCACTAAGCTACCGAAGAACACACAAGTACCTTGAAGGACCCAGAGCAAACCTATAGCCAAGTACAAGGAGATGCCCATGGACACCATGCCAGTAATAAATATATGCAAAAAATAAAATCCCACACCTGTTATGAACTGAAAAATGAAACCTATAGTTGCATATTTCCCTACATCTCTACTTCATGGAATTTGGATTTTTTCAAAGATAATTTTTATTTTTCAAACTATTACACAGAAAAGTCACGTCTGAACTATAATTTTAAATCAATAAACCTTGATTTTTTTCTGCTTTAAATAAGTTTTTGTTTTGGAATAATTTTCGATTTACAGAAAAGTTGCAAAGATACTACAGAGTACCTATATACCCTTCACCCAGTTTTACCTACATTTAACATCTTACATAACCACAGCTCTGTCAAAACTAAGAAACTAACATTGGTACATTGCTATTAACTAACCTACAGACTTTATTTGGATTTAACCTGTTTACTCCCTAATGCCTTTTTTCAGTTCTAAGATCCAATCCAGGGTACCACATAACATTCAATGACTTTTTTTTAGTGCTTTAAGTTGTAGAACATGCTAAACTTGTGTGTGTGATTAGCAATGCCCTCATTATAAAAATACAGCTCCTTCGAAAATGTGATTTATTGGATATTAGGAAAATGTTACATTAAGATTCATGTAAACATGACATTTCTATTACTGTTTAAGGAGAAAAGAGGTAAATCTCTAAAGTAAGATATGTGCCAGGGACTTATTAGATCAAATTATTTAATGTTTCAGAAATATTTCTTCTAAAAATGCTTGTCACTTACCTATCTCTCAAGGTTCCAGTAAAAGGTCATAGATAAATGGTAAGTCCTTTTTATTAATCCTGTAATAAAATATAAAGTATTATTATAATCATATTCAGATAATCTATTTTTATCAAATATATATAAAAGCTGCTGTGCTTTCACTCCCAAATTTCATTTTTAATTACTATATATTCTTTTTATTGGGATATAAGAACTAATTTAAGGGAAAATAATTCCATAAATAAATTATATGTCTTTAGTTTAAAAATAAAGGCATGCAACCAAGATACCAACAGCATATTTCACAGAACCAGAACAAATATTCCAAAAATGTATATGGAACAACAAAAGACCCCAAATAGCCACAGCAAAGTGGGAGGAATCACACTACCTGATATCAAACTATACTACCAGACCATAGTAATCAAAACAGCATGGCACTGACATAAAAACAGACACATAGATCAATGGAACAGAATAGAGCCCAAGAATAAGCCCACATCTTTATAGAGAATTAATATTTGACAAAGGAGGGAAAAATATACAATGGGATAAAGACAGTCTATTCAACAAATGGTGCTGGGAAAATTGGACAATTACATGCAAAAAAATGAAACTGGACCATCTTCTTATACCATACATAAGAATAAACTCAAATGGATTAAAGGCTTAAATGTTAGACTCAAAACCATAAAACTTCTAGAAGAAAACATAGGCAGTAAAATCTCTGACATTTCTCATAGCAATATTTTTTCTGATATATCTCCTTGGGCAAGAGAAGCAAAAGAAAAAAATTAACAAATGGGACTACATCAAACTAAAAAGTTTTTGCACTGCAAAAGAAACCAATAAAATGAAAAGACAAACCACACAATGGAAGAACATATTTGCTGATATATATGATAAAGAGTTAATATCCAAAATTTATAAATAACTTATAAAACTAAACACCAAAACCCCCCCAAACAATCCAAATAAAAAATGGGCAAAGGACCTGAATAAACAAAGAGGGTATACAGATGGCCAACAGACATATGAAAATATACTGTGTCACTTATCACCAGAGAAATGCAAATTAAAACCATAATGAGGTATCACCTCACACCTATCAGAGTAAGTATTACCAATAAATCAACAAGCAACAAGTTTTAGCGAGGATGTGGAGAAAAGGGGACTCTTGTACACTGTTGGTGGGAATGCAGATTGATGCAGCTACTGTGAAAAGCAGTATGGAATTATCTTAAAAAATTAAAAATGGAACTGCTTTATGACTCAGTGATTCCACTCCTGGGAATTTATCTAAAGAAATCTGAAAGACTAATTGGAAAGAATATATGCACCCCTATGTTCATTGCAGAGTTATTTACAATAGCCCAAATTTGGAAGCAGCCCAAGTGTTCATCAGTAGATAAGTGGATAAGAAGCTATGGTACATTTATATAATGGAATACTATTGTCTATAAAAAGAAGGAAATCTTACCTTTTTCAACAGCATGGATGCACCTGAAGAGTATTATGCTAAGTGAAATAAGCCAGTCAGAGGAAGACAAATACCATATGATTGCACTCATATGTGGAAACAAAATCATCTAACAAGCAAAATAGAGATAGATTCAAAGATAGAAAGCAGGCTGACAGCTGTTGGGGGTGGGAGGCTGGAGAGGAAGGCATTGGAGGGATTGAGGGGAAAAAAAGAAAAAACTCATGGACACAGACAATGTGGTGATTGCCAGCGGGGGGAGGGGCAACGTGGAGGAGGGTATGGGGCAATAAATGGTGATGGAAGGAGACTTGACTTGACAGATGATGTGGAATTGTGCACCTGAAACTTGTATAATTTTGTTAACCAGTGTCACCCCCATGAATTCAATAAAAAGGAAAACAAAAAAATGAAAAGACAAGCTAACAAACAGGAGAAAATATCTGCAAATTCTGATAAAAGACATATCTAGAAATAATTAATTAATATAAAGGCATGCAAAATTTAATATGTTTTAAGATAAATAGAAAATGTTATGAAAAAAAGGCCACACTGAATAAAAACTAAGAAGAATGCTTCACATTCTTTTCCACATGCATAATGCTGTGAAAATTACTAAACAGTCATAAACAAGTGAATCATATTGAGAGCACAGTGTTTTTGAGGGGAAACAGTAATTAAGAGTTTGGGGTTAGGAAATTTTTGAAAAAAAGTGTCTGGTAAAGTGTCTTTGTGTAATAGTTTGCCTAAGACAGTACCAAATTATGCTCACTGTCCCAACCATTTTATTATTTGTCCTGGATTTTCCATTTTCTAAAGACTATTTTTTAGAGTAGCATTATAATAAGCCAGGACTTTTACTTTCAGGCTCTGCCATAATCTCACTGAGCAGTGTGAGATGCACATGCAGTGAACCCAGTGCCATTAAACATGTGATTAAATGTGAAAGGCCCTGAGCTGTAGCCCACCTCTGGATGGGCTGTAACTGACACTTCATCCTCAAAGAGCATCCAAGCCACTTACAGAAAAAGTGGAGTTCAGGAATAGCTAGGGACAGCTGACTCCTTCCGTCTTAAGTGAAGGGTGGAAGAAATATTCAGTGCTGCTGGCCCTGCTTATGACTAGCTTGATTACACCAATTAAGAAAGGCATATGGAGAAAATTTTTTTAAATATTACACTATAAAGCATGACTTTCCAATTAGAGCAAATGACTGTCCTTTAAACACATATGCATAACCCACAGACACAGACAAGACTATGGTGATGGCCAGAGGAAAGGGGGCAAGAGGGCTGGGTGGAGGTGAGCAAAGGGAGGGGAAATGGGGACATCTGTAATAGTGTCAACAATAAAAAAAAGAAAAAAAAAGGACTGTACTTTACATTTATCTTAGTCAGTTATGATTACAAATTATCTCATTTAAACAAAGTTACGTGACAGCAGTTATTTGTGGCTCTCTTAGCAGAAGAAATTCACACTTAAATGATGCTAGCTTCCTATCAGTGTCCAGAGACATATCAACTGAAAAATTAGTTAATTCCAATAATGGTTTGATTGTTTTCATGTAACCATGCAATAAAAGTAAAGCTTTTGGAAGTTCATTCTGTAGAAACATGAAACACCAGACATTGCTGTAATTGCTATTTAAACTCAGTAAAAATGTTCAACAACAAAGATAAAATTATAGTCAGTTTTCATTATTCAAAGTAATTAAGCTCTATAAAGCCACCATGAACACTGAATTTGTGAAAACCAAATCATTTCTCTCAGTGGAAATACAGTTAGGCTCCTGTGAGCCTTTGCCCACAACAATTTCATAAACTAATCAAGCATAACCTTGTTTTAAGTGTATTGCTGCTTAAAGACACTTTAATATAAATAGCTGAGTCACTAACATTGAACTCACAGTCAATAGTATTAACTCATACCTGAATGAAGCTTCTTTTTGTTAAATTTATTGTTGACAGTATTACAGATGTCCCTCATTTCCCCCCATTTTGTCCCCCCTCCACCCAGCCCCAACCCCAACCCCACACCAGGCCTTTCCCACACTATTTTCAGTGTCCATAGGCTATGCATATATGGACATAAGTTCTTTAGTTAATCTCTTCCCATGCCACCCATACCCCTCTCCTCTGAGATCTGTCAGTCTGCTCCATGCATCTATGTCTCTGGAAATATGTCTGTCAGTTTATTTTATTCATTAGATGCCTCATATAAGTGAGATCATATGGTATTTGTCTTTCTCTGACTGCCTTATTTCACTGAGCATAGTAATCTCCAGGTCCCTCCATGATGCCTCAAAAGGTAAGAGATCCTTCATTTTCACAGCTGCATAGTATTCCATTGTGTAAATGTACCATGGCTTTTTTATCCACTCATCTACTGATGGGCACTTGGGCTGTTTTCAGATTTTACCTATTGTAAATAACACTGCTGTGAGCATAGGGGTGCACATATTCTTTTTGATTGGTGTTTTGGGATACTTAGGATATGGAACTCTGGATCAAACAGCAGTTCCATTAATTTTTTGAGGAAACTCCATACTGTTTTTCACAGTGACTGCACCAGTCCGCATTTCCCCCAGCAGTGTACTAGGGTTCCCTTTTTACCACATCCTCACAACACTTGCCGTTTGTTGATTTTTTGATGGTAGCCATTCTGACAGGTGTGAGGTGATACTTCCTTGCAGTTTTGATTTGCATTTCCCCGATGATTAGTGATATTGAACATTGTATCATATGTCTATTGGCTTTCTATATATCCTCTTTGGAGAAAGTGTCTATTCAGGTCCTTTGCCTATTTTTTCATTGGGTTATTTGTCTTCCTGGTGTTGAGTTGTATGAGTTCTTTATATACTTTTAAAATTAACCCCTTATCAGATGTATCATTGGCATTAACCCCTTATCAGATGTATCACTGGCATTTATGTTCTCCCATATAGTGGGTTCCCTTTTCATTTTGTTGATGGTTTCTTTTACTGTGCAGAAGCTTTCTAGTTTGATGTAATCCCATTTGTTTATTTTTTCCTTTGTTTCTCTTGCCCTAGGAGATGTATGGGCAAAAATACAGCTATGTGAGATGTCTGAGATTTCATTTCCTATGTTTTCTTCTAGGATTTTTATGGTTTCATGACTTATATTTAAGTATTTCATCCATTTTGAGCTTATTCTTGCATATGGTGTAAGTTGGTGGTCTAGTTTCATTTTTTGGCATGTACCTGTCCAATTTTCACACCACCACTTACTGAAAAGACTATCATTACTCCATTATATGCACTTTCCTCCCTTGTCAAATATTAATTGACCATAATGGCATGGGTTCTCTGTTCTATTCCATTGGTCTATATGCCTGTTCTTGTGCCAGTACCAGACTGTTTTGATTACAATGGCTTTGTAATATAGTTTGATATTCGATATTATGATCCCTCCAACTTTGTTCTTCTTCTTCAAGTTTGCTGAGGCTATTTAGGGGCTTTTTTGGTTCCATATAAATTTTTAGAATATTTGTTTTGGATCTCTGAAACATGCCATTGGTATTTTAATAGGAATTGGATTGAATCTGTAGATTGTTTTGGGTAGTATGGACATTTTAATAATGGTAATTCTTCCATTCCATGAACATGGTACATGCTTCCACTTCGTTGTATCTTCCTCTACTTCTTTTTTCAATGCCCTATAGTTTTCTTAGGTCTTTTACCTTCTTGGTTTTATCCAAGGTATCTTATTTTCTGTTACAGCAATGGTGAATAGGATTTTTGTTTTTTTAGTTTCTCTTTCTGAGAGTTCATTATTGGCGTACAAAAGTGCCATCAATTTCTGGATGTTAATTTTGTATCTTGCTACTTTGCCAAATTTAATTATTAAATCTAGCCATTTTTTGTGGAGTTCTTTAGGGTTTTCCATGTACAATATCATGTCATCTGTGAATAATGACAGTTTCACTTCCTCTTATCCAATTTAGATGCCATTTATTTTTTCTTCTTGTCTGATCACTGTGGCTAAGACTTCCAGTACTATATTGAATGTGGATATCCCTGTCTTGTTCCTGATCTTAAGGGAAACACTTTTAGTTTTTGCCCATTGAGTATGATGCTGGCTGTATAATATGGCCTTTATTATGTATAAGAATTATCCTTATATTCCCAGCTTGCTAAGTTTGTATCATAAATTCGTGCTGAATTTTGTCAAATGCTACTTCTGCATCTATTGATATGATTACGTGATTTTTATCTTCATTTTGTTTATGTGATGTATCACATTTATTGATCTGAGAATATTGTACAAGCCTTGCTTCCCCAAAATAAAACTCACTTGGTCATGGTGTATGATCTTTTAATGTATTGCTGGATTGGATCTGCTAATATTTTGTTGAGGATTTTGTCATCTATATTGGCCTGTAATTTTCTTTCTGTAGTCTCTTTATCAAGTGTTGGAATTAGGATAACGCTGGCTTCGTAAAAAGATCTTGGAAATCTTCCCTTTACTTGAATTTTTTTGAACAGTTGGAGGAGGACAGATTATAGTTCTTTGAATATTTGGTAAAACTTGCCTGTGAACCCATCCAGTCTAGGACTTTTGTTTGCTGGAGATTCCTGATTACTGCTTCAATTTCTTTAGTTGTTATCAGCCTATTCAGGTTTTCTGATTCATCCTGATTCAGTGTTGGAAGATTGTGTATTTCTAGGGATCTGTCCATTTCACCCAGTTTGTCCAATTTGTTGGCATATAGATGTTCAAAGTATTTTCTTATAATCCTTTGTTTTTCTGTGATGTCAGTTGTTACTTTGCCTCTTTCTTATTTTATTTATTTGGGTCCTCTCTCTTTGTCTCTTTGTTTCTTGATGAGTCTAGCTAAAGGTCCATCAATCTTGTTTATCTTTTCAAAGAACCTGCTCTTGGTTTCACTGATCTTTTGTATTTTTTTTTAATCTCTATGTCATTTATTTCTACTCTGATCTTTATTATTTCCTTCCTTCTGCTTACTCTGGGCTTTTCTTATTTTTTTTCTAATTCTTTTGGATGTAGGGTGAGATTGATTATTCAATTATTTTTTTTCTTGTTTCTTGAGGTAGGCCTGTAATGCTATTAAGTTTTCTCTCAGGACTGCTTTCCCTGTGTCCCATAGATTTTGAGTTGTTGTGTGTTCGTTTGCATTTGATTCTAGAAAGTTTTTGGATTTCTTCCTTGATCTCATTGGTAATGCATTCATTGTTTAATAACTTTTTTAGCCTCCATATGTTTTAATGTTTTTGAGTCTTTTCCTTGTAGTTGATTTCTAGTTTCATGCTATTGTGACCTGAGATGATGCTTGACATGATTTCAATCTTCTTGAATTTAAGACTTCTTTTGTGTCCTAACATGTGGTCTATCTGAGAATGTTCCATGTGCACTTGAGAAGTATGTATATCCTGCTGCGTTGGGGTGAAATGTTCTGTAGATATTAATTAAATCCATCTGATCTAGTGTGTAGTTTAAGGTTACTGTTTCTTTGTTGATTTTTTGTCTGAAAGATCTATCCAATGATGTCAGTGTGGTGTTAAAAGTCCCCTACTATTGACTATATTGCTATCGATCTCTCCCTTAAAGTCCTCCAAAAGTTTTAAGTATATTTATGTGCTCCTATACTGGGTGCATATATGTTTACAAACATTATATCCACTTGTTGGGTGGATCCCTTTCGTATTATGTACCTTCTGTTGCTTGTTATGGCCTTTGTTTTGAAGTCTATTTTGTCAGATATAAGTATTGCTATGCCCCCCTTTTTCTTGTTTCCATTTGCATGGAAAATTGTTTTCCACCCATTCATTTTCATCCTGTGTAAGTCTTTTGTTTTGATGTGGGTCTCTTGTAGACACCATGTATATGGGGAAAGTTTATTTATCCATTCAGCAACCTTATGTCTTTTGATTGGGGCACTTAATCCATTTACATTTAAGGTTATTGTTGAGAAGTACTTATTGATTACCATTTTAATTCATTATACCTTTGTTCCTCTGTCTCTGCTTCTTCTTATAGCATTTCCTTTAACGTTTCCTGAAATGTTAGTTTGGTGGAAATAAACTCCTTTAGCCTTTTTTTTTTTTTGGTCTGTGAAGCTCTTTATTTCACCTTCAATTCTGAATGACAGCCTTGCAGGACAGAGGACTCTTGGTATCAGATCCTTACTTTTCTTTACTTTGAATACTTCATGCCATTTCCTTCTGGTCTATAATGTTTCTGTTGAGAAATCAGCTGACAGCCTTATAGGAGCTCCCTTGTAGACAACTGTCTCTTGCTGCCCTTAAGATTCTCTCTTTGTCTTTAATGTCTGTCATATTAATTCTGATGTATCTTGGTGTGGGTCTCTTTTAATTCATGTTGATTGGGACTCTGTGCTCCCTGAATTTGTGTGACTTTTCCTTTACCAGGTTAGGTAAGTTTCCTGTCATTATTTCTCCCAACAGGTTCTTACTTGCCTTCTTCTCCTTACACCCCTATGATGCAGATGTTGTTATGTTTCATGTTGTCCTAAACTTCCCTTAAACTATCCTCCTGCTTTTAAATTATTTTTTCTTCTTTGTGCTATGATTTAGTGATTTTTCCTATCTTATCTTCTAATTCAGTCATTCAATCCACAGCTTCAACCACCCTACTATTAATTCCTTCCAGTGTATTCTGTATTTCAGATATGGCATTCCTCATTTCTGACTGATTATTTTTCATGGTTTCTATGTCCTTTTTCATGCTTTTGAGCATCCTATAACCATTATTTGAACTCTGCTTCTGATAAATTGTTTGCCTCCATTTCATTTTGCTCTTTTTCTGGAGATTCCTCATGTTCTCCCATTTGGGGCATGATTCTTTGTCTCCTCATTTTGGCTTTGGCTTTCTGTTTGTTTCTATGTGTTGAGCTCAGTGGCACAATTGTTAACACTTCAGGCTGGGTGTCTATAGAGGTAAATATTTTTTAAAAAAACTTCTGCATTTTTAATCCATACCTGAGGCTATTTTTTCCATTGCTTTTCAGAGAGAGTGGAAGGGAAGGAGGGAGGAGGAGAAAGAGAGAAATATTGATATGAGAGAAACACATTGACTGGTTTCCTCTCTCACACACCCCGACAGGGGTCATGGAGCAA
This sequence comes from Miniopterus schreibersii, assembly GCF_964146895.1. Classification (NCBI taxonomy): domain Eukaryota; kingdom Metazoa; phylum Chordata; class Mammalia; order Chiroptera; family Miniopteridae; genus Miniopterus; species Miniopterus schreibersii. The sequence continues at coordinate 115,877,715 of NC_138101.1, read as the reverse complement.
ACCCTCAAGCAAGGCACATGCCCTTGACCTGGAATTGAACCTGCAGCCCTTCAGTGCATAGGCCAGTGTTCTAACCACTGACTAACACCATCCAGGGCTACAGAGGTAAATCTTGATGACCATATATGAGACACTGTGCAGATGCTGCCCTCATAGGCTGGGTTGTTCCTAGCAGGATCTACAGCCTGCCAGACCTCCCTTTGGGTGTGCTGTTTGCATATCCAGATGGGTCAAGCTCTGGTGTGGTCTGAAGTCCAACACTGGTTGTGTTGGTTCTGGGTCCTCTTGGGTGGGTTTCAGATGCAGGTCGCTGTCAGCATTTGTGTGTAACTGACATTGGTTACCTATCTGTATCTACCACTCTGTTCATTGTTTGTGTCAGTGTCTACTAAACCTGGGGGGGTGGGGGGGCAATCTATGTAAATGGGCCAGCTTTTTCCATCTTAGGGCTGCGGGAAGACCTGCAGTCAGACCAAAGCTCCTGAAGTCTGCCTCCACCTGTCAGCTACTCCACCTCCTGCCTGATATTACCTGGTCTTCCTCCAGAGCCTTCCAAAGATAGTTTGTAGCATGAACCCAGGCCAGCCTAGATTGAGCTAGTGGGCCCCCTGCATGGGGATTACACAGGCACTCAGTGAGAGGAAATTAGTCCCTGCTTCAAAGCCAAACTTCTCAGTCTCTGCCAGAGTCTCCAACTTTAATATCCCCTAAGGGAGCTCGCTGCAGGTTCAGGTTGGGTACAACCTGAAGTATCCTTTGCAGGAGCAGGTTCAGCTATCCTGGGCTCAGTGGGGTAGATCCAAGAGTCTCCCACTGAGAATGTTGCTGGCCCAGCACACAGGATGGGGCTAAGCACTTCCTCCTGGTCCCAGACAATAATCTCAAGGGTCCCACACTTTGGATGTCCTGCTCTGAGACATTCTCCCATTCCCCACAGAACTGCGCCCAGTAGTGGTATCAGAGACTTCACTGGGCTGAATCAAATAGTCTCCTATTGGGGGTGGTATCCACAGCCTCCAGGAGAGGGGGACAGGCACTATCTCTCCTTCCCAGGGCTGTGCCCTGGAACTCTGAGGAACCTTGGATATGCCTCCCCACAATGCAGTTACAGAGCTCAGGACTCACCTGCCTGTCTATCTCCCTGACAGAAACCTCCCTGGGAGACACCACAAAAATCCCAGCTCTTCATGGCACTGGTGCCCCTGTGCCATCCAACCAAGCAGGAGGGGGCAGAAAATCAGCCCTGTGCCAGACTCCATACTCTCTGTACAGCTGGTCTCAGCAAAAGCAGGGCTGGATTTCAGAGTTCGGACCCCCAGTGCAGGCCATAAATCTCAAACCTACGCTGTTCCCCTATGCTGCCAATTCAGCAGGACCAGAAAGGCTGGGCAGCTCCACAGTTGGGGGATGGGGCTCTGACCTTAAGCCTGAGGTGGGAGAGACTGTTCTTTTTTCCCCAAGCTAACCAATTTAGTCACTGGCAGGTTCAGCCCAATGCCGTTCTAGAAAATAGAGGGTGCCTCAGAGTCATTGCTGGGTGCAGCCCCCAGACCCCAAACATGCATGCACAACCTTTCCAGCAGATGGAGTCTGGAGCAATCTTCTTAGGCTGGGGCTGCTAACAACAATAGGAGTGCTCCTTCACTGGGAAGATGCAGACCAAGTCTCCCAGGCAGACAGAATCCCCTTGATTCCTTCTGCCTGATGCTATGCGGGCTCTTCTTATTTTCTCTGTTGCTCTGGGTTGGGGTTCCCGGTGTGGGGTTGAGACCCCGCAGACCCAGAGGTAGGTTGTTTTGTAGCCCTGATTTCCCTCCGGCCCCTAAGCCGCCACACCTACTCAAGGGGGCTTTCTCTTTCCCCATCTCCGCTCCTCTTACCAGTCTCTACATGACTTCTTCAGTGCTTCTTAGATATAATATTTTAGGTCGACTACACTTCAATTGGTTTTTCAAGTTGATTGCTCTGTAGTTTAACTGTAAATCCTGTCCCTGGTGAGAAGCACCTGCACACAGCCTCCAGCTACACTGCAGCCATCTTGAACCTCTGAATGAAGCTTATTTAAAACATATTTTCTTTGTAAAATACATCATGTCACAGCGTTGTTGTACTTAGGAACAATATACAGCACTTCAGCACTATTCCTGGGCACTATTTTAAAAAGAGAAATCACCAACAAAAAGCATAAAAATGCAAAAAATGTGGCACCAGGAAAAGATGCCCATTTACAGTATCAGAGCTGAAAGAAGGCAGAGAACTGCTTCATTTTACCTAAGCTGAAAAATGTATGTTAAGCAATCCAAATTTTTTCTCACTTTGCAAATGTCCACAAATGACTATAAAAGCTCCATGAGTACTAATTTTGGGATTACAAATATATTTTTGTAAGTAGAAGGATTTGCAAAATGGAATCTGTGACTAATGAGGAAAGACTGTATTTGTTTTTATAGAAATAACACAAATTTTGTTCAAGCACAACATCATAGAATATAAAACAATGTTCATATTAATTAAAAAATTATGGAACAAAACTAAAGTTGGATTGGGTTGTGATTCACATAGAATTCACAACTGTGCCATATACTTTAATAATATACTAGCAATCAGTGTAGAAGCAAACATATTTTACAACTGCATCCACCAAAGAAGTTACGTCTACCAATCAAAATTTGTAAATATTTACACACATACACACACACATAAAGAAACTGAACTAAAATGTTTTCTGTGACAAAGATATTGTTGAATAAGAAAATACTTCAGGATAGCAGTACGTGTTTTCTCTTTTTGCTACATCTTAGAAAACTTTGAGGCTTTTAAGACTCACATTGTAAAATTATCAATAGGACTAAACTGTTTTCAATCAAGCACTCTAAACTTCAACTTCATGGTTCAGTTAGCTAGAAATCTTTAATTCAAAATTTAATTTAAACAGAGAATCTTTTTTTTTTTTTTTTACTTAGTTAAATTTATATTATGTACCAGGATGAAATGAACTTCAATGTGCTTATATTCTAGCAGCATCTAAATTTGGTAAAATGTTCAAAAGAATTATAAATAGATTCAATGTATTTAACAAGCTTTGTCTTGTAAAAACTTCATTAAATAAAGGTACTCTAAAGTAAAAAAGACAGTGCCTGTGAAACCATATGGGTTGGAATATTTTCATGTTAAACTATTAAATCAAAATTTAATAATCTTAATGTAGTACAATTTTTTTTTAATTTACCAGGTATCTCAGTACCTACAGAGATATAATATTCTCAAATTTTAAAATTACTATGTACAGCAAATAGTAGCCATCGAAGAGAATCAACAATTTCAAGTTTAGTAACCATACAATGAAACGGCAGAAAACTATAATTTTTGAAACAATTAAAAACAATACAACCATATTTCAATACTACATTTCTTTCATAAAAATAGACCCAGGATTACATACAAATTATGAATAAAAATAAATAATGTTTATGAACTTTTGCTGAGAATTACACTTATGCTATTTTTAAGGATGAGAAAATTAATATGGGAAAGTTCTGTTTGCTTTGATGTACATGAATATATGTTAATATTTTTTAGAAATAAATTTACTTTAAAAATAACTGCTTAGCACAATTTTATTGTTCATTGATACAATAAAAGTAATTTGTCAGTCAACAAAATTATATAATTTTATTATCTTTTAGTATTCTTTATTCTCAAAAGAATCTCAGGTTGAGCAATAAGTTACATGGTTAACGTAAGTCTGATGGTTAATTTTATGTGTCAACATGGCTAGACTATGGTGCCCAACTGTTCAGTCTAACACTATTCTACACATTTCCTTGAAGGTCTTTGTGGGTGTGATTAATATTTACAATCAGCTGACTTTAAATAAAGCAGATTACTCTCTATAATGTGGTGGGTTGTGTCTAATCAGGCGAAGGCCTACATACAAAAACTGAGCTATCCCAAGAAAAAAGCAATTTTCCCTCAGGACAGTAACACAGAAACCCTGCCTGTTTCCAGTCTACTGGCCTACCCTACAAATTTCAGGCTTGCCAGCTCCCACAGTGATATGAGCTGTTTCCTTTAAAAAAAAGTGATAGTATAAAATATATATACATCCTAGTAGTTCTAATATCTGGAGTACCTACACACTAGGTAAAGAAGATTTGAATGTATTAAGGAACTCCACACAATGGAAGTTTCTCTCTGATAAGAGTAGAAGGTGAAAGGGTTTTATTTTAGGAAGCATGTAATTAAAACCATGAAAATGACCTTTAAAGAAGAACAAAACCCCAGATTCGAGGGGCACACCTTTCTATGCCAGAATACCACATAACCCAAAAACTCAAGTTTTAGAGAATAGAGTCATGTCTTACTCCTCTTTGTACCTCCTTTCTAGCAGGTAGTCTGAGACAGAAAAGGTACTCTAAAATGTTGCTAAACAAACAATGTCTCTAAAGATATCACCAGTCCTGATTCTATGAAAATAACGGGTATATGCAAAAGTATGTCTTTAATGTTTTTAGTAATCATGTTTTCAGTAGCATTAGTGTTGCCAATCAGAGACTGTTGAATGTGTAACATGGAATAAAAATAAGTGAATAACTATGGGATTTTTCTAATTCTACAAATACTTCTTAGCATAGAGGAAAGGAGATGCAAAAGGAAGATATAAATGGACTGCAGTCTAGAGTTTTAATTGGAAGTATCAATATAAACTTGTGAAGTATTTTTATTTATCATAAATATATACATAAATTTCTGAGTTCTGTTTACAGTAAAGGCCTAGAAACAAGGACCAATCCAGTATCAATGGGCACCCTTTAGATAGTAGTGTTTCTTACAGAAATGGTTGATTCTAGGATTCAAGAGTCAACTGTGAGAGGCTCCCACTAGACAAAGATGGAATAATTTGAGCTTCAATAATGATAATAACTGAAATGGATTAAAATCTAGCAAATTTTTAATTGTAATATTTCATAATATTTTTAAGAAATGGGTCACCAAGACATAATAGACAATCAACTAATTATCTTAAAAACCATAAAATCAAAGGGAAAAATCAAGAATTTATGCTGCCTTTCCTTTATATCACTGGGTAATACCTAAACTCTGTCAACCATTGTAGCATTCTCCAAGCTACATATACCTTTATGGTAAAGAGTAAAAATCTAACTGCTTAGCAGGGCATAAGCACAGCCTTTGATCAATAAGTGACTTATGCTGACCAAGGGGTAAGGCTAAAATAAAAATAAATAAACGAACAAAAAAATGAGTAGGAACATAAGAAGAGGTACACTGTGGAGAAATAGACTTCACACAGTCAGTTCAGTAAAGTCACTAAAAAATAAATAGATGGCCATACAAACAACAATAACATTAACCCCCAGCCCCAAGATTATTAGTACACAATGTTGCTACAGTACGTTATCTAAATTGTTGAACAAATATTGCAAAATATGCCAAAAGAAACCACTACCACACACAGTAAAGTGTAACCCATTTGCAGGAAAAAAGGCAGGTAATACAAACTGATTTTAAAGGGGCCCAGATGTTAGGCTTAACAGATACTGACTTCAAATCAGCTATTACAAATCCGTTCACAGGACTAAAGGAAACCATATATAGAGAATTAAAGAAAATCGTGATGGCAATGTCTCATCAAATAGAAAATGTCAATAAAAATATAAAAATGGTTTTAAAAACTCAAATATAAATTTTGAAATTGAAAAGTATAACAACTGAAATGTAAAATTCACTAGAAGAACTCAATAGATTTGAACTGACAGAAGAATCAGAGCCTAAAAATAGATCAATAGAGATTATGCAATTTGAAGAATACAGGAAAAAAAAAAAAATGAATGAAGAAAAATAAACAGTGCCAGAGAAAGAGAGAAAAGGGCAGAAAAAAATATATTAAAAAATAATGGCTGAAATCTTCCCAAATTTTATGAAAAACATTATTAATTTACACATCCAAGGGGCTCAACAAACTCCAAAAAAGAGAAATACAAAGAGATCCAAACCTAGATACATAATAGTCAAAATGTGGCAAGACAAAGACAAAGAGAAAAATCTTGAAAGCAGCAGGAGAAAAATGACTTATCACATACAAGGGAGCCCCAATAAGATTAACAGTTGATTTCTCATCAGAAGCAAAGGAGACCAGAAGGCAATAGGATCAAATATTCAAAGTGCTAAAAGTAAAAAATTGTGAACTAAGGATTTTATATGTAGATAAACTAACTTTCAACAATGAAAGTGAAATCAAGACATTCCCAGAAAAACAAAAACTGAGTGAATCTGTTGTTACGAGATCTGCTTTACAAGAAATACTAAAGGAGTTCTTCAGGATGAAAGCAAATGACACCAAACAGTAATCTGAGTCCATACAAAAAACAAAGTGCAATAAAGGTAATTATGTACCTAATTATAAAATACACTATAATCACATATTTCTTCCCCTTCTCTTCATCGATTTAAAGAGTAATTCAATAAAACAATATGCACATAATTGTATTATTGGGCTAATAACATATAAAAATGTATGTTTGACGATAACAACATAGAGGATGCAGGTGAGAGCAAAGCTGTATTGGAGTAAGAAAATAACACCAGGTGTTACCTCAAATCCACAGAAATTATAAAGAGAATGAAAAATAAAAAGGTTCGTCCTAAGTAAAATAAGCCAGTCAGAGAAAGACAAGTACCATATGATTTCACTAATATGTGGAATCTAATGAACAAAATAAACTAACAGAATAGAAACAAATTTATAGATAGAGAACACATGGACAGTTGTCAGAGGGGAGGTGGATTGCAGGGTTGGTTGAAAAAAGTAAAGGTATTAAGAAGAAGAAAAAAAAATACCTCATGGATGCAGACACAGTATGGTGGTTACCAAAGAGCATGGAGAGTGGGGAGAGGTAGAAGACATATAGGGGGAATAAATGGTGATGGAAGGAGACTAGACTTGGAATAGTAAATACACAATACAATATACAGATGATATATTATAGAATTGTACACCTGTACCTATATAATTTTATTAACCATCACTGCAATAAATTCAATAAAAAAAGAAAAAGGTTAGAATAAGTAATTCTATAAATATGTACTTGCTCTCTTTTCTTCTCTCCGCTTCTTTAAAATAGTTAAGATTATAAAAAGTAAAAATTATACACCATATTGTTAGGTTTCTACAATCTAGAGACATAATATATGTATAATAAGAGTAGCAAAAAAAGGAGAGAGGAAAATGAAGCTATTCAGGAGGCAAGTTTATTTTGTTGAAAGTAAGAAAAAAATCAAAAGCAAATTTTTATAAGTTAAGATACATGTTGTAATCCCTAGGACAACACTAAGAAAGTAATTCAAAATATATAACTTAAAATTAGTAAAGAAATTAAAACACCACACAAGAAAATATTCACTAAATTCAAAAGAGTACAATAAAAAAAGAACAAAAGAGGAATCAGACCTATAGAAAACCAAAAGCAAAATGACAAATGTAAATCCCACCATATCAATAATATTAAATGTGAATAGATTAAACAATCCAATCAAAAGGCAGAGATTATCAGACTATATTTTTAAAAATCCAACTATATCCTTATATAATTTATACAGTAGATACATTTTAGGTTCAATGATACAAATAGGTTGAAAGTAAAAGGATGGAAAAAGATATATTATGCAAAGATTATAAAAGATTCAGACAAAATAGACTTTAAAACAAACAAGAAAAGAGCTAAGTAATAATAAATATACAATTCAAAAATGATAATGGTAGACTTCAATATCTCCTTTCAATACTACATAAAAAACCAGGGGGGAAAAATCAAAAGGTAACAGAAGATTTTAACAGAACTATAGGTCAACTAGACCTGACACCTATATAACACTCCAACGAACAACACAATATATGTTCTTCTCAAGTGCACATTAAACATTCTCGAAGTTAAACCATATGGCAGGCCACAGACAATCCTCAATAATTTAACTATTAAAAAAAAAGAATGTTCTCTGACCACATTAGAATGTAATTAGAAATCAGTAAAAGAAAAAAAAATTAAATAAAAATTATTACATAGAAATACTATGAAAAATTGCACAGCAACAGATTGGATAACTTAAATGTAAAGGACAAATTCCCAGAAAAACACAAACTACTGAAACTGACTCAAGAATAAATAGAAACTTTAATAAGCCTATAATAGGTAAAGAGATTGAGTTATTAAGCTACTTCCAAAAATAATAAGTGCAGACCAGAGGGCTTTATTGGTAAATTCAACCAAACATTTAAAAAGTAATGAATACCAATCTTTCACAAACTCCTCCAATGAGAGAAAGAAAGAGAGAACACTTTGCAATTCATTCTACAAAGACAGTATTACCTGATACTAAAACTAGACAAACACATCATAAAAAAACTACAGACCAACATTCCTCATGGATATAGATGTAAAAATCCTCAACCAAATACTAGCACACCAAATGTAGCATTATATAAGAAACATTATATACCACGACCAAGTGGGATTTATCCTGGTAATGCAAGTTTGGTTCAATATACAAAAAAAATCAATCAACATATAGCATATTAATAAAATTTTAAAAATAAAAATCACATGATCATATCAATAGATACAGAAAAAGTATTTGCCAAAATCCAACACGCTCTTATCATAAAAAGCATTCAATAAACTAGGAACAGAATGAAACTTCCTCAACACAGTCATGAACATCTATGAAAAACTCACAATTCTCATCATATTCAATAATGAAAACTGAATGCTTCCCTCTTAAAATCAGGAACAAGAAAATGATGTCCTATTTCTTACCATTTCTACTCAACATTTCACGGAGGTACAGCCAATGCAATTAGGCAAGAAAACAACCACCAAAAACAGCACCCAAATTGGTAAGGAATAAGTATAACTACCTTTATTCATAGAGGACATTATTTTGTACATAATAATGCCTAGAAATCTACTAAACAAAACTACTTGAACTAATAACTAGGTTCAGCAAGGCTGCAAGACACAAGAATAATATACAAAATTCAATGTATGTCTATATAACAGTAATGAGCAACCCAAAAGAGATATAATTAACAATTCACTACAATCAAATCAAAAAGAATAAAATAACTAGGAATATACTTAACAAAAATAGGATAGCCCAGCCAGAGTGGCTTAGTGGTTGAGTGCGGACCCATGAACCAGGAGATCATGGTTGATTTCCAGGTCACAGCACATTCCCCGGTTGTGGGCTAGATCCCTAATAGGGGGTGTGCAGGAGGCAGCAAATCAATGACTCTCATCATTATGTTTCTATCTTTATCTCTCTCCTTTCCTCACTCTAAAATCAATAAAAAAAAAAATCAAAAAATAGTATAAGCCTCGCACATTGGAAACTAAAAACATTGCTTGAAGAAATTAAAAACAACCTAAACAAATAGAAAAACATGCCTTGTTCATGGATTGTTAAAATTTAATATTGTTAGGATGTGACTACTCCCCTTATTGGTCTAAATATTCAGAGCAGTGCCAACCAAGCCTCTTTTTTATTGTCCTCACCCAAGGATATTTTTTCATTGCTTTTCAGAGAGAGTGGAAGGGAGAGAGAGGGAAAGAGAAAGAGAGAGAAACATCAATGTGAGAGAGACCCATTGACTGGTTGCCTCCCGCATGGACCCCAGCCAGGCTGGGGATCAAGCCTGCAACCAATGTACATGCCCTTGTCCAGAATGAAACCTGGGGCCCTTCAGTCTGCAGGCCGACGCTCTAACCACTGAACGAAACCAGCTAGGGCCAAGCAAACTTTTTTTTAAAAAAAGAATGTAGCTGGAAGACTTACACAACCCAATTTCAATGCTTATTATATAGCTGCAGTAATCAACACAGTATGGCACTGGCATAAAGATAAATATGTAAAACAATGGGAAAAAAATGAGAAACTCTTACATTTATAGTCAATTTTGATAAGAGTGCCAGCCAAAATAACTTAATGGGTAAAGTATAGTCTTTTCAACAAATGGTACAGGGACAACTGAATATCTACATGAAAAAAAATAAAGTTTAACCATACACAAAAATTAACTAACAAAATCACAGACTTCAATTTAAGTATTAAAACTATAAAACTCCTAGAAGAAAACATAGCAGTAAATCTTTAGGATTAGGCAATGATTTGTTAAATATAATAACAAAAGCACAAGTGACAAAAGAAAAAATAGATAAAGTGGGCTACATTAAAATTAAAATCAGAATGGGAGTAAATAATTGCAAACCATATATCTGAAAAGGGACTGGTATCAGTAACAAAGAACTCTTGTAACTCATTAATAAAAAGATAACGGATTATTTAAGAAAAATTAAATAATGGGCAAAGAATAAGAAAAGACATTTCTCTACACAAGATTTACAAATGATTATTAAACAGAAGATGCTCTACATCATTAATCATTAGAGAAATGCAAATGAAAACCACAATACATTTATGGTCAATTTGATATTCAATGAGATTCCACTTCACAGCCATTAGGATAGCTATAATCAAAAAGAGAGGGAATATTTCTTTGGTGGTACTGTACTTTAGTCTTTTTTTGTTTGGAAATCTCTTTATTTCACCTTCAATTATAAATGATAGCCTTGCTGGATAGACTAGTCTTGGATTCAGGTCCTTGCTTTTCATTACTCTGAATACTTCATGCCACTCGTTTCTGGCCTGAAATGTTTCTACTGAGAAATCAGCTAGCATTCTAATGGGAAATCCCTTGCAGGTAATTTTCTGTCACTCTCTTGCTCCTTTTAAGATTCTTTCTTTATCGTTAATGTTTGCCAGTTTAATTATGATGTAATAATATCATAATTATGTCTAGGTGTGGGCCTCTATGAGTTCATCTTTATTGGGACTCTCTGTGCCTCCTGAACTTGTGTGACTTTTTCCTTCACCAGGTTAGGGAAGTTTTCTGCCATTATTTCTTTAAACAGGTTCTCTGTTCCTTACTCACATCCTTCTCCTTCTGTTATCCCAATGATGCAGATGTTGGTATGTTTCATGTTGTCCCAGAGCTCCCTTAAGCTATCCTCCTGCTTTTTAATTCTTTTTTATATTTGCTGCTCTAGGTGGGTATTTATCTCTTGTCTTCAAAATCGCTGATTCAATCCTCTGCTTCATCCAATCTATTTTTAATTCCTTCCAGTGTGTTCTTGATGTTAGATATATTATTCTTCATTTCTGTCTGGTTCTTGTTCATTGTTTTTATTCCCTTTTTCATGCTGTTGTAGTTCCCACTGAGTTTCTTGTAAATTGCACTAAGCTCCTTGAGCATCTTTATAACCATTGCTTTGAAAACTATGTCTAATAGGTTGTTTGCCTCCATTTCATTTAGAATTTTTTCTGGAGAGTCCTTTTCTTTCATTTGTGGGTTTTGAACAAATGCTCAATGTCACTAATAATCAGAGAAATGCAAATTAAAACCACAATGAGATATCACCTCACACCAGTCAGAATGGCTATCATCAATAAATCAAACAAACAACAAGTGTTGGAAAGATATGGAGAAAAGGAAACACTAGTTCACTGCTGGTGAAAATGCCAATTGGCACAGCCACTATGGAAAAAGTATGGAGTTTCCTCAAAAAATTAAAAATGGATCTGCTGTTTGACCCAGTGATCCCACTTCTAGGCATATAGTCTATGAATTCCAAAACACCAATCAGAAAGAATATATGCACCCCTATGTTAATAGCAGTGTCATTTACAATAACTAAGATGTGGAAACAGTCCAAATGCCCATCAGTAGATGAAGAGAAAAAAGCTGTAACACATTTACACAATGGAATACTAGAATACTATGCAGTTGTAAAAAAGAAGGATCTCTTACCCTTTGAGTCAGCATAGATGGACCTGAAAACTATTATACTAAGTGAAATAAGCCAATCAGAGAAAGACAAATATTACACGATCTCTCTTATTTGTGGAATCTAATGAACAAAATGAATTGACCAACAAAATAAGATCCAAGGCACGGGGGCATGGAACAGACTGACATATCTCGGTGTGCGGGGGCAGGGAGAGAAGAGATAAACCAAAGAACTTACATAATTATATACACAGCCCATGGACACAGACAATAGGGTGGTGAAGACGTAGGGGCATAGGGGCTAGGTGGAGGGTGGTAAAATGGGGGGGTGGAATGTGGAACATCTGTAATACTGTCAGCAAGAAAAATATAATAAAAAAAGAGAGATAATAACGAGTATTGATGAGGATGGGGAGATACTGGAATCCTATACATTGCTGGAGGGAATGCAAAATGGTACAGCTACTTACAAAACCAGTTTGGCAGTATCTCAAAATTTTAAAACACAGAGTAACATATGACCCAGAAATTATACTACTAAGTATAGACTGAAGGGAAATAAAAACATACATCCACAGAAAAATTTGTACGTCAATGTTCACAGCAGCATTATTCATAAGAGCCAGTAAGTGAAAACAGCCCAAATGTTCACCAATCGATGAGTGGATTTAAAAAACATGGCATATCTACAAGATATGAAAGCAATTCAAGTGCTCATCAATAGACAAGTGGATAAAAAAGCTGTGGTACATATATTCAATGGAATATTACCTGGCCATGAAGAAAATGAAATCTTACCATTTGCAACAGCATAGATGGACCTAGAGGGTATTACGCTCAGTGAAATAAGTCTGTCAAAAAAAAGAAAATAGCATATGATTTCACTTATACATGGAACCTAAAGAGCAAAATAAATGAATAAACAAAATAGAAACAGACTCATAGATACAGAGAACAGACTACTGGTTGCCAGAGGGGAGGGTGGTTGGGGGACTGAGGGAAAAAGGTGAAGGGATTAAGAAGTACAAATTCGTAGTTATAAAACAGTCATGGGGATATAAAGTACTGCATAGGGAATATAGTCAATAATATTGTAATAACTATGTATGATGCCAGGTGGATACTGGAAATATTAGGGTAACACTTTATAAAGTATATAATTGTCTAATTACTATGTTACACCTCAAACTAACACAAAATGATACTGAATGTAAACTGTAATCGAAAACTTTAATTTTAATTTTAAAAACAGAAAGTTAGCTTTTATTTTGAAAAAAGTAAAAATAAATTAAAAATAAAAGATGTGGCATATCTATACAGTGGGATAATATTTGGCATCAAAAAGGATTGAAATATTAATAAGTGCTACACCATGGATAAACCTCAAAAACATTACACTAAGTGAAAGAAGTCAAACACAAAAGACCTTTTATCATATGACTTTATTTACATGAAAATCAGAATAATTGAATCCACAGAAACAGAAAGTAAATCAATGGTTGCCAGGGCTGGGATGACTGGGAGGATGGGGATGTGAAGTAACTGCAAATGTGTGCTAATGGATACTGTTTGTTTTTTTAATGTGATAAAAGTGTTCTAAGCCTTGGTTGTACAACTCTGAGAATATACTAAAACCATTAAATTGTATACTTTAAATGGGTTAATTTTATGGCATGGAAACTGTATCTCAATAAAAATGTTCTTATTTTTATTAAAACCAACTATAGTGTCTAAGAAAGCTAACTGAATCCATAAAGTATCAAAAGAAAAATGCAACTGATTACTATAAAAGTTGGGATAATGCTTACTTATGGGAGAAAGGAGGGTTGTGACTGACAGAGACACCGGGAAGAATTCCAACGGTGACTGACAGTTCCATCTCTTGACCTATATGTTACTGGCATTATAGTAATTCACTAAACCAAATATTTGAGTGTTTTTCTATACCTGCATTTTATTATATAACAAAATCACCTTTAAAAGGGACATTTTGGATTTTTTTAAAAAAGGAATTTGAGATTATATGCTAATAATCATTGGACTAACTTATTTTTAAGATAATGATAAAAATATATTATATCTGTACTGTCCAATGTGAGCTCTTGAAATGTGGCTAGCATATTTGAGAAAGTTAATTTTTCATTTAATTCTAACTAACTTATTAAATAGCCATATGGGCTGGTGGCTACCTCATGGACAATGGCAGGTTTACAGTATACAACTACTATGAAATCTTTGTCAGAAAAATAAATAGGCTAACCTTTAAAATACTAAAAATAAAATGTACCTACAACAGAGACAGCAGCTTTGTGATAACTACCATTTGTTTTTAAGTTTGCATAAACTTCTCAAAGTTCAATGAAATAAACAGGGCCTATCATCTTTTTATTAAATGAACATATTGCCCGGCCGGGCGTGGCTCAGCAGTTGAGCGTCGACCTAGGATCCAGGCGATCGGGGTTCGATTCCCGGTCAGGACACATGCCCGGGTTGCGGGCTGCAGCCGATCAATGACTCTCTCATCACTGATGTTTCTATCTCTCTCTCCCTCTCCTTTCCTCTCTCTGAAATCAATAAAGATATATATTAAAAAAAAAAAAAAGAACATATTTATATCTCAGAAAAGTTTGAAATCAGATGTTTTCATCTTACTAGAGAGAGTTCTTAATATGCCAAAGAACTTGTAACAGCAGTCATATTTCCAGATTTCATCCAAACTCTCAAGGACATGAAAATGGCAAACTAATTAGAATATCACTCATGTGAGTTCTACAATATATTACCAACCCTCATCCTTGCTCTGTCTTAGAGTCTGGAACCACTAATTCCACCAGAATCTTTAACAAATCCAACTAGATATAAAGTCTAATGTGTGTTTCTGCCACCCTTCAAATTGTTTCCTAGTGCTAAATTCTCCAGATTTGGTTTATGGCCAGTTTTGTCACTGAAAATAGTCCTTAACATTCAATACTTGACAAACATTTATTTAGCAATTATTCTGTTAGGCACTATACATATTAGGAAACAGATGAAAAGTACAATCTTTGTCCTCAAAGAAATCATATTCTGGAGGGGGGTTGGCAAGCACCAAATAAACCGCCATTTTCAGTCAGGTCTTCTGTTACTTGTCAGCTAAAAGCATTCTAACTGATATAGAATGAAAATTTCACTGAGATAGGTGTGGATGAAATTAACTTTGCCTGTTGAACACATGGAAATATGGAAATTTGAGGAAGTTTCAGCCTCAAGTTTCATTTATTAAATAAAATGTAGCTCATAAAAGCTCTTTTCTGCTTTAAAAAAAATCAATATTTCTAATGATAACAGTAGCTAGTAATAACGGTGAAAAACGTTTTTTGAAAATTAAGAGGAGTAAGAAGAGGAGGAGAAGAAGGAGGAGAGGAGACGGAGGAAGAGGAGAAGAGGGGGAAGAGGAGAAGAGGAGGAAGAGGAGAAGAGGAAAAAGAGGAGAAGGTGAAGAGGAGGAGGAAATGATAAACTTGTGGTTATTAAAGTATTTTAAAATCTAGGCATTTTATCCTTGTATTGTTTACCTTCTGCATTCCATTTGACTTCAATAGTGAAACCATACCAATCTATTTTACTTTGTTTATAACAATTTTCATGTCAGTTTCATTTTTCATACTTTCATAGTATATAACATTTTACCACAATATAGTTTACAGAGGAAATCCTTAACTTTTAAAAAACAGCCACTCTGAACACCAAACAATTTTTAAAAGATTTCTACTTATATTTCTATATATTTTCTAAATCTGTTTAAGAAAAGAAAATAACTTTCAATCACATCTGTGAAATGGTATCTTTGATTCATATCAGAAGGTGGAAAATCAACACTATAGTCATATAAACACTAGAGTAAGCATGATTTGAGCACAAATAACATAAAGCACTAGAATTGTGTGCCTGTCCAAGCAATCCCCAAACGGTGAAAAACGTTTTTTGAAAATTAAATTGTAAAACAGTTTTTGAAGTCCAAAACATTTTTCCTATAGAATCAATTTTACTATAAGTAATTCCATTACAAGGCCAGTCCATAAAAACCATATGCTTAAGACTACTGTTTGAACTATATCCAGGTAAAATAACACCTGTTCCTTTGGAAAACACATTTTCTCCCTCCATCTTCTACCAAGTCCCAGAGAAACTGGCCTAGTCATGGCCTCCATTCACCTTGCCAAAATCATCTCTCCTTACTCTCCACTCCCTACATTCCGTGGGTCAGTCACACTGCCATTCGTCAACCTGCAGGGCCTTCTCCCCTCCAAGTCACTGCTTCCTGTCCTCTTCTAGGTTACCTCCACTCAGCCTTTTAGTGTTAGTTTGAATGCTTCCTCAAGAAGGCTGTTCCTTGTCCACACACTGAGTCATATGCATCCCTGCTACACTTCACCAACACTACATAATCTCCATCATATCAGGTCTACATTTTGTTTCCTTTTAGTTTAACCCCAGAGCTTAGAAGAGTTGCTGTTATTTTAAAGATGTTTAGTACATATTTGTTTGTATGAATAAATTTTCATAAGAGAAGGTACTTTAATGCATTTAAACCTGATCTATGGAATATTTAAGCTGATTTATGGTCATTACCAAGGAATAAAGGGGTTTTCCAAAAAAAATTTTTCCACTCCTGAATTTATACCTACAGATTATTTGCACAGAGGAGGCTACTTATCCAATTTCTTCCTCATTGGTAGTTTATAAAGTAAGTTAAATAGAACGTTAAAATTCTAGCAAACAGAAATAAGTATATTTTCTAAGAGCTCTTTATCTCTTTACTGTGGTAACATCACTTATTCTCATGGCTTTTACTATAATCAATGAAATGCTGATCCCCCAATTTGTATCCAAGGCCTGATTTCTTTCTTGAGTGAAGAGCCAAATTTCTAGCCATCTACAATTTCCTACCTGAATGTCCCACAAGGACTTCACTCCCTCCCCAGATCCTCCCCAACCTTTCTTTTCTCCTGTGTTCCCCATTTCAAATAATTACAGCACCATCTAGTCACTGGAGCCTGACACTCAAGCTATCTCACCCTTGCTTCTTAAAGAATGGTTCCGTGAACCAACAGTGGTATTCATCTTCTGGAATCTTATTAAAAACAGAGTATCTCTGGCCCCTCCCCAGATCTACTGAATTAGAATCTACCTTTTAACAAAAATCCCCAGGCAATTCATTGGCACATTAAAATTTGAGAAACAATGATCTATAATTCCTTTTTCCCCTACCACCACACATCAACTCAGCCACCAACTCTACACAAGAAAATGTCTCAAATATATTCCATTTATGGCTGTTATCATTGCTCTAATTTAAGCTATCACATCTTTTTTAACTTTTCAATTTCAGTTTACATTCAATACTATTTTGTATTAGTTCCAGGTGTACAGCATAGTGGTTAGACAATCATATACTTTACAAAGTGATCTCCCTGATATTTTAAGTACCCACCTAGTACTGTACATAGTTATAACAATATTATTGACTATATTCCTCTTGTCTAGAACATTTCAGAAGAGATATTCTGTTGTATAGATACGAATATTAAGAGAGGCCATATGGTTAGCTGGCTAGGACTATGCATAACATAAAGCTCATCTTATCTATGTTACAATGCAGAATCTAGGGATGCTTACATAAGTGTGACATGGGAAAGCATGCAAAAATAAAAGCAAAGAGACTGAGAACCATTCTTTTTGTGTCTCTTCATTATAGTTATTCTCTATACTGACCTTCATTTTCTTTCCAAAATACAAATCTGATCATGTCATAACACTCTAAAGTCTTTCAGCGGCTTCTGAACAGACCATGTACTTCCACACCTCCACCTTTCTACTCATGTTTTTCTCTTTTTTCCTCCATTTGCCAAAATCTGCTCCTCTTCTGCCTGCTCAAGAGTCATCTCACTGGAGAACAATCATCTTATCTCAACAGTCCCCTTTGTAAATAACTGCTTTGCCCTCCCACTGCATTTTGTTTATTGCTGATCATGGCTGTCTATCTTCCCTGCCAGAAAAGGACTTCCTTAAAGGCATTCTGCATCTCAACCACTGGCAGATGCTACACACTCAAAAAATGTTGAAAGAAGTCAGCTACCATTTATACCTAACATCATCTAAAGCTGAAGAACTTATGACTGATAATGTGAACACATTTATAAACTACAAAATACTAAGTACCATATACCTATAAGATAGAACCATTTAGAATAAAGCAAAAAATAAATACCTCAAGCTATATACTCCAGGCACAGTAAAAGTTCAGACACCTAATTCATATTCACATAAGTGCAACTATCCTTATGAACCCACACTTTGTGGAGGCCCACATAGTTAAATCAGATAATTGGACAGGATGAAGAGCATTTAGCTTTGATGAGGATTGGGGAGGTTAAGTCTGAGAGCTAATTTTTTAAATTATACATTTTATCATAAAGATTTAAAAGTTTTCTTATTTAATACGGAAAAAATTATCTACAATTTAAAATCTTTACAATTTCATTTTGCATACAACTTTTCAAATATGGTTCAAATCACAGTAAACATACCATTTTTTGTTTGGTTCCAAAATTTTGCCATAAATTACACTCATAATTATACTTTCAGTGACCATGTTATTCTTTCATCTTGACATAACATAGTTCATTAAAACATCACCAAATTTCAATAATTTATTCAACATTTATTGAACAACTACTAAGGCACAACTGACCACTCCTAACCTGAAGAATCCCCAGTCAAGTGGCAGGAGTTGATTCATACACCCAGGACTGCAGTGTAGTGCTGAGCACAAATCAGAGGGTGGCTCACCAGCAGAGCTGAGTTGGGTGAGATGCTCCCTCCCATCTGATTGCTGCTCTCAAGGGATGAGAAGTCAAAAGGAGGTCAGGAGTAAGAGGGGGAAGATGAAATGTGACAAGGCATGAGAATCTGAAATGACACAACATGTTTGGGGAAAGGCAGTGGCTGGGAGTAGCTGCAGCATAAGAAACAAATAAGAATGTTTGGCCCCAATTCCTTAAAACCTCACCAGAATTGGGAGTTATTTTAATTTCCAGTACATTTGAGAGAATAGAAGGTGTAACTCGAGGTGGACTTAAAATGTATCTTTAATTACCTATTTTTGTTACTAATGTTATTTATTACTCATCTGCTAAAATTCTCTGTCCACTTATGTACTAAATCTTGATTTTTTTTTCCTCATTAAGTTTGAGAGAATTCTTCAGGTATTACAGATATTAACCCTTCATCACACTTGATACAAGCATTTTCCCCCAGGCTGCTGTATTATTTTTTCATTATGAATAAATCTTAAATTTTATATATTCAAAACTGCTGAACTTTTCTTTGGTCAGTTTTTTTCCATTGCTCTAATTCTGAGTTATCAATCTTTTACAAATCTGATGAATATTACATTTGATTTTCTATTACTTTTTCTAAAATGTTATTTTTAAACTATTTATCTCTTAATACCAGGTAGACCTAATGAAGAGTAATGCACATAAACATTCATATTATAGCCATTAACCTACCTCTTCCAATTCTACTCCCACTCCCTTTGCTAAGATACAGCTAGGGAAATCCCTTTCATCCAAACTCCTCATTCATTTTAATTCAAATTCCCTTACATTAGAATGCTGGGAAGAGAGCAGCCAGAGCTGGTGTCTAGTGCATTATCTTTAGATATTTCCCTGAGACATCCACATCCTCTATGGAAGGATTAAAAATTAATGTTTTAAGGTACACGTTAGGAACAGAAGACAGTTAAGGGATGTATCAGCAATAAAAATCAATGCTAATTTTAAAGTATTGTGGCAATATTCACTGCCATGATTTCTATGTCCTCAAAATTGGTCTGGCCCTGCCGGCGCAGCTCAGCTGTTAAGCATCAACCTATGATCCAGGGGATGGCTGTTTGAATCTTGGTCAGGGAACGTAGGGTTTCAGGCTTGATCCCCAGTAGGGGGCGTGCAGGAAGCAGCCAATCAATGACTCTCTCATCACTGATGTTTCTGTTTCTCTTTCTCCCTCTCCCTTTCTTTCTCTGAGATCAATGAAGATATATATATTTTAAAAATTGGCCTGGCATGACAACTTTTTGACTTCATGTTATGGAAGGTAATTTTCAAACTGGCAAGGGGACTTAGTCAAGTGTTTTGCAGTTGAGCATGTCTGACTCCCATGGGAGTTTAGAAATGGGAGGGAAGGGGCACTTTTTAGATGTCACAATGAGGGAGTACACACTGCTATCTGTGAAGAACCAGGGATCATAAATGTTTGTCAGATTGTAGGGCAATCTTGTGCAACAAAAACTTATCTCATCCAAATGCCAATAACCACCTCACTTCAGCTAAGAGCTCTATAGTCCAAAATGTGTTGCTTCCAATATCTAGTGAAGGCAAGTCTCCTCTCATTTGTCTTATCCACCCTGCCATAGGTACATGTTTTACAGTAGGAGGGCCAGCTCTAGGGAAGACTGAGGTGGACCTAGCTGTACTGGATGTCTTGCTTGCTCCTCCTGTGGGGTCTCTCATTTTACTGCCCATTCTGGCCTGCATTTATTCAAGTAACACCCCCACAAGTTTCTGGGTTTTAGATACTCTCTTCTCACTCTGATCCACCAAAATCTGTTTCCTATAAATTCTGACAAAATACTTGATAAACAAATCACACTAAAATATTAATGATGATACAATGCATTTCTCTTTTCAGCAATATTTGTATTTAAAGCTTCAACTAAAGATAACATTTCTTACCATCTCTTCTGTTACCACCCTAGTCCAAACTATTACTATCTTTTTACCTGGATCACCACAGTAGTTTCTAAACTATTTTTCCTGCTTTAAAAACCTTCCAACTATAGTCTACTCTCAACAAAGAGCCAACCTACATGAGATCCTATCATTTCTTAGACCCAAAACTCCCAGATAGCTCACTAGTTCAATAATAATAAAATCCAAGTATCTCCAATGGCCTACAAGGTCATAAATGATCTGAAATGAGGAGAGCTGAAGGAAGAGTATATCAGGGAGAAAAAACAAGAGTCCATGTTGGTTATGTTAAATTTGAGATGCTATGAGACATTCAAGTAGAGCTGCCAAAAAGGCATTATCCTTAGATCCTCAGAAGACAGCTTTAGGCTACATAAATGGTTCTCAACTGGGGGTAATTCCCCACCCCCAGGAAGACATTCAGCAACTTGTGGAGATATTTTTCATTGGGACAGAGGTGTTCTACTGGCATCTAGTGGGTAGAGGCCAGAGATGCTGCTAAACATCCTTCAATGCGGAGGACAAATCCCCTCCCCAACAACAACAAATTATCCAATCCAAAATTGAGAAAAGTTGAGAAACCCTGGGCTTGAGACATAAGTATGGAAGACTTACTCAAATAGATCATATTTAAAACCCAAAAAACAAAGTGAGAAGAAAAGAAAAAAAAGAGGACTAAACTTTGAGGAATTCCTCTTTCAATAGCCAGACAAAAGTGGAAAAACTAACATATAAGACTGAAAAGGGTAAGCCAGAATGAGAAAAGGAAAACCAGGAAAGGGTGGTGTGCCAAAGGCCAAGGGAAGAGTGTTCCTGAAAGGAAGCAATGCTCAACTATAGCCAACTGCATTCAGAACAATGGTAGGGTTTGAAAAAAAGAAGAAGATATGCTCTGGGAAGTGAGATAATAGAGACACAGAGGAAGACTGTTGAGTAATTTTGAGGCTGTTGAGTATATCTTAAAGAGAAACCAACAGGCAGACAGCTGAGCTCTAGTTGTGAGGCTTTACCAGATAGGAGAGACCAAAGAGGTACAAAGGAATTGAGGGAATTTGCAGCAGAGTAACTTAAACTGGGCACCTAGGCTGGCTAAGAAAGGAACTGAAGACAGGTAGAAACTAATAAATAAATGGCAATGGGAGGAGGGTGTTAATTAATTGAAAGTCTTGATAAGTCATAAACATGAGTATACTTCTCCACCATGCCTTTAATTGCTCCATAATAAAATAGTCTATTTCTTGATATTATTAGGTAAATGTGATTTTTACTTTAATAAGAAAGAGCTGTTTGTGTCGGGACATCTGTTGTATTTTGAACAATAAAAATCAATCAATCAATAAATAACCACACAATAAACAACAACACAGAAAGAGCTATTTACTATTTGAACACTGCTCACCATTCAACTTATTTTTCATGACTTGATCAAATGGCATCTGTAGAAAAAACAAACAAACCATGTTATCATGACAGATAACAGGGTTAAAATATCAGCTCTTTCATTTACTAATGTTATGGCCTTGGACAATTCACCTAACCTCTCTGAACCTAAATCACTTAATCTAACTGACAGATTGTGGTAGGCAGAATAATGCCCTCCCCTATAAGGATATGTAGGTCCTAAGCCCTTATGTTACCTGGCAAAGGGGAGTTAAGGCTACAAGTAGAATTAAGGTTGTTAACTAATTGACCTTAAAATAAGGGGAGTAGCCTAGATTATCCAGGATGGCCTAAAGTACACAAAGGTCCTTTAAGGGAGAAGAGGGAGGCAGAAGAGTCAAAACCAGAGAAATGGCATGTGAGAAAGACTCAACCTGCCTTTGAGATAGAAGGAGGCCATGAGTCAAGGAAATGTAGATAGCCTATAGAAGCTGGAGTAGACAAGAAAAGTGATCTCCCCTAAAACCTCCAGAAAGGAATGCAGCCCTGCTAGGACCCATTTTGGGCTTCTGACTTCCAGAACTCTAAAATAATAAATTTGTTGTTTTAAGTCATGAAGTTCTTGTTAATTTGTTATAGCTGCAATAGGAAACTAATACACAGATAAAATAAATCATTTTCATAAACTGCTGTATAGATTAACCAAGATAACATATACAAAGTACCTAACAAAACGCCTAGAACATAGGAACATTTAAGTAGCTGCTATTAATATTATCAGTGCTAATACATTAAGGCACCAAAACCAATTGTAGTCAACAGAAAGAACATTGTCTCAGTTCTAGAACTTACTCAGCTTTGTGACCTAAGATAGCTTAACCTCTGTTAGACTCAGCTCTCTCACAAACAAAATGAGGGGGCCTAGAATAGATGACTTCTAAAGTTTCTTCTAGTTCTAAAATTTTATGATTCCAAAATCTAATTCCTTAATGACACATTCTACTTATCACTAATTAACTGATTCAGAAAATCCTATCAAATAAAAATAATAAACCATGTAGTTTTCATTTTATGTTCCAACATTTTCAATATTTTATAGTGCTTAGTTATAGCCTTATGAAGTTGAGTCATGGCATAAAATCACAGGCCTGCAAGCAAGGAAAAATAACTAACCCATCCTGCTACTATTTAAAGGCCTTACAGTCAAACTACAATAATAATAGCATCTCCTCAAATAGCTCAAAATATATTCCCACATATTACCTCATTTATTCTTTTTTAACAGCTTTATTGAAATATAATTCACATCATACAATTCACCCTTTTAAAGTGTACAATTCATTGGTTTTAGTATATTCACAGAGTTCTGCAACAACCACCACAATCTCAGACCATTTTCATTATCCCAAAAAGAAACTCCCTACCCATTAGCAGTCACTCCCCATTACCCCTCTCCAACCCTCCAAGCCCACTAATCTACTTTCTGTCCCTATGTATTGGCCTATTCTGGACATGTCATATAAATGGAATCATATAATATATGGCATTTTTTGTCTTGCTCCTTTCACTGAGCATAAAGTTTTGAGATTCATCCGTGTTGTAGCATATGTCATACAGCACTTCATTCCTTTTGATTGCTGAATGATATTCCATTGTATGGATATACCACATTTGCTTATCCATTCAGCAACTGATGACATCTGAGTTGCTTCTACTTTTTAACTATTAGGAATAATGCTGTTATGAACATTCATGTACAAGTATTTGTATGTATGTATGTTTTCATTTCTTTAGGGTATATACCTAGAGTGGAACTGCTGGGTAAATGTGGTAACTTTATTTTTTAATCTTTTAAAGAACTGCCAAATTGTTTTTCAAAGCAGCTGCCCACTTTTACATTCCCATCAGCATCCTTAACAACTTGTTATTATCTGTCTTTGATTATAGCCAACTGGTGACTATGAGTACTATCTTTTGTGGTTTTGATTTGCATACCTCTATGACTAATGTTGAGCATCATTTCATGTGCTTATAAGCCATTTATAAGTCTTCTTTGAAAAAATGTCTACTCAGATCCTTTGCCTATTTTTTAATTGGGTGATTTGTCCTTTTTTATTACCTGCAACAGTTTTTTTTTAATAAATTTATCAGATAAATGATTTACATGTATTTTCTCCCATTCTATGTCTCTCATCAAATCTTAGTGCAGCTATTTGCAATAAACAGATTCTGTGTTGCTATCCCCATTTCACAGACAGAATAGGCATGTCATATGATTAAACAGACTTGACAACTGGCAGACTCAAAAGAAAGCTTATAGTTGTGCTCCTATTTTTATTAATTTAAAGAGGCCATAGCAACATTGTGACAGAACACCCAGGAAGTCTTCTTTATTCAACCCTGATGTTACCTGTACTATTTCCACAGCTATATCAAAGATAATTTATTTATTCACTCAAAAAAGTTATTAAGTGTTATGTGGCTGGCTGTGTACTATTCTTAGCTCAGGATGCATCAATGAACATGACCAAATCCTTGTCCTCATTAGTCTTACAATTTAGCAGTGATGTACAAAATCTGTAGCTCAAAAGCAATTTCTTAATAACAAAGAGTCGAAACAAAGAAATTTTTTATCTAATGCTAAAAGATCTACCCTCGACTCAGAAGAAATATAACCGATTTTAATGCAAGTGATATACTTTTTAAAAATATCTAAAGTACCAAACTTATTTTGTGGTCCAGGGTGACCTTGTTTTGAGTATTGGCTTTAGTAGGGCAACACTTGGTTGTTGTAGGTCCTTTTCATAATGTGGCATGCTTACTTTAATGATATTTGTCAAAATGAAACCTTGGCTAAAGGAAGATAATACTCATATTTACCTTTAACCTGAAAAACCTGAAGGTTCAGTCTATATTGGGCAATTCTTACCCCGTGCTGAAGAAATTTATAACAACTCCATTAAACATAAAAACAAAAATAGAGAATTACAAATCTGAAAAGTTGCAAAGGTAGTTCTAACCTTGTCTATCAAAGTATTCCTAATGCAGAGCAAAAAGTTTGAATAATCCCCAGAAGATTGAAGCCCTAAGTGGTCCACACAAACTTCATATTTCTTGTTCTTTTTTCCCTAAAGAGGTTACACAAATGTTACATTCTCAGCTATAATAAATCCAGTTTTTTTGTTATAAAACACATTTAACATTCTTAATTAGGGTTAAAATAAGAATTTGTTGAGGACAAACAGAACGAATGCATGGCTTATAATTGGAACTACATTAATTTTAACCATGAAAATTTAGTAAGTTAAATAACAGCCAGCAAGTAAAACAAACACTCAGAAAGAGGCACTGTGCCTACCTCATGGTTCTGAATGCCCTCAGCCTACTCCTTTGTGACTGGAGGGTGTGCATGATGCATTTGGCTAGCTAGGTGCCTAAGGATTAAGAAGGCACAGGCTGAGCAGAGAGAGGAGCATCACCTGAGGTGATCCCAGGGAAGGCTTGCTGCAAGAAGGCAGCATCACAGTTCAATGCAGGGCTTCTCCACATTGTGAACTGGGAGGCGAGGGGTTCTCTGGAGGTGTTCTGGGTTGCTCTGTGGGATCAGAGAATAGCTATAAATGGGCAGAGCACTGCACTTCTGACTTCTAATTCCCTCACTTTCACCTGTCTTACATACTAGGCTTTCATGTAAATTTTCTGAAGACTGAACTCAGACTGCAGAGAAAAGGGACTGAATAGCTAAATCTAGAGGAAGTCTTGGCCAAGCAGAAACAATGCCCATCAGATCTGAAAGACAAGGTGAGGAACAAATGGGAGAATGAATAATGAAGCTGGTGAGGAGCAGAGTCAAAAACAGGAAAGGGTGTGGTGAAAGCCAAGGGCTGGGGCCAGGCCTTTATCCACAGAAAAGAATGCCTATTGTGGAGTAGGTGTGTCTGCTTAAAGGGACAGCAATGAAATCCTTCACCCAGAAGCACTCAACTGCTTAAATCTTAAACTACAATATGCTACTTTTGAGCCACAATCTCTTACCCTTCTAGCTTTCTAGATTCCTTAAGTCCCATTGTCAATCAGTTCTCCACAAAACAGCTAATGTGAACCATCAGAAAAGTAAGACTCCTCTGATTCAAACCTTCCGATGGCCTTTCCATGGCACTTGAATAAAATCTTAAATTTTTATGGTGGCCCTAATATATCACATCCTTCATTAATTACCACTCTCCTCTGCACGGATGCTCCCCAGCACCCTGGCTGCTCCTCAAGCAAGCTCCTGGCCAGGCTCTGCCATGCTGCTTCCTTACCCATGTTCACTGCTGTGTCCTAACTACATTCCAGTCTCTGTTCAGAGGAAATCTCTTCTAAGAGCCTCTTCCTATTCATAGCGCGCGCGCGCGCACACACACACACACACACAGATATCTCTATGTATCTCTAGATCTACATCTACATATGTGTTGTCTACCTCCTACTAGAAGCAAAATCTACCAGTTCAGGACTTTGTTTTAATCACTGCTTTCATCTAGGTAGCCACATCACCAAGAACAGCACCTGGAACAAAAATGCTCAATATTTATTGAATGAACAAAGGAATAAACCATACTTGATCTTAAATATGTTTAGGTATCCAGTTTTTTCCCATACTCCTCTGTATTTTTTTCCTGACCCATCAACTATGCCCCAAGTTTCACTTCTTATCTACTATAACCTGTGATTTGATTATCCAGCTTTGCATACTCCCTTGCCTAAACTCTCAAATGTCTTGCCAGCTTGTCCTCTGCCTAAACCAAACTAAGGATCTATTTCTTCACTCCCGAACCCCAACCATCCATCTAAAGATGGCTAATATAAAAAGCCCCAACCATATGGATTGGGGGCTCTGCACACACATGGTCTTCCATCTTAGTAGGCCTTTGCTCACTGCTGCCCATTAATCTTTTCTAAGGCTCCCAATCAGCTCCCTCTTATATCCCACAGATTCAATTCCAAACTTCTATCATATAGCCAATACCTATAGGCAGGGTAAGTTGATAAATACAGTCTCTAAGTACATAGCCATGTACCCAACCAGAGCAGAGGGGTTCTGATACTAACAAAAGGAAGAACTAGATAACTGCACAAGAATTAGTCTGTGCCATACCTCCCACAACCTATTCTCAATAGTTAACAGAGTTATTTTAAAAGCATATTTCAGTCTGTGGCACCCTGGGTGCAAAACTTTCACTGGCTTCCTATTTAATTAGCATAAAAACCAAAGTCCCCACAAGGGCCTACAATCCTCATGTAATCTGCTCCCCTTATTACCCCTTTCACCTCATCTCTTAGTACTCTTCTTATAAAATAACATCAAATTAAAGATCTAACTATGAAAGGTAAAACTATGAACTTAAAGAAAGAAAAAGTAGAGTAATATATCTGTGACCTTGAGTGATGAAAGACCTCAAAAGTATAACCAATATGGAGAAATTATGATGGAATTGACTCCATCAAAATTAAAAGCTTGTTATTCAACAAAGGTCGCTATAGGGAAAAGACTGGAAGAATATGTTTGCAACATTTAAAAAAACACACAGAAAACAAGGGATTTAATATCTAGTGTATGCCACGAACTCTGGAAAAATAACAACAAAAAGACAGGAAATGCAATTGAAAATTTAGGAGGAGACAAAGCAAACAATTCACAGATAGTAAAATTAAAGTTGTCAGATAAAGTACAGGATGCCCCATTAAGTTTTAATTAAAGATAAACAATGAAAAACTTTTAGTATAAGTATGTTCCAACTACTACAAGTATATACTTTTTAAAAATGTATTTGTTGTCTACCTGAAATTCAAATTCAACAAAGGCTAACAAGTGAATGAAGAGAAGCCCAGCTTCACTAGTAATCAAAAAAATGCAAATTAAAACTATGAGATACCATTTTCCACCCATTATATTAGCAAAGACTAGGAATTAAAGCTTTTATTGAAGAGCACAAAAACCCTTGTTTTTTCCATTTTACTACAAAAGATCACCTACCCTAAGATTCTTTTTTGATCAGATCATTAGGCAATAAGAGCCTAACCATTCACTGCATATGCAGAGAGAAAAAAACACATTTCAAATCCACTATTTCATATTGTAGACAGATAACACAGACATAATCCCAGTAACCATATTCAGGCATCAGACAACTTTTTCCAAGAAAATTTAAGTACCTATTTAAGTATAAATTTATAAAATTTAAATGTTGAGGTTAAAGACGTTTGAGTATCATTTAGTAGTTAACACAGAAATTTAGTTTTAAAAATATTTTCCTATGGAGATGTTAAAATAAGTTCAGAGGGTATTCTTTATATCTTTGAAGTTAGAGAAGGCAAAATGAGTTTTTTACTTTATTTTTTGTATTGAGATATCATTTAAAATACCATACATACCGTATTTACATTTGAAATAAGCTGATAATATTTTTAAATTATGAGTGCTGTTGTGTTTATATGCAGCCCCTACTTCCTCCTTTCTAAACCTACAGTAATATTTTTAAAACTAAAATATTACTGCAAGAAATTTAGAAAAATATCTACTTTTTGTCAAAGTTCTGGTAAGTAGTCATAAACAGGTCTTTATTTCATTCTGAAGAATAAAATTTTCTAAAATAAATATTAAACCAAAATACTTTATATAATGGTACTATGATATAACAACTGTGGTAAAATGATTCACAAGCATTAAAATGATTCAGCCTACCTTATATAAAAGACATGCAATATAATCATTAAACCTTCTAAAATGTTGATAAGAATAACTGCTAGCTAACTTTCAAAAAGTAATCACTTCTACATGTACCTCTAACAACAGCAAAAACACCCAAACTTTTAGATCTATAATTCAGCATCCATCAAAATTGACTTTGGAAGGCATGTGATATGACACTCCCACAAGTGAGAAAAATAGACATAAGAGTAACACAGCTTTCACCATAATATTTAACGCATTAAAGTATTTTCAAAAATAACATTACCTTTTTAACTTCATATAAAAATAATCCTGAAGCAACCTGTGTTCCAAATATCATATAGTCCTGAGACTGGTACACAACAAATGATATTCACTGCACTAATTTGTTTTGTTTTGTTTTGTTTGATAAGAAAAGCAAAATCAAATGTATTATATGGCACAATTGCCGACGTAAGTGTTTGACATAAATGTGGAAAATAAAAAGTACTATTTTCTAACTTCAATAAAGGAAAAGGTTATTCTTCGGCTCTTGTTCCAAGCTGGGGGCAAGTAACCACAGAACTGATTTTAAATATGTCCCAATTGCCCTGGCCAGGTGGCTCAGTTGGTTGGAGCATCATGACATACACCAAAAGGTTATAGGTTCAATTCCCCATCAGGGCACATACCTAGGTTATGGGTTCAATCCCAGGTCAGGGTGTGTATGGGAGGCAACTGATCGATGTTGCTCTCTCACATCAATGTTTATCTTTCCTCTCTCTCTCTCTCCCCCTTCCTCTCTCTCTAAAATCCTCGGGTGAGGATAAATAAATTAATTAATTAATTTAATTAAATATGCCCCAATCAATCAATCCTTAAACTCTACTCAACCTTTCCACTTAAGTACACAGCTGAGAAAATCAGCCAATTAGGAACTGCCCCTCTTCAGTACCCTGGCTCCTCAAAGCCAGCCAATCCTTAAATTGTCTCCCTTTTGAAAAAAAGCCAATCCTAAACCTCTAAATCCTATCTAAGTGCATCTCAGCCTATTTGGGGGACTCTATGCTACAAACACAGTTCTCCCTTGCTTAACAAGTATGAAATTCAGCTTTGTTTCAGCTACACTTGAGTAGTGATGTCTTCCCTCAATAATACAATAAATATTATGGTTACTTGGATATTAGCATTTTTCTTCATGGATATATGAACCAAAACGGAGTATTAATATTCATCAAGAGGTCACTAGGGAAGTCCGACTTACGCATGTCCACACCCAGCTGAGGTTTAAACATTTGACCTTTCACGCTTGCCTTAGCACATCCTGGAACTTGCCCCACCTTGTTTCCATGTCAAAGCTTACCTCCAAGTTTCATTACCTGGATCTTACCAATCCTCTTTGAACCACTCATCACACCATGTTAGGTAGCCAACAGGAAAAGTTTCTTTTGTTCCAGTTTGTGGTTTTTGCTTTTATAATCCTGCCTTTTTGTTCTCTCCAGAGCTCAATGAAAGTTGTTCCTTGAATTTGTGGCTCTTGGACTACAGTCCTATACTCAAATAAAGGCTTTTTATTCTTTATTATAGCCTAGTTGTTTTTGGTTGACAGAGGTAAAAAAAAAAAAAAAAAAAAATTGTTACAGTAATTCAGTTTTATAGAAAGTTAGAATCTTTACTTTTTAAGCCTAATTATAATCCTTTTTGCCCAACCACCATTGCACTAACAAAGGTGTCTTCTTCCTTCTTCTCTCAATCCCAGACCCACAATTTTATACTATAAACGGTCCAAATCTAGGCAATGGAAGTATTATATGAAACATTAAAATTTCCAACTACATCAAGAATTGAATATCATCAAGTATCTTCGAACAAAATGATAACTCATCAAATACTTAAGTAAATATTCTTTTTGACCTAATGAAAATGATAGTTTGGCTTAGTTTTATAAGATCTGAAACACTAAATTTTAAATCTTACTTTGAAATTGATTTACTTTGGTAAACTGATAGTCTTCTTAAATTTTCCAATCTAGAAAATAAAGTGACAATAACCAGATCCTACCACCTCACAAAAATGATGTACTTACTGAGAGCAGGATGAACTCTAAATGTTTCAGAAAGGAAAATAAAAACCAACCATTAAGTTATCATTTTGTTTGTTGTTAAAGTCAGTTCAGTCTGAGGCTTACGTCGGCATGGATAAAAAGAGAAACAGTCTTTAAATTGACATAAAATATGGCTAAAGAGAATAATATGAATTCTAATTAGAAAATCAGAATAAATGGGAGTCCTATCCCAAATATAAATCCCTCTATCAGACTGAAAAAATGAATCATGCTGAGTGGGGTGCCTCACCTAAGTATGTATACTCAAATACAGCCAAGAGCCATTTCTTTGGACTGCTTTTGGACTCAGTATTCTCAAAAAATAAATTTGAAATAGCAAATAGTGTTACCTTATAGTTTATCAAAACTCAGTGAAGTTGCCACTCAAGTCCAATCACAGTATCATTACAAACACTGAATTACCAATTAATTCAAGTGACAACATGAAGTAGGTATTGAAAGAAACCAGAATGTTTCCTCCAAATATGCCATTTTGACATATTGATTATCTAAATTAAAGGTACTTAAAAAATAGCAGGTGCAAGGACACTCTGACTCTCCTTTTTTCTTCCTAAAAGCAAGACACAAAACTTCCATGTCAAAGGTACTTGCCCTGTATCAGGAAGAAGGGAAGACATTATCACCAGAGACAGGTAATTAAAGAGAGAAATCTGTACAAACAAATATTGTTAAACTAACCCATATCTTTCTAGTTACTTCTTCACCACATACTACCTCTAGCTGAAACCCTTGTCCTTTCAATTCTTCACAAATTTATTGTTTCTTTGTCTAAAATGTATAAAAGCTTCCTGCTCTGGTTATTTCTTCGAGACTTCATTCTCTTGTGAAGGCTACCATGTACATTTAAAAGTTTAATAAAATGTGTTTTTCTCCAGTTAATCTCTCTTATATCAGTTTAATTCTTAGGCCCAGGCAGCAACCCAAAGAGGGTAGAGGAGAAGTTTCTCTTACCTACAGTATCAAGAGACCTACTTAGTTAGGTTAGGCAGATTTGGTGAATTTATCCAGAAACTGTCAAATTTATTTATTGGAGAAGACTAACTGGAGAAGCAGCATAGGCTTAGAGAAAATAATCAGAACTACATTAAGAATTGGGTAAACCTGAGTAAGTTACTCGATATCTTTGAACCAGTTTCCTCATCTATAAAATAGGAATAATAACCCCATTTCATAGGACTGTCAGGAAGACTAAATAAATAGCAGTAACTGGTAATTTTACAAATCTTCTAAGCATCAAGACCTCTGAGTCCTAGATTTGCTTTTGTCACTAACTTTCTATAATACATATGGCAAGTCATTTAATCTAAGTTTCCTCATCTGTCAAATAGTGAGGATAATGCATGCCTCCTACACATTTAGGACAAACACATATGAAAATTAATGTGAAAAGTATTTTTGAAATATATAAACAACCGTGAACTGTGAAATAATTAATTCAATATGTACAAAAATGCAGGGGATTCAGACTAACAAACCTGTTACAACTCAGGGATTATGTAATATCCAAATGAAATTAATTTTACTAAGAAAAAAATCAGAAGCCAAAATATTTAAGGTGTTTAGCTACAAGAATTTATTCATGCAATAAATGAATCAAATTAGCTCAGCTCTTTAATAAACAAAAAGCAGATCTTTTAGTCAAGTCAGGTGTTTGCTATTACAACCACCATATCAATTTCAAAAGAGGGGAGGGAAGGGAGGAGAGTGGGCTATATATTGCAGGGTTTCTCAACATTAACAGTATTGCCATTTTGAACTAGATACTTTTTTGCTGTTGGGGTTGTCCTGTGCATTGTACGATATTTAGGAGCATCCCCCTCCAACTAGATGCCAGGAGCAGTGCCTCCCCCCACACACACAGTTTTGACAACAAAAATTGTGGCTAGTCATTGCCAAATGTCCCGGGGGGGGGGGGGGGCGGCACAACAAAATCATTCCCATTTGAAATCCACTGAGCTAAATCCTAGTACTACTATATTCCAGTATTTACCTCACATTTCTCTCTATAGATTGGTGGCTTAGAATGCAGCTTGAAACAAGCAGTTTTGCAATATACAAAACAAATAAAAGAATGCTGCTTGTAGGATAGTAACATCTTAAGAATTACAGGTATAGTAGGGAGTTATGGCTAAATTATCACTTCCATTAACATGCTATTTTTGCTTAATCATGAGAACTTTCTTCTTGGGTATTCTTTTGCGGAAACAACTTGGTTAACGTGTCACTAAAGTTTAGTCACCAGGAAATGGGACTTTGGAAACAGGGATTTAATTTCACAGAAAAATTACTTGTTCTCCTGTGCCAGTCTCAGAAAATTCTTTTTCTTGGGATACTGCAAGAATTCCACACCAGGGGAGAGGAGGTCCTCTCCTCTCAGTTAACAGATGGTGGTGACCCAGCTGGGGCAGAAACACCATGGGGGTAAGAAATAGGAACAAAAGTATCCCTCCCTGCCATTTCCCTGATGCTCCGAAAGCTCGCCCACAGCCTCCAGACCTACAGGACTAGGAGGGCAAAATAACAGAAAAAGAAGAAACTGGCATGAACCATGGTGAGAAATAAAATTTGACTTCCCTATTCTGGGAATTCTATAATTCATATCTCTCTCTCCCTTATACTGATTCTTTATGGACAGCTCATTTCCTTTTTTCCGCCTTTTGCGGCCTCTGGATTCAGACCCAAAGCATAGGGCTGCAGTAGCAGCTGCGCACAGCCCAGCAAACACTGGGGTAAGTGCGCTGGCATTCCCTCTGCTCCACCACTACAGGAGAAAGGAAAATGCTCGCACGTTGGATGCTGATTTCGTGAATTCTGTGTCTTACAAGGGAGACCTGGGATGCACCCCAGCTCCTTTCCCTATTCACAGCGGCTGCATGCTCAGTCCAGCACTCAGAGGCGGGTTGAGAACCTTCCTCTGCCATAGTCCCTGGCAGAGCTGTGTGCAGCCGGGCACAGAGATTCACTCCCCTCTAGCAACTCCTTGCTTCCATTCAGACAGCGTATTCAGTGTCCCCGAAGAAGCCGCAGGTTGCCCCTGCCCCGCCCCGTCCCCAGCCCTAGCCTCCCTCCCCTCCAGTCTCCCCGTCTGCCTATAGTTGCCCTTTCCCCAGCTGACACAGACCTCCAGAACCCTGCTTGGGAATTTCGCCTTCTCCGCAGCCTGGCACTACCCACCCCCACCTTCTGCCAAGTCGGGGAAGGGGGCACCGATTAGGTGCTCCCTCAGAGGAAGCGAATTCCTTTGACATCCATGTTGCTTGGGGTGAAAGTTCTGCCTCTGGAAACCATGTCGCTTAAGGGTGAAAGTTATAAGTTATAGCCGCCTTGACAGCTTAAGGGCAAAAATAAATTTTAACTTCTGTTACAAACACAACTGCTGTGTTTCTGACTTCATGCAAACATTACTACTTGTCATTAATACTTCTTTCACAAATATAATAGGAAAAAAAATCCTCAAATATACAAATACTCAAAAAAAGAAAAATTTTTGTTATCTAACCTTGAAAACTGACTACAAACAGAATTTAACCCCAGGGACCAGGCGTTAAATCTCTGTCCAGCCAAATTAACAAAATACTCGCCCCTCTCTTAGGGGAAACTGTCACACAGCCAAGCTCTTAAGAGACCAAGAATTAGAAAAATTTAAGAGACAACAACAAATTACTAGCCCAACTATCAAAGGCCAATTAAAAAAATGTAATTTTTCTACATCAAACTATAAAGACAATAGACATCTCTTATACAGACAGACACAAGAATAGAAGCCTCCAATACAGTCAAAGGCCATCTGAATCTTTCACGTGTAATTAAAGACCCCACACCTGGACAACTGTATTACTATTTTGGGAAAAGTCTCTGTTCCCTGTGGAAAGGGACTTCTGACTATGGGCAAATGCAAATCCCCTGGTCAGCTTAAATAGAATGGGTCACAGAACAGAATAATCGGCAAGGGGTCACAGACCACTACAAATTTTGGTCTATGACAGAAAACTAGGAAACATAAAGTACATTCATGCCTCCCTCAGCTATAGAATCTCCTCAAGAAGATGAAAGAAAAAGAAAAAACTTAGGGTTTTATCTCTCCCCAAAGTCAATATGTAATACAATCTCCATTCACAGTATCTTAAGAGTGCCTACTTTGGCAAGGAATTTTATTCTGGGTTTTTCATGGAAAAGACTGTCTGCCTTTAAAGTGCTAATACCTGATCTCCAAAAGAACTTTTATCTAAGACATCTATTGAAATACAGATTCTGAGAAATAAATTTTATCTATCTGAGCCAATTGGTTTAACTCAATTCACCTGTGATTTACTAAATCAGTGAATTTCACTATATAAGACTTATCTTCACGGAAGTATGACTCTTGAATTAATGTATTTGCCAATAAAAGGGCCTATGTTTCTAAAAATTATGAAATATGTTTGCCAATCTAAGAAATACTGATTGTTACTTTTAGCTTTTTCTCCCTAACTGATCCCTCCAGAATTTGGGAATTTTTAATGAATAAGTCATGGAAATGTGTTTCTTTGTATAAATCCAATAAGACCAGTCTTCACCTGTGGTCTTATTAACTAAGACTTTGACTGAAATGCCATGTCTAAAAGAGACATGCCTGGACTCTGAATGCCACGAAAAAGCCTTAGGAAATTGAGACTGACTTTCCAAAGCCAATCAAAAGCCCACTAAAGAAATGGCCTAATACCTGGCTTAGTCACATGGTTCATGACAGTCTTTCCAACTAAGGAACAAAAATTGCTCTCCTAAAAAATGGCAAAAAAACACACCCTCAAGACATCTTTGAAGACCTCAAAAACTTGAGAACTTGACCCAAACCTACAAATATTACAGGCAAAGCCTGATGGCAAATGTGGCTTGGCTTCTCCGCCCTAAGGGACTGACTGTAACTCAATCTGAAAATGCCCTATAAAAGATTCCAAAAAAACAGATTTTTAAAAACCTATATAATCTATTTAATCAATTACAGTGTTACCTTAGTTTTTGAACATCTGTGTTGACAAACATTACGGTTTACGAACACCGTAAACCCGGAAGTAAACGCTTCGGTTTTTGAACACGCTTCGGAAGTTGAACATGCAACAGGAATTCCACCGAGTGCAAGATCCTGAGGCCTCGCTGTGGGCTGTTGATCCCTCGGTTTTCTAACATTTCAGAACTTTAACAGTCTTCAGGAATGGATTACATTAGAAAACCAAGGTACCACTATACTATTCCTGTTGTGTTTATGCAAATAATCAGGCCAAACTAAAACTGAACTTACACAGTCTCTTTAAAAGTAAGGATAATTTTAGAGAGAAAAAAGTATGTCAAAAAAACCCACAATGCCCAATTATAAATATGGGACTCCAATACAACAAACTGTCTTCAAAATTACTTTTAAGACTGTGTCTATGTATGCCATACAGACTTCAACACCTAATAACATCACAAGAGATGTTCTAAATACAAAAAATCTCTCAGATTGTCACTGCTTGATTTCATTCGAAGAAAAGCCTCACATCTAAAAGTCTTCTCAACTGGTTTATGATTTACTGTATGCATTAACCTTGTGTTTTGTGTTCTTTCTTGCATTTTCATAGAATATATGCCCATGTCCTTATTTACCTGATTGTTCACACAGTATAAGCCTCACTTTAAAGGCCATCTGCATCACCATCTTCTAAAATAAGACGCAATGGTTTGGACTTACGGTTGAGTGAATAAAATATAGACAGTCTATCGACTTCACTTAAAACTGCTTTCCCTCTTCTGCCCAAATGGTTCAGACAAAAAGGGCCCACAATTTCTCACAGAGGAAATGTTAGACTATTTCCCTTAGCTTAAGTTAAATATAATAAACAAAAACACTTCAGACAAATGCTACATACCTACCTCCAGGGAAGCCACTCTTCCAACCTAATCTAAAGCACTGTAAAATGAATTCTTCCCTTTACCACATGGGTTTTTACCTCTCACCAGTCCTTTAGTTGCTATAAATCTCCCCACCTTGGAATTACACCTTTTAACATTCTTGTCAAGTTTGTCATTTCTAGAATACAACAAGAATGCCAGCTTGTCCAACGCGTCATCCTCTAAACATTGCATATGCCACTTCCCAGAGACACCAAACTAATGTAGACTTTGCAAAATCCCTCTTCCCTTCATAAAGACTCCTTTCCCTTTGGCTCCCTCTTCCTCTACCTGATAGGGGAGAACCTCTAAGCTTTGGAATAGATAGGTCTATACCTCTTGACAGCCTAAAACAGTCACAAAAAAATAAAGACCTTTGTAAGACTGTAACTTCTCTAGAGGGGGGATTGATACCATTGTAATTAACTAGTTATTAATAATAGGAAAGGAGCAAGGAAGGCCAGACATTACAGGCATGTCATTTGGGCAGCTTCACCAGGAAACTGCAATTTTGCACTCCCCATGAAACCACTGGCCCATTCCCTGCAAAAACACTGGGGAAAAGGATCCAAAAAAGGGAAGAAAGACACATGCCCAGTAAGGCTGGAGTGGCATAGGGAAGGCACTTGTCCATCAGTCAAACCTAGGGACAGAGATTGTTGGCTAGAATGGGCATGGCCATTGCAAGGTCATGATAGTTTGGGAATACATAATTTCCTAAACAAAGAAGTTCTCTCTCCTGCTGCTCTTGTACTCTTGGATTGCTCTTGGCTTCCTTGCATTCACCTATGTCTCCGCCATAGCCATGTGGCCCTGAAGACCCCATATGCAATGGACTGATGGACTGCAGCAGGGAATACGAACCAGGCCAGCCTGATGCTGAACTGCATTCTGTTCCAACATGGAAAGGAAACTCTGGACACTGACTCTGATTTAAGCTCTACTGAAACCCCAGCTACACTTCTGAAACACACATACTTTATGACTGAACAAAGGGAAATGGGACTTTGAAAACTCAGGGATTTAATTCTACAGAAATAAAAATCACTCATTTTCCTGTGCAAGTCTCAGAAAATTCTTTTTCTCAGGATATAGCAAGAATCACTCCCACTAGCACCTGGGGGAAACAAGGACCTCTCCCCTCTGTTAACAAAAAGAAAATCAAGTCTCAAGATTTTATATTCTAACCAATTAAATATTAAATGAATCAAAATTAAGTGCTCCTTATCTATTTAAATTATTTAAATATATTCAAACAATGTTAAGTAAAAAATAAACTAGTATTTAGCTATTACTGCATATATATATATTGGAAGTAATATGCAAAAATAAAAGAAACCACAAGAAGTAGAATTTTAAAAATTATATTTAGTGACACTACATACCATCATTGGGCTAGATACATGGTTTTCTACAAGAAACAATTTCCATATATTTACATTTGTATTCTTAACATAAGGTAATAGTTTTTATTTATTTATTATTTTTTTAATATATCTTTATTGATTTCAGAGAGAGGAAGGGAGGAGAGAGAGAGAGATAGAAACATCAATGATGAGGGAGTCATTGATTGGCTGTCTCCTGCACGCCCCCAACTGGGGATAGATCCCACAACCTGGGCATGTGCCCTGACCAGGAATCAAACCCCGATCTCCTGGATCCTAGGTTGATGCTCAACTGCTGAGCCACACCAGCTGGGCAAGGTAGTAGTTTTTAAATTTGCTTAGGTAATATGAATTTTCAAAGGAATTTGGATTTTATAAGTTATCTTTCCTATTTCATATGATGCTATATTTCATATGGTTCAGTGTTAGAAAGAGTGGCTTCTGTTGTCTTCAAATAGAAGAACTTACCATCATCCTGCTCTGCTGGGAGCTATCTGAAATAATGACACAACCATTAACCTGCCCTCGCTGAGCCTGAACTTACAAAGTGGCAAAGCCTGAACAATCGACAGGCCATGTAAGATGGAATTCTACTTTATACCATATCTAATGTTCTTAAGGTAGCTAAGTGCAATTGTGGCATTAAGAAATCCTAATCATTTCAACTCTATTAAATCCTAATCATTTCAACGCCATTTAGGGAAGCTACAATAGCAAATTTAAAATGTTGTGAACTACAAAATGAGATGGCACATCATCTCTACAATATATTTGTGGAAGGTTCCTGTTTAATTTGTAGATTTGTTTATTCAGATCAGCTCTCCCACTGAAAGTAAAAAAGCTAAACAAAATATAATTTTGTACACTGTAATAAAAAAAAAAACCTCTGAACTTAACCCCAAAATCTATAATAGCGTAATTTTACCAGTATTTTAATGGCTCAAATTTGAAATACTCATGTTAGGAAGTAATAAAACTGTGATAAATGAATTAAGGTACAGTATGGCCTGAAAGAGACCTAAGAAATAAGATACTTATTTTTGTGTGTATTCTAGTTTCTGCATTCTACAATGTTATATAAGAGATATAATCCATAATTCCACCTATGATATATGGTACCAGATCCCCTTTCTATGACAAAATATATATAAATATCAATGTTAAAGAGATGATCAGCAGAGAAACTCAAACTTATTTCATTATGTGGAACTCTAGCATTAAAGACTGCAACTGGTGGAAACCTGTCTAAATACTTCACACAGCCCCTACATCACCCTCTATTATGCAAGCTGAAGCTTTTCAAGCCAACTCCCTTATTTCACTAGTGAGCACTGTCAACACTGAGGTAACAGAATTGGAAAAACTCATCACTCCACAATGATATTCAAATATTACAATATATTTCATTTGGTAAAAATTACATCACTGCCAAATAAAATTAATGCAAATATCGTAATATATGCAAGATTCTGAGGATTCTTTTGTTGAAAAAAACTGAGGGAGCATCAAATTCATCCTGCAATTGCTTAGGCATTCTTTTGCTCCTTTGACCCCTTCATGCCCCATCCCTTAAGTATATGGGGCAGAGGGGGATACAGAAGGCCAGAATAAACTAATCAGCATGCATTTATGCAGTTAGTCTACTCTAGCTTTATTCCCACAGGTTTTTCCTCATACTCAGCTCCTCCAGGAAAAGTGCTGTTTTATTCATCTCTAAACTCCATAACCTAACCAAATGTCCTGGATATAAAGTCATCCCTAACATCTACTACATGGCAGGCATTGGATTATGGACTAGAGACAAAGAAGTAAAAGGGATACAGACCTCACCCTCATGGAACTTCATGAAAGGGGGATATGGAATATTGGCTGCATGAACAGAATCAAGTAATGAAAGACCAGTCAGCACAGCCCCATTGCCTATGTTCTTTTTTTCCCATTGCCAACCAAGGCTTAGACAAGGAACAAAATAGTCTTTCCTTTCAGGAATATAAATGTGTGTCCCCAGCCCTGAACCATTCCTGTAAGTTCTATATTCATCTATCCAACTGCCTACTCAACATATCAACATGGAGGTAGTCATAGAAATTAACTGCATGGACTCTGAAGCCAGACTGCTTGGGTTTGAATCCCATCTCCATTGCTCACAAGCTGGGTGACTTTAGGCAAGTGACTTTTAACCTCTTTGTGCCTGTTTTCTCATTTGTAAAATGGAATCATACAACTGTTATAAGGATTAAATGAGCTGATATGTAAAAGTGCTTAAAAGGCTGACTACTACACGGTGTAAGTATGCTTACATAGTGCTTACTATTATTAGCAGCACCAGTACTAGTGTTACTAAGTCTTTCAGGCATCTGAAATTTGTCCAAAAAAGAAATCATGATTTTCTTCTCAAACCCTTCTCCCTTCTCAGTAAACAGCACTACCTTCCGATTGTTTTAGGTTTTAGATTAACCCACATTAGTAAGTCCCCATCAGCCACTCTACCTTCAAAAGTACATCATGAATTTGACTACTTTTTACCATCTCTACAACTACCTCCCCTAGCCCAAGACAACACCAGGTACATCAATAGTCTCCTATCTTCCTATCTTCAATACTCTCCACTCCATTACCCTACAGTTAATATTCCACCTAATAAAACAGAAGTCAGATGCTATTCCCTTGACACAAACCTTCCAATAGTTTCCCACCACTCTTAGAATAACATATTTACTTCATCACAGTCTACAAGGGCCCCCATAGTCAGTCTGGCCTTCCAGCATCATCTGCCACCACTTGCCCCTTTCCTTGCTGTGTTCTCAACACTGTTACCTTGTTATGGGTTGGCATCTCAGGCTTGCTTCCACCTCCAAGCACTGTTCCATTGTTGTTCCTACTGTGAGGCAGTACAGTATTGTTTGGAGCATGTACTTTGAAGTCAGATTGCCCAAATTCAAATACTGTATCACATTTTAGTTGTGCAACCTTGAGCAAATTCTTAATCTGTGTCAATTTCCTCATCTATAAAAATGGGAATATGAGTACTTACTTCATAAGGTTGTTGTAATAATTTAATTTTGTGTTTATAAGAGTGCCTCACAGATAAGCTCTACATAAGTGTTTACTGCTATTATTATTTGTCCCTGAAATGTTCCAACCTAAGGCTCTTCCTCCACTTCAATTAACTCAAATATCACCTCCTTTGAAAGGCTTTCCCTGACCTTAAAACAACCTGTCCTGTCCTCCCACTGTCTGTTGTTCCCTTATCTTCCTTTACATCACTGTATGTATCACTATTTGAAAGAATATTATATATTCTCTGTTGCCTATTTCCCCACTGGAAATGAGCTCCACTAGATTGGAGATTTTGTCTTGTTTGCTGCTCTAGTTCTAATTCTGACTCAGAACCTGACTTTGAAGGCACGCATCTCTTATTTCTCTTTTCCAGGCTAGGGGACCAACAAAAATTTCTTAATAGCAATACCAAACTTAGCCTTTCATTTCCACACTCATGATCTCATTTAATCCTTGAAACAGCAACAGCAGATATATCATCATCTCCCATTTTAGAGAGAAAAGAAAATGCCAAGTTTGGGTGACTTGTCTTTAGACACAGAGCTAGTAACTGACAGAACAAAAATTAGGACCCCCTGCTTTCTAAGCCTCCTCAAACTCAGATGGAAGGATATTACTCCCTTGAACTGAATTTACAGAAATGTGATCTTTCAGTCTCCTGATGTACAATATTCTTCCCTTCAAAGTTCCTGACAAATACTTGTCCCTGAATTTGAGAAGTACTACAGTATAGTACGAACTCATCAATAATGTATTAACCCTTGGCAAGCCAAAAAATTTCAGTCAGATATGATGATGGTATATTCCAAGTTTACACAGCAAAATCCCTAAAACTCACCGTGTACCTGTATTGAGTATAAAGTACTTGTTTCAACACTCTACAAGCTTCCTCTGCAACACTCAGACAAAGGGAACCTCGTAATTGCCAAAATCATTGTGATAATGGTACCAGTTATTTCTTGATCCCTATTCCACCAAATTCAGTGACAATAGGTCAAACCACCCATCAGGCTCAAACCTTGGATCAGATTAGGGTGGGGGCAAGGTGAGGAGGCAAAATTGTAAAAAGGGTCACTTTCTACAAGACTTCTGTCAAATGGCATCGGCCGCCACATTCTCAGAATAACCAATTGTCTTCATAAGCTTTCTTCTAGCCAGTTTACATGTTTGTATTACCTCATGTGCTCTCACAATTCCCATTCCTGTAAAGCCAGAGGCTGCTTCACAGCCATTTTACACAAAAAGAAAACTGAGGCAGCAAGTGAGTATCTTTATAACTTGTCTTTGGCAATTTGGTAACTTGTGGGATGGAAAGGAAGCCTGGATATGGAATTTCTGAAGGAAACTTCTATCCCTGACTTAACAATGTCAAACTCTTGGGCTGAAGGGAATCAAATCAAAGTCCCCCCAACAATTAAAAAAAAGCGGGGGAGAGGAAGAACTCTCCCATTTGGATCTTCCCACTTGGGCGACTCGCCCTACAGGCCCCAGAAGAAATGATGCGGCCCCGTCCAGGGGCGCGGCCCCTCCTCCCGCACTCCCGGCCCTCCCACCACAGAGGGCGCGCTCCGGCTTCAGGCGGGCACCTGTCCCCTAACCAGGCTCGGCGGCTCCCGCGGCTGCACCAGGAGCTAACAACCCACAGCCACTACCAACACCGGGAAGACAAGCAGCAGGGCGAGCGCCGCAGGCCCGGGTAGCTGCAGGAATCCTCCGAAACTTACAGTTTTCCTACAGCGTGCGCGTCACGACGAGGTGACGTCACGGGACCCAGCGTTCGGGAAGGTCAACCTGCAGGTCGCGAGACCCAGAGTCGCCCCCAAGACTCCGCCCCGAGCGCGCCGGCTGGAGACACGCCCCTTCCCCCAGGGCCCCGCCCCAGCTGTGGAGCTCTGGACGCAGGCGCGGGAGGCCTGCGTGGCCGCCTGCCAGCGGGCTCCGCGGGTTCGGGTGCCCAGGGTGGGGGCTTCTCGAGAGATCTTCGCTCAAAGTGTGACCCGCAGGTGGGACAATCAATAGAAGGGGGCGAAGACCCCGGGAACGCAGCAAGCAAGCTGTTGGTCAGGGGATTGGGTAGGATGTCAGAGTTGTGAGGCAGATTTTCCACAGACACTGCTGTCCTTTCCTCACGTGTTCGTTAAAAGTTCTCCACGTGTGGAAACAGCCATTAGCTCTCCGTCGGGTGATTGCGGGTCCTGGGCTGGAGGGGTCAGGTCTCCCACCGGCCCCGGCCCCGGCCCCCGCCCCGCCCGGGCTTCGCTCCAACCAGACCCCCGCCGACTGGGCCCCGCCCCTGGAGTCCGCCTTCCGGGCTCGGCGCGCGGCGGGCAGGCACCGGCCTAGCGCGCCCTGGCCCGTCCCCACCTCTAGCTTTTCCTTAGAGATTTCAGCCTCTCCTACTAGATTTCCCGTTTTTGCTCAACCTCTATTAAATTTAACAAACAGTGATCTGTGTA
The DNA here is from genome assembly GCF_964146895.1 of Miniopterus schreibersii. NCBI lineage: Eukaryota > Metazoa > Chordata > Mammalia > Chiroptera > Miniopteridae > Miniopterus > Miniopterus schreibersii. Next base: position 115,834,056 of record NC_138101.1, on the reverse strand, counting down.
AACAAATATGTACACGTCTACGCTAGTGTCAACTTTCCACCATGTGACGACATCTTCCTGTGCCCAACCCGGGGTTTCTGCCCTTTTACAGTTTTACAAAAGAGGAGTTGTGGTTTAAAGATGGCTCAGCAGAAGGAAAAAGGTAGGATCCAAGAACTCACAATATATTAACAGGTTATTTCTGGCTTGTAGTATTCTTAAAGTACTCTTACGAGAAGAAGAATAAGTGCTATCATAAAAAGTGGCTGGGACAAATCTTCTTGGAGAAAATAAACTAAGTGGGAAAAACAGGTCTTGAAAATAGACCCTAAGTTGAAGGTAGCAAGGACACTTTTAAAATTTTATTTGGAATCATGACAAGTGGATAGATCAGACCTGGGGCTTTGCCAGGCAGATCCAGTGTAAATAAAACCTGAGACGATGGTTCCTTTACACTCTCATTGAAAACATTGTAGTAATTTCACAGGAAAGAATGATGATGGGAATGTTGGTCTCTTAATTCGACATCTGAGCTGGTTAAAAATAAACACATCTATTATTCAGAAAAAACCTAAAGAATTAAAGTTTCCCTATTTTTAAAGAGTATTTGTACATTTTATCTTAATATAATTTCATATGAGGTTTTAATCATCGTCAACTGATGTAGGAAATTTGTTAAATTTGTACATCATAATTTTAACCATAATAAGGTTTTGTTCTGTGGAGCAATTATAGAAAAATTAGCAAATTTTAAAAATTCTACATATATTTAAAATAATATTTATATCTTTCCTTGCAAAATAACAATTTTAAGAAACCTCTAGCCCTAGCTGGTTTGGCTCAGTGGTTAGAGCATCCGCCTGCCAGGACTGAATTGTCCTGGGATAGATTCTGGCCACGGGCGTGGTTGCAGGCTTAATCCCCAGCCCTGGCAGAGTGCGGAGGCAACCAATGGATGTGTCTCTCACACATCTCTCCTCTGTCTCTCTCTTCCACTCTCTTTGAAAAAGCAATGGAAAAAATATCCTTGAATGAGGATTAAAAAAAAGAAAAAAAAAGAAACCTCTAAATTGTTAATTACATAATTTACAGGTTTATAGCATGTTTTATGTATATCATCCCAAAAATGAAAATTCTTTTTTAATAAGTCTAGGTATACCTGCCAACCAAAAGTTGCTGCCACCAATGCAGTGGCAACAGGAGTCCCCAATCTGGGGTGCAGTAAAAGGAGAAACTTTATTCAGGTAGTTTTCAAACCCAAAAAACACAGCATCCAGTGGAAACCAAAAATCTGTTTCCCCAAGGACAAAGGAAAGGCCCACTTATATAGAGATAAGGCCCACCATGATTTCTGATTGGTCCATTTTTATGCAATTGCATAATCCAAATGTGCACAATTTGGTTGGTTCAAGTAGCATATTCCAATTGGTAGCTATAGAGCTGCTCCAATTGGTTAGTAATAATGCAAATGAGAATATATCTGTACAGTTCTGATTGGATGGGACAGGTCTCCGCCTATTGATGGAAATACAATTCCAGCTCTACTGTTAGGAACTCAGTGTAGAAGGCTTACCTCAGTCTGTGACTTTTTCTGATTCCAGTATGAATGAGAGGGCCCTGCAAATAATGGCTGCTAGGCTTTGATAATGAATTTGGGTTCTGTTAACTACAAGGAGTCCTTTTTGACAGGTATATTCCTTCTTGGGGTCAACATAACTCTGGGACTGTCCCACATGTAAAGTCATCTGTCATTCCTTTTTTGGAATGAAAATATTTAAGAAGTATACACTAAATGCATCAAATGTTTTTGATATAGAATACTTTGGCCTTTATAAGGTGGTATGACAGAATACATTCTTTTCTCCTCATCTTATTCATTATTTTTTCTCCCCAAACAAAAACCTCCTATATTGTTAGATGCAGGAAAAAAGTAATGTGGCCAATAAAAGATTGACAAGCAGAAAGGATACCCAAAAAAGACAGGAACCTCAGAGAATTGTCATGTAGAAATTTGTAGGAAAATACACAATCAGATTTAGTCTAGTTTCTATACTGAATCTAGATAAGTAACCAGGAGGTAGGGTTAAATTATGTTGATATTAGAGAGAAGAACTGTAAGGGTAACTTCTTTCTTTAACAAAATAAAATCCTGGACGTTCAAGGGTGAGCACTGGAAGACTAAAGACCTCCACTCTATTGGGATTTCAATTTCCCCTGGTGGTTCTTTCACTTTGATACCTACTTCCCCTAGCAGGCTGGCTTCCACAGTCCACTACTCCACAACTCATCCCTTGGTCCTACAGAGCCAACTGAGAAAAGCCAAAACTTAATACCAAGGGAAAATAAAAGAGAACAAAATGTCATGGATAATATTTACTGAGTGTTTATATGTGTCAGGCACAGCATTATCTCATTTAATCCTTGCAACTAGATGAAGTAAGTGCTGTTATCTCTCTTTTACACAAGGCAAGGAGGGTGCAGGAGACTGAGTCTAGTGTCCCATATCACATGGCCTATAAGTAGCAGTCAAAATTTGAACCTATACTCCAGAATCCACAACCATAACCACTGATCTGTAACAAGTTTCATATAACAAAGTACAAATACTGCAAGAAACAGAGACTTGAAAAGTCCAAGATACAGAAATTCTACCTCCAAAAGACCAAAATATAGAGGCACCTTCACTATTTTCTGGTCTGTCTCCATATGCTGCTTCTATTTGGTTTCTAAGGTGCACACGATGACCCACTAAGTTGATTTTGTGACCCATTAATAGATTGCCACCCTGAAAAACACTAATTAGAATCCAAAATATAAAAGATCAGATTGTATCACATGTAATTAGGGCAATTTTTTCCAAAACACAAATTTTGGGAAACCAGTGCTTTAATAATGTATGTGTATTCTGGGTTGCTATGTTAATGTATTTCTTATGCTGGATCTCAATCAAAAAGTCTTTTAAATACTATTATAACCACATCTTGCCTGACTTCTATGCATATTTTATCTTTCAGAATCAAAACCACGAGAAATCAAAGTCCACTCTGCAATCCCCTCACATCCCTTTTAGCTCCAGGATCTGAGCTAAGAGATCTCTTCCCAAATAATCAACAAAATAATCAGGTAACTTCTACATCCAGAAAGGCTCTTGTCTTCAGCACAAACCCAAGAGTGTACTAATATCCTAATAATATAATAAACATGCATAAAACAAGAGTGATGCAGAATAAAAAAGAGGTGGTTCTGAGAAAGAAGCAGAGGTAGAGAGCTTGGTGGAAAGAAGACCTGGGACAGAGATTGGAGAGCTACAGAGGGATGTATGTTTAATAACCACACACTCTTACACATGTCTGCTGTTACATGGTTTGAAAAATATTTCAGGTCTCATTTTATCACTTTTCTGCCCCCAGTTCATTGTGTAGCTTATTCTCCCCATCCTTTTGGTCTCTGCTTCACAGGAACTTCCTCAGAGAAGCTTTCCCTAAGCTGCCTTTGCTCTCAGCCTTGGAAATTATTTTAATTTTCTCCTATGCTGGCCTATAAGCTCTGTGAGACTAGGGACAGTGCTCCTGTTGTTCAGCCTCAAATCCTCTACTTGTAGCTGAATACCCTACCTTAAGCAGTACTAAGTAAATGTATGTACAGACATGAGTGGATGAATGAACTCTAACTCAAAAACCAGCTAGTTTTCGTACTCAAAATACTAGTCAAATTCTATAAAAAGGGGGAGGGGGCACCGTGTTAATCAAAATAATACTGAGAAGGAAATCCTTTAGGAGGAAAAACATTTTGAATGACGATGCAGCAAAACACTGAACAGGGTCAGGTGTGTTATTAACTGGCTACTTTTGTGCACATCCAATAACTTCTCCAAACCTCAAAAGGTTTAGGCTCACTAAATATTATTTGTAGTGAACATCCTAATAGGGTGTTACCCCTCTGGGGAACTGGAAATCAGGGCAGGCCACCTGGAGCCTTATTTGCATGAAGTCCCCTGAAAGAACCTGACAGGCACTGGGGGATAGCAATTAATCCTCTTAAATAAAAGATGTTGGACAAAGCCTTCTCCCAACAAGAGGGTGGGATATGAGAGTGAGGAGGGAAATGGAAGACAAGTAACTAGTGCCATTGCTCTGAGGAGCCAAGTTCATGATTGAGTTCAGGGCCAGGTGCATGCTTTTGAGTATAAAGCTGAAAAAAATCAAGCTGACTCTGTGGTGTGTTGGACTGGAGAGCAAGGGAGGAAGGTGCAGGAGAAAGAAGAGGGTATAAAAAAGATTTACAATTTCCCAAGAAAAAAACACCTCACCTACTACAGCACAGCAGACAGAAAGAATGTTTCCAAAACAGGCCTCTAGGTCTTTGTGTCTGCTCTTTCTCCTTGGAATCTGTTTTCTCCCTTGTTTCTTGGAAAAGACCTAGTCTTCAAGTTCAAGTTCTATAATTAATTACCTACCTTTAATGAGCACTTACGTAGATCAAAAGCACTGTTGAGCACTCTGTGTGCAATCGTTATTTAAGCTTCACAACAATTCTCTCTTAGAAATACAAGAAATAATGCTGTATCTTTTAATTGATGGCATCTTTGCTTTAATAACAAATAGTATATTGTATTATAATTGTTCATACTTCTTTCTCCCCCACTAAGCTATGAATTCTTTGAAGACAGAGACTGGTTTACTCAATTTTGTGTCCTTAGCATCTAAAACAGTTTCTGGCACATAAAAAGCATTTGACAAATTTCTTTAATTCAGTTGAAAAAGAAATGTCATCTCCCTGACAGGGCAACAGGTAAGTGCAATCTAAGGGACAAAGTCATCCCTGTTGTCACCAAAACTGTTGGTTATCCCCAAGGCCCTGTTGGCTTGGGCAAACAAGGTCACAACTTCTCTGAGTTTTATTCCATATAACTTCTGTCTAGCTCCAAAAGTATATGATAGACCCCAAGCATGTCATTTGCTCTACTTGACAAATTGTCACTCGTTATTTACCCTTTATGTTGGGTTCAGTTGATTTTTAATCAATGAAAGAAGTTATATTAAAGCCAAATTATATTTTGCAAACTCAGATCCAATTACCTTTAGACTACAAACTGAAAATGTCACTCAGCTCACAGAGGTGTTTGATTTAGTCTGAATTTTGTTTTTAAATTTTTGAATTGACTTAGATGATAACACATTTAAAAAGCAAGCATTTTGGCTTCTTTTAAAAAAATCAGAAACTCTGATGATATTGCCCCCCACACACACTCACTCAAGGCATTCTTTATTGGTGGAAAGCTGCCTGTTTCAGAGGCAATGTTCCCCATTTCCCCACAACCCCACATGGTGACTATGTAACCTACCTGCTTGGCCCCTGAAGGCACTAGAGTTTATGGTGGATCTTGAAGTGAAGGGCTTGATTATGTAAGTCTCTAGTTTAAGGGTCATAAAACCTGTAAAAGGAACAGCTTTGCCCAGAAATTTAGTAATGCTCTATATGAATAATTTTCAATAATCCCATTTGCTTCTACAAATAGATTTTTCACAATTTTTATATCTGTCTTCTTAAACTTTTTTTGTGCATTAGGGATTTTCCTATAAAATATATTGCTCTGGTATTTAAACCAAAGGAAAAATACTTAAGAAAAGATGAAGAGCATAGTAGAAGATTGGTTTCACAGTATGGCCCAATATATGCGACTGCTGTATTGATTGCATTTGAAGAACACACACTCTTATCCAGCAGAGAATCACAAGTTTTTTCCCTTGGCCTCTGTTATCATGGAACACATGGGAGAAGGGAGGTAAATGTTTGTTAATTATTACATTCATGTTTTGTTCTATACTACAAGTGGTAGTCACATTCACTTTTAAATTACACCTAAAAGTAAGCTCTGAAGTTATATAGAACCTGCGTTTTTAATTACTCTATTATTTTGGTGAGATTCTCTTCACCAGTCAATACAGTAGGTACTGCTATTGATATTACTCAGCATTAGGTTTGGATGTAGGTGATCCAGGGACACTTTGCCCATAGTGGTGTCAGGGACTCAGGCTCTTTCCATCTTGTTGCTGGGTGATGTATGACCTACATTCCCAAAGTCACCTCACAGTCCAAGATGGCAACCTAGCTCCAGTAATCTGCCCAGAGTGCCAGAAGGAGAAAGTCCAGAATGTTCTTCAGCTAGTGCTCCTTAAATCCCACTTTTCCCAAGAAACTTTCTTTAGCTAATTAAGAGACTGGACCGATCATTTATTTTCTGTATTCACTTAAAACCTATTAATACCAGACTTCAATAATTTAAATACTTTAAAGTGTATTTATGTTATATATATTCTCAACATCTTTATCATCATGATTGTTCTTAAATCAATGATCCTCAACCCTGACTATACATTAGAGGTGCCTGATGAACTTTTAAATGAAAAGCAGTTCTCAAGTCGAGGATCGGTACAGTAAGTCCTTACTTAACATCATTGATAGGTTCTGCAACTTTTAGTGAAACAATGTATAACAAAACCACTTTTACTGTAGGCTAATTGATACAAATGAGTTAAGTTCCTATGGCATTTCATCAATGTTGTAATGAGAGGACATTGAACAAAACTACTTGAATGAAACAACCTTATTTGAGGACCTCCTGTACTTGGAAAACAACTGCAAAGGTGAAAAAATGACTGACAGTTGTGGGGCAGGGTGGGGGAGAGAGGTGTTAAGGAAGGGATTCACTAATTGCAGGTTCTATCAGTGGCTCACTGGCACACAGAGCCCTAAGGAGTATGCGTACCCAGGCAAGCTAGACATCAGGAAGCCCAGTTTAGGATTATGAACAGATAGTCCTGAGGCCAAACTTGATCTAGAAACATGAGGCTTCCACAAGGCACTGAAGATCTGGGGCTCTTACCCATTTTGGAGGAGTGTTGTATACAACCCCACGGAAGGGAATAGGAACCAGGAAAATTAGATGATAGATAGATGATAGATGATAGATAGATGATAGATAGATGATAGATAGATAGATGATAGATGATAGATAGATGATAGATAGATGATAGATAGATGATAGATAGATAGATGATAGATAGATAGATAGATGATAGATAGATAGATAGATAGATAGATGATAGATAGATAGATAGATGATAGATGATAGATGATAGATGATTGATAGATAGATAGATAGATGATAGATAGATAGATAGATAGATAGATAGATAGATAGATAGATAGATAGATGATAGATAGATTGATGATTGATAGATAGATGATAGATAGATGATAGATTGATAGATAGATAGATAGATAGATAGATAGATAGATGATAGATAGATAGATAGATAGATAGATAGATAGATAGATAGATAGATAGATAGATAGATGATAGATAGATAGGTGATAGATGATAGATAGATGATAGATAGATAGATAGATAGATAGATAGATAGATAGATAGATAGATAGATAGATAGATAGATAGATGATAGATAGATAGGTGATAGATGATAGATAGATGATAGATGATAGATGATAGATAGATGATAGATAGATAGATAGATAGATATAGATATAGATAGATAGATAGATAGATAGATAGATAGATAGATAGATAGATAGATAGATGATAGATAGATAGATGATAGATAGATGATAGATAGATAGATAGATAGATGATAGATAGATAGATAGATAGATGATAGATAGATAGATAGATAGATAGATAGATGATAGATGATAGATAGATGATAGATGATAAATAGATAGATATGATAGATAGATAGATGATAGATTGATTGATGATAGATAGATGATAGATTAGATAGATAGATAGATAGATGATAGATAGATAGATAGATAGATAGATAGATAGATAGATAGATAGATAGATAGATAGATGATAGATAGTAGATAGATAGATGATAGATAGATGATAATTGATTGATAGCATTTTTGCCTCTCTTGTGTGGAAGCTGAGTCAGATAGGGTTTAATTTAGAAAAAGAAAAGAAATGTAATAGTTCTTGTAATTCAGATGTCATGAAATTGTGGGTGGGTGTGGCAAAAGTTGATATAAGTACAGGAAAATACCTTATATTTGAATAACATTTTATTATATATAAGTGCTCATGCTCTACTTATCATTTGATTGGATATACAAAGCTACCCTCTGGAGTGAATACAAAGTAGAGAGGTAATGTCAGTAGAAATTTAGATGATACCTAAAGAGCCCCAGACATAGATGGTAAGACCCTCACTCAAAGAGATGCTTGTGTTTTCTGATTCTTACAGTTGAGAAAAATGTCAAATATTTTTCTAGCTAGACAGTTTCCTTGCTATCAATGTTTTCATATTTACAGAAGCAAAAACAGGTTTTTTTCACTTGAAAATTTCATTCCTGCCATATCTAGTCAACTAAGTGGGCACTTACTACATTTTTAGTTATTATACACATACAAAAAGCCAGGAAAATAGATGCCCATTTTATATTAAGTTGCTTTGAATTTTGTTTTATATATTACTTTTAAAGGTTCTTTTTTTATTTATTTAAAAGATTATATTATCCTTGTCACTTAAAGTAGGCCAGTTTCTTAATATGGGCTTGGTGATCAATTCACTAGTAACTAAAGCATTAAAAATAGAGTTGTCTAATTCCTAGATTTCCCTCTCTTTAAATAAAATTGGACCATTTATAAAAAGCACTGTCAGTCCTCATTGAATAAATGGATACTGAAGGTTATGCAAAATATATTTTCTGAGAAATAAGAACTGAAGAAAATCAGGCCTGGTGGCCACATGCTACTTATTTATTTTAATATTTCTCTCTTTGACACACAAAGTCTGAGATGTATTCATATTGTTGTATCAGTAGTTCAAATGTTTTTATTGCTGAGTAATATATTTTTAATTTTAAGTTAATTAAATTTATTTTTCCATTCCCCTGTTGACAGATATTTGAGTTGTTTCCAGTTTCTGTCCGTTATAGATTAAACAGCTATAAACTTTGAGTACAACTCTTAATGTTTTCATTTGTTTTGGATAAGTACCTTGTAATGGAGCTGGATTTCATGGTTAAGTATATTCTCTAAGAAACTGCCAAATTGTTTTACAAAGTGGCTGTACAACTTTACATTTGCATCAGTAATGTATTTGAGTTCTAGTGCCTTCACATTCTCATCAACATTTAGTATCGTCAATCTTTTGGCCCTTCTATTGCTTATTTTCTGGTGTTCTATCTAAGAAAGCTTAGACTAAACCAAAGTCACAAAGATTGCCCTTTTGATTTCTCCTAGAAGTTTTATAGCTTTAGAACCATGATCCATTTTAAGTTAAATTTTTGTATAGTGTAAAAAGTGTTTGAAGTTCTTTTCCCCCCTCCCCCCCATATAGATAGCCAGTTATTCCAGCACCATTTGTGAAACGACTAGCTTTCCCCAACGAATTACCATGGTACCTTTGACATCATCTCTAACATCATCCTTTTTCACAAAATCCCTTCTGATCTCCTTCTAACCAGTCTTTCCTACTCAACACCATCCTTCTCACTATGGCCAGGTATAGGCAAATGAATGAATGAATAAATAAATAAGTAAATAAACCAACAGAATTAAAACAAACAAAAAAACTCCACATGAAACCCTATAGCAGATTCTGTGACATTGCTCAGATCCTCTTCAGGACAGAGACACTCATTTCAGCTGCTGGATGTTTTGGTTGGTGATGGCTCACAGTTGTGTCCCTCTCTAGGAATTGCTCTCACCTTTAGAAGTCAGCGTTGCCCAAGGCTATACCCCTCCTCCCTGGAGGACTGATCACACCCAGTGCCTTCTCACTGTGGGTAAGAAAGCCTGGCCACCTGGACTTAATGTGGGACAATTCTGAAGGGCCATTTCTGCTAGAGAGGTCCCTATGGGATGCAGCCTCTGCTGCATCTGCTTCATAGCCAACTTCCCTTCACCCCCTTATACGTGCTGTTTCCCAAATTTTTTGCCTCTGATCATCTTAAAACTGAGTATGCCATTCCTCTGCTTAAAATCCTTTGCCTATAGACTACAGTGTTAACTCTTTAATTTGGCATATTAAGGTTTTCGTGGTCTGGCTTCAATTCATCTCTTTCTCCTCAAACTCCTCTGTCACCACTGACTCTGTCCTTCAGACAACTTCATATATTTGTATCTCAAAATTCCCCATACACACTTCTTTGCATATGGTCATCCCTCCGGGATAAACTTCTCACCTTCTGCTTATCCTTCTATTCTGCCTTGGATCAGATGTCACCTGGGAAGACTCATTTTTTTCTCCACAGCACCATGCCACCCTTTATATAAGAATTTATCGTCTAATGTTGAAGCAGATTTGTTTACCTATCTCACCCTCCTACTAAATTGTGAGCTCCTCTACACAGAAACTGAATCCTGGGTCCTGTGCTGTCTTCAGTAGACTATAGATTTTCAGTACATTTTCGGTGAATGAATTAATAATAAATACCAAGAAAAGCTGAGCATTGCAAAAAGTATTAAACATTTGGAAATTTTTTACGATATGTGGTTCCTGGTATCTTATATCTAAACCAGTGATTTTCAAGCTTTTTCCTCTAATGGCACACATAAACTAATTACTAAAAATCTGCGGCACCCCCAAAAATATATCTTTTGGCAATCTGACAAAAAAATAGGTATAATTTTGATTGATTTACTAAAAAATATTAATACAAATTACCTACCCTTTTTGCTCCAAAGTGACTTTAAAATAGATGATAGATGATAGATAGATGATAGATAGATAGATAGATGATAGATAGATAGATAGATAGATAGATAGATAGATAGATAGATAGATAGATAGATAGATGATAGATAGATGATAGATAGATGATAGATAGATAGATAGATAGATGATAGATAGATAGATAGATAGATAGATAGATAGATAGATAGATAGATAGATGATAGATAGATAGATAGATAGATAGATGATAGATAGATAGATAGATAGATAGATAGATAGATAGATAGATGATAGATAGATATAGATAGATGATAGATAGATAGATATAGATCTATATATATATATCTTTATTGATTTCAGAGAGAGGGAGAGAGTGCTAGAAACCTCAATGATAAGAAACTCATTGATTGGCTGCCTCCTACAAGCCCCCTACTGGGGATCAAGCCCATAACCTGGACATGTGCCCTAATCAGGAATCAAACCTCGATTTCCAAGATCCTAGGTCAACGCTCAACTGCTGAGCCGTGCCAGGCTGGGCCAAAGTGACTTTTCAAAAAATCACGTGTCTGTGCTTGTAATTCTGGTACCAAGAATTAACCAATCAGACGCAACCTTATTATGCAATACAACCAGCAAGATTATATGACCTATACATTTAGAGTTCAAGGCAGAGCATTCACACCTGATGGCTCCTGTCATATTTTTATTTAACAATCTAAGGGAAAAGAGGTCAGTGCTTCTGACCAAACAGTCAGGCATTGCATGTTTTAAAAATTCTTGTGGCACACCAATTGAAAATCACTGATCTACACTATCAAGTATCTTCTTTCAGAGAGTCTGTAATTTTTTTTAAGCCTTTTTGAATTCTTGACTACCATGTTCACCAGCAACAAATCCAGGCAAACACTTCTAGATGAAATGAAATCTAAACCTCAGCTTTTAAAAGTTCTGTTTATAAAAAAGAGGACTGAAGAGGGTCCAAACACCAATGATTTCAGGGGGAGAAAAGAGAGATTGAGAGAGAGAGTGAGAGGGAACAAGAGAGAGAAATTGGCTGGTGAGAGACTGGAAATTTTTTTCCCATTCCCAAGAGGCTTAATTTTTATCTTTCTTTTTCACACTGTAAAGTGTCAAATTAAATTGCAAAGTTAATTCTCATCACTAAGGAAGGATTGTAAATGCATTAATTAAGGATTACTGGGTATTTTAATTTTATTCATGAGAATGGAAACTTTTTAATAATTAAACATTTGCTTGTCCTCTTTTACATATTTATGTTATAGAGTATTATGATTTAACATTAATACTTTAGACTCTAGGCTCTAGAGACTTGGATGACTATTTTAAATTAAAAGCTGTGCTTATTGATAAATTTGATTTTATAAGTTATAATGCTGGAGTTCCTTTGAGAAATTATGTCCTTTTCTTGGAAGATAAAGTCCTTAACAGGATAAGATCTTATCTTGCAGGAAACCATGAATTCACTGTGGAGAAGAATGATTTGGATTTCACTCTGGAAGAACATGAAGTACCTTTGAGTACTTACTGTCTCTTTCAGTGATTTATCTTATGCATGAAAATAATCTTTGCATTTTCAAAACAGATGAGTCCATCCTTACAGAAATTGAACAGTTGTTCTGCAAGAAAATCTAAGAGAAAGAAAAATGAAATGGTTTCTTTTTGCTAAGGTAACAATAAAAACAAGATAAAAAAATTTTTTTAAATCCTGGTATCTTTTACTGAAAATCCAGGTATTTAATGATTATGTCAAAACTTTTATTTTAAACAGTGAGGCATTAATTCAGTGAAAAAGTTGGAATTATTGTCTTCTTTACAAAAAGAAATGTTGAAGACATTGTAAATTCTAAATTATGAAAAAGTAATCTGAAAATAAAATTATAACCAATTTAAAATTAAAGACTAGCCCTAGCTGATTTTGCTCAGTAGTTAGAGTGTCAGCCTGTGGACTGAAGGGTCCCAGTTCAATTCAGGCTAAGGGCATGTACCTCGGTTGCAGGCTCCATCCCTGGCCCTGGTCAGGGCATTTTCGGGAAGCAGCCAATCGATGTGTCTCTCTCATATCTGTGTTTCTCTCTCCCTCCCTTCCCTCCACCCGTCTCTGAAAAGCAATGTAAAAAATATCCTCCTGTGAGGATTAAAGAAAATTAAATTAGCCCAGCTGGACGTGGCTCAACAGTTGAGCATCGACCTAGGATCCAGGAGATCGGGTTCGATTCCCGGTCAGGGTGCATGCCCAGTTGCAGTTTCGATCCCCAGTTGGGGGCGTGCAGGAGGCAGCCGATCAATGACTCTCTCATCATTGATGTTTCTATCTCTCTCTCTGAAATCAATAAAGATATTTTTTTAAAAAAAATTAAAGACTAAGTTTCTTTTTCCAAATTTGCCTTACCTTTTAACATTTCATTTGGATCCCTCTGCTGTGTTCTCTCAGTAAATAAGCTTCCTTATTCACAGATAATATTAAAAAATATAACTTCACAGAAAGTAAACAACATTGGAAGTTACAGTGCTTCAAGCAAAACTAAATTATAGTGCTTTAAATGGCACCAACAGAGTTTTTTGTTTTGTTTTTTTAATTAAATCATGGGTTTTTGTTAACAAAATAAAAGCTTTAGCTTTTTATACATGAATAGAAAATATGTGTATAGATGCACACTGTCCACTTGTCACCTTGATGGACAGAAATTATTATTAACAGTAGTGTAATACAGGCATACAGAGTCTGGAATTCTGTCTCTGTTAAGATTTAGAGCCTGCCAGTGGTAGCAGCTGTTTTAAATTTAAGAGGACAGGAGTGAGTTAGCGACATTCTGTAAGAAATAAATGAGCCCTCAGCACACACCAATTGCTGGTAAATTCAGAAAATAATAAACATTCTTCTTTGAGCGAGGAAGCAAGATAGAAAACACACCTGCAAAGACTTATTTTCAAAACAGAAAAGATGTTGCTCTGGAACTGAGATATTTGCTGAAGTTTCTCCATTACTCTATTTTCACCTTTTTTCATTCAGGACAGTCCCCTGACTTCAGTTGTTCTCATAAAATCCTAGATCTCCTGATTTAAATAAAATAAAACCCAAAACTTCACAATTCAAAAATGTCAGCCTCAATTTTAAAATCCAAGTAATTCACTATTAACATTTTGTTCACCCTAACTTTCTTCCTTTAGTCTGTGGTTCCACCACCCCCCCCCCCATGAAAATAGAGTCAACATATTTTACATAATGAAAAAACAAAAATCAAACAAACAAAACCCATCAAAAAGCAATAAAAAACTGTGCAGAAAACTAAACAGTCCTTAAGCCATACAGTAAAGGGTTTTGCTTAACACCATATTAAAACTAGATAGTATGTTTTATGCTTTATCCTATGGTTGGCATTCCTGAGAGTTGGTGGAAAACTTTGGACAAACCTCTTCTTTAAGTCAATTGTGTGAAATTTTAAACTATCAACTTTCTAGTATTGTAAATATCACATAATTGATGTAAATGAAAAATTTTGTATTTCTTAATAAATCTAACTTTAAAAAAAAACAAATTCTTCCAAGTTGCCATTTTAATTTCCTGAAATAGATCCTTGTATCTGTCACTTAACACCCTATAAACTGTATGTACTTCTATTTCCTTGTCTTAAATCATAATTTAAAAAACCTCTAAAAAGAAGGATCATATTCAGAGGAAAAGTAAAAACTGAGATTAAAATATAGAATAGCAATGTAGACTATAATATAATCAAACTATAGTTCTATGTCATAATTTTCTTCTAAAATTAGATGGCTATCATCAAAATAGCTCCCTGTATTTGTGGTTTTTCAAAACTTTATGTTTTTGGCATCATCAGAAGTATCACACAGAGAGAGAGAGAGAGAACACATAGGCTGAGGTAAATAAACTGAATTGACAAAATGTGTTATGTATTTTAGGTCACTTGCAGGCTACACAATAAATTAAAATACAGTATTTTTGCAAATGAACTCAGCCCAAGCTTTATAAAACTGTATTTCAATAATAAGGATACATATCAATTATTGCTTATAATGAAAATTAGTATTATAAACTTTAGGGTAGTTGTTGTAAATTTTAAGGAAGGTAAAAAAATAAAATAATTCCCATTGCCATGATTTACATTATTGCTTGCAAACATGACATGAAGACATGAGAAATAAGATCCTTTGCACTTATAAATGCCAATCATTACCTTTCAAACCACATAAAATTAGAAGCTAGAATTAAAGCAACAACAAAAACGAAAAGGAAAAAGAATTTCAGCGTTGTGCTCCTCTCGTTTTGATAGATTTTTTCCTCCTATTGCTATTGGGATTGAAAAGAAGTTTGTCCTACATTATCATTTCCATATAAAACTTGGGTCTGCATGTGGTGTCTCTCTTACATCGAAAGATCCTTGGGGGTAGAGGATACATTTTTACTTATCTGTCTGCCAACATTTTGCAGTGCACACAGAAGTTCCTTAAAATGCAATTTAAAATTGAAACAAAAAATAACACATCTTGTCCTTAAATTTAATCTCAAAAACATATGAACAGCTGCTTTGAAGAGAAGGAGACAAGCAAAACTAAATCATAGAAAATGGTTGTCAAATCCTTTAGCTAGTGACTTGAAGGAGCTACGTTATAATCTTTGATGTCTAGTCTAGTTCAAGTCTTGAACCTACAGGAGCAAAGCCTCAGAAGCCCTGAAGCCCAAACCATAGAAACCTAATGTGGAATTAAATAAAAAGCATTTTGTTGAAGATGGATTCATGCATTAAGAATCCTTGATGCCCATCTTCTAATTTGTCTTTAATCTTCTGGGAAAAAATAATTTTGATATAATCTACGTTACAAACATAACAGTAACTCAAAAGTATGCAAAAGTAATTATTGCTATTAACTAAATATTGGAGATTTTAAAGCTATGAAGAGATTTTAAGGAGACAGGATCAGAAATAATTTAAAAGATGCCCTGGCCAGTGTGGCTCAGTTGTTGGAGTGTCATCTCGTGCAGCAGAGGTTGCAGGTTCAATTACCGGTCTGGGCACATACCTAGGTTTCAGGTTCAATCCCCAGTCAGGGCTTGTAGGGGAGGCAACTGATCCATGTATCTCTCTCACACCGATGTTTCTCTCTCTGTTCCTCCCTCTCTAAAAATAAATAAATAAATAATAAATAAATAAATAAATAAATAAATTTAAAAGATGTCAGCATTCTGAAATGAGGAGAAAATGCTCAGAAAAATCTAAATTAATATTGAATTTATGTTTTGTTACATATTTTAATTTCTTACAAATATTTTTAAATGTGTAAAATTAGAATTTATATTACAGAATAAAGCTGACTTTTCAGAAAGTAGACTTACTTTAGATCTGTTGTGTTTATTCATTCAGTACACATCCATCAGTGCTCTTGCAAAATACTGTGATACTGACTTACAGAAGAAAAATATTACTAAGGCATTGATTTTCAAGGGTCTTTGAGTTTAATGGAGGTGATAAGATGGTAGGAAGCAAATCATACAAGATATAAAACTAAGTATTACTAAATTTCAGTATGAATATAAGTTTTAAATAAACATTTGGCAATTCAAACTTGGCCATGACCAAATAGGTTTAGTAAGTGAATATTTATACATATATAGTAAGGGCTACAAATGCATTATTAGCTACTTATCCCAAAAATGTAAGGATAATTCATCATTATAAAAAAGTCTAGTTCATTAAATTGACAATTTTAAAAAATGCATTTATCACTATATACAAAAACACATTTGATAAACTTTAGCAGCAATTAACCCAAAACCAAAACAACAAAAAACACAGCAACCATAATGCAAAAGGCAAGTGGCTAAAGCCATCACTATGAAAATCAAGGGTCAGTCTTGAGGCATAAGCCACACCAGTTATTTTAGCAAAGAAAATTAAATATAAAGAAATATTAACTAGGCACCAAATTATTCACGAAGTAGTTTTAAAAAGGAGAGAGAACTTGGGATCACAGCAGTAGCAATTTCAGAAAGCAGCTACAACACTATAATTGAATAGGATTAAGAAGGGAGATTGGATTTCTTAAAACGTAGAAGCCTGGAGAAGGACCCTTGTGGAAATGAAACTCTGACTTCTAGTATCTCTGAGGGGTGGTGGCGCAATGAGGTGATTTCTGCACATACTGAAAATTGTTCATGGGATACTTCTGCTCCCATGGGAAGGAACTGCTACTGCCAAGATGAGGAAGCATTGGTGGCATGATGCTCAGGAGAACAGGGAGCAAATAAGAAGCCCCCAGAAAACAAATAGAAAGGAGCAAGTCCCTTCTTACCTCTCCAGCCTGTGATCTCTCTACCAGCAGTGATTGACAGGGAGTAAACCTGCAAAGCAAAAACATGGTTTGCAGAGTTCTAGCCCTAGCACCAAAAACATAGCATCTAAAGGTAAGTTTGTAACTAAGAGGTAAAAGCTTAATAAATGACATATTTGCTATCATCATTATTATTCAAAATTGTTTTGGAGATCTAGGCTAATGCCAAAAATAAGAAAACAAAGTAATCAATAATAATCAATATAAATCCAGGGGGGACATTCTTTTACTTGCAGAAGATGTTATTATACCTATAAACCCTAAGAAACAATATTAAATTATTTTTTAAAAATAAAAAAGCAGGTAAGGTGGCAGGATTAAGATAAATATACAAATATAAATGGATTTTTCTCTGTACTTACTGCATCAGTTAACTTTGTTGTGTAACAAAACAACCCTAATGTTACAGTTGCATTCAAGAGGAAACATTTATTTCTCACTAACATTCCATGAGGCTGAGGGCTGGTGTTGGGAGACCCCTTTCATGAGGCTCCCATGATTCTAGATGTTTTGCTGAGTATGTTAAGCCTTCAACACCCTGATAATTTTTTACCCAGCTATTTCTCACGATTGGGTTTGCAGTGAGCAACCTTGCAGGAGGAGGTAATTTTCACCTCTGGAACAAGGAGCAGGCTTGCTCACTGCTTGCTATAAAACGATGGGATTTAAAGTTCAGTGTTCCTCTCCTGTAATGCAACCTACTGTGTGTTCAGGCATCCATCTAGGCACCTTTGCATCACCAATGCGGGAGTGGAGACTCAGGTAACCAACAAAAGCATGCTGATAGTCTGGCTGCTATCTTTTGTCTCTGATCCAGGAGTTATGTGTCTTCTGTCAGCGTCCATGAAAATGGCAATATAACATCTAACCTTGAAAGTAAGGTAAAATATGAGATCTTTCACAGTTCTTGATAATTGGCTGTTACTCTGCTCCAAGCTATGAAGTAGCTGCACTTCTGCTTCACGAGCATTCTCATTCCAGGATCTAGGCTGAAGGGGCAGCCCCTACATGGACACTTTAATGCCAAAGAACAGAAACTCAAGTGGGCAAGTATAATCACACAGTTGAATTTAAAGTTTCTGTTTAGATGTGTTTATGTCATGTCCACTGACATTCATTGGCCAAAGTAAGTCACATGGCCAACCCAAATGGGGATAGGAAATATGCTTCATCTTTAAGAAGGTATTGTGAATTATATCTAATAAACATGAATGCATAATCCTCTTACCAAAGAGGAGTAGTAGATCATGAGTAATACAATCTACCTGACTAGTTAAAGATAAATAGGAAATAGAACCCTCCTTTTCACAATAGAAAAACAAAACAAACTCCCCTAAAACCAAAAAAAACACAAAAGCACACACATAAAAAGAATAAATTTAACAAAAAAATTACAATATCTATGTGAAAAACATTTTTCTTGAAAGATAAAACTCAATAAATGCAAACTTTTACCTTGTTACTGGATGGAAATATAAAATTATTTAAAAATTCCATCCTCATTTTAATGCAAATTAAATAATCTTAGTTTCTGGTGTTCTTTAAAATTAAAATAAATTACATGTCTACATGGACTAGGGGTGGGGGTGTATCATTCATGAGAAACTGTTAAGTGACAAAGCAAGCTGCAGAAAAATGTGCAATATAATAGTATTTGTATAAAATAAAAACAGTACATATTTTTGTGTTAAATATGAATATATGTTTGTAGGAGCACGAGGAATAGGGGAGATAGATCATTTGATTTACCTCAGAAGAGTGAATTTGTAAGAGACTAGGGGAATATTTCTTTTTTCTTTTTATATCTTGACCTTGTTTGACAGTGGAGTTTAGTCCAGCAGTAAATAAGAAATCAGAGAATCATGCAAATATTTTAAATCTTGTCTAAGTCTCTATTAAAAGTTGGTATGTTTTGGGCTACTGATATAGGTATATGCATAGATTAAAAAATATTTTGCTAATTGGGCTCAGTCAGGTATGAGGGGAAACTAAGCAGTTATCTCCTGCCATCAGCATTGCTTTACTCTTCAAAACCAGCCTGGCACTCTTGAAAATACCACTCATTAAAAATTTTCTTTTTTTATAAGGTAATTGAAGATGGCAGCCAATACGCAGATTTGATGAGGCTCAGTTATATATCAAGGTTAGAGCCAGGCTTTCTGCATACAACGAGGGTTCCACTTTTTTATGCCTAAAAACACTGATCAAAAGAACCATAGAGCCCACATTTCAGTTTTTATGACATTTAAAATCCACACAAACCTTATTTTTATATGGGTAACCTTGTTATTAGAGTGCAGCTCTTTGCAGAATGTAATATTAAATACCAGAACATATTAAGAAACTGTGATGGCTGTGAAGATTTTGTGTAAAGTAGCCCTTTTAATGACTGAAGAACCAACTTTACAACACTGTATAAATTCTCAGGAGCTTATGCATTCGAAGGGCTGCTGAAAGTTTATCTGAGAGGATATTTTGAAGCTATCCCAGAATTTTTTTGCTTATCTTCTGTAATCAAACACTAGAATGCCTTATCTGATGATACCACATGTTGAATTTTGCAAGGGATCAAGTCATGGCTTTTTCTTGCTATTAGTTTTATGCATCTTATGACTGCCCCCAAGAACTTTGTGCTATACCGTGTGTTGTGTGTCTGTGCATGACTTGTGATTAAGATGCTGTGGAAGAAAAAAAGCTGTTTCTCAAGCCTTTGGGGTTCCAACCAAACCTAAAATCTTTGAAGCCCTGTCAAAATTCTTCTAAACAAATGAGCTTTAAAAAAATATTGGTAGGAATGTGCATTAATGATGCCCCAATGACATGGATTCACAGTGAAGAATTCAGCAGGAGGGGTGGATCAGAGTTATTCACTGCCCAGCACTCTATAAGAATGAGAATTATTCATATAATTGCCAAGGTAGTCAACCCCATGAAAAGTACTAGACTATATGCCTTACTTTGAATATTTGAATGTTCATGACAAAGTTCTTATGTTCAATCCTGAAGTTTCTTTTAAAAGGTTATCAAAAAGAAACATATTTGGCTGAAGAATGCAGGGACCTTATTTTTAGAACATCAAGGAAACTACCAACTACTTCAGACCTTCAAAACTAATAATTTGATCCTAGCCATATTTGGCAGGTATATTTGTAATTCTGTATATGGAACCTGACATTTTAAGAGGTAAACATCGATATTAATGTGTTAAGTATACTTCAGACAGTTATAAACTCCAGCTAAAGGGAGAATAAATTATTCTTAAAAAAAATAAAAATAAAATGGTCTCTTTCTGACCTAATTATTAAAAATGATGTCAGGGAAAAATGTAAAATATCATCTAGTCTGCTTGCAAGATAAATTCAGGTAATATTTTCCTGATATTGTGGCAGAAAATTCCATTTGGAAATTTGGGAGGAAATTTTGACTTGCTCACATTTCATATTTGGCCAAGCAATCCCCAAGAGAAGATCTGGGGAATAAATTTGATTTTGTTGTAACTTCCAGAAAATTATTTGGAAAATTTTGGGGTAAAAGAGGTTCTTATTTTACCCAGAATAAATGGCAGGACTTGCATGCCATTACCCAATTTTTATTAACTATATTTATGAAACTTTTTTCTTTAACTTCTGTATTACTGGCTCTGAAAACAAAGCAGCATGATAGGCTTGATGTTAAAAATGGCTTATATTGTGTTCTTGCTCCCAACTCTCTTCCAAACTCTTGCTTCCAAAGAAAGCTCAAGATTAAAAATGTATGTCTCAAGTTAAAAATTAAATCTTTTTTCTAAAATATAGTTGCTTTTATTTTAACTTCTATTTAATTCTACAATTTAAAATGGAATCAAAAGAAACCATGATTTTGAAATAAGGAAACAGGTTAAAATTCTTGCCTCATTTTTGCTGTTTCAGGGAATACACCCTTATCTGAAGCAATATAGAAGTGATTGCAATTTCCTGTGTATACTGTGTATTTTATGTTTCTTTGCCTTCTCAGATTATGCTTTCCTTCCCTAAAATTCACTTTTTCTCAACTTGTTAACTAAGATAATTCCTTCTTGACCTTCAAATCTCAGATCAAGTGAGTAATTTGCTCTAAAGAGCCTGGTTCAGATGGAGTGGCCTTTCTTCTATTCTCTGCAACACCCTATTCAACCTTTTATTCTAGCCTTTTCCACAAACTGTGTGCTCCATGCTGCCTGGGACCATCCTTTATTTGGTTTGATATGTGCAGCCCCTCTCAGAGAGTCTATGACATGCTAGTCTCTCAATATACATTGGTTGCCCAATATTTATAGGTAAATACATGCAGGAATACACATCACAGAAAATAAGTAGAGAGAAGTCAGTGATTAGCTAGGTAGTAGTGGGCAGTCAGGAAAAGATATACAGAAGAGGTGACACCAAACAGGATTCTAAAACTGAAGAGGCCATGCCACATACAGGGCAAAACTGAAGGAAGCGTGAGGGGGGGAATCTCAGACGGGGAAAGAGTCTTAAGGGAAGAAAGGGAGGCCGGGAGGGAGGCAGGGAGGGGCATCACTAGCAAAGAGGTAGAGAAGTAAAAGGAGATTTAAGGCAGTGGTGGGGGGGGGGGGAGGCTGTGGTAAACTGGAGGGCACGAGCCTCATTTAAAGAAGGGAGCCATTACAGGGCTTTTACAGGTTCTTTTCATATAGGAATTTGGAGCCGAATATTACCATAGCTGCTTTTTTTGACAGAAACTTACAATTGAATATGAAATCTCCCAGTTTTTAGATATTGGTAACTTAATGTCTTAACACAGGCTAGAAAGACACAGCCTTGGGCTGAGTTTGACTGCTGACTTCTGCTTTATGTCCATAACAAGAAGCATGTAAACTGTGGGAAACAAGCTGTATTGACTCACCGGGTCGTGGTCAGGTGGTGGTGCTGGAATGACGTAGAAACGCCCGTTTTTCTCCCTGTGGCATTTCCCGAGGGTGAGGAGCACTCTGATGAGAGGGTGCTCTCCTTGGGAACATTCTCTGTCAGTGTGAGACCACTGCCGAGCCTGTGGGTAACCCTGAGGAATTTCATACTCCTGACTGACATGGAAAGATCTGGAAAAACCACTCTAGATAGTTTAATTTCACACTCTAAATAAATCACCAGGGAGAAGGCAAAGGGGGAACAATAAACAGCTCAAGGACAGAAATGTGGGGACACTTTCAGGGCCCTTGAAAAGAAGAAAAGGAGGAAAGCAGAACAAGGAAAACAAGGAGAGTTTGCCATGGAAACTGAGGGAACAAGGCCATGAGGTCATTTATTACAGTTATGCTCAGGTTATATAGTACATTTGTTTTTTATTAATAAAATGACATGAAAAGTAATTTTAATGACTATTAAATTATTTCTTCAGCATTCTTTTGCATGTGGGTTCAAGAGTTAACATTCCCTAACAAATAACACAGTATGAGAAAAGAGATTTGAGGCTAGTTTCACATCTGCTTTACTTTAACCTTTCTACACAGGAAAAACAGTCCTGATGATTTCGCCCAGTTTTTAAACTTGGAATTGTCTTACCTAGAACTGAAAGCCCTCACACATGATGAAATGAATATGTGGTGGTGTCGAAACTTCGGAAACCTGGCATGGAATTTTCTTCTTAGATTTGAAATTCACCTGAGAAAGATCTACAATTAGTACACAAATACAGGGCAGTGTTCAACCTCATTAGGAATCCAGTATATACAAATCAAAGCAGCAATAAGAGAGCCTGAATGGTTTGGAATACTGCTGGTTTCTAGTGCTGGCTACTTTGCTGTTACTTCTACTTTGAAACAGTGCCAGAGGTTGTACATTTGGGACAAACCCTATAAAAAATAATTTGGCAAAGCATTTCAAGAACCACAAAATGTCCTGACTCTTTAGTTTTTGAAACTGAATTTGAAATCTATAAAATACAAGAAAAACTACATATATAAGGATTTTTTGTGTCACCTGTATTTACAAGATATCCAGTGTACCTAAAATGGCTATTAATTAGTTCAGTAGATTATTGCGGTTGGTGTCCCTGGAAGCAGAGCCTGAGATGGGGGTTGTGCAGTGACTTAGAGAGAGTGCTTGTAGGTAAAACCTACAAGGGAGTGAGGGACTCGGGGTGGGGCTGAGGAAGAATCGAGGTGAATATGTGGGTTCAGCTGAAGTCTAGCCTCAGCCTGAGCCAATGGGGTGCTCTGAAGTGTGAATAGCCCCACAGATTAAACGCACCTTGAACAAGGATCTGGCATTTTTCAGGTGTCAGTCATTGGCTGAATGTCATCTCTAGCGAGAGGGTGTAATGATCCCTGCATTTCCAGGTGAGGCATCTCCTGTCACTCTGGAGAAAGGTTTAGCTCATTGTATCTGGGGGATGGACTCACTGACCCAGTGGGGTCTGGACATTGGCAAGCACCCCTCTCCTCTCCAGGTTGGAAAATATGATTGCTATGTCGAATCCAGCTCAATTATAAAATCTAGTGCTCACAGAGGGCAGAACTCCTGGACTCCAGTCAGGTTTTATCAGCCTAATCCTATTTCTTTTCCTTCTACAAACAGCATGCCTCTTTATCTGCAAATGGCTTCTTCCAGTGGAAGCTGCTAAGTTATTCCTCCAATACTCCCTGTACCCTTCTCCCCACCACTCTGACCTTAGAGAGAGATGGATAGACAGACAGACAGACATTGGAAAGGTACTTTCTCTTTCCAAGCCTTAGTTTCTTCAGCCACGTAATGGAATGATGCTTCTTTCCTCCCTGGCTGGTGTGGCGGTGGGAATGTTCGTTCTGCAGGCTGCGGAGCCGGAATGCCTGGCTTTCGTTGTTGGCTTCACCGTGCACTAGCATGAGACCTTTGGCACAGTAGTCTCTCTAGGCCTGTTTTCTTTCCCCAAAAAGGAGCATAATAAGAGTACTTATCTTCTAAGGGTTGATTTGAGATTAAATTAATACCACTCAAATGCTTAGAAGAATACTTGGTACATAGCAAGCATTAAAACAACATTGGCTACTAATTTGTTAGATATTATCATGACTTTCAAATTAAATAATGTATATAAAGAAAATAATAAGTGTTCAATAAATTCTATAACAGACTCAAATGTTAGTCTTGAAACTATAAAAATCTCATAGCAATATTTTTTCTGATATATCTCCTCGGGCAGTGGAAACCAAAGAAAAAATAAACAAATGGGATTACATTAAACTAAAGAGTTTTTGCCCAGCGAAGGAAACCATCAACAAAATGAAAAGACAACCCACTGAATGGGAGAACATATTCATCCATGATACATCTGATAAAGGGTTAATATCCAAAATTTATAAAGAACTTATAAAACTCAACTCCAAAAAAAAATCCAATTAAAAAATGGGCAAAAGACCTGAATAGACACTTCTCCAAAGATGGCCAATAGACATATGGAAAAATGCTCAAAGTCACTAATCATCAGAGAGACGCAAATTAAAACCACAATGAGATATCACCTCACACCTGTCAGAATGACTGCCATCAACAAACAACAAGTGCTGGCGAGGGTGTGGAGAAAAGGGAGCTCTTGTGCACTGTTGGTGGATTGCAGACTGGTGCAGCCACTGTGGAAAGCAGTATGGAGTAACCTCAAAAAATTGAAAAACGGAGCTTCCTTATGACCCAGTGATTCCACTTCTGGGAATTTATTTGAAGAAACCCAAAACACTAAGTCAAAAAATATATGTACCCCTATGTTCACTGAAGCATTAGTTACAATAGCCAAGAACTGGAAGCAGCCCAAGTGTCCATCAGTAGATGAGGAAATAAAAAAGCTGTGGTACATTTACACAGTGGAATACTACTTTGCCTTAAAAAGGAAGAAAATTTTACCCTTCATGGCAGCATGGGTGGACCTAGAGAACATTATGCTAAATGAAATAAGCCAGTCAGAGAAAGACACATACCATATGATTTCAGTCATGTGGAATTTAATGAACAAACTGAAATACCAAACAAAATAGAGACAGAATCATAGATAGAGATCAGGCAGACAGCTCTGGTAGCAGAGGATGGGGTGTTGGGGGTGGATGGGTGGAGGGATCGAGCAAAAAAGCAAAAAAAAAAGAGAGAGAACTCATGGACATGGCCAACAGTATGGTGATGGTGGAGTGGGGAGGATGGTGGGTGGAGGTGAAAGATGGCATAGAGGGGATAAATAGTGATGGAAAATAAAATAAAACAACATTGGCTACTAATTTATTAGATATTATTATGATTTTAAAATTAAATAATATATATAAAGAAAATAAGAAATGCTCAATAAATTCTATAACAAGGATTTGATCTGTAGGTATTTCATAGCAAGGGATATATTCTACATAAATACCAACGAAGTTTTTCCAATTTGATGTCATATAGAGCAAATGAATCACATCACATGAAATGTAATGGAGGCCTTATATGTGAAATATTGACAGATCTCTCCTAAGTTTGTATTATTAATTTGGTGTATCTTCTTTCTTCATTTTTTTCAAGGAATATAAAATATCCTCTTAGCATGATGGATCACACCGACAATACTAAAAACAGTCACTAAAAAAAAAGCTTTAATAAAATTCGCCCTCCTCTCCAAGAATGATAATCAAGGAAGGAAGGGAGGGAAGGAAGGAGAGCAGAACAGGGGAGGGAGGGAGGATGGGAGGAGAGAGAGAGAGAAACTATGAGAGTGAACAAATATGACATAAACAAAATAAAATGGTTTTATAAAAATATTATCAGTATGTAGCCTGGAAACTGAAGTCTAGATGTTATCTCCAATTGATCTTAGAAATTAGTCAACACCGGTTCAATGGCACCTATGGCGAAAGGGTACTAGAACAACATCTCATTTCCAGGCAAATGCACATATAAGTTTTCTTTTTGGTAATTTCATGACTTAAAGCAAAGCCTTGAAATCCATTTACAAAGATAATGAAACATTTAAATTAAGTGTTGAAATATGTCTTCAAGGTAATACAGGTGTTTCTCCTCTAATGTGATATGCATTTCCTTAGAGAATTTGTGTTCTACAAAATCATGTACCAGGAGTTTATGAAGAAATACGGTTGGAGCAGGCCACTCAAAACAATGCAACTTTGTAACCAGAGCACTATAAATACAAAAATTGGTTCCTGGAACAAAAACTTCAAGAGCCCAGTTGGGCAGCTCTCAGAGTCTAGAAAATGCCGCAGTAGAATAAGAGGGGCAGAGCTGGCAGGGCTGCGATAGTGCAGGTGGCCGAGGCTGTGGGATCTGTGAAGGTGGGCACTGGGGGCTACTTCTATGGGGAGGGTGCCCCAGAGGCCAGCGATATTTATCTTCTTAAAAATGCAGCTTATAGGTTCCTATTGCAAGTGTGGTAATCAAGATGAGTTTTTTTTTTTCCTTTTCTACTAACGGTTATAAGGTCCCCCTTGCCTAGAAAAATATCACGAACCAATACAATTTCCTGGTCCAACGAACCTCATTTCTGCCTGTGAGTTCATTTGCATTGTAGGTTCTCTAATGTGACCAAAATGGTATTAAGAAATTTTATAGCCCAGCTGGTGTGGCTCAGCGGTTGAACATCGACCTAGGATCCTGGAGATCACAGCTCAATTCCCAGTCAGGGTACATGCCCGGGTTGCAGGCTCGATCCCAGTGTGGGCTGTCCAGTAGGGAGCCGACCAACGACTCTCTCATCATTGATGTTTCTCTCTCCCTCTCCCCCTCTCCATTCCTCTCTCTGAAATCAATAAAAATATATTTTAAAAAAAGAAATTTTATACATTAGAAAAATTACACAGCAACTTACTGAGGAACAGTTTGACTACCTGAGAGTTATAAGTTGATTAAAGTGTTGGGGATCTTTGAGAAATATTGCAAAGGGGTGAGGTAGATGGAGCCAAAATAATAAGAAGAAGGATTAATACTTAGATAATGTCCAATGCATTCCTAACACGCTCTAAATGCTTTTTGTGGATTAACCCACTTAAACCTCACAGCAATCCTTATAAGGTAGGTTTTTACCACCTCACTTTTACAGATGAGAGAACTGAGGCACAGAAAGGTTAAATCACTCCTCGTGCAAGTCGTAAATGGGATCAGAACCCAAGCCTTCTATTCTAAGCCATCTGCCTGCAGGATCCTAGTGAACCCCTGAATTAGGCAGATGAAGCTGTCCCAGGCACGGCAGCTGTGTGAAAACATTCTGTTACCTGAAGCCGGGAGGGAGAGAAAGCTTGCTGGACAGACAGACAACGCAGCTCCTGGTGTGGTAGCTCGTGTGCTGTCATCTGCCATTGTGAGATCCTCACAGATGCCAGTGCCAAACATGCTATGCTTTTTCATATGAGAGTGTAGCATTATTTTGTTGGGTTTTTTTAAAAGTAGATACTAGAAGAACAGTCTGACTGTTTCTCTAAAATACAAAGGATCTTTGGGAACCCAATATCCATTATTAGAATTTTCCCAATGGGGGAGGGTAACAGGACAGGGGGGAATGGAATTAAATCAATAAACTGAAATAGGAGGAAGGACTGTTAAAGAGAGAGAGCTGTGGTGCAGAGGAGGGCCTGGGATCAGCCCCTAGGGTTGGGACGGTCTCCGAGGAACAAGGAGCGTCAGGTTTGTGTCCAGGCCTCGGCTCCAGTGACAGGCTGAGGAGCCTGAGGAACAAAGTGGCCCGGGAGACTTTGGACTTAAGATCCACAAATCTCTGTATGCTCTTTTTACCCTCAGCCTGTTTCCAGCTGTTTCCAACTTCAAAAGGATTAAAGGATTGTAGCTCACTGAGAACTTGGAGAGTAGGAGGGTATTTATGGCTGATCCCAAGGCTTAGGAACCAGAGAAAGAAGGAAGCCTTGATCCCAAGACACAGGTGGGTAGAGTGGAAATCAAAGCAATCTGACAAGCTCAAGAATTCTTGGAGAAAAAGAATTAATTAACCCAAGGCCAAGAAGCATCCCAGGGGGACAGCCATATGGAGGCCAAGCCCATCCTGGTGTAGGGAGTTCCCTTCTCTAGGAACTGATCACTAGGTCCTGGGAGCCAGTGGTCCCAGTTTCCATCATAGGGGGAAGACTGGGGAGACCAAGGAGCCCCTAGTGCCTTTGCTTGGAGAACAGAGATTCTGGAATCCCATTTTAGAACTGGAAGGGATTTCCCAGAAGAAAAATGAGGTTGTGTAAGCACATATAATGTAAGAAAATAGGAACTTTCAGGGCACCATTTTTAGCTCAATACAGTTAAATGATGAGGTGAATGGGAAAAGAAGGGATATAACAGGAAAGATTGAACTCAGTTTTATCGGAGGTGATTCTTAAACCACCAGGGATAATATTTGGCCATGAAACCAGGATTGGTGCTCAAGAGGTCCATGTTACTAGGTTTGAGGAATGGAGGCAAGAAGAACCAGCCAAGGTCTAAGATGGGAGATGAGCATTTCAGTAACTGGGGCTGGCAGAGGGGTGGACAGTTCAGGTCTGTATCTTCCGACTGCGAGCATCAGATGCGATACACTCATGTGCTTGTTAACAGGCCACACTCCTGGGCTACTCCTCAGACCTATTAACCCAGGATTTCTGGTGCAAGAAATCTGTATTTCTTTTATTTTAAAAATTTTAAATATGTTTTTATTGGTTTCAGAGAGAGGAAGGGAGGGGAGATGGTGATAGAAACATGGATGAGAGAGAAACATCCATTGGCTGCTTCCTGCAAGACCCCTACTGGGAACTGAGCCTGCAACCCATGCATGTGCACTGACCAGGATAAACCCATCTCCCACCCTACCCCAGGCCCCCAAGTGTCCATTGTTTGTGTCCAAAGACTGTTTATATATGTTTATAAGTTCTTTGGTTAATCTCTTTCTACCCTCCTTCCCACCTTCCCACCTTCCCTCTGAGATCTGTCAGTCTGTTCCATGCTTCCAAGTCTGTGGCCTTTTAAAATCACAATCCACTTAGAATCAGTATTGGTAACAGGATCTTAAGCACTTGTGAAAGCAACATGGCATATCTGTTACTCTCCATTGACTGATCATGGAGCATCATATCATTTTTTTACTCCCATTTGTTATTTTCTAGCAAATGGTCTTACCCACTGTGGCCAAAGGAACCAAAATTAAATTCTAATATTGCTTGTGGTAAATTTGAAAGGCTGAGGTAATGCAGCTTGGAAATACAGCAAGGTTCTGGAGACAGATGTTACTGCACACAGTTCGGCCTCGTTCAGTTTCTACATGCTTAGGTCATTGGCAAGGGCTGGGAACTTCTGGGAGATTAGACTTGGTCCCTGTCCATAAGGACCATTTTCAGAGAAGTTTATGGGTTGTTCAGGAGTGTCCTTGAGTCTATCAGAACCTTTACACTTAAGAATAGCCATGCCCCATAAGAGTCTGATCAAGGAGATTTGGGGGGGAAATAATCAGAACCCTTGTTACCCTTGTTACTTCTCCATCCAATTGCCAGATAGCACAGGAAACCACGAGGGCGTATGTTTTTTAAAAGTCACATCTGTTCTCTAAAAGTGCCCTTCGTTTTGGCATGACTAAGTGAATGTTAAGACCTCTGCTGAAACAGGTCCTGTACAAGAGTTTATCCTCAGCCTGAAAACCAACCAGAGACATCACATGAGTATGCTTAGCTCCTGTCAAGCGATACCCGATTGCTCTATAGGGGAAAGAGAGACCTTCAAGTGCCCTTGGTTCCAGCCCAAAACTAGCAATTTGGCGAGCTTACCAGGGCAGAATGCTAGATAATTCTTCTGAAAGTTGTCCTGAAATGGTGAAAGCTTTCACTCTAAAGACCTTATCCAAGAAATCTCCCAAGGCCCCATACCATCATGAACTCTACATTTTTCTTTTTGGAGCAGATAAATGATCCTGTCAAGAATAGACCCCATGGTTGCAAAGAGAAGAGAATGACATTCTGAGTAGGAATTCAGTCATCACTTCACTCCTCTGCAAGAATGAAGGGGGGAAAAGGTGTTAGTGGCATAGAACCAAATATAATAGCTTCAGCTGTGGGAAACTCTTTATACATCTTGGAATTTTTGAAGCTAAAGTTGTCTATGCCAAGATACACTCAGGCAATACAACCTGAGAAAACAAAGTTTTAAATAAAGCATTCTGACATCTTTTTCGAATGACACATGCAATTTTGTAATCTACCAAACTTACATCTTTCCTTCCAGCTTGAGAGAGTGCAGCACCATAGGCGTCTGGCCCCAAATCAGGAAGAAAGTTGGGCTTGGCCTCACCCTTACATTCTCTGTGGTAGCCGACCCAAGAGGCTTAGACACAGACAGAAAATTAATACATCACCCCTTAAGCTGAAAAGTTTGGGGGACCTGTGCTCATTCCCTTGATTTCTAAATATAATTATGTACAAAGTCTTGAGCTGGAAATGAGCAATGCTGATGTGAAGTCATTTTGGACCCAGATGAAAGTGGCATGAGCTCCCCTTCATGCTTCAGAAGTTACCCAGGAAACCCAAAGTCATCCTTCTGTAGGCTGGTCACAGTAAGATCTCCACTTTACCTCTGAAAGCCAACCTCAACTTAGTATGATTTTCTGCAGTTTAAACATTCTCATTAAATACCTGAATTTACTTTTTGGAAGAAAGAAATCAGATCATTTATTTCAGTCATAGAAATAACCATATCTTTGGCCTGTATTAAAACCTGTTGGTTTCCCAAGCTCTGTTTGAAATTCACAACATGGGAATTTACAGAATTTCCATAAAAGCAATTGAAATTACAGCATCTCCATGAACTCCCAGGGTGTACTTCTATTAACAAAAGATGTTTTGCTTTACTCACACCTGCTCAATTCTCTGTGGGGGCCCAAGCAATACACATTCCAATAGAGCAGCGTCAATAAAATCAAATAAAAATTAAGTTCCAAGGAATGGAATGGAGACTTTTACCATGCAAAGTGCATTTGAAAAAGAGCTGAGCTTTTGGAACTAACTTTTTTGTTAGAAAATTGTTGCAGAAAGATAGATTTTTTTCAACCATAAGTTGTACAGTTTTGACTTTGTTGAATTCTCTAACAACTTGAACATATCTTCTCTGTTTCTTGTGTGCATATGGGTGTGTGGAGAGGAGGAAAAGGAATGGTTGGGGAATGTTTAGAAGAGGTAGGAGAAAGGGATACAGAGCTAGCAAAACAGGAATTTATTTTTTTGTTGTTGCCTGTTACTGGAAAGAATTAGGGAGGTCTCACAAAGTCTGCCTAAATTAATGTGTTTCTACTCATTAGATTATGGTCTTAAGAAAAGAAAACCCATGTCTTCTTTACTTTAAATATATGAAATCCTATTTCTCTTAAGAAGCCTTCTGTTTATGGAGAGATAAGATCAGAGCTGAATTCCCTCTAAATTGACAACACATTCATATTTATACACAATATCAATATTTCTAGGGCTTTGTTGTTTTGAGTCACGAAACATCTAAGGAATCCTCTCTGTACAGACTATTACATTAATAGTACCTCCCTCCACACACACAAACTCACAAGGGTCATGTTGAATTGCACGTAAAAGCAAGGTCCTTTGGAGAGCAGAAAAATGACAAATACATGAGTGATAAGACAATTTTATTTGTGAGAGAGAAAAGTGCCTTGTTATTTTACAATTCTGCAGCTGCTTTTGAAGGAAGGAGGATCCTAAAGAGGGCCCTTTGCAGAGTGAAGTGATGGGTGTAAGGGTGGCAGATTTAGAGTCTCTGAGGAGGGGCAGGTAGCCCTACATGGGAAAAGCACCCATTAGATGGCAGGAGAGCCTGGACATAGGAAAGACTTCCTCAGAGCTGTGAAGGGGAAGGAAGGAGAGCCAAGTAAGGCTACCCATGGCTGAAGAGGAGCTGGGAGGGGACAGAGATGTGCACTGGGAACTTCTACTGATTTTTCATTCATTCATTAATTCACTGTATTCAGACATCTTTACTAAGCACCAGCTATATGATCGGCTCTGTGCTAGATAGTGGAGATAAGGCAGACAGTGAGCCTCAAGAACCTTCAGTGAAGTATCTCACTTCTTCATGGAGTGGATTTTCTCTTGGAGAACGTAGGAAAGTGCTCAGAGACTTTGCCAAGACTGGCACTGGGTGAGAACTCCGCGGCAGCAAGGAGGACAGCCACACCTGCCTTACTCACATTTCAGAGGGGTTGTCCGTAAAGGAAAAACAAAACATAACAATGTGTTGACTCTAACTTGTCATAACTAACTCAGTGACCAAGAATTGTAAGCATCTAAAAGTAGGAAGGACATGCATAGCTGCTCAGGAATGTGGAGGGAAGGGAATAGTTCTCTTTGGATTGGCTAAGTCACTTCTCAGTACAGTAAGGCAGTTTTATTTAGTTATTTTGTTCTTTCACCTTGCTCTAAAACAGTCTTTGGAGTTTAAACCTCTAGAGCATGTTTTCAATGGAGATGTCCCAACAAACTGTGTTGAAATGAACTGTGAGGCGTGCAGTAATTTCTTACCAATAATAAAGTTCCAAAAGTGTGCTAGTGAGTCACCATGGTTTTTCAAATGAATATTGTGGAAATTTGGATACCTAAAAACAGCTCCTCTTCCCCTAAATCTCTGTCTTCTCCACTGCTGTGACACAGGTGACAGTCTGCTTCTGTTTACATGAGTGACCCAATGGGTGTTCCCAGTATGGTAGCTATAACTCCACTCCTTTCAAGAAGGACATGCAAGTGAACTAGACAGCTATTAATAGGCATTATTATTCTTTAAGGCTAATTTTGGACTCAGTGGAAAGAATACTGTGATTGATTGATAATGTCTGCCATGCATTTGGTAAGGAGTGTGGCAGTGCATTGCCACATATTTGCCATTTCTGAGTTAGATAATTTCTATGAGTTTTTTGGTGTTGTAGCTCTTTAGTTGCTTTATGTTGCAGTGATATGTGTTGTAGTCATCTGTAAGGTTGTATCTTACATAGTTTTGATTCACTCATGTCACCTAGCCTGGTCAGGTCTTGCACTAAAGGAGACTCAATGGATGTTGTTAGAATTTGATTGACTTTATGTATCATTTAGCTGAGTGCTCCTAATCTGTGTGCCCTCTGAACAATTATTGTCATGAAGGTGACACCCATGGCAACCTGTGTCCATATAACAGTTAATATAGGGTAGGTGCACAAAATATTTTTCTCATTAATTGTACTAATGCAATATTATAAATTTCGGTCAATAGTAAAACTGTATTCAACCAGAAATTTCAGGTAACATTGTTGATATATTTTCAGAGCCAGTGCTTTTGGGAACCCATCTAGCATACATGTCCACTTTCCTGACTTGGAGAACACAGCCAAAGGACAAAATGGAAACTGGGAGCATCTCATAGTCCTCGTTCTAAAGACTATTTGGATGGGGAAGATTGGGTCAAAACTATGTAAACTTAAGGCAGCTACTAGAAGTTGCTTTATAAATAAATAAATAACCCAGGTTCTCAGAGTATTTTCTTATAGTGACTTCTTTATGAAAAGACCAGGTAAAGAAAATCCAATAATTGAGTGTTCTGGTAAACCTGGGACAGATAATTCTAGGTTTCTCTATGTCTAGTTGCCCAAGCACGGATAAGAGATTAGGACCGCCAAACTACTGAACATTAGATATAACATATTCTTTCTTGGCTTGCAGAATTAATTTAACAAGCTCACTCGTGTTTCTGGTTTCTTAACACTTCATTCTTTTAGTATTTGGAAGTAGTCAATAGCCACCTTGAATAAGACAGCATCACCTGCCAGTAAACTCACCCCCAGCTTGAAGAATCTTATAGAGAAAACAAATAAGAAAATAATTCTTATTGCAAGGTATTTGAATGAAATTCTTCCTTTTCAAAGGTAGCATAATGCAAGTGTTGAAAGCATGAAAGTTTTTTATTTTTATTTTTTTTATTTTTAAATATATCTTTATTGATTTCAGAGAGAGGAAAGGAGAGAGAGAGAGTCAGACAGACAGAAACATCAATGATGAGAGAGTCATTGATCAAGCCTGCAACCAGGGCATGTGCCCTGACAGGGAATCGAACCCCGATCGCCTGGATCCTAGGTGGACGCTCAACCGCTGAGCCACGCCCGGCTGGCAGCATGAAAGTTTTTTAGAGCTAGACTACCTAGGCATAAATTCCAGCTCCAACATTTACAAGCTGTGACCTTGGGCAAGTATTTAACCTCTGTGATACACTTTCTTCATCTGCAAAGGACAGCAATATTCAGAAAATCTTGCATATTCTGGTACATGAACAGGGTGCCTGGAAATCATTACAAGGCGTGGCTGGAACACCATGTCATCTGATATGAAGTGATTAAAATTATCTTTATGTTACCCTTTTCTAATCAAGCAATTATAATTATTTCCTCTCTGAATATCAGCTTGACTACTGTCATGCAAAGCTCTACTTTATAGCACTGCTCTTTAAATATATGAGTGAGGTCTGCTTCTTACAATGTGCACACCTGGAGAAGGTCAATTCTATGTACACATGGCCTTTCTAGCCACATGATCCATATTTAGGTTCTTACTGATCACCAAATTCTAAAGTCTTAATGTCAGTCAATTCTTCAAAGTGGCTCAAAACTAATTTATTATGGGAGGTAGAGTGAACCTGGAGGGCAGGCACTCTCACAAGAGAACTAGTACTAGGCAGAGACGTTCAGAGCAGCCATGAAGCAATGTTATAAATGGAAAAGTGAACAGTGAGCTAAGGAAGGAAGCCAGAGATCAGCCTGATGGAAACAGTACTGGACCATAGGTCAGAGGGACAGGAAACAGGTCTATGACCATGACCTGAGACAATCAGGACCAGGTGGAGAGGGGAAGTGGCCAGCAGGACAGACTGAGGCAAATGTTTCAGGATGCAGTCTGGGAGCACAGAGAAGATAGTGGTGCCTTTTGAATAGGTAACAACAATGTGATGTGGGATGGGCCTTCTAGCTTAAATGCTTTGCAAATGACCTTGCTTCAGGTCTTCTGAGCTGCAATATTTATGCCATTTAATAATCTGAGTTAGTTGGGCACTCCCATTTCTTCAGAAACTTAACACAGACTTTTGAAGTGTGAGATGGAAGTGAACAGGCCCGGAATTGAAACTCCAATCCCTCTCTTCTTCAGGCCTCCATACTTCTGCTTAGGATGCCTCTGGGGACAAAAGTCCTTTTATGCTCATAAGTTACATGAGTAACACTAGTGGGAATCACATAGCCAACTGACCCAAGTGTGCTGTGCATCACAAGGGCACAGCTGCACAAAGCTGAAGCTGCACAAGCCAACCTCATGCCAATCCAAGATCTTTATTCCTGTCCTTACCCCATTCCCCTCTCTGTAGTCAGCATCACTCTGCCTTCTAAACCACTCGTGTTATAAGTAGTTACAGCAACAGCTACACCTATGTATTGCATTTTAGTATGTGCTATATCCTTTACACACAAGTGATTTAAACCTGGCAATAATCCTTATGGTAGGTATTATTATCATTGTCCCCATCCTATGGATGAGGAAACTGAGGCTCCTAAAGATTAAGCATCTTGCACAAAGTCACTTAACAGGCAACTGGCAGAACTGGGAATTAAATCCAGGTCTGTTTGATATCAAAGCCCAGGCTTTTGACCACTCTGCTGAGGTTCTAATAAGAATGAATTATAGCTACTGATGGATTAATTACAAGAGTGAACATAAGTTTTAGGCAAGATGTTACTACACACAGTATTAATGTTCTAAAATATTTTATCTTCAATTGTGGGGCAAAAGTTTGGGTCCCAAATTCAAAGGACTGGACGCAGCAGGAAGGAGAGGTCTGGGTGGTGGGGTAGGTGAAATTCTTCAGGGCCAGGTGTGCTTCAGCTGGACTGATCATTCTTTTATTCTGACTGGAGAGGGTGATCCGAAAAGGTCGGCAGGCTCTGCCCTCAACCCCCCCACCTCCCCACTCCCGCTTCCAGAGAGATCCGGGAGGAGAACCAGCTCTGGACTGCCTGGGCTCCTTGCCAAACCTATTTTCAGAACCTGCATATATTTGGCCAACTTTCTTATCAACTTGCCCTGTAACCCAGAGCCCCCTGAGACCTAAGACAGACGCGTGCTTGGACGCTTTCCTCCTGCTGTCCGTCCTCTGTCCTCACCCTGAACCTTTCCCCTTCCTCCAGTCCATGTGATGCTGCTGATAATAGCAGCAAGTGTACATCTTATTTACTATCCAAACACTCCACATAGCTCAACTCAGTTGATTCTATTTTCCTGAGCATTTTAGAATATTTTTCTAAATAATTCTTTCTTTGCTCTCATTCTAAAGTACATTCTTAGGTTCCTTATATTATTTTTTACTTCTGATAACAATGTTTTCACAACAAAGCATGTCACTAGGATGCATCTTCTTTGTCAGCAGAGGTACAGTGTTAAGCGCCCTTCTAAATTCTTCCATTACCATCATCCCTGCTTTGCCCCTCTGTCCTCCCACTCACCTCCCAAGCACCCTGCTCAATAGCATTAGCAGCACTTCCCAAGCCTTTCCAGGTGTTTGCCTGTTGAATTTACTTCTAATTTCTCCCACAACCCTTCTTTCCTCTCAACCACACATTTGCAGAGTTGTGACTGTCCTTCAAAATTAGCTCTAAATGTTGCTTCTTCTTATTTGTTTACTTTTAAGGAGTAAGGTCATCAGCCTGGCATCTCAACACTGGCCACAGACACTGTCTCCTCTCCTTTCTCTTCGGCTCTGCTGTTGACTATTTACAAATTGGGACTGACCATAAAACAGTGACGGCTGCCCTGCATACCCCATCACTCCCCTCACACTGAGGAAGGCCTGTGGGCCACACTGAGGCTGCTTGCCTTCCCGTCCATCCCCTTCGAGAAAAAAGAAAAGCATTCAACAGAGATCCTTGGACCTTGCAGGGCCAAAGGACAAAACAAATATCTTTACAACACATCGTAAGTCACCATGAAATGTGTGCCATCATTTTCATGGTTTTGATAAATATGAGGTGTGCCAAAATTAAAGATCATAAATTTGTGAGCTGTGAGGAGATGACTTGGATTTAATAGAACAAACTGCTATATGCAATCTGTCTTCTTAAAGTTAATTAAAGGAAGTGGGAACGGTCATCTATTAACAGAATCTAGCCCTCCAAGGAATAGTTTGTGAATACAAATGCATGTATACATTTGTCCATACGTACGGGCATTATGTGTGTAGATAATAGTGTGTGTCTGTATTTATATACAGCTTCTTCTGATTCAAATAATGAGACCCAAAGGGATTTTTTTCTGATTTGTGAATTTACTCATACAAAGAACATTGTAAAGATATAGAGTCAAATACTATTTCATTGTATGGTCAATGCATACTACTATTATAAAGAATACAATTTTATACTATTTTTCTAAGTCAAAACGACTGGTACACACGTGCACAGGGGTATGCCTGTTTCCCCATGTTATGTATTCCACCCTCCTCTGCACAATCCACACAGAACATTATTTTAAAAGGCCCTACCTAAAGACATTAAGGAATTCTGTACTGACTTCTCTTTTCCAGGTATCTTAAAATATCAAATGTTATAAGGTTATATGTAATATTAAACATTAAAAGATAAAGATATAAACTCAAAGGCAGAGATAGTTACCCATGTTGTCTCAAAACATTTTGGAAAAAGTAAGTTGGCTTTTTTGCATACAGTCTGTCCTGAGTTTTGTATTTACATTAAGTTCCTTATTCTTTACCTTCAAGCTCTCCAACTCAATGGGTCCCCACAGACTCTTATAGCTTTAGGAGAGCTGGGGCTCTTAGTCCAACAATTGGGGAGGATTCCTCTGAATAGCCTTTTAGAGGGCTCCCTGGGGTGCGTGAGCTCAAAAAACAATGAGAGGTGAAGAGAGAAAAGAAAAAGAAGCTTCTTCAACTGAGCCCCCTAAATAAAAAAGATGGCTTTTGAACTGCACCCAAAAGTTAGCAAATCAAATCACTATACACTAGTCTAGAATGTTAGCAGTAGTGTTAACATTGGTTTTATTTGATATAAGCTATATTTTATTTGATGTAAGCTATATATGCCTGTCTGTTTATCTGTTTGTTTATAAAATCAGATGGGAGGCCTTGAGGAGCAAAGGCATCATCTTGAATTGTATGAGAGCACAGGTTTTTCTGTGGGTGTGGTAGGCTTTAACCATCTGTGCTAGCTGCATTTTCACATACTGGTAGTGGCAGCACAAACCGAAATAACTGGTTTGAAAAATATTTTGGCAATACATAGTAAGAGTCATAACACTTTTCATCTGTCCTTTGACACAGAGATTAGTCTTCTGAGAATTTATCCTGAGGGAATGGAAAAACAAATGCACAATTTCCATTGCATCATTATTTTCAAAAGTAAAATCTTGGCCATAAGCTAAAATGCCAATAATAAGGGAATGGTTAAGTAAATAAGGTAAAATTGCTGTATGGAATATGGTACAGCCATTAAAAATGTAGGCTGTGTAGTAACACCCCAAACAAAGCTTAAGGTTTGGATTGGTTATTAGAGTATCAGCCCCCATCTTGGAAACATATTGCTCTGTTGTGATGGCGCTGGAACTCTGCAAACTAGATTTGTTTAGCCTGCTTGTTTCCAATTAGATTCTACCAATAGGGGGCACTAAAGGGAGATTGAAGGCAGGAATGGAGAGAAGGGACAGGCCCCTTCCTGTGTGCTTCCTGTCTTATCAGTTACCCTAGTATTGCCCTGAACTCTGAAGAGGGGCAGTTGATTTCACCAGAAGTTAGTTCTAGTCTCCAGCTTTTGGACTCACACCCAGAAGCTACTTCATCACCTCTCCCTTCAGAGCTATCAGCACCAGCCCTGGTGGTGACCCCTCCCAGAGGTCTGCAGTTCCTTTCCCCAAGCTTCTAGTTCTACCTGGACCTTTTCCCTTTGCTCCTCCACCGTTAATGGTAGCAGCTGCTTCTTGCACTTATGCCTGTTTTGTTCAGGGTCCCCTTTATGCGTTTTCAGTTCTCTAACACCTGTCAAACCAATATCTTATATTAAATTCTCTCTGCTAAATCGTGTTGTTTCTACTTTTCTGACTGGTTAAAAAAATCAGGGAGTAAAGTTGTATGTATATGAGTACAACCGTGCAAAACGATGTAAAAACAAATATATGAGGAAAAGTATTGAAAGGAAATTTACCAAAATTTTAATAGAGGTTGTATCAGACACTGAATTAGCGTTATGAGTGATTTTTTTTCTCCCTTCATTCCTAGATTTTTTTGGTAATGTGGTTATATTACTATCATAGTAAAAATATACATTTATATATTAAAAATGGTATATTTTTATTCCCAGTAAAAGAGCATGTAGCCTGAAGAAAGTTGACTCTGTAAAACCAGATGAATTATAACCTGGGTAATGAAAAGTGATTGCAAATGGGATCACAATTCCGTTGGGGGCATCTTTTGAAAAACATGGGCAGCACAGGAAGACTAGAGGGGAAAATAATATAGCTCAGAAATGACAAACTGAGAAGGTTGATGTGACTTTCCAGCTAATTCTACAACAGCCTATTACACAGATGGCTCAAGAACTCTGGGAGAAAGCTTGGGTTTACGGAGACCAAATTATGCCAAATTCACTTTATTTCCTTTTTTATTGGGTTCATTATGTATTTATTTATTCATTCATTCAATCATACAACGAGCATTTATTACATAACTACAGTGTTCTAGGAGCTGTCTTGGCAATGAAGATAGAAAGACAATCTTCCAATAGGAGAGAGAGGTACATAATATTTAGATGCAGGCAACATATGTCCTAGGAAACATATCATTCTATTTTAAGCTTTTCATTTTACCCAATAATATGCAAAACAGACATCTGTACTTCATACCTGAGACTCACACTTAACTGCACCCCAACCCCCACTTCTGGTGGGGGATGGATTACAGGGACTGGGGATGACAAGGGAGAGGGTTTGGGATAAGGCAGGGGTTGGCGTGGGTGGGAGTGAGGGCAGGTTCAGGGGTGGGGTGGGGCTAGGCACCATCTGGCAGCCAAAACACATAAAACCAGGCAGCATATGTTTTTCACACTTGCTCATCACAGCAGGGCCATCAATCATTCTAAATAAGATGTCCACTCCTTCTCTTGATTTCACATGAATCTTGAATAGTCCACATATCAGATTCCCTGAATTCTCCCTTAAATGTTCAGTGGTCATATACATTTACTTTCTAGCAATAAACAGATTTAGCCATTTAGTAATGGAACTCATTCCATTTTCTTTGCGGACACATCTGTTTTTTTTGGTATTCTATCTGATTTGGTTGTCCTTGTTGATTAAGTATACATAGGACATCAGAGTGAGGGGATAATTTGCACATAATATGATTTTCTATTCTGTGCTAGACTAAAATAAATTTCTGGATTTGTTTGTTTGGTATTCTCTATTGTACATATACATCTTAGTTATTCTAAAAGTCCATTATAATGACTGTGAGGAAGGCAAGGCTAAAACATCTTAGAGGTTAACCAGATATAAATGTTAATAGATCTTTATACATTTTTCCCTGTGATGATAAAGACACTGTCTTCATAAAAATTACAAGCCATTTGGAAATGAATAAAGTAGAAAGAGAAAGTTTCCCACAATTAGCAGTGTAGGGTGTTAGAGATGGAATAAGGGAGCAGGTTTGGTTGAGCATGATAATTAATAAGTAGTGTAATAGTGATTTTAATTTTTAACAGAGATGAATCAAAATGCTCTGCTTCAGGATAAGCAAGACCCCTCCTCCCCCAAATGTGGTAAAAACTCTGGTGGAGGGTCGAGAACACAGTGAGCCTTGGGGAAGAGTTGCAGAGGGGTGATGGTGGATTTGAAGCTGAAGGTCAGGGCTAAGTCATGGCTCCATGCTGCCATCCTTAGCACTAAACTAACAAAAAACCCCAACCAATTTATTATATCCCACCATACTTCAAAACAGATAAGGTGGCCTAATAAAATGTATGTAACATAAGAAGAGAAGGTGATAATAAGTTGTGAATAAGGGCAAGAGAATTGGGGTAAGAAAAGTAAGATTAATCCATGAAAAGATTGGTCCAAAATCAATATTTGTTGAGATAATATACAAAAATATTTGTAGGAGTTCCTATGCATTTGCTGAAAATGGACCACAAGTTTGGTTCCAAGCTTTTAGGCACATATATAAAAAGGAATTGTGATCACATGATTATATTAATGTAATTAATATAATTATTTTATTAATGTAATTAATTATTTAATTATTTAGTTGTTTGAATATACAAACCAGTTGTCAACTAAAGCACAACTCTTCCTGGTACTGAGACAAGAAAGAAAGTTTTCTCCATGTATCTTCATAAAAAGGCACTGAGCAATATAGTGATAAATGTCCCAGTGGCACTTTAAAGCAAAAAAGGCAATGAGTTTTATAAAGATGTTTTTTTTTTCTGTCAACTGCCAAGGGGGCTGGAGTCAAAATACTATCACCCAATTCAGTTAAAGAAACTCTATGAGAATAAAAATTATGTGGTATGAATGTATAACTTATCACAGGAACAATTTTAAAGCAGTAGTTCTTAACTTCTGAGTTGTGAACTACTTTGGGAAACTTTCTGTTCATTTATTTTTTTAAAACAAATATGTATAAAGAGTTAGCTCCATTCCAGGCTATGGCAGCCATGGGAATATGCTACTTGGCTCTCCTGCTGTGGGAGGCCCAGATGCCTCCCTCTGGGTTCACCACCATGTTCCCACCAAGGCCACCACCCTCTCGCCCTCAGCTGCTTCCAGTTCCTGCCAATGACAGAGCACTGTAGAGGTGAGGTTCCTGAGTCATTCCTGCAGGATGCAAGGACTTCGGCTCAAGGGTCTCCCATAGGCCTGGCCAGAACTTTCTTAGAATTGTACTATGGTCTGAGATTCTTTCAACCTGACCTTTCTTCCTTCCCTTTCTCCTTTCCTGGGGGTCAGACCTGCATTGTGGTCTAACAGTTCTGCCTGCCTCCTGCCGCCACCCCTTTGTCCTTTATTTATTTCCCCCAGTAAATTTTGGCCTCTGCTTTTCTGAGGAGCTAACCCGCATGCACTGAGGGTTCAGGTTACCTGGACAGCCACAGATCCTGCTCACCTGGTCTTTGCGTTCTAGAGGGAAAAGACAGAATACAAGTAAGGCAACAAACACGTGACTGAGAGGATTCCAAGACAGTAATGACTACTCTGAAGAAAACAGAACAGGGTCATATATTGAAGAAGGAGGGGCAAGTCTACTTTAGATTGGCTGGTCAGGGATGGCCTCGTTTAGTAAGTTGATACGTACACATCAGAGGCCTGCATGAGGGAGCCACGGGTGTTTAAGGACTGAAGGTGTGTGGGGTCGCAGAGAGAGGGAGCAGAGCAGTAGGAGGATGTGACTTCAGCACTGCAGGGAGGGATCGGCATGTGGGTCCTGGAAGCATAGGTCTAATTTTAGGGGGCTTACAGACCTCCTAAAACTTATCTATAGGTTATAGAATCAAATTTTAAATGGAAATGTATATACTTTAGACAATTTTTCATAAATATTATCTCTTTTTAAAAAAAATAAGTTTATTACTTTTGAAAATATGCTACACCTTTACTATAAAAAAAATTGCTAAATATATAGAAAAATACAAAGAAAATTATCCCAAATCTCACTACTTAGAGACAACTATTGATTGATATTTGGATGAACATTCCTCATGTTTATACATTTTATAGATACAAATAGGTCTAATTCCATACTGTTATATATACTGGATATATGTATTTACTACATATGCTTTTTATCACTCTTCAACATGTTTTGGAGATATGAAATATGTCATTGATTCTAAAATATCTTTCTTTTTTTTCACATTTGCTCCCCTGGAGTTGGGCTGCACCTTACAATACATGGTGTCTTTCCTTCCAGGCAATAGCCACTGCAAGCACATTCACACAAAAATGAAAATGCTTAGGAGAAAATTCATGTGCAAGAGGGAGTTTTCTTTTAACCCTTAGGAAGAGAAGTATTGAGGGAGAAATGTGGGAGGTGATTTGTTGTAAGTGAATCTGAAGTGCTTTATTAGCATCCCTGAAGCAGGTGTCCAGAGTTGGCCAATTTTACATAACTACAAAGCCAGCTTAGGAGCCTGATGACTTTCTCTCTTTTATGTATTAAGAAATTCAGCATCCAGACATTTTTTTAAAAAATATATATTTATTGATTTCAGAGAGAGGAAAGGAGAGGGAGAAAGAGAGATAGAAACATCAACGATGAGAGAGTCATTGATCGGCTGCCTCCTGCACGCCCCTGACTGGGGATCGAGCCCGCAACCCGGCCATGTGCCCTGACCAGGAATCGGACCACTATCTCCTGGATCCTAGGTCG
The DNA here is from genome assembly GCF_964146895.1 of Miniopterus schreibersii. Taxonomy (NCBI): domain Eukaryota; kingdom Metazoa; phylum Chordata; class Mammalia; order Chiroptera; family Miniopteridae; genus Miniopterus; species Miniopterus schreibersii. The sequence goes on along the minus strand of NC_138101.1, from coordinate 115,790,630 downwards.
ATGCTCAACTGCTGAGCCACGCCTGGCCGGGCAGACATTCTTGATGACATTGAAAAAATACAGGGACACTGATGTCTCTGAGTTAATAAGCATTCGCAAGAGTTGGACTCTAAATGTGACGAAGTTTCAGAAACATTAATTTACTGTGCCTATATTTTTCTTTCATGCATGCACAAGAGTGATATATAATAAAAATACATCTAAGCCTAAAAAAGCTGACAAGTATAAAATAAAAGTTGTAGGTAAGAAAACACCGAGTCTTTTAATTGACAGTGTTTATTTTTCTTTTTAGTATAAAATAATAATGTGTCTTAAAAACAACAGTATCTCATTTTGATGACAAACAATAGACTCTCCCTCTCCCATTTTAAGGTTGCTTCATATTCTATTCTATTCCATTCTTTATGTGACCAGCCTTCTATTAATGGACATTTGGGTCATTCCAATTTTTCACTATTATAAATAATGCTGGAGCAAATAGTCTTGTGCATACATCTTTTCACACTTGTGTGATTTTCTCTTAGGGTAATAAATCAAATTTTGATAAGTGTTAAGCTGCAGGAATTTTGAAATGATACACCTTGACTGTTGTACCCAGAATGATACCATTCCAGGATGCCAGGGAAGGGCAGACCAAAAACTTAAACAGTCAGTGAGCTAGGAGAGAGGTGGCAATCTCCTATGAAAACTGAGGAATCTGATGGGGGCTTGCCCTGTCTGGTAGTCAGTCCACCTCTTTTTGAAGTAGATTACATGGGGAAATTGTGGGCAGGGAAAGGTTAACTAACCGTTTGTTGGTTCATCCATTCATTCCATAATGCTACTTTGTGTCAACTATTGTGCTGAATTCTAAGGGACAAGATAGAAATAGTCCCTGCCCTGTGGGAGATGACTATACTGTGCAAGCAATTTAAGAACTTTGAATTTTATCCCCCCAAAATATTTGTTTGTTTTTTAATCCCAAAATCCTTAAAATTAGAGACTTTAGCAGGAGAGTGTCGCAATCAGATGGACTGAATTTGTCTGAGTCAAAATGTTTGACATTTGATCAAGTTGAACAGGTGGCAGGAACCAGAGTCCACCACTAGGACCCACCTGTCTTCAGGCAGGGAATCTTCCCCAAGTGTTACGTTTAATCTTAGCTTTTGACTCAGCTGTACTGTATGGGAAAAGGTTGCTGAGACCTAGTTAGGAAACAGACATGGGAGGTGAGGAGTTCTTCCTTTTTGGGAATCCATCAAGTTTGGCTGCAGCTGCTCTGGGTTTGTAAAACTAGAAATAGGAGCCTTCCTGATGGCCAGCCTGATAGAGCTGTCACAACCTCCTTTCTGTTCATTCCTTGGTTGACTCAGCCTCACAGCCCCTTGTCCTCAGCCTTTGTATATGCTCTTCCCTTTGCCTGGACAACTGTTCTTCCTTTTGATCTGGCTAAATCCAGCTGATCTTAAGTCTCAACTGTAATATCATTTACTCTAAGAACCCACATCCAAGGCTAGGTCAGATGCTGTTGCTATGTGCTTCCATGGCACCGGGCATCCCCTATCATTTATTTAGCACATTTTAGAAAACTTATTTGAAAGGCCACAGCCTGTATAGTTGGACAGGTCATGCCTTACAGTGGGACACCATTTACATTGCAGTCTATGTGAATAATGTCCCCTGAAGCTGGCCAGTGCACGGCCTGTATACCTGTACATCTCTGCCCTGTTTGCTATTATTGTATGTCTTCCCATTAGATGGTTCACTCCAAGAGAGCCAGGACCATGTCTCTCTTGCTCGTGACTTATTCCCAACACCTAACACTATTGCCGGTAACTATTAATGCTTAATATTTTCTGATTAAAATAACAAATCTATCCTTATTAATGCATATAATAGTGAAATGTAAGCTTCCCACTTAATTTATCATACCTAAATTCTTCTAAGATAATGTGTTTGTAATGATTTACATTAAGATCCTCAGTGGCATCTTTCCGTTTTTGTTTCATAGGCTACTGCATTAACATAACCAGATGCTTCCCCCCCCCCCCCCCATTTTCTAATAACCTTTATCAAACTGTTCACTGGAAGGGCCAGCCTCACAATTCCTGTGGCATGGGCTAAGACCAGTTTTAAGGGCTCAGCAGTCTGATGACAGGATGAAAGCAAAGACTTTTCCCTTGTGGTGGTCAAGCAACACTCAGATAGCAAAAGTTCCAACCAACAAAGTAGATTTCCATCTCAGTGTCCCAGGCCCTCTCCATCTGAAAGGGAGTCCTGGAAATGAAATATTTTAACTGGGGACATTACTGGTAATAAAGGAGAACAAATAATGTAGAGGCAGCCAGTAGTCCTGTCTCAGGCTCCAAAAGTAGTTTCTGCCAAATGCTGAAATGAAGGCAAATGGTCATTTTCTACTAATGCAGCTCAGAACATTCACATATAAAAGTTATTTTTTTCTTTTCTTTTTTTCTTGGTCTGTTGTGCTGGTGACTAGGGTTGAATAAAGACAAATCATCCTCCATACCTCTTCTCGCAGAGGTTCTGCATATACAAAAGTTTGGATCAATTTTCCATTTTGGTGAATATAACCATCTCTAAAACAATGGCCCCTAAAGAAGGAACTCCTCTCCCACATGGCTTCAGGCAGGACTCAGTGCTAGTCCCAGCATTCAGTCCACAGAGATAAAGCATACTGCTCTATGGAAACAGAAAAGATAATGTGCCCATTTAAAAGGGCAATGTAAAAATTCAGAAAAATTATGTCCTGCTTCTTCCTACAATTCAAGCAAGCTATTTTCATAATTTAAAGCAAAAGAAAAAACAAAATCAATATGTGGAATGCCTGTGAAGAAATGGGGACAAGCATGAGTTAAAACAGACTTCAGGTTGGGCTCACATTGGTTTTAAGAAAGTGTCAAGATGATCCATAGTCACTTTTAGATGGCAGTTGAAAATATGGGACTATAATTTGCTCACTGAGAGTCCCAGAAAATAGATTTCTTAGCTAAGGTAGAATAGGAAGAATAGTACAGAAACAAATAACAAATTCTTAGAGGTTTTCTTTCATGACTATCCACTTATTTGGCTGTATAAAATAACCAGAATCAAAACCCTTCATAGTCAAACCATGTCTTCAAGAATCCAAGCAATATATAATAAAAAATGTCCATCCACTTGGAAATTAAGAGGAATAATCTGCAACTAAAAAACTTACAATGAAAATGGTCTGAAATGATAAATCTTTGGTAGAAAACATGCTAAAGATATGTGTATAAATATGTCACTATTTACAACAGAATTAAGGAATGTTTTCTTCCATCTGAAATTAAATTTTGCAATTTAATACAACTCACTTTGATGAAAAGGTCACTGATTCAGTAAGAAAGTTATTTCTTTACAACATTAACCATCTTAAACTCATGGATTCTCCAGAGGGATAAACCTCACTTTTCTTTCCATTTATATTATCTTTAACAGGAAAAAATAACTTTGCTAGAGTTGTATCCTCACTAAATATTGTAAGATAAAACTTAGAAATACGATGGATTTAATGATTTTCCTATGGGTGCCATAATCACTAGTGTAAATGATGGCATTTGCTTTGAGAGCAATGAAAACTACATTAACTAAAATAACTAGGCTGAGTGTACTTGAGGATGATGAAATTCAAGTAAAAAGCCTTATTTGTGTGTGGCTTATATTGTTGGAAGATTCTGACTGACATTCACTACCATAAGAGTGACAGAATTTCACATAACAATGTAGTATGTTGAAAAATATGAATAATCCTTACTCTTCTAGACACCCAGATAGGCATTAAATACTTTTAATAAGGTTCTTAAATATAAAACTATTTGAAATGATCAATTGAGTCTTTGCTCTGGCAAAAGCTATGCCAGAGGAAATCTGCATGTATTTCAACAGTTTTTGCTTGTAGTAAAATACACATTTACTATATAGTTCAATATTTTTCTTTTTTTCCCACAGCAGAGATAGCAAGCAAGTGGCACCAGGATCTGGTCCTTCTTCCATGACAGGCATCACTAGTCAATCTTGGCACGCTTTCTTGCTGAGCCCAGATCAGCTTTCTCGAGATAATACTTCAATGAGCTGCCAGTCAGTCAATGCTTAGGTGAAGCCTATTTACCATTCCTGTACCCCAAAGTAGCTCTACATACTTGGTTTAAAAGGTTAGCTATGTTCCATATATTCAACTCTATAAAACTTCTTTCTGTAACTGTCAAAAATATGTTTCTCTACGGCCTACTATAAAACCAGATAGGATTTAAACATGATTAAAACACCACCAATTTTTAAATTCACACATAAAGAAGATAAAATATAATAAAATGGTCAGCCTACCAATTTATAAAAACCTGAGGGATACTTTTTGTAAATATATTTTTGTATGATAGTGTAAACCAATAAGAACAATAAATTGTATTGGTCTGTGAAAAAAATAGTATCTGAGAGGAGATTGAATCATTGCATTTTAAAACTACACTTTTGCCACAGTGGCAGCTATCATAACATCACAGACCTTCAAAAATAACCTTATCTAGGAAGCTTTTTGTCTTTGCTAACATAAAATATGAAGTAACTTTCTTAGGTAGGTAAATTTTATCAGCAAAATCATAGCTTCTAGTGCCATGCTTTGTAATAGTTTTACCCTCAAGTCCATGCTCAACAAAGTTTTCCCAAGATAAGTGTAACTTCCAGCCCTAAGCCATCCATTTGACTCAAATGATTTGATCATGATTTCTTTCCATCAGAATAGTTGAATCATAAGACCAAAGTTACTGATAACTTACTCAAGTGGCAGGGAAATAAATCCAAATATGACTAGAAGTTTTCTTAGTTTCTTCTTCCATCCTTGACCTGGGACCATTTGCTTCTTGTGATGTGAAAGAAGCTGGCAGGCAACTCGTCTACCATGGTTGTTTGCTCCAAGCGGCCTGCCAGGGGGCCCTGCTGCTTCCTGTCTCTACTGCACCATTTCCTCCTATCTCTTCTCTATTGAATCCCAAAAAACAATGAAATAGACATGGGTGACATGCCATGCAGACTTAAGAAAAGGGCTTCTGTGAAATAGAAAGCCAAACACTATCACATATGCTGAATGTAAGCCAACTCTTTAAGGTGAAAACAAAACACAAACCCTCTCTTCATTTGCAGCTAACTTGGGAGCTAAGTGTTCTTTCACGTCTCCTACATAAGCGTTAATCACCTGAGAGCAGAGTACCCTGCCTCCTGTCGCAGGCACGCTGCATAAGCACCTGTCACGCCTAAGGAATTGCATCTGGGGAAGGAACACAAAATGGAAGTCAGCTCACCCCTTCACACTGCTGGGGCATTTGGCAGGATGTGGCATGTTTTGTCTTCTGTAATGTGGGGTGATGATTCTTGCCATAAGGAAAAGAGAGAGGAGAAGAAATGACATATGGGTATGTATGCGCTTTGCCCGTTAGAGGAGAGTCCCCAAGATCTACAGCAGAGTCAGGTATGATTTTATTGTCACCTTAATCATTTTCTGTCTGTCTGATATACTTCAGGACGTGCAGCTCTTTCTTTAGACTTGAACAAGATAAAGAGAGATTTAGATAAAACAGTACCATCAAACTCATCTTTTAGTTTATTTTCAACTACCACCTACTCATGATTTTTCAACCCAGCTCAGCGTTCAGATTCAATTGTAGGTGTTTTTTGTTTGTTTGTTTGTTTTTTAACATATGTTTTTAAACATTACAGATGTCATGCCCAAGCTTAACCCAGGGCAGGACAGGATATAGCTGTTTTATAAAAATTCTACCAGTAATTCTAATGCTTAGCCAGGGCTGAGAACCACACATACAAGGTGGTCCAGGGCAATTGTCTCCTCCCTATGCTCCTCTCAGACCCTAAATTTCTTTTCTTCCACCTATGGGTTGGGGTGCAATGGGCAATGATGCTGTAAGAGTTTATTGGCAGAGACTTCCCTTCTGCCTTGGCCTCTCCTTCCTCTCCTTACCTCCCAGGAGAAGCTGGTGACCTGAAAAATCCAAGCATCTCAAGATAATGCTCCCACCCATCTCCTTTCTCTAATTGTGATGACTAGTTGGAATGTGAGCCACTTGAAGTGGAACATTGGCTCCATCTCTCAGCATTTAATATGTGATATAATCACAAGGTACAGTACAATGGCTAATGAAACACAGGGCAAAATTTATTACACTAAAAGATGTAAGTGTGCATTTAAAATAAGTGCCTGGGATTCCATTTTGCTGAATTCCAATTTTAAACTCAAAATTGAATTTATGTGGGGGTTTTTTTGTTCCAGGTAATGACTGCATTGGCAAGATATAGATACTTTGATTCATACTAATCTGTTCTCTTTGGTGAAAAATACTTTATTATTTTATATTGTTTCACTTAAACTCACCTAGTCATAGGCTTGCATAATTTCATCAGAGTTCATTCTAATCAGCGCAATTCTTGGGAAAGATTTTTATGGCTTTGTAAATCCTTTTTTCCCTAAGAGCTTATTTTAAATTAAATTAATCTTTGTATACACTGGTATTAAAATCTTCTCAGGTTGACACAGGTAAGACCATCAGACTGATTGCTGACATCTAGAATGTGGTTGTTCTTTTCATTTTCCCTAAGTTTTTCAGCACGTTCATACAGTAATATTTCCCAGCTGGTAAGGGACCCCGCTTCTGAAAGAGGAAAAAGCAAGAAACACAGCCTAGCTCCCCAGCTGCATGTTATTACGTCATTCTCAATTCACAGGAAATGAACAATCATTTAGCCTTGACAGGTACATCCAGAAACTCACTGTCTTCGTTTTCAACCTGAAAAACAATCAGGGCCTGCAGAAGTTAAGCATTAGTCTTAAAGTATGCTTCATATTATTTTGCCAACGTTGTGAGGATATCTTGTGAAAGCTTTTGAAAACACTCTGGGAAAATGCTGCCAACAGGCTTAGAAACCTGGGAGGAAAAATATAATCATCTGAAATACTTTCTGTTCATGAAGATATGTAACTTAGTGGTCCCTTGTGAGCTGGCGAAGTTTAGACATATGTGATGGTAATTGGGGTGTAACCCATATGGCCTTTTTAGTAGACAATTAGACTTAACCCAAAGCAAAGTTGTCAGCAGTAAGTGCCCCTCTCACTCAGTTCTAGTATGAACGAAAAGCAGTTACAAATATACTTGGGAGGGTATTTTTCCCTTTATCGTGATGGATTTGTTCCTCAATTGAAAATATTTTTCTATTTTCTGAACATAGTTTTACAAAGTAGAAATACAATCAACACAAAATAACACTCGCATTTGACTTGCAGGTTAAAATTCACAAAGCACTGGCTGGGACGTTCCTGCCCCTCCCCACTCCTCCTCTCGCATGGACGTGGCCTCCATTTTACAGATGACAAAATAGGGACACAAGGGACACTTCACAGGCTGGCTGGAGCCACATTTCCTAAGTGGGACCGCCTGGACCGACAGCTGGGTCTCTTGACTCCTAGGCCAATGCTGTTTAGTCTATCTAGCTGAGGATTTTAAAACATTTACTTCAGCTTAACTCACTTTGCCCCCTATTATAGCCCATTTGTGTGTGTCAGTCTTTATCTCTGGACCTGAGTCAAACTTTACCCCTTCTCCCACCTCCTCCTGTTTCAGAAGGGGGGGGGTAAAAACTAAATCTGGAGCACATGTGCTTCTCATCTGGGCTATTTAGAAGGATGGGGAAATCGGAAATGTCACTGGCTTTTTGTCCTGGTGTTTCAGTGTGCCCTTACACCTGGGTCCCACTGGCACTGGCGCTGGCACTGGCCCCGGTCGGACAAAGCCTACTGCATTCATAATCAACCTCTAGAGTGTGCCTTCACTCCAATGTTCATCTTTTTGCCTTCTCCATGTTTTAGAGATTTGTTTTACTGAAAAATCTCCTTTTATCTCTATTTTGGGTAGATTTGGAGGTATGCAGTGAGAGAATTGTAGAGCCTTTCGGTAAAGACTGAAATCTTCTGCCGCCTCTTCGGCTGGACTGCATGGGTAGCCATGACTCATGGTGAGGTCATGCATTCCCAGGCAAAGTTTATAGTAACCTGGAGGCTGAGCTATTTGCAGGTGCCCTACATACTGAGCATTCTAATGCTAACTCACCTCCACATTGCACTGGCATCTTTTGAAGTAAAACTTCATGGGGTGAACAGGAAGACTACAACATTTTTATTATAGTTGGCTTCCTTTGCTGAATTAGCGTTTATATTTTCCCAGTAGAAATCCCTAAATTGAAAATATAGAGGTGTCAGCTAGCACCACTTTAGTTAAGGTTGTGTCAACATTTCCTATAAACCTTGTTTTTCTAGGGTTTATAACTAGACCATAAAAATGTGCTCAGCTCTGAAACTTGGCATAGAAAGTAAAGTTGGGAGTGAATTTTGCAGAATTTGAAGAGGGAAAAATAAGTTCAGCTGTTTTTAACATGTGCCTGTTCTAAAATGGAAATTATTTTAAGATGCATTTTCTTATTTGTGTGACTCAAATGGAGCTTCAGTTTAAAAAAAAAAATGAACTCATCAAGAGATTAATTCATTAACATGGGCTAATTGCTCTCATTATTTTTTAGAGAAAACATTAATGATTGAAGTATTTAACTCAAACTCACTGACTGTGCATCTGCAGGTACCAGTTTCCTCAAAGCAGTTAGTTGTGAATAATAATGTGATTTGGCAAATTGTCTGCACGCTTTTAGTTCAGGAAACCACCAACCCTACAAAGGAAGGAATCCTTCTGATCAAAGGTTAATGGATCATTTCAAAATACATAATCACTCAGGGTAGCATCTTTTTATCTTTATTTAATTTGTAGTTCACATTTATCCAGTGATGCTCCACAAAAGCAGTTCATATAATGTTTGTATGAAAGAAACACCCAATCTCTCTGAAAACCTACCTTTTCTTGAGCATAGGGCTGGTACTCTACTTCCTCAGAAGCTCACTTTGGCTATGCTGTCAAGATACTGGTCTGTTGGAAGCAATCAACATGTTGCCATATGCTTGTGATGCCATGGCCTGCATTTGCCTGCCTCAGACCATAAACTCTGGGAAGATGGTAGCCACCAGTGACAGAAGTATCGTGGAGGAAAGGAAAAAAAGTGCTGGACCCAAAGCCAAAAGAACTAAATTCCAGCATACTCTCTGGTCCTTACAAACTCTGTTGACCTAGGAGAGTTGATCCACAGGTTCTGGGGAAATTGATCCTCTGCTAACCTAGTAGAGTCAATGAGAGAAACCACTGGAATCATTGTATGTACGGGAACATTCGTTAAACTGTAAAGTGCAATTCACATGAAAGTGGTAGTACCTACCTGAGCATCTGATATCCATGGTGTTGCTTAGGCTATAACAGTATTCCTGCCTTTCAGCTGATTCATGTACAAAGGCCCTGGACTTCCCAGCGTAACAAGCCACAACCACACAAGTCAACCCAGGCTTTACTTCTAATTATAGTTTTCTGCTTCCACTACTCTTACCTGTTGCTGATCACTGACCACCTTTTTGAATGGAAAGTATTCCAAAAGGTGCTACTCATTTCCCATAGATATTAACCTAATCTGGCCCTAGATGCCACCTTTAATGTCATCCTTCTGCCCCTCTCTCACCCCCACCTCCATTCTGCAATATAACATCAGGCCCTTTTGCTAGCTACAGGGGTACAATTTTTGGCAGCTTTAGGTTTTCTCTGAGGCTGCCTCCAACTGCACCCTATTCTTTCCCCAGGGATAAACATGCTACACATTCTGGGCATAAATGATTTGCATCTGTTGGGGATTTTCTGGCAGGGAGAACTGTGAATGCCGTTCACATGGTCAGTCCTCCGAATGGGCCTCGCACTTGGGTTAATAGTGTCCTGTCACCGTCCTGAAATTGTTAATACATTTTTAATGAAGGGCCCCACATTTTCATTTTAGACTGCTCCCTGTAAATTATGTAACAGGGTCTGGTCCTGATCTTCTGATAGCTACCCCTTAAATAACCCAGAACAAACCTGCTGAGTGCTGGAGACTATGCTGACTAGGGTTGGCGAGATTGGAGGTCACCTATCCTGGGCTGCAGAAGGATTTCAAGAGTTTTGTGTGTTTTTTTAATATATTTTTATTGATTTCAGAGAGAGAAGGAGGGAGAGGGAGAGAGATAGAAATATCAATGATGAGAGAGAGTCATTGATCAGCTGCCTCCTGCAATACCCCCTGCTAGGGTTCGAGCCCCAAACCTGGGCATGTGCCCTGACCGGGAATCAAACCATGATCTCCTGGATCATAGGTTGATGCTCAACTGCTGAGCCACACCGGCTGGGCTCAAGTGAGTCTTGCTGCCCCATCTGGGGCTGGTGTTTGCCTCCTATTCTGGAGTCCCCAACCCAGCCCATGCCTGCAGCCTGGAGGAGTAGATTTATGCCTCCAGTCCTTACTAAAACAAGAACCCTTTTAGCTGGCCTCGCGAGAGACAGAATCCCTGCCCAGCATTTGCTGCCCCTCTTTCAGAAGCTTGGATGTTGATGTCGGCATTTATAGTCTCTAGCGGAGTCCTGTTCCAACATGATGGAGACATAGTACACTTTGGAGCAGCCAGGCTGAAACTGAGGACCATTGCGTCTGCTTTCCGCTCATGGGATCTTTTCTGTTTACCCATCCAAGCTAACTGAGCACTAACCATGTGCTAGGCACTACATGGGTACTGGGGACACATCAGAGAGCAAGACAGAGATGCCCCTGCCCCCAGAGAGTTCACATTCTAGTGGGAGAAGACAGATAACAAACATATGAGTTTATTATCTCATGGGTTGAAAAATGAATGGTTCTATGGAAAAAGTAGACAGCAAGGTAAGAAGCTGGAGGGCTGGGGGTGGTTCACATTAGGAAGGGGAAATATGATCCAAGATTTGAAGGCGTTGAGGACTTTAGAGCTGTGAATTTCTGGAAAAAGAGCATTCCCCACAGAGGTATCTCGTTAGTGCAGGCAGGAGGCCAGGTGGTTGGAACAGGTGAGAGGAGAGGCGGAATAGGAGATGATGTCAGATGAGGGGCAGGGGCAGGTGAGTCCTGCAGGGCCTGGGAGGGGCTTTCAGACCAGCTAGGAGCAGTGGAGTAACAAGGTCTGTTTCAAAAGGATGGCTCTGGCTGCTGTGCAAGGACAGACTGTAGAAGGACAAGTGTGCAAGCAGAAAGACCAGCCAGAAAGCTAATCAATAACCCAGTGGAAAAATGCTCACTCCTTCAGAGGGTAAACCCACTTCTGTGCTCCTTTGAATGCTGTAATTCCTGCTATTGACCCTCCCTCTCACACTCAGGGTGCCTCAGCTGGTTCTGCCCTGGCTCCTGCCCCAGGGCAGCCTCATCTCTTCCCATTTCTTTCTCATACTCTTATGGTGTAGAGGCCTCAGCAGCCTTTGCAGCAAAATCCACCCAAGAAAGAGCAGACTGCCAAGGCCTGGCAGGTCATCCCCTTGGCTATAGAGTCTCTCTCTCTTTTTTTTTTTTCTTCTTTTTTTTTTTTTTTTATTTTTTTTATTAAGGCTAGCTTTCACCTGGGGAGTGTTTAAATCCACAGTTGGTGGAGGGTTTCATACTTCATGTCCCCTCAAGACCCCTCCACGCCTGTAATGCCTTCCCCAGCCCCTCACTTCCAGCAAACGCATCTGGATTATTTGGCTCACCCATAAGCTTGTTTTCAAATGAGCCCCTGTGGACATTAACTCAAGTCAGTAAAACACCTTTGCAGGCAGTAAAACACATATCCCTCTGAGGTCAGAAAACTCACCGGGCAAGAAAGCCAAGTGGATGGTAACTATAGGACAGAAAGAACTGGGCTCAGGGCTCTATCCCCAGCCCAGTGGCCAAACCTAGTCTGCAGGTCACAGGTAAGCAGAGAGGAAGGTGGTGTCAATAAGGCCTGTGTCTCCCTTTCTCTCATCTCCATCACCTTTTCTTTCTTTCCAATATGTTATTGTACCTGTTAAGGAAAATGAAATCTTTCACACCAATCCCAGACTGGGTCCGGAATCAAAGAAGAAAATTACAAAAGTGCTTTGCAAACATGAAAGCACTCTCCAATATTAAAATAGCATCATTATCTGGGAAAACAGTCTCCAGTGTTCTCCTTTAGTGTTTGGAAATACCGTGTTGAATACCTTCCAAACAATTAAATCGCATCAAGCTGTTCAAATTGTCATGTTCTAATAATCTGCCCAGACTCTCACAGCACCCCTCCTGGGAGCTGCTTGGGTATAGGGTTAACTCTGTTTTCTACTATCTTTAGGGAGGCTGGGTGGCCGAGCAGGCTGGACGCTGGGACAAAAGTAGAACACTGGCTAAGCTCTGTAACTTGAGGCAAGTCACTTAACCTCTCAAAGATTCATTTTTTTCCCCCTTTAACATGTCCTACCTACTTCACAGGGTTTGGTAGATTTGATTGAGATACTCCATATGAAAATTGCCTGTAAATGGGGTGGTACAATGCAATGCCAGTGGGTCCCTCCAGAGGCTGACCCTCTGCAGGTGGAACCACAGTGTGATGTGCAGCAGCATTTCTTACCCAGCAATTCCAAGACCCAAGTGCACATTGAATATAGATGTTGTAGGGACCTTCCTGCCTTCCGCTCCTTAAGATTTTTGCTATTTGCTTGTTTAGAAACACAAGAAAGCCAGGTTGCTGGATCATACTGGTCATCGAGGTCTTTGAGAATAAGAAGCACCATATCCCAGGTCACTGCAGTCATTTGCAATAGTGAATAGGAGCTAATGAATTCCATAGATTAGCAGAAAGTGAGAGAAAGGAGAGAAAACCTCAATGGTTAAACCTGAATAAACACAGTTTCAAAATGACAGCTATGTGAGGTGTTACTGGGTTTTGTTGTATAGTAATGGCTGGCCCACTAATTAGTTTGTTTACATGCATTGTAAAGAGGAGTTGATGTTTTCCTCTGTCATGAGTTGCTTTCAAAATAAAACCAAGACAAGAAACAGAGAGGCATATCATGAAGAGCACACGCCATGGAGCCCCATAGCCCTGGCTTCAGGCCTGGCTCCTGCACCTACACACAAATGTTATGGAATTGCTCGAGGCTTCTGATTACTGTCCTATGACAATGAACCTGGCAAATGGATGAGGGTGAGCTTTAGATAGGACACTGTGTGTGAGCACTTCAGGCACATGCACAGCTAATGTCTATTGAGTTTTGCCTTGTGCCAAGCCCTGTGCTAATCACTTTGACATGGGTTAATTTATTAATTCTCCAATAACTGTATAAGCTAGGTGCTAATCCTGCCTTCACTTATCAGAAGAGCCTGCATTGAGAACAGCCCACCAGAGTGCTATTCTTCTTTACTAAAGATGTGTCTTTTCATTTCAGAATGCCCAAATGATTTTGGAAATGTCTCTATCTTCCTCAGCTGCCACATAGCCATAAAATGATTTCCTCTGCGTGTGGCATTTCCAAGGTGTTTCTCTCTTAGGGGTGTGATGTCATGTAGCACTTGCTCTGGCAATAAAGGAAGGTTTGCTTAGTTAGTAATTAACTTATTACAAGGTAAGTGCTTTACAGGTATTATACAGCGATCCTCAAAACAGCTGTATGAGATAGACTGTTATTATCTTCACTTCACAAAGGAGGAGACCAGAGCACAGAAATTAAGTGAAATGCATGAAGTCTCACAGCCAATTCCTGACAGAACTGGGACTTGGGCCCAGGCAGCTCTTCCTTGCTGTCCTTACCTTGTCTTCCAAGAAGGCACCTGACAGAGAGGGCTTTTGTACTCCCTCCATTCCACCCACCTCTGAAAAGCAGGCCCCTGACCACACTGCTACTTAATGGCCTAAGAAGACATGTCATGTGCATCTGTCAGATGTAACTGCAAGCCAGACCCCAAGTGTATCAGGCCTGTTTCATGGGGAGTAATGAGAAGACCATTGAACTAGGTCATCTTCCTGCTTGTGACTTTTACCACAGGAGTGAAAACAGAATTGAAAGTATTTTATTCTCATACCACTTTGATAGAAGTAGCCTATCTAGGGGAGTTTCCTTGGAATTTTATTTTGGGTTATAATAAAGAATATCTTCACTACAATTTTGGCCTTGGGATATCATTTAATATAAAGGTCTGTTCAGATATCCAGAGTCAAGATTTTAGTTTCTGGTAGGAAACTGGAACTCAGCTTCCCCCTACTAAATTGGCATCCTTAGTGCCAGCCTTTTAATACTCTCTGAGGGCAACTTCCAGTGGCCTAATAAAATCATCACTGGGATGCTGGATTACACTGTTAGGAAAATCAAGGTTATTTTATTCAGAGAAATTTTGCTGTATATAGAAACTTCAATGGTACAAGCAATTTAAGATAGCAAAGTTCCTTATTTTTGTCCCAGAATTGGTTCCCACTGCTGATTTAGCTTTGGAATGGATACATGTTAATCAAGGGAAGGAGGCAGAGGGCATTTTAATGTCACGTGATGGCCAGGTCCCTCTGAAGTCAACGAGATTCTGTCTGCAGAGACGCTGCTGCACCACCATGGTGTTAATGGTATTGTTTTCTTTGGCCATTGGTGTGTGCTGCCCAAATCACTGCAAAATTCTAATAACTACAGCTCTCTGTGGTCCTCCTGAGCAACGGCCCTGTGAACACTAACCTCCTGCTTCCAGATCAAGTTGTTCAGGACCCCTGCAGCAGATGTGTTTCCTCTCCTGCATGTCAGGAGCTTCTCAGAAAAATGTGATTCCTGGGAACAGGATCAAAGGGAGGGTTAACCTTCTAGAAAGATCTTACTTGGCTGTGAAAAAGTCATCCTTAAGGTATGGCCATGCCAGGGCTGGGGGCTGTCAAAGCACCAGGAGGGTACCAGGTCTGGGAGAGGCAGGCAGAAGAATGTGGTTCACAGCTATCTAAGGTGCCAACCGAAAGGCATCAGGCAGATCAGGGTAGAGCAGCAGCCAGTTTTCAGAGACCAGGCCAGCAGTAGGTCAAGGATGAGGGGATTCCCTAGAGGGAGGCCCATCAGTGAACTTAAGATTTAGCATCCTACTCTTCAGCCTTTTGTTAAGTATCCTACTAGGGGGTAGAAAAAACTGCCTTCTCCAAGGGTTCCTAGTATGCTCTTCCACAGGACTTGCCATATGTCTTCTCTTCCTAGGATTAGGTCCTTGCTCAGGGAAGCAGTAATCAATATGGCTCTTTGAATCCTGAAACACCAATCGGAAAGAATGTATGCACCCCTATGTCAACAGCAGCATTACTTGCAATAGCTAAGATCTGGAAACAACCCCAGTGCCCAGTAGATGAGTGGATAAAAAAGCTCTGGTACATTTACACTGTGGAATACTATGCAGCTGTAAAAAAAAAAAAAAGGTTCTCTTACCCTTTGGGACAGCATAGATGGACCTGGAGAGTATTATGCTAAGTGAAATAAGCCAGTCATAGAATGACAAATATCACATGATCTAACTTATTGGTGGAATCTAATGAACTAAAATAAATTGATCAACAAAATAAGTCCAGCCTGGCCAGTGTGGCTCAGCGATTAGAGCACTGGCCAGTGCACTGAAGGATTGAGGGTTCTATGCCTAGTCAAGGACACCTACCTGGGTTGCAGGTTTGTCTCCAACCCTGTTCGGGCTCATTAGGAAGGCAACCAATCGATGTGTCTTTCTCAAATAGATGTTTCTCTCTCTCTTTCTCTTCCCTCCCTCCCTTCCACTATCTCTAAAAAAGCAATGGAAAAAAATATCCTTGGGTGAGGATTAAAAATAATAATAATAAGTCCAGAGGCATGGAGGCATGGAACAGACTGACATATATGGGGGGGCGGGGACTGGAAGAGATAAACCAAAGAACTTACATACTTATATGTATAGCCCATGGACACGGACAATAGTGTGGTGAAGGCCTGGGGTGGAGGTGGGGGAGGGAATGGGAGACATCTGTAATATCATCAACAATAAATAATATTTAAAAAAAACTTTAGGAGGTTAATTTTATTAAAGTTCTTGTTTTAATAAAAAATGTTAACTTGAAAGAAGGATTAAATGATGAAAGTCTCATCAACAAATGACTTATTTATGGAATCTATGTTTTTTAATCAGCAACTATCTTCAGATAAGATGAGAAACAATGGAAATAATGCAAAATAAATGTCAATCGTATGAACCTCCCTCTTTCCTTTTCCCCTTTCACTTAGTACCTTTTCCAAGAGGTGTGGCATACAAATGCTAAAATGTTACATAAACAATAAAAAGTCTAATTTTTAAAAAGAAAAACAGAAAGTCCTGCCAGCCGTGGCTCAGCGGTTGAACATCGATCTAGAATCCAGGAAACTGAGGTTCGATTCCCGGTCAGGGCACATGCCCAGTTTTGGGCTTCATCTCCAGCAGGGGGTGTGCAGGAGGCAGCCGATCAAGGACTCATCATTGATGCTTCTATCTCTCTCTCTCCCGCTCCCTTCCTCTCTCTGAAATCAATAAAGATATATTTTTTAAAAAGAAAAGGAAAAGAATTGAAGAGAAGAGAAGAAAAAAGAAAAGAAGAAAAGAGAGAAGAGAAGAGAAGAGAAGAGAAGAGAAGAGAAGAGAAGAGAAGAGAAGAGAAGAGAAGAGAAGAGAAGAGAAGAGAGAAAAGAAAGAAAAGAAAAGAAAAGAAAAGAAAAGAAAAGAAAAGAAAAGAAAAGAAAAGAAAAGAAAAGAAAAGAAAAGAAAAGAAAGGAAAGGAAAGGAAAAGAAAGGAAAGGAAAAGAAAGGAAAAGAAAAGAACATCCTTGACAGCTCGTACAGCCCCAGCAAGGCAACTCAGTCAGAGACTCACAGACCTATCAAGAAACTGGAGGAAAAGTGGATACTTCCCTCTCCCTTTCAGGTAAGAGCTAATCTCAGGACAGGGCAACCTGGAGAGGACAGAGGATGGCAGATAAGTCAGGCCTGTCAGAAAGATGCTCCATGGAATTTTTAACTTTCATGATTACAATTCTCTTTCTTACAATTCCTATTTGGTTCTTTTGCAAACATTTGTTGTTGTTTTCAATTTCTTCTTTCCTTATGGTTTCTATGTCTTATTTTATATTTTTAAAATTTTTATTTTATAGTCTCTTCCATATTGTTTAATTATCTTTAGTTTTTGTATCTCCCATGGGGTGTATGTGTGTGTGTGAAATTTCGTATAAACTCATCTTCAGTAGAGGTTATCTTTCTGGGTTGTGAGGCATCAGCTCTCGTCCTGTGTAGTCATTCATTGGACAGCTCCAATTTGGACCATTTTTTTTATCAGGTAGGGATTCCCAATCCATTTGTGTATTGTAAATTCAGATCCCATCCCTGAACATGAAGTGTAAGATTGACTTTTAATTTCATTCACAGTAGACTTTTTTTTTTTTCCTGCTTAGAGCCCTAGGCCAGGAAGAAAGCTTACTGGGCCATTGGATGGAGATTTCTGGACCTCTTCTCATAAACCAGTAGCCCTTCAAGAATCCTGGCTTTAGGCTGAAACCTTTTTTCTAACTCCTCACCTTGAGTGAACTCAGGTCATGTTTCTCATCCATGCTTGGGAATTAAAAGTCTAGATTCAGAGTCTTGGGCCACTGTGGCTTCATTTCAAGCTGACCATTCTGATCTGAGTTCATTCTTGCTTCTGGCATGTAAGAGTTTCCATTTATTTCTTTTGAATTCAACCTGTATTACAAACTAACACCAACAAACTTTTTTTCCATCCTATTTCATCTAGGATCTCTCTGTGTTTGTAGCAGGAGGAGTGGCTGAATTAACTCAGTCCACCATGTTGCCAGAAGTCAAGCCCACCTACTTGCTTCCGGAAATTGAATTTTACCTTCTACGGATCCAGTCATTGACGAGGTATCGCTCTGAGCCAGCTGATAAACTGGAACTTCAGTGCTGCTGTCTACTAACTTAGAGCATCATTTCCCTAGGACCCTGATGCTTAACTCATCCCACAGATTAGACTCATGTGTCCATCTGTGTCAGCCAAATTGTGACTACTTGTCCCTTCCTCTCTGGATCCTTTTGGCAGCCAGCTAACCACCTTCTGGAGAAGTAGCCACTGAGGACACATGGGAGGAAAGGTTGGTTGGAGCTCCTTCCTTCTTTCTTCAGAGAGTCTGTTCAGGAAGCCTGTCTGGAGAATTGTTTACCATGTAGCATACTATAACTTTTGGGAGTCACAAATCTCTTTGGGGATCTGAAGAAAATTGTGCATCCTGTATTGAAAAAGAAATTACAGGTATAGAAACATTGGCATAAATTTCAGGAACTTATTCGCTCCCTACACCCCACATTAAGAACTTCTGTTTTGGAGGCTGGTTATTCTTTGGTGACTTGAAAACTCCAATATGTTGGCATTATTCAAATCAACTCTAGTGAAAACCCTTGTTAAAAGGAGACCCTAGCTCAGCCGAGCGTGGCTGAGTGGTTGAGTATCGACCTAGGATCCAGGAGATTGAGGCTCAATTTCCAGTCAGGACACACGCTGGGGTTGCAGGCTCAATCCCCAGCAGGGGGTATGCAGGAGGCAGTGGATCAATGACTCATCATTGATGTTTCTGCCTCGCTCTCTCCCTCTCCCTTCCTCTCTCTGAAATCAATAAAGATATATTTTTTTTTAAAAAAGGAGACCCTAAGATATAATAACAATTTTTAAAGTTTTCACTCTTTTGATGCCATCTTGAAACATAAGAATGGAACGAAGAGTAATGTCAATAACTAGTGACAATCTCCTATAAAATATTTTCTTCAAAGTGTTTTTAATTAAATAACCGTCTGTTACTGAAGCATAATTTCCTCAAATACTACTTTCTGACTCACATCTATGTCATCTACAAGGCAGAAGAAACTTCATGAAATGCGATGTGGCTGGTGTGGCATGGTAGAAAGAAAGCTGGATTCTAGATTTCAAGTTTGGGATCTGTCTTTGCTATGAACCATCCAATGTCTTTGGGAAATTCCCAATCTTTCCAGCTTTTTTTTCCCCTTATCTGTAAAGAAGCTGGACTAGCTCTGAGGTTGACAAACTAAAACCCAGTGGCCAAATCTTGCCTGTTGCCTCTTTTTGTAAACAAAATTTTTTTGGAACACAGCTACACTCATCTGTTTCAATGTTACCTGTGATGGATTTCATGCTACAACGACAGAGTTGAGTAGTTGTGACAGAGACCATATGGCCTGCAAAGCATGAAATATTTACTATCTGGCCCTTTACAGAAAAGTATGACAGCCCTTGGCCAAGATCAGGGGTGGGGAAAGTCTGGCCTGCAGGCCATGTACGGCCCGTGAAATCATTTGGTCTGGCCCTGCCAAGGCAGCCACAGGTGTGACTCGAAATTCAATAAATTCAATTAAATGCTTGACCAAATATGGCAGGCTAATTTTTAAGTTGATAATTTTGTATGGCCCTCGAATGATGTTATAAATATCCAAATGGCCCTTGGCAGAAAAAAGGTTCCCCACCCCTGGCCTAGATGATCTTTCCAACTCTTTCTACCTCTTGATCTGTGATTCTTAGAGGCAACGTAACCCAGCCCGATGGAAGGGCACATGTGGAAGAGAAGCAAATGATGGATGAACCCAGACAAATTGCTTAAATTATTTTGTTGAAACGGCTCCCTCAATAACTGTTGTTGAGGGAAATCTAATAAATAGTCAAGTGGAACTACTTAAAATAATCAAACTTCATGTTTGCTCCAAATGATTTAATCATTCAGACATTCAGAAAGACCTTCTTCCAGTGTGTCAAAATCAGTGGATTTTTAAAAAATTACTTAGTTTGATCATATATATGTTAATAAACACAATTAAGTTTAGGAACTAACCAACAGGATAGCATATACAATCCCTTTTACCCAACTCAAATCCTGCTTTGATATTAGCTAGAGCAGGGATGGGGAACCTTTTTTCTGTCAAGGGCCATTTGGATATTTATAACATCATTCGCAGGACATATAAAATTATCAGCTTAAAAATTAGCGTGCTCTATTTGGTCAAGCATTTAATTAACTCACCCCTAATGTGATGGCTGGAACTGCTTCTCTTTGTAAGGCGTATGATGTTAGTTGGTATTGATGATGTTGCTACTCTCAGCTGCTGTTCCAGGTGTCGGTCAGTCTGGAGTGCAATCTACTCTTTGCAATGGTAAGTTTTAAAAAGAACTGCTCGCAGCAGTAAGTTATTCTCAACATACATGCATATTTCAATGCATGTCTCCTCAAAGTGGGAAATTCATCATTGCTTATGTAAGGTTTCTGGAACTCAGGCAGTGGGAGGTTGTACTTAGCTTTCAGCTCATCATCGCTTTGCAGCTGACTGATTTCGTGTTGTAGGTTATCAGGCACATCAGCTGGTTTCACATTGAACAGTGTAGCAAAGATGTTCAATTCCATTTGTTTACTTTTCATGTCCTTGAATCTTTCATTGAATGCCTCAAGTAGTTTCGCACATTGACCAGCATATTCAAGTGTTGTAGAAGGCTTTTGTCCTCCCAGAGTGGGGAAATGCACCATGGTATTCCTTTCGAGTTGCACTTTGCACAGCCCTAACCTAGCTTCAATTCAAATGATAACATGTTTGAAAGCAGGGAGCTGGGAAGCTCGTTGGGGCCCTGCAGCTTGACGTTCAGCTGAGAGGTACTTGGTAATGTCCACCATGAATGCTAGATCCCACAGCCACTTGCTATCACTGAGTTCCCTGACAGATTTCCCTTCATCTCCATGAACTGCTTGACTTCATCCCGCAGTTCATAAAACCTCATGAGCATGGTCCTGAGACTCAGCCACAGCACTTCACAGTGATGAACAAGATCACCGTACTCAGAGTCAAGACCAGTCAGTAACTACTTAAACTGGCGGCTGTTAAACCCTCTGCTTTTGACAAAATTTATGCATGGCACTACTGTTGACATCACATTGTTGAACTTCAACGACTGTGCACAGAGCCTTTCTTGGTGTACGATGCAGTGGCATATAATTAAGTCATTGGATGAAGGCTGAGACAATTCATTTCTTTATTGACAATAAACCCTTTTTGGGAGCCAACCATGGCTGGAACTTCATCTGTAATAAGGCCACTTAACTTTTCAAATGTTAGCTCAAGTTTTTTCATTGATAAAACAAGTCTCTCAAACAAGTCTTCACCTCTTGCAGTGCCATGCATGGCTTCCAGTGACAGAGGTTCCTCTTGAGTGTCAAACTCTGCAGTTATCCCACAAACCAAAACAGCCAGTTGGGCAGTATTTGTTATGTCCGTTATCTCGTCACGAGCCAGAGAGAAAAGTGGGGAATCTCCTGCAGAATCCTCAAGTGTTTTTTCAATATCTTGTGCTAAGTCAGTAATCCGATCAGAGACAGTTCTCCAAGACAAACTAACACGCAAACAATTTTACTTTGGTGCTAACAACTATGCAGCAGCCACCATGCGCTCTTTCACAAACTCTCCTGCTACATGAGGCCTCAGCTTCTTTGCGATTAGCTCACTCACTGTTATCTCTGTCATAATGAGGCCTAGTGAAAGCGGTTTGTTGTGATTCCAAACTCCACTGAAGAGCACTGATTTTATCCAGATGCATTTGGCCTCCCAATTCATTGAGTTTAGCATGTTCTGAGCTGTAATGACGCTCCAAATTAGTTTTCATTACTGCTAACGTATCACTGCAAACTAGGCACACAGGTTTGCCTTTGACTTCAACAAAAAAATAATCATTTGTCCATTTCACTTGGAAAGATTGATACTCTGCATCAACTTTTCTTTGTAATCATTTGTAGGATGTCACACAACTTAAGTTTTAATAACTATCCAGTGTTTGTGTCACCAGCAATGTGATTATTTTGCTTTGATCACTATTCTAATCCTTCATCTTGGGTTTAGAACATATCCAACATTCATATCATCAATTCTTGAGGACTTTTCTATGTACTATAATTTCCTTAATCTTCATCCGAGATTCAGTGTTTTGAGGATTGTTGATTGTGGACATGTAGATAAAGGTTGGATTGGCGTTATCGTTTGTGTCAACAAAGAAGTCGACACCATTGTTGTCAATTATCAGAGGTAAGGTCATAAACGTCTGGAGGCATCATCTCATCACATTTCGTGTCATTATCACTGGGTCGCCATAGTTTCGCCCCAGTGTGTTAACACTTTCACAATGTGTACGCTTCCAGCCTACCTGGCACTGACTATCCTCTGAGTCACCACAACACAGGCAGGCAGACCACAGGCGGCCCAGGAGAAGCATATGGAACTGTCCAGTCACGCGCTCTTCTATGTCCTGTCCATCCTGTAATGGGCATTCCTTGCTTGTCCCTCAAAATTTACATTATTATTATGATTCACTTAATATAAATTTATGTTACTATGAGAAAAGCTCCTAGATTTATTGAATTTCAAGCCCCATCTGCGATTGCCTTGGCAGGGCCAGACGTTCCCCCACCCTGAGCTAGAGCATAAAACAGCAACTGAGAAATGTAGCCTCCTGATGTGAATGACAGGTGTTGTTTCACCTGAACATAAACTTTTTGGGCTGAATATTCAGGAGACTGATACATTTTATGATCCACATTGTCCAGATCATGCTTTCCAAACATCATGCAGTGGAGAAGTCACTGTGCCACAATTACCAGGGCTGTGGCATATGTTCCAGAGGCCAGGGTTTCCCACTAAGTCAGACTTCTAACAATTTCATTAGGTTGGAACATACCTAGTTATTTAAATTGCCTTTCCTATTTCTCTTCACTTAGTTCCTCCAAGAAGTGATTACTTGAATCAAGAAGCAGCTTTGTTCTGAAATTAACATGTTTGAACGCACTAAGCCTATTTATTAAGTGCTGAAAAATGAGACAAGGACCAGTCCTACAAAAGCTCAACATTTCAGGCCCAGAGGAGTGGGGAAATCTCCTCCCACTGATGTAATTTTACCTTATGCTTTCAATATACCCCAACCGTCAGACTGCTATGTCCCTTCTCTACCAATAAATAGCATCTTTGCATATGGCCACTTTTGTGCTTTGGTGCAGTGGAAAGACATATTATATTGTGGGCTTTTTCTTAACTTGACTCTGAGAAGTACATAGTAAACTGCTTTGAAAAAGCTCACTCTCTGCCATTTTTTTCTACTGGTGGCTATTGGAACAAATTGCCCCAAATAATAAAACACATGTGATTACAGAGAACATGGTGTTTGAATCCCTCTGCACTTCCTCAAAATTATAGGGGGTTTGAACCCCAACCCACCTGGCAAGGTTCCTTGGGGTCATTACTAGAGCTGGGAATGTAAACTCAAATCCCTAGAGGTGCCCACTGGAGGGTGAGCAAAACCAGAAGTCAAGTTCTTCCTGAGGAGCTTGAGGAGCTTCCTGCACCTTGGATATTAGGAAAACCAGACACAAACTCCCAATATTTGCAATCTGGGGAGGCCTGGTTCAGCCCGTCAGGTGCTTGTTCTGGCTTAGGAATTTACCTTCTGCTCCCTTCTAAGTACAATAAATTTGACTTTATCGCATTTTTTTGGTTTGCAGCATTCATTCCTCTGCCTTCCTCCTGGCCCTCTGCTATAATTCCTTTCCCCAGGAATCATGGCTTATGCTTTCTTTCTTCCAAAAGGACCCCTGTCCCTGAAAGTCTCTTTAACTGAGTCCTGTTCTTGCTCTTGGGTCATGGCTCCATTTTTTTGCTCCCCTCCCCCATTTCCCACCTCACTCCTCCTTCTGGCTGAAAAATTCTCTGTTTATCTTGCTATTTGGGAGCAAAATCAATTGGGAATTGTCTAGAAGGAGAGCATTTGTTGCTCACAGCTTTTTTGGGGGTGGGGCAGGTAGCTAGGATATGGATCATGGATGCAAATGAGATGGACACATGATTTCATGATAGCTTAGACTGTTCAGAACTTATTAACTTTTAGAGTCAACATAAACAAGGATAAAAGAAGAAAGTTCCTGTGATAAACATCACAATCTATTGCTTTGCTGCCTTTGAATTTCTTTACTTTTTCTAGTAAAAAAAATATATTTGTTGTTGCCTTGTTTGGAACTGGAATGTTGGTCTTCCTCATAGCCCTACAGTAAAGTTCTCAGCTGCAGTGTCTATCTCCGTTCAAATCTTGGTTCCAAATTTTGCTTAACTATTTATGTTTTCTTATTCAACTTCCTGTTCTCAACTCTGTCAAGTGCACCTTCAGCCTAATATAGTTGTAATACTTTCTAAATTAAGTGCTGGCAGTTCCCAAAATACAAACAGCAAATGTATGAATGTCCCTTACCAAAATAAAGGCTGTCCCTTTTTGCTTCTGGGTGGCATCATCAGAGATGTGGGAGGGAAGTCTCTCTTCTCTGTGAAGCTTTGGCAGCAGAGAAAAATTCCTCTCATTCAGCTTTGTGAGTGGGGACTCATTTCCCACAGAAACCATTGCATGGTGGTCTAGCTCCCCAACAAATCCACAAAAACCCACTTAATCTATAATGTAGGTAAAAAAATGAAAAAAACACAGCCAATAAAAGATGTTTTTACTAATGTGTAGTGTTTAATTTTAATTAGGGGTTAAATTATTAGAATGTTTCTATGGGAAAATGTTTGCTCCAGGTTCCAAAAACTGATTTACAAACAAACTCTTGGAAGAAAATTTCAATCTAAATTTAGAACTTCCTAGATTAGCTCTAGCTTTTAGCATATTTTTCCTTTTGTTTGTATTAGTCATCTGGGGACTGGTTTACTGAGGCTGTCTTAGCAGACAAAAACCTAAGCCATGAGGTGGGCACCTACCTGGCATAAGTTACCAAGGTGTACAGGCCTAAGGGAAAGGAGCCTCTGTAGCCAGAAAAAGGCATTTTAGTTTCAACTTGGATTGAATTTTTTTTCTTGATTGCCATTAAAATGCTGTCATCACTCTGCCTTTGTAGACGGAACATCAGATAGATTTTAAAATTAATTTTTTTCCTTTATACATTCTCAATCATACAATTTGCTGTGAATAAATTTTCCCTTTTTAAAAAAAACAAAAATAGTACAAAACCCAAACTTCCAGATTGGTACATTAGGGAGTAGTTCTCCGCAAAAGATGAAATTAACCCACGTTGGATTTACCCAGAACTCTGCTCCTGCAGCCTTCTTACAGCAGCTGGGTTGACCATATAAGAACCTGGGTTTGGGGCCTTTCTTCTGGTGTGTTCACCTGAAGGACACATGAGTCTAATGAACCATAAATGAAAAGGCATCCTTGTAAATGTTGCTCTCAAGACATGAGCTTGGCTCCGGGGCCAGGTGCTCTGGGGGTCCTTGCTCTCTATGCCAAATCACTACACCAGTCAAGGTATGCCTTACACTGACACTGTAACTCTTTTGTTCACAAGGCTTGTAAGTGGCATTTTATTTAAGCAATAATGACTGGTAAAGAGGGCATTTCCTGATACTTAATGACCAACTGCAAGAATTGTGGGCTTGAGGCAATGCATATAATATGCTATTAAACTCTGAAATTTAAAAATGTAAAGAAAAAATAATTACCTTCTTATGCATGTTGCCATGGATACTGAACATTGTTTATAGTTTTAGTCTTTTCCTAGAGATTAAAGTCCAGCTAAGCACCCAATGGGAAAGAAGAATTTCAGTCTCAATTTCTACTCACTTTATAATGTTTGACATTACCTAGTTAGGGTAGGTCTCTTTAAGAAAGTGCATGTCACCCCCAGAAATAGGATATGTAACATGTGATATGGTTTGCCATAAGAAGTATTCATATTTTATTGAACAGTTTGGCAATCAGTATTTAAAATCAGCTAACCCTGTAGATAATCACGTTCTGTTTCCCCAGAGTAGCAGTAACTTTCATACCATTCTTTTTCCCCCACAATGAAGGAACCATTTTTCAAACTGCTTGCACATATTTTACGCATTAGTCCCTAAAACAGGTTTTTCAGTCGGATCCATTATTACACTGCATAACTCAGAGATTAACATTTAAGCATGAAGGAGAAAATCCTCAGAGAAGCCCCTAATTCTCAATGATTTACATGGTAGCTATTCGTTCTATGCTTTTTAAAATCTTGGAATACTTTTTCTTTTCTAACTCATAGGGAAAGATAGAATGTAATTAAATCAAATTCCATAACACTGCAGAAGTGCTGGCCCAAATTAATATAACTAACTCCTCATTATCCATTCCAGAGAAAAAGAACACTTAGAAAAATTTAGAAATTTAATTTCATCTAAAACTCCAAACTTTCTCTCTCAAATATTTTTTTCCATAGTCATCAGCAAGATTTATCTGCATACCTTTTCCTTTATTCTATTATAATCAAAGAGTAATATGACAAACCTTTATCAAATACTTAATACAGAAATACCATTCATTTGTTCTCATATCCATTTATTCATTTATATGTTGATTAAGTATTTTTAAAGTGTATAGAGCTTTGTCATGAGCCAGGCCAGAGAAACATGCTAATGAAAATCCAAGCTCCCCACCCTTGAAGAAGTCTATCTACTAAGGAATCAGTCATTTCACAGAGTTGCAGTACTTCCCTGGAGGTGCTAGGCTAGAGGCATGACAAAATACATTGGGAGCATAAAGAAATGTGACACAACTCTCCTGGGAATTCAGGATGGTTTCTCAGAGGAGGTGACATTTGCTTAAGACGTAAACTGTAAAGCTCAATACACAATTAGAAAGTTATTATTTTGTTTCCTTTATTCTTCCACAGGAATAAAAAGGTGGATAAATTCCTGAAGAGACTACAACTCAATAGTCAAGTAAAAAGAAGTAATAGTGGTTATAGAGCCCATTTTAATATATCTCCCCTCCAGATTTCCTCCCAAATATTTCTATCTAAAAACAATGCTAAATTTACATAGAGAACTATGTCTTGACATGGGGACACTAGGAGTCCCTGGGGAAAAAAGGTAGACACCTCCTCCAGTGTTCATGTCCACATTGACATGCAATGATGCAAGCCCTACATTTCCTGTCTTTATAAAAGAACGTGAAGAGAATCCTGACACCCTTCTTTGAGTCATTTTTATCTGTAGACAACCAAATCATGCTCATGCAAGGGGGATTTATCTAGGTCCTTAGAATCACACTCTATAAGGTAAAAGCATAAGCTCTGAGTAGGAGAGAAATAAAGAGATCAGAAGAGAATTCATTAGGGAGGGCTGCCTAGATACCTTGAGTTTGAGCAAGACCTTTCAGGATATAACGAACATATATTCACAGAGAAAGGCTAGCATGGACGAAAGTGGCCAGACAGTATCCAGCTAGTCCTTGGGGGTTACAGAAAACTGATTAGCTTTCCTGGAACAGAAGGGCTGGCTGGCTGGGGAGTAAGGAGAACTTAGATTAAAAATATAAGGGCAGGGAGGGGAGCAGATGGCAAATGGCCCCATTGTTAGCAGGAGGAATGTAGATGGATTGGTAAATTCCTACTGTCCTCGGGACTCTACACAGACGTCATCTCTGGATCGCTTTCCCTGATCCCTACCCCCACCCCAACTGGCCCTGGACTCATAGCACTTAACAATGTTGTAGGAGAAGCCCAAGGCATAAACAATCCACCACGCTAATCAGAGCTGATAATGACAAAGCTGTTAATACTGGTCAAGTTTACTATTAGGTTAAACAGCAGCCTTTTCAATGGAAAGTGCAAATGTTTTTGAAAGGAAAAGGAAAAATACTACTGCAAGTATTTTGACATCAAAATGCATATTGTTGAGGCAAACAGGAGGGCCAGCCTCAACATTCTCACAGCCCAACTCCCTTGGTGCTGACTAAATCAATAGTGAAGGCCGTCTGAAGGAGATGGCCTAACCTAATTGAGAAAACACGTGGGTACAGAAAATGCGAGCTCTGACTCAGGCTCTGACAGAACCTGGTCTAAATCACTGGCCCTCACTGCTTTGTTCTCCTTGCCTTTCTATGACATGACACCCTGTGGCCCTCATTATACCAGGAGCATGACACTCATGTGCCCTACCTTCAAAGTTGGGGAAGAGAGGAGGTTTGTTTTTACAGTCCTCTTAACCAGAAACTATTAGAGCTAACCAGATATCCAAACCATGAAGGCAGAGCTGGGGATGGCAGGAATGTAGGAAGAAAAAGGGGGGGCAGGGTCTACCTGGGACCCCATGCAATGACAACTTCACAGGATGAATTAGCCCATCTGTCCTTCCAGTAAAATATCTGAGAAGTTTGATATCAAGTGGAAAAGCAAGTTCACTTGCCTCATAAGTATCATATGGAAAGGGAAAAAAGTTCTCAATTCTTTACTCAAATCAAAAGAACGGGCATGCATGCCCAACTTCCATTGTATCATTTGTAGAAGAATTGGCCTGTGAACATGACCACTCAGGCTCATTATGTGATGAGCAGCAGCAAATGATGAAATGTGTGCATTTTCTTTGCATTTGTCCCCTTAATGATGCTCAATATGTGCTGTCCAGAGAATCTGCAGTTGAGTGTGGACACTTACCCTATTTCGTATAATTAGAGTGCTAACTTGTGCAAACTTGTTAAAGAGGCTTTCTGAACTACTTCCTCAGACCAATAGCTTTTGGTCATGAAAGAACGCAGAGGAACCACTGTGTTCTTTTTCCAAAGTCTCCCAAGATGGAACCTTCTTGATGATCAGGCTAGACCTAAACTTGAAGTGGCGAGGAAGAAAAACCTTGCTTTGCTGATTTGTCCAGGCACATGAGCAAACAGATGGCAGCTGAGGATACACCAATTCCAGTTTCCTGACCTGCCCTGAGCACCCCCAAACCTCCAGTTTTATAGAGCTGCTACTGGGTGAATATGAAATCATAATTCAAAAAAAGATTCAGAGAGTTTGATAAAATGAATCATGTTTTAGTTCTGGCAGATGCTTATGGAATGCAAACCTCAGTATATATCTGGATTATTAAACATTTGCTTTATAAGCATGGTTCAATTTCAAAAACTGATTGGGTTGGGAAAAAAAAATGCCATGCAGGCAACAAAGGCACAAAACCTTAGAATTCCAGAAATGAATACAGGGTAGGGGGAAAGTAGGTTTACTGTTGTAAGTACACAAAACACAGTTTATTGTTGTATTACTTTTATCAGTTATTGTAATATTTTCCATGTGAACATCTATCTGTAAGCCTAATTTTGCTCCACCCTGTATATGAATCTACTAATTCTCCTAGAGTTTCTGACCATGTATCAAAACTCTGAGGAATGTCTGCATCTACTGAGCCCTGTGAAAGTGCATTCCTTTTTACAAAATGGTTAAAATCCAAACTTAAAATTGAAATCAGGGTTGGAAATCTGACATCTGAAGTGAAATGTGCCCAGACTGAATGTATTTAGGAATTCTCAGAAGGAGTTCGCTTTGCTACATATATGTCTATTTGATCAAAATCAACTGGAAACTAGCAAGAGGCTCATAATTATAGTTTTGTATTAATAAAATTGACTACTTTTTTAAACAACCAAAGTATTTTCATTCATAGGCCTCACCAGCCTATGAATACAAATTGTCTCATCTGGTAACAACCTAAGTTTTACTGTTGTAG
This sequence comes from Miniopterus schreibersii, assembly GCF_964146895.1. Lineage (NCBI taxonomy): Eukaryota > Metazoa > Chordata > Mammalia > Chiroptera > Miniopteridae > Miniopterus > Miniopterus schreibersii. The sequence continues at coordinate 115,761,101 of NC_138101.1, read as the reverse complement.
GCCCTGTTCCCAGAGTGTAATTTATTAAGAAGTGCTCTTGGATAAGTACTTGTGAAGGTAGAGGAGGAAAGCAGGATGAGTCAGAGGGGCAAGTTGAGAGGTAATACCGTCTCAGTGAAACCATCAGACAACCTACATGGAGCTTTGGGCCTGGGATAGCCCTTTAGAGTTGTCCCAAATTAGGACAAGACGATCAATCAACATTGGTTGTCTGTGGAAAGAGGTGTGATCTTCAGATCACCAGGCAGTTTTCTTTAAATGAGGCAAACCCCACAGGTTGAGGGAGAGCCATCTTCTGACAGCACTCTAGGGGCTGGGAAACAAAGCGTTCATTCCTGAATAGAAATCTGGACAGTGTAGCAAAGTACCCACTACTTCACCCCTTGCAACATATGGATCCTCTTCTTATACTTTCTTGGAAAAGCACCTTCAAGTTATCAGTGAGCATCTGTTCCTAGTGGGAACTTAGAAGAGGATGGTTAGTGGGACAAATTACAGATCCTGAGGCTACAGATGGTTTCAGGATGACAACTGATACTCTTCTCCCTCCTATGCTACCCATTGAAGATTTTCCTCACTCTCAACAACTACCTCTTCTGGTTTCAGTGACTTCTCTGGTGGGGAAAATCCTCATGCCTGATGGATCTGAACCCCTGGCCATTATGTCCTATTAGGCTGTAGTATATTTTCTTTTTTCAAAGCTGGAGAAGAGTGTACTAAGGGGAGCCTAAGTAGATCACCTGGGTTCTATGTTATCCCTCCCCTCCCTGTATATAACAGTAGCCCTCTCTCTTCCTGATGACCAGGTTCAATTATCCCTTCTTGTCTTTTGGTGCAAGGAGCTAAAGGTGCCCATGGATCAGTCGCACTTATAGTTCAAGGGTGTCATGGCTGTGTCCCCTGTCAGAACTATTCCCCTTTAGGAAACTCAAAACCAACAGAGCTCAGTGTCATGAGGATGGGAAGCCTAAATTCTTTAAGTAGGTCACTAGTAGTGATGGTTGACAGACCAGTCTGCCTCTACTCATTGGTTCCTGGATTTGTGTTTTCTACTTATTGTGAACACAGTGTCATATAAAGGTCTTTGATTTAAGGTGTCCCCACTCTCCTAGAGAACAGTGCTTCATCCTCACAAAATATCACCTTTGAGCTGGTACATCAGCTAAGCTTTCAACAGGTCTGCCTATGTTCTGCTCTGCCTATATGGTAAAGAATGAAATAGAACCAGTGGAGTCCATGGTCATGTGCCCATTCCAACAATTCCTTTGCCAAAAAGTGTATTCCTTGTTCTGATGAGATGTTATATAAGATGCGATGACAGTGGATTCAACACTGTGTAAGTCTTGGATCATGGTGCTAGCCGAGACCCTAAGGACAGGAAATGTGAACCCATATCTGGAATACATGTCCATTCATGTTAAAATGAATTTCTGTTTCTTCTAGGGGGAAAGATGTCCAGAAAGTTAATCAGAGTGTCTTGGTTAGTCTCCATGAGGGATGGTGCTATATTGGGGACTCAGTGCCACTCTCTGCTGCTAGATTGTTAGCCATCTGGTCATAGTAGTAGCTAGAAAAGCTTTGGTAAGTGGGTGCCCATGTTAGTGGGTCCTGTATCATTTCCATCCCTGCCACCATGGCTCTTCATGTGCTGTTGTGCCAACACTGCAATGGCTGATGTCAGATGCTGGCTGCTACCAATTGGTTAGTCATTTTGTCTACCTGCATGCTTAGTGCCTCTCTTTTGTGGGTGCTAACATATGTACAAAGATCTTCACACTTTGTCCCTCACACAGGTCCATGCATATGTCTACTCCAGATCTTCTTGTTGCCAATATGCCTATTTTTCTCCTCCTACACCCCTGCCCATTTGGACAAACCATTTGTTACTGCCCATGAGTCTAGGCTCAGGCCACTTCTCTTTCAACACAAAGTGATGGCCAGGTATACCACCTGAGGTTGTCCCCTGCCATTGGCTTTCAAGACCACCTTGAATGAAGCTGTGGTGCAGATGCTGTCCATTTTCAGCTGGCAACCACATGAAGAGCTAGTCTAGCCATGAAACAAACTTGAGCTTCTTCCTCTTCAGTAAGCTGATCCTAAAGGGCCATTTGGCCAGAAGTGTGAGCTGCTTGGGAGGTATTGGTGCAGGAACAGTGTATGATATGGAGCTCCTGTGCAGCTTGACTATGTCCTCTGGTCCTGCTTGTGCTTAATATCAGAGGTACCAGTCCAGTCTTACAATGGATGGTTTCTTGGCCTATCCTTTGATATGACATGGGGATTCGGACAGAACTCAGTCATGAGGGGTTGCATTGGCCATGTGGTCAGTTAGTGTCCCATGATTAAGTGCTCTGTCTCTACTAGGTCCCCACAGCAAGCCACAGCTATTGTGAAAAAGTTTTAGAATTCTCTGCTGCATATGGTAGAGCCTTGCTCCGGAATCCTGGGTGTCCACATTGTAATTTTCCCACAGGGCATTGTCACAAATTCCACATGGCCCCATTCCCCACCACTGATACCTCTAATACTGGAAGACTTGTTGGCTCATATGACCTAAGTGGGAGGGCTGTTTGCACCACATCCTAGATCTGATGCAGAGCCCTTTCTTTTTCTGGTCCTCTCTCAAAGCCATTAACCTTTTTTTAAAAAAATATCTTTATTGATCTCAGAGAAAGGAAGGGAGAGGGAGAGAGAGAAACATCAATGATGAGAGAGTCATTGATCAAGCCCGCAACCCGGGCATGTGCCCTGACCGGGAATCGAACCCCGATCGCCTGGATCCTAGGTTGACGCTCAACCGCTGAGCCACGCCCAGCCGGGCAAGCCATTAACCTTTAAACGAAGTTCTGGTAAAGCAGTTTTCCCAGCTGTGGAATATGGTGCTTCCAGAACTCAAATGCACTCACAGGCTTTGCATGTGTCTTTGTGATGAGAAGTTTAAGATGCATAAACTTATCTCTTACTTTGAATGTGATTTACTGGCATGCCCCTGACTACACCCATAAAAACTGTAGCAACATGGCAGTCCCTAGGAGGAGAAAAAATATGAATCCAGAGGCTTATTAGTGATTAAACAAATTCAAAAAGTCTCCAAATGAAGACAAAGTTTTCCCATTGCTAGTTTTAAAAACCATGATTTTGTTATTTTAAAAAGCTTTGTCACATGGCAAGAGTATTATTTGTGACTTTGGGACACTGGGCCTTATAATTTTTTTTAAAGGCCTACTCACACCAATCTTTATTTATACCTTGCAAATCCATAAATGGAGCAAGATAAAGTGAGCAAATAAAAAAACTGAGAAGGAAGTTAAAAAATACAGATTGGAAAAATTAAACAGCCAGGTTAAAGTTAGTAGACGAAAGCACAGGGCCAAAGTTGCTGACCAGTTGCCAGATGAGGACTGCAAACTTCATTCTGGGTCCTGCTATGACTGAAGCAAAAGCAACCATGATTCATCACTCTCGCTAAGACCCACCACATCCAAAGCAAGGAGAGGGGCAACCGGTTAACCATATCACAAATATAACAACTGGATGGAGACTCACACAGTGAAAAGAGGATGGGTTGAGGGAGTGTGAAGACAGCTTGGACACATTCAGTAAAAAATGTCAGAATGATTTGGTCTCAGCCTGGGTCTCCCAGACGCATCTGCAGGAACAAAGGCTTGAGTGTAAATACTTTATTGGGGAATGTGATCCAGGGACTGACTGGGAGTACGAGACAAGAAGAATGAAGCAAAGGATGGAAAACCAATAGCAGGATGAGTTATGAAACTGGCCACAGCTCCTGGCGAACAGTTGCTGGCTTCTTCTGAGGTGACCGGGGAGCTGTATGAAAGCTATCTCAGGACTGTCCATCTGGGAGAAGAAAGGAAAGCATTTATCCACTAGCTCTTATGCTTCATTGGTCAAAGGTTTGCCCCCAAAACTTACTCCCCTGCATTTCAGGGTTAGTCAGTGCCCGGGCCCCACATGGCTCAGACAAGCTCCTGGACAAACTCTGGAAGCTCTCGCAGAGGTGTGAGGGATGGACATGAAGCAAGGCCCTGTCTGCTTGCACCTACAGGAAGGCATCTGCTCAGAGCCTGCATCAATGACTGGAATAAGGACAGGGGATACCCAAAGGCAAGAGGTGGTACTCAAGAGGTGTCCAATGCACACTCCTGGAAGTTTGATGTTGCTTTTAAAGCACCTTCAAAGACAGAATCTTTATCTTTAGCAAATGGCTGATCCCTAAGTAATGACTCCTATTACAGTTAAGTGATGTCAGGGTATTTGGGCCCAGCACCATTCTGGACATTGATATTCTATCCATGAAAAGAGCCAACATTTTAAAAGTATGTCCTTTGCTTCCTGTTTCATATATGATGCTTTCATAATTGCATATCTGGGAGCAGATATACTGCAAACTCTGCCCAAGTTAATGTCCTATGCAGAAAATGAAAAGCCAAAGGAGTAAAACTGTTGATTATTATACCTATGAGTAAGAAACCATTTCGCTCATTTTCAGAGTACCTTTGAATTTCCAGAAGCAGCCTTCCTTTAGGCTGGACAGTTTGAGTGCAATAATAAACAATGTGAATTTTCACATTGTGATCTAACACAGAGCCCCTGAAAAAATTTCCTTCTCTGAGAATCCAGTATTTACTTTTTCCATGGTCAAATTAAGCTGCAACAAACAAGGTAAGATCCTATTTAGTCTTTCATTGTACGTAGGTTTCTATTGTTTAAAATCATATGGTTGTCTGGATCATAACCCTGTTGATGAGAAATTTCACATTTGGCTACTAAATCAGTCCTGGAAAATTGATTGTAGGCAAAAATTTTGAATCTTGATATATAGCTGCTCCACTCCTCTGAGAATAAACTGTAATGAAACCACAACTTAAATTTACTTAGAGGGAGCCCGGCCAGGCGTGGCTCAGCGGCTGAGTGTCGACCTGGGATCCAGGCGATCGGGGTTCGATTCCCGGTCAGGGCACATGCCCGGGTTGCGGGCTTGATCAATGACTCTCTCATCATTGATGTTTCTGTTTCTCTCTCTCCCTCTCCTTTCCTCTCTCTGAAATCAATAAAGATATTTTATAAAAAAATAAATTTACTTAGAGGGAGAGCTCAACAAATGCTGTTAAAAGATTGGAATCTTCTAGCTGGAAAAGCAATGATAGACACACAATGCATCACTTGAGCTCAGAAAGCAGCAAGTAGAGAAAACTTGTCTCTTGGGCCATAGTCTTCTGTGACCCTTCTCCACAAATATGAGACTTAGTTCAATTAATCTATTAGAAATTGGATATTTAATTTTTAATTAAACAATTGTTAGCATTTAAGTAAAATTTATACCCATCATGAAAATTCTAAATACATCCGAGAGCTTTTAAAATCTTAACATCACCATAAATTAGATACTATTATTTATATTCACAAAGAAAGTACCTGAGGCAGAGAGGCTACGTCTGCTTCCAAAGTCACCCAGCTAAAAAGTGATTTAGCTGGATTCCAACTCAGGCAGCACCATGCCACCAATGCCTTTTTTCTACATTCTCCATCCTCTCTTTACTGTCAGAAACAATCGCCCCAATAAATTTATTTAAAAAAAAAACACAAGGAACAAATTTATCACACAATGTAACAAAGAAACCAAGTGGAAAAAGCCAATCTTCATGCCGACCAATTAATCTTGTTTAGCTCTCCCAGTAGCCGCTCCCTGCACCTCCCATGGCCTAGGGGGAATTGAGGGAAATGGTGCAGCAAAGCTACCATTTAGCTTCATCCCTATCCCCCAGCTGCAGAATGTTACTAGATGCTCCTTGAAAACAAAATCTGGTTTAGGACACCGTGCATGAGGCACATTAAAGGCTCTGTACTTCAGAAATCTGTTTGTCAGGGTTTGACCTATCTTCCCCAAACTTGTTTCATTATGGTGTCTCTTTTTGAGGAGCCCCTACCTCACAAAGATTCTGCAAAAGACAGTTGTTAAATCACTGAACAGCAGAATGCCTTGAAATAATAAATTCTAAAGCAAGGCCATTCTGTTCCCATGTGGTACTCAAAGAGGGGAGAAGTCACAGTCTGGCCTCACATCCCAAACTGTCTGAGGTTTCTCATTAACTTAAGAAAAGTCTGATTATTGATCAGTTCACCAAATAATTAGAGAACATGATGGGGCAGACACTGTGCTGGGTATGGTGACTCTATCTATGAACAGAAAGGCCAGTTTCTGCCTAAAGAAGCTTACAGTTGAACAGGGATGATGAACTTTGCCCCACTGTACATGTCACCAGTATCACAAGAGAAATGAGAAATGCTAGAGTCACTTAGGGATGACCTTCTCTTGTCAAGGCACCAGGGAAGTGACATTTCACCTGAGACCTGAAGAATGAGCAGAAGGTCAAGGGATTTGAGGGAATCCAATCCTACAGCACTTATCACCCAGAGCCCTGGTTAGCTGTTTACCTGCACACAGCACCGCTCACGAAGTGGCCACATCTCGAGGACTGGGAGTTTTTTTTTATATCCCCCAGAGTCCATTGTCTGGTATCTGACACACAAGGGCACTCAAAAGGATGTTTGTGAAAAGAAACGGAGGGAGGGGAAAAAGAGAAAGAGGCAACAGGATAATTCACTAATGCCTAGCTGTCTGCAGGTTCATTCTGGGCAATGCATTGTTTTCTGTCATATTTAAAGAGAGAACAGTTAGACTGATTTCTCACATGGACCAACCCCCCTTCACACATTAATTTAGTCTCCAAACATTTGTTTTCCGCGGTGGAGACACAATGATGAAAAGATGCAGTGTCTGTTCTAGTAGCTCGTGACCTCGTGGCGGGAACTCAACAGAAATGCAATTCTTTCCTCCTTTTGCCCAAATACAATGCAGAAAAGGCAAGATCAGTTTTGATATCAACTGTCCAGGCAGAATTTTGGCCGTACCCACTGAGGCCAGCTTTGAAACTGCCGGCAGACAGCTGCACGAGGAGGGCCGAGCTAGATTCCTCACTCGGGTTGCAGTCAACTTTCCTGCTGTCCACGCGGTCCTTCCAGCCAGAGTGGGAGAGCCAAAACTCCGCCCGCGAGAGCGACGAGAGGGCCACGGCGCTCCCCAAGCACTCCCTGAGGAGCGACATCCCAGCCCAGCCGGCTCTCGGTCGCGCCTCCGGCCGGCGCAGCCGCCTCCTCTGCAGACGCGCGCCGGCCGCCTCCGCGCGCCGCCCGGCTCGGAAACCGGCGCCCGGCCCTACCGCCCCGCCCCGCACGGAGTCGCCCGGGTCACGTGAGCGGGCGGGTCCACGCCCCCTTCGCCTCTCCTCCCCCTCCCTTCGGGCCAGACTCAGCTGCTCTCTGCGAGCTGGGGAGCTGGGGGCGGGCGGCGCGTCTGCCGGGCAGCTCCCCGTCCCCTCCCCCAGGAGCCGGAGGACGGCGTCTGGCTTGGGGCTCCGGTGAAATTGGAACCAGCGTTCTAAATTAAGGGGAGCAGATGTCCCTGTGTTACTCAGGAGGCCTGGGTGGCCTGCTGTTCAGACAGAAATCGTTGAGGCTCTGACCTTCCGGGGCTGCTGTCAATCTCCGCGTGCAGATGGCCGGGCGACCGCCCCGCGCCTCTGCATGGGAAATGCGGCGGCGGAGGGATCCGGGCGGCTCGAGAGAAGTCTGCGTGGGGGTTGGGGAGGGGGCCTGTGGGAGACAGAGGGCGAGAGAGAAAGGCCTGCCTCGCGCACAATGGAGCCCCCGTGGCGGCCCCTCAGAGGACAATGCGTCCCAGGGACCCGCGGTTTTCTGCGCCCGGCCGGCCGCCGCGCTCCAGCTGCCTCTTCAGAACAAGGCCCCGCAAATGTGCCCACTTGATTCTAAATCCTCTTAGTCGCTCTCCATGTGAACGAGGAAAGGGGTGACCTAGACAATCCTTTACAAATCGGAGGTCTGGGAACCCTGGTGCTTGGCAAAATGTCTACACCACGCATGCAAATAGGGCGGGTCACTGGGAGAAACAAGCCCTCTTTCTGCCCTGTAGTCGGTGAACAAAACCAAACAACTGCGTGCACTAAACACTCCTATCGGGCTCTGCAGTGCCACTCGGGGTCCAGAAAGATTTTTAGGGTGTTTCCCCTGGAAGAGACTTACTATTAAATCTTCAGAAAAGCCAGCTGAGTTGGGCAAAGTCATTAGTCACCCAGGTATTTACACTGTTTTTCCTATTTCCTTTCTCTCTTGGCCTCTGTGGTCAGTAGTATAAAATTCCTAGGAACTCCCACCTAAACACCAGCTTCCTGTTTATGCTCTCAGTGGCTTTAATGTTTAGCTGTTAAAAGCAGCTGACCAAAGCTCTATGAGACAATCAGCAGAGGTTTGCAGGTGGAAAGGGGAAAAAAATGGAGAAAGAAAAGAAACCCAGGAAACTAAAAACCCAAAAAGTTAGGTCAAAGCTCTAGGTTCGTTTTTAATCACTTCTGTCAAAATCACATGGGGGGAAAAGGTAAAATTAAAGTGTAACTTAATGCCTAAGATCTTGGTTCAGTTTCATTTGGCCCCTGGGTCTACATGAACCTATAAAATATGATACACTAGTCTAAAGTATGTACATTTTCATTCCTAGGAGTTAAAGGTTTTGTGTGTTTTTTCCCCCCAATGTGGCATGCCATTCCTTTGTTATAGAAGGTTAAAGTTCACAAATAAGCACAGCCTGTGTGCTCTGTGAGTTGAGCGCCTTACACCTTGCCGTGGCTATTCTTAAATTCCTGCAGCAAAATGTTTCATAGTCATGGCTCCCTGAATTGCAGCCTCCCTGACCTGGAAGAGAACCCTAGGGGGCATCTCCTTCAGCCCTTTTCTGATGCAGAATGCTCTGTACAACTCCCAGAGAGTAAATAGCTATTCTCTGATAGAAACTCTCTAGAATTTCCTAGCTCAGAAAATAGCACCTTTCTTTGACAAACTTATTTTTAAAATAAAGATTTCTGTATATAAAAGTGGAACCTGTCTCCACATCTAGAGCCATGCAGAATAAATCTAATTTCTCTTCCACATAATACTACCCTCCACATATTTGGAGACAGCTCACATGTCCCCTTAGAGTCTTCTCCCAGCTAAACATCTGCAGATCTATCAGCAGTTTCTCCCATGGGTCTGAGTCTCCCACACTATCCTGAGTTATCTAGAGATGCTTCATCCAGTTAGTCCAAGTTCCTTTAAAACTGAAGATGGTGCTTCAGTTCCTGCTGACACAGTTTGGGAGGCAGCACTGGAAGAATATGGCTTAAAAACAGCAGGGGGAATCGATCTGACAGTGTCCAAGTAATTCAGGCAAAAATAAATTTCAGTTTTCCATTTTAGTCTTTTTCTACTTTGTCAGTGATGCCAGATGCAGTTGTGAAGCCCAAGAAAGAGGGGAAAAACAAAAAGCATGATTGTGAACTGTGCTAGCGCCCTGCTTTCTTTTTCTTTTTAAAAAATTTTTCTTTATTGTTGAAAGTATTACAGATATTCCCTTTTTTCCCGTTGACCCTTTCTACCCCCCACCCATCCCCCGCCCCTGGCCTTCACCACACTATTTTGTCTGTCTCTATGGGTTATGCATATATGCATATAAATTCTTTGGTTAATCTCTCCCCCTGCACCCACCCACCCCTGCCTTCCCGCTGAGATTTGTCAGTCTGTTACATGCTTCTATGCCACTGGATCTATTTTGTTCATCAGTTTATTTTGTTCTTTAGATTCCACATATGAGTGAGATCATGTGGTACTTATCTTTCTCTGACTGGCTTATTTCACTCAGCATAATACTCTCCAGTTCCATCCATGCTGTCCCAAAGGGTACAAGATCCTTCTTCTTTACAGCTGCATAGTATTCCATGGTGTAAATGTCCCACAGCTTTTTAATCCACTCATCTACTGATGGGCATTTGGTCTATTTCCAGATCTTAGCTATTGCAAATTGTAGCATCCTGCTTTTCATGTTCTTGCAGTTTATCCTCACAAAACCCCTCTGAGTTGGTACTATTGTTATTCCTCTTTTAGAGGCCCAGAAGTCAAACAACCCACAGAAGCTCACACAGCTAATTGGTTGTGAGGTCTCCAACCTATGACTTGCTCTTTACATTATACAAAGCTGCTGCCCTAGAATCCCAGAATTAAAGCTGAGGTCCTGAATTTGTTTTTCAGCGTAATCTATGACATACAGCTTTAATTCAAGGCCAGTTTGTATACGTCGTATTTATACAGCTACAAAAACTTTTGAAATACAAGTTAAGAACTTTAGGGAGGTGAAAAAGTTCTTTCTGGAAGCAAATGAAACAAATTCCAAGTGAGAGCCAAAAGTCATCCCAAACATGCTTTTATTCCAATGGCATTACTTAACAGCAAAGTGTTATATTACCCTTGAATTTCCTGCCTGGGCTAAGGGTAGGCCAGGCCCTTGATACTATTTAAATTGTTCCATGTATTTCAGCTCCATCACAAGCAATGCCATTGCCCCCTGACTCACGCCTCTTCTACAATATGTCAGTTAGTCAAGAAAGAGGGAAGAATATATTTCCCATGCACAAACTGTAATCTTTTTTCAGTGTCACTCAGCCTGCCAGAACAAAAGTAAAACCACAGAAAGAAGATCTAGATCAGCCTCTTGATCACCCTGCTGCTATTTCACAGTTTTAGGAGGAGTTGGACTTGAAACTGTCATCTATACATTTCTTCCCAGAATAAAGCAGCATTGGCATGTGCCCCTGCTAAATTATTTTCTACCCCCAAATGTCGGAAATGCTTTCTCTCCGGGAATATGCTCTACAGAAGGCACACTGAATTAACAGAGTTAGTTCTCAGAAAGTCTCTTAGAGTCTACAGTGAACTGTCATGCGCTGACATCCGGCCAGGTGGACTATGTACCTTAGCAGGATGTTACTGAGATGTTTAGAATTTTCAAATTTGTTTGCTAGTATAAGTTGTGCCTGAGAGACCTTTTCTTACTGCCCTATCAAAAGTAACCCCTAAATCACTATGACATGAATCTGTTTATTTTATTAATAGTACTTATCAAAATTTAATTCTGTATTGCTTACATGCTTGTTTATGGCCTACCTTCTTTTTTCATGACTTCTACATAAGACCAGTAATCTGATCTATCTTATTTATTACCTAGCACATAGTGGGTCCTCAGGAAATATTTTTTTGAATGAATGCATCTTTTGTGCGTATATGTTGTTTGTCTTGTATAATTCTCTTCTTAAAATAAATTATTCGAGTAGTCAAATTCCTAGAGACAGAAACTAGAACATAGTTTTCAGAGGCTGAGGGGAGGGAAACTTCCCAGTATTTAATGGGTACAGAGCTTCAATTGGGAAAGATACAAAAGTTCGGGATATGGATGATGGTGATGGTTGCACAAGAATGTGAATGTACTTAAAGCCACTAAACTGGACACTTGAAAATGGTTAAAATGGTAAATTTCATAGTATATTTTATCAAAATAAAAATAAATAAATTCTTTGAATTGGAATTCTTAGGCTAAAAGTAAGTGTATATATATATATTAAATTTGGGTATATATTATCAAACTTTCCTCCAAAAGTCACACTAATGTACATGCCAACTACCAGTGCATAAGAACACTCATTTCCCACACACTGCCAACACTGTTTTCTCAATCTTCTTTATTCTTTGTGTTTGATAGGCAAACACACACACTTTAATTATTGTTTTATTTATCACTATACTTATTATTAAGGGTGGTGCATATTTTCATATGTTCACTATTTCTTTTGTGAATAGCCTACGTGTATCCTTTGCACTTTTATTGGATTTTTGTTTCCTTTTATTGATTTGTAGGGGCTCTGTGTATAGTAAACTCTTGATCTATAATATACGTTGCAAATAATTTTTTCCAAGTTCATTATTTCTCTTTAAATGTTATTTGTGATTTTTTTGCTATTTGAAATTTAAAGTTATATGCTGTATCAATATAATCTTGGGGTGAAAAAAACCCTTCCTCATTCCAAGATTATAAAAATATTTATCTATGCTTTTATCCAGTACATTTGTAGCTTTGTTTTTTATATTTAAATATTTGATACATTTATATGTTGATGGTAAGAAGTAAGGTAAAGATCCAACTGAGTTTTCTTTTAACTAGCCAGTTATTTTATCATCATTTATTAAATAATCCATGTTTTCTCTCAATCCATGTTTTTCAAATTTTTTCAATAATTTGAAATGACATCTTTTTTTGTAATAAATAACCATATTATTAGGTCTGTTTTATTTATCTGTCTGCTATTTTATACCGTAAGTTACCAACATGTTTAGATGATGCCTTTTGCCCTAAATCCTAGACTAGTGACTAACTCTAAACTAGTGACTAACCTCTATGTTTGGGAATTAATGCATCATTGGAAAAATTTTAAATTATGTAAATTATAAATTGGAAAGGTATAGACAGATACAGAATCCACTCCATTGGGAGTCATCAAGAAAGAGAACGTGTGTTGGCAGTAGACTCTTCAAAGGACCAGTGATAGGAAAGAGAAGGCTCGGCTGGGATGTTTCCCAGCTAGATTGTCTTCTAGGTAGATTATTTTAGTTACCAGTGTGGTGCACAGAAAGTAGGTGGGATTTGCCCTCTTTATATTGAGTTTTGTCTCTGCTGCTTACGAGGCTTATGGTCTTGGGTAAGTCATTTAAGCAATCTGCTTATTCCAAGGCTAATAACAGCTACCTAACCTCATTGTTATAAAGATTATACATTTAAATGCATTCTGGAAATAATAACATCTAAACATTTATTGTCATTATTGTTATTATTACTACTGCTATAAGGGAGGGATGGGGAGACTCAGAGTCCACCCTCCTTTGATGGTGTGTACCAGGCCATCTCCCTTCTGATCAGCCTAATCCAGGACACGCTGATTTGGTCAGTGAGGCCAGGGTGTGCTCCACAGGGCAAGCCTTCCTGCATAAGCTCTTTCTCTTCCTAGATTCTTAATTTGCTAGCCCGATGATTTTGATTTTTTGTGTGTCAGGTGGAGGAGGTCTTCATGGTAGCTTAGGAGATCTCTTTGGGCTTAAGTCTAAACCTCAGGCTCCAGTCCAGCTTAACCAGGAGTACTCCATTGGGGGAAATTGGGAGATAACAATAAATTGGCATTTTGGTTGCCATTCTGCAATTATTCCTTGTTCATTATTACACACATTACCTTGTGTGTTGTTGAGCACAATCAAATCTCATGGGAGGAGGATGCATTGACAGACAATTGGGCCTTCTAGTTCTCCAGCGATGATACCATCCTGGCCAACAAATCCTCACTTCTCTGACCTCTAACTGCTGACAATTATTAATCCTTAGCGTGGGCCAATTCCTCCTATGAGGAGGACACTCTGCATAGTAAATGTAGTAAGAGTTCAATAAATATTAATTATTATTGCTACTATTATCAGCTTTGCCCCTACAGAAGGCATATAAATGGGATCCTCTGCGAAATAGGGGACCTCAGTACCCAGGTCTCCATCTCCATAACTTTGACCTTGGCTGATTCTTTGCCCTCCACATTGCCTTATCCGCAGCCTCCTTGTGCTCCCAGACCTGGGACTGAAGACCTGGCTCTCCCTTGACCTTTTGCTTTCTGGATCCAGCCCATCCTTTGATCCCGCCCCTTCTCATGTTTGCCTGTGCTGCTCCACATTCTGTCTCTATCTCTCAGGGTAGTGTATTACCAGGCAGCCTTTTAGGGGGGGTATAAGAAATGCTAATGAGAACTCAAGGCATCCTGGGCCAGAACAGGAGAGGATGGGAGAACTAAGGAGCTCTGACCATCTTCTTGTTTGCTCTTACTACAGGAAGGCTGTGTTAGGATCATCATGTAGTGCCCATTCATCAGTCAATGAATATTTGTTGAATGCCTGTGCTATATAGGGAATCAATGGTGGGCAAGACAGACACAATTCTTAGACTCAAAGAACTTAGAGTCCAATAGGGGAGACAGACAAACACCATAAGACAAGTGAATGAAACAACTCAATGTGGCAGGTGCCATACAGGCACAACAGGCCTCTGAGGTCAAGAACAAGTGCTGGCCTGGAGGCCCACTTCCAATCTGAAGCCAGCAAAGCCCTCTCTGAATTCCTTAATTCAACTTTCAAATTGAACGTTCTTCTCATCCCATAAATATTTGGAAAGATTTCCACTAGCTCTTTCTACATTGACAAAAGAAAAAAATCTCAAGGTGGTAAGCTAAAGAAACCTGAAAAATAGAGCCTCACTGTTCCCAGTCATATTTCCCTCTTCATTTGCCCTTTGACACCTTTTACTTGATTGCTTTTAGGCCTGGATTACTTTTTCCTGGCCTGAGGCCCATGCAAATTTGCATAGCTATTCTACATACAGGTCAGATCCATGAAGACCGCAGGTCAGCCTGAATTCACAGAGTCACATCCATCAAGTGGCCCAGGGCTCAATATACTCACTGTGGAAGAATGGAGCATAATGAGAAATCCTGCCAAGACCTGAAATCGTGACTCACTAGGGTTGCCCTGTGGTCAAGCTTAAGGGTAAACCACTCCATCATCCTATGTTCTACTTGTCAAACACTTGTGGGATTCCATTTTGGGCTTTAGACATGTAATTATGGTTCCCATTGTTTCCAAAGCCAGAATTAAGCCTCAGATTATATAATTAATTTTGAGTTAGGTGGAGTACCTTCTTCCATTTTACACACATCTATGATGTTAATACAAATCCTTGTTTCATTTAGTAATACCACATATTGTCAAGCCACAGTAGTTGATAAAATATGCCTTAGTGCTGTCAAATTTAGCTGTTGTTATGAATGTGTAAGTAGAAGGCTTGCTTACAACCACAGTTAAAATCCCTTATGGAAAACTCTCTTCTTTCCCTGTATTTGCTGACATAGTCAACAATTCTTTCACTCATTGGAAGTGTTTATTCACATATTCATTCATTTGACTAATCAACAAAAATTATTTTAGGCCTATTATTTGAAAGGAACTGTGCTAAGTGCACAAGGTAAAAAGACATGGTCTGTGGCCTGAATATTGCACAATGGAGGTGGTGTCCACCTTGAGGCAGGGAGTGGCAAGTTGCTGTATTCAAGTCCCCTGGGCCCAATTCTAAAGTCAAATAATGCCTGCCTACCCCGCCCCAAACTCATCCGAGATTCTGATTTGCCAGGTCTAGAGTGAGGCCCTGGTATGTGGAACTTGAAAAAACTCCTAAGATAATTCTGATTACAGTCTTGGGTTTTGAACCACTGATCTAGTGATCTTCCCTGAACTCTGTAGAATTCAGTTCCCTTTTGTGGGGCAGCATAGTCATGAGCCCCTCTTCTCCTAAGCCAGAGAGTCACCTAAAGGCTAACTGCCTGACCTGAGCCAGCAGTACTACTGGGTTCATGGCTATTCTCAAGAGGCTGTTCCAAGTCATATTGTCAAGCCTGTTCTGGCCACCTGTTCCCATGTCAACTCTGGACAGGTGTCTCGCTACTGCACTTTGTCCTGGGCTGTTTTGGGACCCCTGAACTTACCTGGTCACCTGATCTTTAAACTTGGCTCCGAAAGCCTGCTTTCTGTTGTTGCCTCTGATTTCACTTCATGCTTATCTGATACCCTTTCATAGTCAAATAGAGACCGAGGGCATCCAGGTCATAGATGGCAGACTCCTGGGTTGAACACATTATTGTCCTGTGGGCTGAGATGGGTGGAACTGACAAAGTGCTCAGAAAAGTAGCACTTCAGAAAGTGTCAAATCCAAAAGGAAGAGATGGGCAGGCGGACTCAGCCACCCAAATAGGTGAGACAGAGAGAGGAACTCAAAACAATGACCAGAGGAGAGCAGCTCTGACAACATGGAAGGTTCAAATTGGAGGTGGGGGTGGGATGGGGCAAGTTCTTTTTATCAAGTGCCCACTAGAGTGAGAGGGTGTAACGGCACAGTTAAAGGCCTGAAAACCCACCTCAAAGAGGGCACAGCCATGCCTGTCACTGCCTTTCCAGCATCACTCTGTTTGACCTGCTCCCTCAGCTGCCTTCCCCCTCTGGCCACCAGGCCAGATCCCTTCTGTTTAGCCCCGTTCAGGAGTAAGTGGGACTATGCTATGGAGATCTGCATAAACATCCACAGGAACATTGCCAAAATATTTTTGAGTGATTGACAATGGTTTGTCTCATGAAAAGGCACTTTCCAGCTTAAAATGCTGGTTCTTTTTTAACAATTTCTATTTTCAAGTCTGATTATTTTGGATATGATATTATGCGTGAATATGACCAATATGGATGACAAGTCAGAGAAGATATATTCAATATCTTATAATTATGTTTTAATTTAGCACATATGACATTTGGTCCATTCAACCCAGGTTGGGTACCATAAGTTTCCTGAATTGGAAAATGGAGATAATTCATAAAGACTTACTTAAACTAAGAAGCTTTATAAGTACAAATAAAATCAGGAACATGAATTAGCTATTTATCTTTTTTCTCGTTGTGGCTATTTACTGGTTCTTGACTTTAAATGATAGCATCTTTTTGCTGTAAGTCATCTGTCCATTTATTTGTTCAGTTTTTACTGAACACCTGTTATGTGGGATTACCCTCACAGGCTGGCCCCAGAACACACCTCCTGCCTCATGTCCCACACATCCCTGCCATGTCCCCCACCCCCCTCACACACATGCTATCTGGCACACCTGTGGTATACAGTGAATAGACACGGCTCCTATCCCTCAACTTGGCCCAGTCAGGTGAGTGCAACAGCCACACATGAGTTGTTCTGAAGTGATGATGGCTATGGTGGCATTTGACCTGGGTCTTGAAGGTCAAAGATCAGATAAATGAGGACAGTTCTGCAGAGCAACAGATGCCAAACCCTGGAAACCAGGGAGTGGTGTGGTCAGTGCAGGTTTGCCTTTGTGACAGGGTATGTGGTGGGAGGACAGGCTGGGGAGGCAGCTCTGTGCCTAAGCTTGGCCTGAGTGCTCTGAGAGGCCGGTCCTGAGTGTGATGTTCCTCACTGTGCCTCTTCAGTAAGGTCACATGTCCTCAGCCACCCTCCATGGCTTGTTGCTAAGGTGCAGGAGAAAACTCAGACCTTTGTTCTTGGGAGACGGGCAGGGAGTTGGTTAAGGGTGTTGATTTCTCTTCCTTTTGCCGTTAAAGCAAACCACATTTAAGTGCACCCTGGATCCCTGTTCAGGTGCGCAACAGACCCTCAGAACATTCGTCTCCTTCTTGGCGTGGCCCAGCCCTGAAGGAGACTTATGTCTGAGCCCTCAGAAAGGTCTGCAGCACAAGTCTAAAAATAGGTAAGCAAAGAAGCACAGACTCAGGGATAAACACTCTTACCAGGCCCAGGGACAGCCAGCTGTATCCAGTTCAGGCTTCCTCCCCGCCAAGCCACAGGGTCGTGAGAGACTTCCCAGCTTGGCTTCTGGAGCTGGGAAAGGGGAGGAGGAAGTGGAGAGGCAGGATGTGGTGGAGGGGCTGTGTGCTGCCTGGAAGGCCAGAGCTCAGAGCAGAAATCCTCCCAAGGACTCTGAACAGTGCTAACCAGTTTAAAAAAACAAAAGAGCACACAGGCACACAGCCCCTGAACAACACTTTGCTTTCATCTCAGAGGAAACTGGGATTTGGGATCGTTCTCTCTCATAGGCATGGCCAGCTCACAGTTTCAGGGTCTTCTGAGTATGTACAACCATTAGTAAGACCGCGAAAAACACAATATTTATTCTGATACAGCCAAATAGGCCCCAGGTTTATGTGCATGAATGATGAACAAAACCCAGGGCAACACCTTATCAGTGGTGATTTGCAAAGAACCTGGCTGAGCCTGGGGGTGTGATTATAGCGTGAGTCCCTTTTCTGACCCCTTCGTGACAACATTTCTTTCCTTTGACCTTCTGACAGTTGAGCGCATCCACTAAAGGTTGGAAGAGTTTCATTTCAGGGGACTTATGTCCAAGCACTTGGAATGATAATAATTTTCAATACTGATTCAATGCTTCTGACCTAAAAGAAGAAAGCCACTCCCAGGAAGATACTGAAACATGTCCACCCTTGGGTCCCCAGGGAACCACTCAGGAGGCTTCTATTAGCAGGTGGACGCACTATTTCCAAAGTGTTTTACAGATGGTGAGTCACACTGAGGGCGATGACTACTTTGTTAGATTCTGACAAAAATTGTTACTGAAACACCTAATGCAACTATCATCAACACTTTGGAACTTATACATTTAAAAGTATTGAAAGCCTCTACCTTTTTACTTTTTATTCCAATTTATCTTAAGCAGTGCACTTTATTTTTCCAGCTTTATTGAAGTATAAATAACAAGGCTCTGCCCTTTTAAAATCCTCATGCAAGTTAGAGGGAAAGATCTTTTCAAATATGTTGTTCTCTTCCTCTTTCCTGACCCTGAGAAGACTCTGTCTTCAGAATATGGCCTGTTCTATGGCTACAAGGTAAGGGCGATGGAAACGGATGGGAGAGGGAATTAGTATTTCCTGACCGACTACTGGATTTCAGGTCAGTGAATGGCCCGTGAGTCGGAATTCTAACCTGGGTGGGGCTCCTCCGTCAGACTAGCATAGGAAACTTGGAGGCAGCTTAGCGTGTGCTGATAAGGTAGCCTGAAGTCATACTGCCTGGGTTCATATACTAGTTCTGTCACCTTGAAGCAATGTGACCTTGGGCAAGTTGTTTAATCTCAGTTTCTTCTCTAAGATGGAGGAACTGAGTTACCTCCCCATGGGTTTCTGTGGATTTAACGAGCTAACACACAAGAACTTGCTTGGTAGAGTATCTGGAATAGGGTAAATGCTCAACAAGTATTAGCTGCTTATCCTCCAGCCATTATCATTTACAACCAATAGATCTGAAACCCGGTAACATTAAACATCAGTTAAACACTGATTCATTTGCTACATAGTAAAATTGACCTGACGTTAATTGTAACTGCTGTACAAGAACTATGATTTGTGCTAGCAAGGCACAAAGTGGCCAATATAACAAATAGTTTTCCTTTTGTTAGCATAAAACTGTGTTACTAGTCTATGCTCTCCTGGAGCTTCTGCACTCACAGAGTTAAAGCTTCCTAAGTAGAAAAAACCAGAGGGTTAACTACTCAGTGTTTGGAACAGGTTATTACTTAATCCGTTGATTTCACAGAGGCTTTTTGCAGTTATATAATTTAGTTCTAAAGACCTGAAGTGTTATGGAATAAATTTGCTTATGGTGATGGATGGACATTTTGACAACCCAGGACTTTGCTTCTAAAGTATTGTTATTACCACTTGATATCAACAAACAGTGAAATAGGACAGGCACCGAACAACGAGGGGCATATTACTCTCAGGTTGCAGAGAGATCAGGTGACCTGTTTAAAACTGCCCAGCAAACCTGTGACGGGCAAACCGGGATGCCATTAGGTCACATTTTTTTACAGGGTGGTAAAACAAAGGAGTGGGCCATCCTCTGCACATGTGTCTTTAATTAGAAACAAAAGGAAGTCATGACTTCTTATCCACTTGAGAAAAACAGGGAAACTTTACTAGCTAAATTGAAAATCTCTGACACCAGCGGTCTGTCTGGGTTGAGCTTTTGGAGGGCCAGCCCAGTGGTGAAGTGGCTGTCCTGTTGCAGTGGCTGCAAAGAGAGATTGTCACCCTGGAGGCAGCTGGAAGAGGAGTAGGGTGCAGGACCCTGGCCCTGCCATCCCCAGCCTTCCCTGAAGCACTCAGGATAGTCACTGTCCTCTTGTTCTGTTCTCCTGAGGAGAAAATTGCACCACATATTTTTCCAATCCACATGCAAAACCAAAAACTTGAGTTCAAATTCTCTCAGTTCACGTGAAAACGTTCCAAGACCTCAGAAATATTCATTCACTAAAGACCATTTTCCTGACTTATAATTTGGTCAGTTATCCTTGGTTTTAGAAAGGTTCTGGGTGGTCCAGTTTCCTCTGGGAACTCTGTAGGTTTCATGGTTTCAGTTTCCGGAGTTTTCTGCTTGCCTTGGAGTTCCAGGGAAACCGAACTCGCTGAGGAAGTGAGTGCCAGCCTTTCAGCTGTAAAAGGCAGTTCAGTGCCGAGGAGAGGGAAACCTAATTTGAATTCCTCCCCTTTCTTGATACCAGGAGCTGGTCTGAGCATGAATTGTGTGGACTGAAGGCTTTGAAATTTTGATCCCTACTACACCTGCACAGGGAAGATGCTCAACTTAAAATTTCAAAACATTTTATAATGGTCCATTTTTTATAAGCGTGTTAGATCTCCTTCCATCCCTTTGGGGTGTTAAAACTGCTGAGCCTCAAGCATCTCCCTCCCTAAGGGCCTGAGTCTGTTGAGACTGGTGTGGAGTGAGTCTCTGATTCCCGCATGTTTTCATGCAGTCCTGTAATTTGCAGTATGCAAACTAGGTTTTCTCCCTTCAGAACCATCTCAGACAATTTGGTTGAGGAGCTATGCGCATTTCATAGCAAGAGGATAGGGGCCATCCAAAAGGGATGGAAATTGCTCAAGTGAATGATTTGCAGTCACTGCCCTCCTGGGGGAAAATAAATGCAGAAACATCTGTTGTGAAAGTTTAAAGTTTAATCTTCAACTCCTCCAACTTTCTCAGTCCTTGTTTTGTACAGCTTAGCACTAACTGAAGGCAAGGCGGGTGAGTTTTGTTTGTTTTTGATGCCCACTCAGAGAGTCTAATATATTATAATAAATGGTCCATGGTACCATCATGGAGACTGAGAATGTGCAGGAGAAAACAGGCCACTCAGCTTGTGGAACAAGTTAGAGGAGGTCCCTCTGACAACAGAACTTGTCGAAGAGTGTCAGCAAGCATAGCTGGGCAGTCCAGGGCTGTTCTCCAACCAGAGCAGGCCATTATCCTGACCTCAATAATAATAAGCATTAGAAAGCACAGCCTAGTTTTCTAAATGAACAGAAATCTTTTTGCACTTTTCCAGCCCCATGAAATATTTCTCCTTCCAGAGGCAGGAAGACCACGTATTTCTTGAAGCTAATTAAATTGAAGACAGTTTGAGATGCCAAGTGGAGAGCCACCTCTCTGAGGTCACTAGGTTCAATCTTTAGTGTCTGTTCTAGGGGAGTCCACGTGGGTATCAGATGGGATATCTCCCTCCCAGCTGCATAGCCATTGTGGGGAGATTAGGCGAGACCAGATCCGGAGCTCTGCATCCAATTAGGGCAGGTATTTCTTCAAATGCCAAACTTCAAGTTGGTTTCCTTCTTTCCCTTCAGAGTTACTTTTTCTAATTTCATTATGACCCACAGCTTGGCATCAAAACCAATTAGAAGAGAGTAATGATAATGTCTGGAGTATGTGGAATCAAACAGGAAAAAACTGTCACTTATAGATCATGGTGGAGTTCTCTGACTCTCCTGCATCAAAACCACTTGTAGCTGATCTATAGGGAGTCCTGACAGCTGAAACAGTTGCTTCAGTCTGGTTTGCAAAAGTATCCAAAGTTTTCAGCTGTGACCTTGACTTGTCTCTTCTTTTGTCTCTTCTTGTCTCTTCAACAGGGCCAGTCCCTGAGTGTAGTTTGGCTTCCATGGACCAAAGATATTAGAAGCAAGGGCTGGGCTCAGGTCTATCACTCAGCCCTGCCTCCTTGCCCCTCATGATGAAGGGATTCTGTGCAAGCATTTTATCTTTGCTGATCTTGGCACATTCTGATATTCTGCATGTGTAGGCCACAGATGAGCCCCAACTGTGGCCAGCTGAATGGATTTCACCAGGGAAAACCTCTCATCACAGCAAGTCACTTCCTTTCTCAGGCTATAGCCACAAGGGCTGTGTCAACTGGGGGTAGGGAAAGTAGGCCAAACCAGAACTGACTGGAGAGGAAAAAAGTGCCAAGCTTATTTGGAGGTGACTACTAGCCATGGTGAGATAGATACCTCACCTCTGCTGAGGGTGACTGGAATTCTCTCCATTGCCTGCTATTTCTGAAGGTCATATACTGTGGTCCAAACCATGAGCACAGATGAACTGGCTTTCACATTCAAACTTCTTTTCTAAGAATCAACCGATTTCTCTCATGTATCCAAATATTGCCAACTCTGTATGCTCAAGGCATACATAGCGGGGCCAAACTTGGGGTGCCATCTGTATAAAGAGATGTTCCTCGTATGTCCTCCTCTGCCAATTTGCTGCCTGAAATCCTTAAACGGGAAACTAAATCTTTAAATCTACCATCTGAGCTAAGGACTCTGTGCCAACATGACAGGAGAAAGATGCTCATTGAAAATTTCCCACTAAGATTTCATTGACTCATATGGATTTTTACTGGAGGTTAAGCTTTTTAGATAGTTGGTAGGGATGGGAGGGGTGGTTGAGAGCAGGAGGTCCTTGGATCCCTGAAAAAAAGAGGAGGGTGCCTGGAACTGCACAAAAAAAGGACATTCAGGGAAAATGCATACAACCTCACCTTCTCCATGACTTACCTGATCTATTGGCTGATGATTCTCCTGCCATCATCAAAGCAGGCCTGTGTGTGAGGCCTTTCGCGGGGAAGAAAGCTGTCTTTCTCCCACATGCCAAGGCCAATAGCACACAAAGCTGAGTTTGTGTTTAGTTTGCCCTGGTCTACAATGACCCCCTAGCAGAACTAGGGGGAGCTGATTTGGTCTGAGGTCCACTTCTTAGTCACCTGGGTACAGGCACAGGGACTCAGCACTGTGTTTTCCAAGCTTTGCTCGTGATATGCCTTCAAGTGCAAGTAAGAATCCACAGGCCCATGGCCAACATGGGATTCTAAACCAGAAGAACTGATATTAAAGTGGAATCTTCTCCTGACCCAGCCACCTGGACCTTTCCATTAGGTCCTCCAAAGACCAAACTCACCTTTAATACAGTCCAGGAAGAGGAACTTTTCATCAGAAAAAGCCCTGTATGAAGACCAAACTAACTCCCTTTCCTGTGACTACTCTCTGCCTGCCTTAGCCGGGCAAGCCCTTACATCAGTCTGCTCTTCTAGATGGCACTGCTGGGAGGGAAACATAAAGGACCCATGTCTAACTTTTCTCATAATTGCTTCTTAACCATTTTGCCAAAAAATACAGCCAGAGCACATGGTGTGGTAAGTACAATGGAAACTCAACTATTAAAATGACAGGATACACTCGGTCTGGAATACCTAAGAACAGGATGAAGAGACTGGATAACAGCTAGCTGATCCTTCATCTTGAAAAAAACTACAAGAGTTCCCAAAAAGTCCTGGAGTCACCTGTTGTGTTTAAAATATTGTGCGTATTAATATAATGAGCAATATTTGGTTTCATTATCAGCATTTGTTTTAGCATAATTAAAGCCATTTCATTCCTTTAAAAAATTGGCGGTCATATTCATATTCATGACCTGAGCTTAAGGGTGCCTTTTAATTCGTTTCCTATTTCAGCCTTTTCAAAAATCATATAACATATGAAAAGAAAATGGAAAGATTACTCATTTGACTGAAACCCTATTTGAAACTGCTCTGAACATATTTCCAACCACTTCCTGATTGATTGCCTGGGAATAAATAATCCCAAGAGGTGGCATTATATTTATATTTCTAAGTCAAGAATATTTCTCTTATTGCTGCACTTCTAAAATAGAGTCCCAAGAAAATGCATAAAATATCAAAATAGCATTTTCAATATCTGCCAAAGCTTAACATTTGCATCTCAGCAAGTAAGTGTGTAACTAGTGAGTAACCGGCCTCTTTGTCAAACATAAATGTACCAAATTCAAAGGTGGCTCCTTTTCAACCAAATTGTCTCAGCATGCAGAGCAGCAGGGAGAATGTTTTCTATAGAACACAGGCAAAAAAAACCCCATAATCTTTTTATGACTTTTCCAGGAGGGTGTTATATTAAGTTCCAGAGAGAATGATGAGATATCTGTAGTGAAATGGCACATTTTCTTTCAGAATCACCTACTCCATTTAAATGTGTTCAGTTCTTCACAATTTGCCTGTAGCGTTCTGCTGAGCTGCACCCAGCCTTTCCTGCCTCCTCCCTGCTCTTCCTTCCAGGATGGCAATGAACTTTGTAACATGACTCCTTGCTCTGATTTCCACCAGACCTGACCTCGCTAGACTTACCCTGACTCCACATGCATGCTTTTCAAGAGACACAATTTTGTCTTGTCTGGAGTGCAATGTAATTAGAAAGCAATTTGGCCCACACACACAGCTTCCATGGTCACTTGGCACTGCCTCACCCTGCCTCTGGCGGGACTGGTTTTGCTCTGTGTTGGCTGTCCTCCGAGATGTCTAGCAGCTCAGGGATCCTCCTCCTCGCCTGCTCAGAGCCTACGCTTGGCTGGACGCAGGGAGTGTCAGGTGCTGTCTGCTAAAAGCCTCAGGGGTCACTCTGGAGCCTTGGGTCAGTTGTGTCCCACATGGCCTCAAGCACAGACAAAAGAGGCTCAGCAGCCTCACACCAGCTGCCTAACCACTCGGCTCCAGTGCAGAGACCATCCCAATGGCACATTCAGCCCCCAAATCCTCCTCATTATATTGCTCACAAGCTTTCCCTGTAGTCCCTAAATCTCAGCCCCCAGGCTTCAAAGTGAAAGCCATTTTTCAATCGGCTCTCTCCATTTTTGCCCTTATTCACTAAGTTGCCGTGCCCTGTAAATTTGGCCTTCTCATTTCTGCTCTCAATACCCTAATTCCAGCTCCTTACCCAAAACGCTATAACAGCCTCTCAGCTTCCTTTAATTCTAGTGCTCTATGGCCAAATTACTTTTCCAAATACAAAGCTTTGGAAAATAATTATTATAACATTTTATAATATCCTTTTGCTCACGCTAGGCTTCTTGTGGCCTATAGTTGCCTTAGCTGGGTGTTCTGTTCTGCTTCCTGTTTATGTAAAGTTTCACTGGAGCACAGCCATTCACATGCATGTACATACTGTTTGTGGCTGCATCTGGGCTACGATGGCAGAGTCGAGTCATTGTGACAGAGACTACATGCTATGCAAAGACTAAAGTACTATTTGGCTCTTTATAGAAAGGTTTGCTATAAAAGCTTGCTGATCCCTGCTCTAAAATATGGTCCAAAATTTCCTTTCCAATTTCATTTCCTTAGAGCCTAGGCTTTCCTGCCTTTGTGCCTTGGCTTACATCAGTCTATTCTGCCCTGGGGAAACTCACCCCTCCAGGCCCATCACAAGTGTATTCTACTCAAGATGCTTTCCTAATTCCTGTTGCAGTGTAATGTGTGCCTGCTTTGCACCGTCACTCTTTATTATGGCATTTTGAGCATTCTGACTTTTGTTCTAAGTGTTACTGTATCTCCTTGCTTCCACTCTCACCTCAGTCAAGTGTTTAAGCTCCCTGAGGGCAGGAGCCATGCTCTAGCTCCCTGCACATAGTCATTCAATAGGTACTTGGAGACTAACTTGACTAAAACAACGAGTCTTTTCTTCCAGCAGAGTCCAGAATAAATAATCAACATTTCCCTCTGGGAAAAAATACAAGGTAGGAAAATGAGGTAGGAGCAGACACAACCTGTTCTTCCTTAGGAAGTTAAGAGTCTTAGAGAAGGCACTTTTGAAGAGGGTTTTTGGTTCTGTTTTTTGGTAAGTGATAGGGGAAGTACACAGATCCCATAGAAGAGACCCCTTAGGAAAGGGAGAGAATCAGACCAGAGGAATGTACAAGAGAGAGAGGCTTTGCCTCCTCACACATTAGGGCTCCACTGAAGGGAACCATTTCAAGGATGCCTTGGCCTACAGGCTAGCCAAAGGGCCTGAGTGAGTGGTTTCAGGAACTTTCACAGAGGAGCTTCAAGATCCATCTCAAGATCTCTGTGGATGAGAACATGGTAAAGGGATGAAGAAGAAGCTGAAGACCCTCATGAAACGGGGTCTTGTGACTGGCATATTAGAACCAGGAGTTGTCTGAATGGAGGGAGTTTGATCTTTCAGAATAGACTGTGGGCTGGGAGGTACATATATTGCCTGTGGCTACTGTAACAAATTACCATAAACCGGGTGGTTTAAAACACACGTATCTTCTCTCAAAGTCCAAATCAGATTAACTGGGCCAAAACCAAGGTGTCAGCAGAGCCAGGCTCTCTCCAGAGGCTTGAGGAGAGAATCCATTTCCTTGCCTTTTCCATCTTCTGGAGGCTGCTGGCATTCCTTCGCTCATGGCAGCATCGCTCCAATCTCTCCGTCACGGTCGTCTCACCTTCTCTTCTTTCTGTGTCACATCTCTCTCCTCCCTCTTATAAGAATATTTAGGACCTACTGGAATAATCCAGGATAATTTCCCATCTCAAGATCCTTAACTGAATCCCATCTGAAAAATACTTTTTCATCATAAAAGTAACATTCACAGTTCCGGAGATTCAGATCTACAGGTAGATATCTTTCAGGGCCAATATTTAGCCCTTCATGGGAAGCTTCTAAAGGAAAGCAAGCTGCAGGAGCTCAAAGAGGAGCTAGAGTGCTGCTGTGAGGTGAAGAGGTCACCGAAATAGTGGGTAAATGTGGAATGAGGGGCGTAGGGAGGAATGTGGCTTATTGGAAGGTAATATAGTGTAAGGCACTGCTCTTAGGACAGGGACCCTGACAAGCCAGAGTACGGGTTTGCACGAAGCTGGGTCAATGGTGGCAAAACCTGCTGCATGGAGGCAGAAGCAGGTTCAAGTTTTGTGGGAAAAGTTGCTTAGACATTCTTGGAAAGATTATTTTTAAGAAAAATAATCCAAAATTACAAATAAAAAGTTTTTTATGGAGGTGAATTTTTGTTTCGAATGAGAGAAGAAATCACAATAAATCACACATTATGAAAAGCCTGAGAAATGCCACAAACATCACATATCCAGAAAATAACGTACTTTATTTATTTATTTATTTATCCTCACCAGAGGATATTTTTTCCATTGCTTTTTCAGAGAGAGAGAGAGAGAGAGAGAGAGAGAGAGAGAGGAACATCAATGCACCACACTGCAACCAAAGTATGTGCCCTTGGCCAGAATCGAACAGGCACCCTTCAGCCAGCAGGCCCACCCTCTAACCACTGAGCCTAACCAGCTAGGGCACAACGTAATTTATTAACTGCTTGATGCCGCTCTCTGACACTTCCCCCCCTATTTTGCTGCCTATATACTTTTTGAACATCTTTTTGTAAAACAATAACTTTATAATATTTTCCATAGAAAGAAGAGAAAGGGAATTTAATTATTTCTTCTAGCATGATTGATCACAATATGGTTTGTATAATTAATAGTTTAGAAAACTTTCTTCATCTTCTGAACCAGTATTGGTAATACCTTATAAATTTTTTGGATTGTTGTCAAACGTGGAAAATCCTCCTTCAAGTCTCTTTCATATATGAACTGGTAAAAATGTTCTTCCTCTCTATTTATAGCACCACCACGAGAGTTGCCCTAAAAGTACAGGAATTTTGATCATTTCTATTTTGTGAAAGTTTCATTTAAAAAGAACCAAATGTGTGGTGCACTTATGATTGCACATGTTGCATTATCAAGTAGAAATCCTGACAGGAGAGGGCTTCCATTTGGTTCAGCATCTATGAAAAGTAAATTTTCTATTTGTGATTTTACACACTTGTTTGGAAGAATTTACCACAGACTAGTGTGTGGCTTTGTACATTGCAAATCTTATTTTTCCTGCTGGGAAGTCCAGGACCATTTCATATTTCATCTGGCTCATTGTGTTGATGAGTTTCCTCAGCAGGTAATATCCCCAGAGATATTCCTATACTGTGATGACTAGTAGTCATTTAATTATGCTCAAGAGAAACCACACTCTCTGTAATTATAACCCTCTAAGCCAACATTAAACGCATCCCCAACTCAACTTCCCCTTAGCCAGATCCCCAAAATGCTCATGTGCAATCTGACACTACCCAAAACAAGGGGAAGTATGTAGAATGGAAGTTGGAGTGGAAAGAGGCATTGGTCTTAAATGATTTTGGTTAAAATATTTTACTTTGAAATTTTTTTTTAAATGACCACATCATAAGGGTCTTTCCCAGGGCCTTGGAGGGAGTCAGTGCAAACAAGGGGCTCTGAGGCTCAGCTTCATGAGCTTCTCAGTCTAGAGTCACTCAGGTGTGACCCTTTAATAAGATTGCCCAGGAGAGAGAGCTAGGGACCAAAAAGATGTATTCTGTGCTAATGTGGTCTCCAGATCTACCTGGTTCTCTAATCACTCAGACATTTCCATAACAAGAGCCTCCTACATTTTTTGCTTAATCTGGGTTATAAAAATCTAGAGTCACTCTGGAAAACAGTTTGGAACTTTCTCAAAAAGCTAAATGAGGAGTTGCTGTATAGTCCAACAATTCCACTCTTAGATATATACCCAAAGGAATCAAAAGCAGGAACCCAGATTCTTGTACACCCAAGTTAATAGCAGCATTATTCACTATAGTCAAAAGTTAAAAGTAGTCCAATGTTTATCAGTAGATGAATGATTAGAGAAAATGTGGTGTTTGCATGCAGTGAAATATTACGCAGCCATACAAAGGAATGAAGTTCTGATACATGCTAAACATGGATGGACTTTGAAAACATTATGCTAATAAAATAAGCCAGACACAAGAGGTCAAATATTTTATGATTCCACTTACATGAAGTATCTAAATAGGCAAATTCATAGAGACAGAAAATAGATTAGAGGTTACCAGGGACTAGGGTAAGGGAGAATGGGGAATTATTGCCTAATGATTAGAGAATTTCCATTTGGAATGATGAAAAAGTTTGGGAAAATAGATAGTGATGATGGTTGCACAACCTTGTGAATATAATTAATGCCACTGAATTCAATACTTAAAAATTACTAAAATGGTAAATGTATGTAATGTATATTTTGCCACAATATAAAACAACCAAAAAAATGAGGTAATATTTGAACATTAGAAATGAATTCATTCACATCTGGCTATTCATGCATAAAAAATATCTGGCAGAATACTTACAAAAAATATTTATCTAAAATGATTGCAATTTTTGGAATAAGATTTTTGTAGAGTTGACTTCACATTAAACACATTTATATTTTTTTAAATCTTGCAGGTTAATTGATATTCACCTGGCATACATTCACCAACACTTCCTACTTGTCAACAATCAACTAACTATAGATGAATTCAATGGCAGCAAACATTGCAGCTTCCGAGAGATGGTGTGGGTTGCATTTACCACTGTTGTCTTCTAAAAAAGAAAGACTTACTTGATGGTGATTAGCCTGGGCTAATTTCTTTCAGTCCCTGAGATCCCAAAGTTTTGTTAAATGCCTCCTTGGCTATCTGCTAATACACTGACAGTCAGCTGGAGGTGAGGGGCAACCAGGAGACCTCCCAGAGGTTTCATCCAGAGCATAACAGCATTGATAAGGGAAGATCATTAAGTGAATGGGGGATGCATGTGCTTTCTGAACACTGTGAGTCATTTCTCTAAATATATTTGCCATCCTTGCTTCCCCTCCCCTACCCCAAGTTCCAGTTACTTTCTCAGTTGCTTTATCTAGGACAGTGATTTTCATCCCATGGCACACATAAATTAATTACTAAAATTCTGTGGCATACCAAAAAATATATTTTTTGATGACCTGACAAAAAATAGGTATAATTTTGATTCATTCACACTGGATAGCTATTGTTGTGTTTGCTGTTGTCATTTTTTAATTTGACAATCTAAGAGGAAAGAGGTCAGTGTCCCTGACTAAATAGTCATGTATTGCATGTTTTCAAAATCCTAGCAGTGCACTGGTGTGCCATGGCACAATGATTGAAAATCACTGACCTAGGAGATAATCAGAGCCTCTATTAGGTAAGGGAAGTAACACTAACTGCTGAACTCCAGAGTGGTTTAGCACAATACAAGTTATATTTTTCATTCAAGCAAAATCTTATGTGGCTGATTCTGGTAGGCAGGTAACTTCAGTTGTTCAGGGATCTGAACATCTTCTATCTCATGGCTCCACTATGAACTATGCCGTTGGAGTGGTCTGCTGGATCCTATGCATATGACCAGTAGAAGGAGGAGATAACTTGTACAAAATGGCAGAAGTGGGTTTTTATGTGCCAGGCCTGGACACAATGCATGTCACTTCTGCCTACATTCTGTTGGCCAGAACTCAGTCACATGGCCACACCTAGCTGCAAAACAGTCTGGGAAATAGGCTTTGGTGAGTACATAACAGTGTTTCTTACTGCAGGGATCTTTTAAGCTACACCATCAAATGTCTCTTCCCATCACCAGTACTATTTTATCTTTACTCCATTATGAAAGAGAAAAAGTCTCACCTTTCAAGGGGGGAGAATGGAAACAAAGAAACCTTAAACTCATGACTCCAGCCTGGACAAAAAAGCCTGGCCTCTAACTGCACCTAGGAGCCAGACCTTCCACCTTCCTGACTGAGTGCCTGGGTACCTTCTCTTGTGACCTGCTCTGAGCTCCAAGGCAAACTAGGACAGCCTCTTCTCAGAGGAAGACCTGGTTGGACATCTGGGATCCAGATGCTGCTGGCTTCCTTAATGGCTCTGAAAGGTATTGTACTTAAGCCCCCAAATCCTGCAAAGTCTGCATTTTGTCTCTGAGAGATCTCTCTCTTTTTGCACTCTTTGAGGGCCAAATTCTATGGAGCCAGGCTTCTTTGACAGCTAACAGGGAATTCTCAGTGGAGGACAGCTGATTTTGGATCAATGCCTGCTGTCAATCCTATAAAGCCCAGTTTACTGACCTATAGGGCTTGATGACAACCCCCTTCTGCTTTTGCAGTTAGTTATTTGAGGGCTTAATTCTAAAGCTAGGAGGAGATGGTGCACAGACAAGGATATGTTCATTTGGTTGATCATTCCACTCTCTGCCCTCTTTCTTGTGACTTTGTTTACAGTCCCAAGCAATGCATGTGGCCAGGATATCAAGACACAGTCAACAAGAAGTACCTTTTGCCTGCTCTCAGTGCACATCTCTTACTATTCCTTTGTCTTGGCATTTTATTTTTCATGAAAGGGATCCTAGAGATGAGGTTTGTCTCTACTATGTGATCTCTTAATCCATAATATGAATAGCAATATTAAGAGCTGAGTAGATTCATAAATGGTCAATTCATGATGGGTTTTCAGGGTAAACAAAAGTGCATTTCTACAACTGTAACTTTCCAAGTTTGAGACCAAGAACTACCACAACGTTGAACTTTTTTTCCAATGTATGCTTTAGTCGCACCAAGCCCTACACTGGCTGGATTGCATGCTGGCCCCAGAAGGAACTTTTTATGTTCATATGTAGCTCTATTACTAAAAATAACTGTAAGAAAAGTAAATATATATTATATTAATGCATATATATGGGCAATGAGTCTCAAAAATACACTTGCTTAAAGACCAGGGAATATAGCTCTCATGTGTTTATGTGAGAAGGATAAGAAGATCTTTCTATGTTCCAGGTTTTCATCTCACCATTTCTGAACATTTGCCTGTTCAGGTTTGCCTCCTCTGTACTATAGTGGAGAAGAAAAGGATGTGCTTTAGGGGATAATTTTAAATGCAAGGAATGACATACCTGACCAAAATGGGATTTACTTCCTCACATAGCCAACATCCTAGAGGTAGAGTGGTGCCAAGGTTGTTAAATCAGTGGCACAAAGGCATGGTCTTTTGGCTCTGCAGCACTCAGGTGTACCTCCTGATAGCCACAGGATGGCTGCTGCAGCTCCAGATATCACGTTTTCATTCAACTATGACCAAATGCTGCAAATGTCTTTCTCCTTTTTATCAGAAAGAAAGACCTTTCTTTGAATCCCCCAGCAGATTTCACTTGTACCTCATCAGCCTAAAAGGAGTCAATTCTTATTACTATAATCAGTGGCAAAGGGGAATGGTATTATCATAACTGGTTTAGGCCACTGGTTCTTAAATTTTATCATGAACCAGAATCTCCTGTGGGCCTTGTTAAAATGCAGATTGCAGTGTTCCACCACCAGACCTTCTGATTTAGTATATTAGAGTGAAGACTAATACTTGGCATTTCTAATGTTTTGCCAGGTCATTTTACTGCTGCTGGTCTGGGGAACCACACTTTAAGGACTACTGGTGTAGATCTATCTTGCTTCATTTTCTGGGGAATGTGGAAAATCACCTTTCTTGAATGAAGAGTGGCGGTTAGTGTAACTGGGGGAAAATATCAGGAACAAGTCAGCAGAAAGAAAGCTTGTTAGGCAGACACCCAGCCCTGTCCACCCCATGTTTTCCTGTTTGTTTTTTTTCACCCTCTTGTTTTCTGAATATATACCTAGACTCTTTTGGCCTTCTTTTAGGAACCATTGCAGATTAGATGATTTTACTGAAATATTTTCATTCCTATAGCAGATCTTCTTCCTTTGAGATTAACATAAATGCTAAGTCCATCAGTGTGTACTGCTTAAATTATGTAGAGCTTAAATTATTTCCTTCATTATCTATTACCTTTTTTCTTCTCTACAACATGTAGTTGGGCTTTGTGTTTGTTCAGTCATCCAGATTTATTAGATCCATCTTAAGTTCCTCATAATCCTCCTTAGCTCCTACCAAACTAAACACTTTTGTGTCATCAGCAAATTTTTCCACACTGCCATTCACTTCATCCTCTAGGTCATTACAAGTATATTGAGCTAAATCACTGGAACTACTAACTTGAACTTCAGGCATTAACAACATCTGAAATGACTTACCAACCGTGGCAGCAGCCTTTGATCAGTATATCAGTTTCTTGTGGTAAAAAAAATCCATATTTGATTCTGTTATTTCTTGTGCAGAGTTTGCAGTAGAGATTATACATATCTTTTTGAAACTATTCTTTGAAAGTTAGTGTATATGGGTTACTATAGAAAGATTTGGAGATACAAAATTTAAAGATTTGTTTTGAGACCCTCTTCAATCCCATGCCAAAGAACTAGCTACTTGGTATCAAATTCCACCACTGGAGAGGCATTCTTTGGAGTCAATAAGCATCTCTTTTAAAATGAAAGTGTCTCTCTCAAAAGGCTAAAGGATTTTATCATATATACCAACCTGAGTGGGAATCCATTGAGTAATCCTCATTCCCCCCAACTGAGATTTACACACTGAAGGGTGGAAGGTTGGAAGCAAGGAATGGGTTAACTTGGGAATTCAGAAGCAAACCTCACTGGGAAAGAATTCCCAGTGGGCTAGGGGCAGCTGAGAGGGTGGTAGTGGGAACTAGGTACAGAATTTGTAAGAAAAAAGGCCTCAGAAGGTAGCAGTGGGGACAGAAAAAGTGGGAATGCAGGCGAGACCAAGCACATCTCTCACAGTTTGATTCAAGACAGCCCTATTTAATAATATAATGCGTGTCTTAGTAAAGGTTAATAAAAATTCCTGGGACGTTCTTTAGCTTTCCTCCAGAGAAGGAGTGTAATACTTGAACTCCAGAACTAGCCTTTCTATTTTTATTTTTTTCTCATCTCCTGGTCAAAACAGGTTTTTAAGGCTTCATCGTAGTCCTGATCTTTGCCACAAGGCAGCCCCACAGAGCAGGAATCCAAGGTGTTGAAGGCTTTTAGGTGACTCACCAAAGGCCATATATGGTTAATGACAGACGGAAGATTCTGGTGATCAGTGCTGTTTCTATCATACCATGTGGTCTGTAGGATCAGGGCTGTTGTGGATGGTTGTGCAGACTGCATTGCACAAAGGCTCCTAGCTCATGGGTGACAGGGCAGCACAAACCATGGATGCCTTTCTGTAAGTAGCACGAAAGCCCTCACTGCCCTGGCAGAGGCCGTGCTTATTATTTATTACTTATTATTTTCCTACAAATGAGATCACACTTAACTGATCTGAGTTCTTAAGTTTACATTAAAGTTAATTATATAAAATTGGTGCCTGTAGGTCTGGTTCTAGGTATAAGGATGTTTGGATTTCTCAGCATCTTGCTGAGCTGTCTTGCTGCCTCAAGTATTGCCTCCTCCAGTCTCAGGGCCTACCACCGCATCGCTTCACTAACACTTGCCTTGTTTTTAAAAGCCTTATTGAGGTATAATGAGTAAACTATATACTATATACTGTATATATGTAAAGCGTATAATTTTACACATGCTGGGACATATGTACATCCATTAAACCATCACCACAATCAAAGTGATCAACATGTCCATCATCCCAAAGTTTCCTTCCTATCACTATAGATCAGTTTGTATTTTCTAGAGTTTTATATAAATGGAATCATACAGTGTCTGCTGTTTTATGTTTGGCTTCTTTCACCATCATAATTACTTTAAGCTTTGCCCATGTTGTTGCATATATCAGTGCTTCATTTCTTTTTATGCTGAATAGTATTCCATTGTATGGATATGCCACAATTTGTTTATTCATTCACCTGATGATGAACAATTGGCTTTTTCCCCTCTTTGTTTTTCTTTTTTCTGCTATTACAAACAGGGATACATATAAGTCTTTGTACAGACGTAAGCATTTATTTCACCTGAATAAATATCTAGAAGTAGAATGGCTGGATAATATGGTAAGTGTATGTTTAACTATTTTATAAAGTAGCAAACTTTTTTCCAGGTAATTGTACCATTTTATGTTTCCCCCAGCAGTGTATCAGAGTTCTAGTTTTTTCATATCTTGGCCAACACTTAATTTGGTCAGTCTCTTTAACTTCAGGCATTCTAAGTGATGTACAGTAGTATCTCACTGTGGTTTTAATGCACATTTCCTTAAGGAATAGTGATGCTGAGCATCTTTTTATATGTTTATTGGTTATCTGTATATCTTCTTTGGTGAATTGTGTGTTCAAATCTCTCATTTAAAAAATAGAGGTTATTTTTTATTACTGAGTTTTGGGAGTTATTAATACATTGTGGATAGCATTATTTATCAACTATGTGATTTATAAACATTTTTTCCTACTCTGTGGCTTGTCTTTTCTTTTTCTTAACAGTGCCCTTTGAAGAGCTGTTCGCAGTTTTGATGCAGTCAACTTATTTTGTATGTGTCTGTATTATTCTTTTGATATTGAATGTAAGAAATCTTTGCCTACCCTGAGGCCAGAAAGATTTTCTCAAATGCTTTCTTCTAGAAATTTTGTACTTTTAGTTTTACATTTAGAGTTCTAATCCATTGTGACTTAATTTTTGATATAGCCAGAGGCTTTTTTGCATAAGAATATTCAATTGTTCCATCTCCATTAGCTGAAAACATTATACTTCTTTGAATTATCTTTACACATGTATAAACATACCAATTGACTATATAGGTGTGAGTCTATTCCTGGACTTGCCATTATTTCTATTGATAATATCGTATATCTTGACACCAATATCACATTATCTTAATGACTCTATTCTGTTCTACTGATCAATTTATCTTTCATGATGCCATTACAGTCCCTTAATTGTTAAAGTTTTATAATATATGTTGAATAAGGTAATGTGGAATCTTTGTTCCTATTTTTCAAAGTTGTTTTGGTTTTCTGAGCTTCTTCCATATGAAATTTAGAATCAGCTTGCCAGAAGAAAAAAAAAAATTACAAAATGGATTTTGATTTGGAATGATTTTTTTCTATAGATTAATATTCTATAGATTAATTGTATGGAGTCATCTGACTAATTATTCCAGTAAACCACTCCATTTACTTAGGTAGTTTTAAGTGTACAGATTTTATACATGTTTCTTCAGATTTACTCCTATGCATTTGACATTTTATGCCATTTTAAATGGAATTAAAAAAAATATCAATAGCTAATTGTT
Source organism: Miniopterus schreibersii (assembly GCF_964146895.1). NCBI lineage: Eukaryota > Metazoa > Chordata > Mammalia > Chiroptera > Miniopteridae > Miniopterus > Miniopterus schreibersii. Next base: position 115,725,370 of record NC_138101.1, on the reverse strand, counting down.
CATTGGTAATATATAGAAATAACCAAATTTTGTATATTGATTGTGTATTCTGTAATCTTCCTAAAGTCACTTATTAGTTCTTGTAGCATTTTTGTAGATTCCATAAGATTTTTCTTCGTAGATGATTATGTCATCAATGCATAGAAACAGTTTTACTTCATTTCCAATCTGGATGCCTTTCATTTATTCTTCTTGCCTTTTTCACCTGGTTAGAACCTCCAGTATGATACTGAACAGAAGTGGTGAGTGAACATTTATCTCTTGTTCCTAATCTTCAGGAGAAAATATTCAAGCCCTTAATCATAAGTATGAGGTTAGCTATACATTTTCAATAGATAACTTTTATCAAGTTGAAGGAATTTCCTTGAATTCCTAGTTTACTAAAACTAGGAACTCTAATTACACATATATTGGGCCACTTGAAGTTGTCCCACAGCTCACAGGTACAGTTCATGATTTTCAGTCTTTCTCCTCTCTGTGTTTCATTTTGTTTAGTTTTTATTGCTATGTCTTCAAGTTCACTAATTTTTCTTTTGCAGTGTCCTCTGGCTGCTTTAGACATTGAGGTTACACAGGTTAAAATTTGATATGACTTCATTCTCATGGTTTGACTTTGAGCAAGTTACTTACTTTCTCCAAGTCTCATTTTCTTCATTAATAATTGGGGGAAATAATAGTTCTGGGAGGGTTAATTTTATGTGTCAACATGGTTAGATTATGGTGCTCAGTTGTTTGGCCCAACATTAGTCTGGATGTTGCTGTGAAGATACTTTGTGGATATGATCATCATTTACAATTTATTGACTTTAAAGGAAGAGTAGAGTACCCTTGATAATGTGGGTGGGCCTCATCTGAATAGTTGAAGCAAAAACCAAGGTTTCTGGGACAAGAAGGAATTCTGCCTCAAGACTCTAACATAGAAATCCTACCTGAGTTTCTATCCTGCAGCTTGCCCTATGGCTTTTGGACTCAAAACTGCAACTCTTTCCTGAATTTCCAGCTTACTGGCCTGCTGTATAAATTTTGGACTTGCCGGTCTCCACAATCACTTGAGTCAAATTTCTTAAATAAATTTCTCTAAGGAGAACAATTGTTATGACCTGTTATTTTGTTCTCTCCCAGTCTCTTTCCCATACTTCCCCTATCATGTATTTAAAATGTTAAAATAAATGTTACATAAAAATAAATAAATAAAATTTGCAAACAACTTAAGTGTGTGAGATTGCCTTCTATCATTTGCAGGTTACCTTTCATAAGCTGCAATGTATAAGGCAATCTTTAACATGAAATAAATCTTCTCTTAAAGTATGTCAATTTATGTATTAAACAAATACACCTGTGCGGGTTCAACAGTGGAGGCCTATGGGGAAAGTGACAGACATTATTTTCCCATCAACTCCAAGTTTTTACCCATACTTTCGGTACAGGGCTGCCCTGAAATTCTCTTCCACTCCACTTCCTTCATGGAAGCAGCCACAGGGGCTAGTGAAAAACTTGGGGGTCAGAGGCAGGAAACTGAAGTAGAGGGAACCCAATAAAGTGGCAGAATGAAGTTGGAGAGATAATGAAGGAAAGATCAAACCCCCAATTTTTATATTAAACAATCCAAGGTAATATTTATATACTCAGCCAAGCAGGATGTAATAGCTCTGACTTTCCCCTCTGGGCCCTAGAGAATTAAGAGGGTAAGACAGGAACCTTTTAAACTAGGAGAACTTTTTCTGCTGACAATTTTGGGTTTTTCCTCTTACATTATTATGCACATCATCACAATAACATTAAAACCTGGTATTCCTGACAGTGTGTTTTCAGTAGTAAGCATCTATACAGAGATTATGAAGTGTGACTCCCACATTTTGGGTGGACCTTCACCCTATCAACCTATTTGCTCAAGTAGATGCATGCATCAATTCCGTTACAGGACTATAGGTTAAATAAAGTATGAGCTCTCACCACTTCTGTAGACAGAGGGATTTAAGCAACAGGAGAAAAGGCAATAGTATTCATTCTAGTAAACATGTATAACTTACAGCACTGGGAAATAAATGGAGAATAATGATAGGAAAATGCTAGACATTTAATTTATCTAGTATTCTTTTTCTTTTTGGAGTGGATTTAGGAAGTTAAAGTGTGTAAGCTGACGCAGTTAAACATTTAAGTCCTAGGGAATTCTGACATGTGACTATTTTAGTCCCATAAAAATTTAAATTTCTTGCTTTGGAAAGAGACAAGACAATGGGAGAAAGAAAAGAGACACTCATAATCCAAGAATGAACTTTAAAATGGTGATTCATTTATTCATTTAACCTTCATGATTTGATTCATGCTATGAAACTGGCACAAATAAACACTGAATGAGTCATTTTAGAATAAATTTCAGATGAAAAGCTTTGGTAGAAAGGGAACTACACTGTATATCATTTGTTAAATCTCATTTCTCTAAAACTTTTGACTTTCTTTATTCTTTTATTGGCTTTCTCTTGCCAGTTTCTGGTCTCCATGGTTGAGTCATTATGTCTGTTAAAAAGAAAAGTCAAAATTCATGAAAAACATATAAAATAAGACTAATTTTGAAATTATAGATAGTCCAGGAAATAATAAAGTTAACACACTTGGATCACTTTCAGATTTACAGAAAAATATATTCCACCGAGTATGAACACGAAGCAACATTACCTAGAAATCCACTAATAGTTTTGCAGCTTTATTGGAAGACTGAGATTTTACTATTCCCACTATAGCAGAACATTTTATGAAAATGCCTTTAAATCTCAACAACTAACCCTGGAGTCATGCCAAATTACTTTTTAACCCCAATCAGTGGAATGCACCATTAAATGAAAATATGAAAATTTGAAGAATATCTTCAGAGACATTACAAACTACTTAAACATTAAATCATCTCATATAAGATGAATCAATGATCAGAATGGGGAGATTCTCTGAGAAGGATGAAATATTTATTTAAAAGGCCAATGGGTCATGGGACACACAGTTTGCTTGTAATATGTTCAGTAAATCACTATGTTCTCACTTCAGGGACTCCAAACACTGCAATTTCCTCTAAACTGAATTTTGATTGTTCAACAAAATAAGATATTGCACTCTACTATACTAAGAAATAACATAATAAATAGCAATATAGATGTTGGTTTTCCCCCTCCTCCCTCTGAAACTTCTCTGGAATTTCCTGCTTCTCTTTTGTGACAAAGATTTCTTTTTTTCCATCATTCTTTTATGGGCGATTGGTTCCTATCATTTTTGAACATGTATTTTTCTTTAAAAATATCAGATTTAAAAAATTTAGCCTTACATTGTCTCATAAAAATTATGCTCTCAATACAACCAGACCCAGATTGTAGATTTGCTTTCTCCCCCCCCCCTTAAAAAAACAAACAAGAGAAAATTCAATAAAAACATTCTACTTCCCACCAGAGACACTGGTGACGGTAATCCAGGTATTACCCTACCTGCAAATATGTGTCCAGAACACAGGGCCTGCATGGCAGTATTTTAAAAGCTTAACCTAAGATTTTCATATTAAGAATGGAATGGAATGTCTTTTGATTCCTTAAAACTCTATTTTTTAAGAAAGGTACCTTTTAAAATGATCTGGGTGATGACCTGGGACTGCAACCAGGTACCCTGTGGAATAATGAGCTCACCTGCCTCCCTTTCTCAGCCTTTTTTAAAAGTGGAGAGGCAGCACCCAAAAATACATCACAAAAAGATGTGCACTGCAGTGTCCCTTTATAATGACCACACATAGCCTGACTGTCCATCAAGAGGAGACTGAAAAAGTTCAAGTATATTGGAGGGGTTAGAGTAGAAGCACTGGAGACCAGCTGCCAGTTACTAGCTAATTTTTAAGTTGGAGTGAAGCATGAGATACTAGTTCCTAGTATTCCCAGCACCTATATCAGTGCCTGGCACATAATTGCTGCTCAATAAATATGTGTTGTAGAAATATAAAAAGGTTGCAAGAGTGCCCAGCAAATAGTTTGCACCCAGATGGTAGCTATTATTATGGTATATACATACAATATAATAATAGTAATTTAAAAATCTTATGTATCAATATGTAAGGATAAATTCTAAAACTTTAATTATGATATACATGTAAAAGTATAAGGTGCTACAATTTTTATAAAAAAATAGCTCAAATGTGCAGTTATGTGCACACCTATTTTTATATCTGCACATTCACACACACAAGGCTATCCCTGGAAGCATCCACAGGCACTGGTATGCTTATTTTCCTTTGCATACTGTTTTGTAGTTTTGACTTTTGGCCATTTGCATATATATATGGCAGGTTGGTTTTCTAGGAAGCAGGTTTTGAGTTAAGGTTAATGTGCAGGATGTTATTAGGAAGGACTCTGGTAGAGGGGAGAGGAAGGAAGCAGGACTGGGAAGAGGGAGAAGTTGATCTTCGATGGACTCCCAAAAAAGGCTTCAGGCAACCCCCCTGAAAATTCTGAAGCTGTGATGGCCCCTTAGAGTTGTTCCAGGATGGAAAGAGGGGCCAGGTCCTCATGACCCCAATTGACCAGGCACTGGACGCTGGCTGGCTCTGAAGGAGGCATACCTTGAGTCAGGTCATCTTTTTCAGCTGAGGCAATCCCTCCAAAGGGTTGATGGCTAAGGGCCTTCTTTCACCACATTTCCAGCAAATGGGCGCTAAGTACCCATTTCCTGAAGGGGCACTGGGAGATGCATGATAGTATTCAGGGCATTATTGGTTCTTCAATAAATGAATGACACAACTATCAAGTATGTAATGTCCAGTCTCAATAATTAAAACACTGGGCTAGCTCAGTTGCGGCTTCCAAGTTTTTCTTACACCCTGGCAAAAGTACATGAGTTTTATCAGTTTGTTAAGGGATGGTTTAAGCAGTGCTTCCTGGAGAAATTTATTTGTGCATACTTACTGCCTTAATAGGTTACTCAATAATTATAACCTATTGATAATTCAGGAGTACATGAGTTGGCCACTAGAGAACAAGATGTTTTCCTAGTTTAGACCTTAATAATATTAAGAGTTAAGGGTAGACTCTCTGTACAACCCAGGAGCATGAATATAACATGGACCATTGTTCTACAAAATGGGATGTGTGTGCACGAAGGAACACAAAAGACACAAACTTGCCCTCTCTTTATGACAAAGACATTTGTTAAGGAAAGGAAATTTGAGAATTTCTATGTATATATATTTCAGTCTTTAAAAAAGGAAGAATAAGGAAGAAATAAAGATTCCCTAATATGTAATAAACATGTGAAGTTTGGCCCCTTACTCAGTCCATAAGCCAGACTACCTCATGTCAAGTACAGCAGAAGGGAAAGCCCTAATTCCACAACACAAAAGATAGTGGCAAGGATACACCTGCTTTTACCTTCATGTAACATTTTGCAGTTAATTTGTTCTTGATTAACTGGAATGCCAAATATTATTACTTAGTTTTAACAAATCTTCACAAAATTATTATGGGGCATTGACTATTGACTTTTTTTGTAATGTGGTATCTTGAATTGGACCCTGGAACAGAAAAAGAACAATATTGAAACTGGAGAAATTAAAGTCTGTACTTAATTATACTTTAATAATGTAAATTTCTTAGTTTTGAGAAACATACTGTGGTTACATAGGATGCTAACATTAGGTAAAACTGGGTGGAGGGTAAATGGGAAATCTTTTTTAAAAAATTTAATTAAAATAAAATTTTTAAAATTTATCTTTATTGTTAAAAGTATTACAGATGTCCCCCCCTCATTAATTGTCTCCAGCCTGCAACCCCAGCCCCCAGGCCTTTGCACACTATTGTCTGTGTCCATGAGTTTTGTATATATGCATATAAGTTCTTTGATTAATCTCTCCCTACCCACTTCCCCAACCTTGACTTCCCTCTGAGATTCGTCAGTCCGTTCCATGCTCCTGTGTCTCTGGATCTATTTTGTTCATCAGTTTATATTGTTCATTACATTCCACATATGAGTGCGATCATGTGCTACTTGTCTTTCTCTGATTGACTTATTTCACTTAGCATATTACTTTTTAAGTCCATTCATGGCATCCTTCTGTTTTGTTTTGTTTTTTGTTTGCTTTTTATTTTAAAAATTTATCTTTATTGTTGAAAGTATTACAGGTGTTCCATTTTCCACTCCTCTATTGACTCCCTCCACCTCACTCCAACACCTTTCCTAGGCCTTCACCCCATTATTGTCTGTGTCCATGGGTTATGCATATAACTTGTTTGGTTAATCTCTTCCCAACCCCCACCACACTTCCTTCTTCCCTCTAAGATACGACCATCTGTTGCATGCTTCACTGTCTCTGGGACTATTTTGTTTGTCAGATTCTTTTTTCATTAGCTTCTTCTTAAAGAAGACCCTTCAACATTTCATGTAATACTGGTTTGGTGATGATGAACCCCTTTAGCTTTTTCTTATCTATGAAGGTCTTTATCTGACCTTCAATTCTAAATAATAGCTTTGCTGGGCAGAATAATCTTGGCTGTAGGTCCTTGTTTTTCATCACTTTGAATATTTCTTTCCACTCCCTTCTGTCCTGCAAAGTTTCTGTTGAGAAATCAGCTGAGAGTCCTATGGGCGCTCCCTTCTAGGTAACTATCTGCTTTTAAGATTCTCTCTTTGTCTTTAACCTTTGGCATTTTAATTATGATGTGTCTTGGTGTGGGCCTCTGTGAGTTTCTTTTGTTTGGGACTCTATGTGCTTCCTGGACTTGTAAGGCTATTTCTTTCCCCAGGTAGGGGAAGTTTTCTGTCATTATTTTTTCAAATAGATTTTCAATTTCCTCTCCTTCTGACACTCCCATAATGCAAATGTTGGGCTGCTTGAAGTTGTCCAGGAGACTCCTTACACTACCTTCATATTTCTGGATTCTTTTTACTTTTGCTGTTCTGATTGGGTGTTTGTCACTTCCTCATATTCCAAATTGCTAATTTGATTCTCAGCATCCTCTACTGTTGATTCTCTGTAAATTATTCTTCTTTTCAGTTAGTGTAGTATTCATTTTTGACTGATTCTTTTTTATGTCATTGATGATCTCACTATTTTCCTTAAAAGTCTTACTAAGATCCTTGAAATTCTCATTAAGTTCCTTGAGCAACCTTATAACCATTGTTTTGAACTCTTATATAGTAGCGTGCTTGGTTCCATTTCATTTAGTAATTTTTCTGGCTATTTCTCCTGTTCTTTCATTTGTGACATGTTTCTTTGCCTCTGCATTTTGGCTGCTTCCTGGTGTTTATTTCTATGTATTGGGTAGAGCTGTTATGTCTCCTGGAATTGGTAGAGTGGCTTTGTCCTGTAGGACCCAGTGGCTCAGTCCCCCCAGTCACCTGAGCTGCACCTTCTAGGTGCTCCCCTGTGTGGGCTGTGTGCCCTGTCCTGTTGTAGTTAAGCTTTGGTTGCTATTGGTGTCACTGGAAGGAACTGACCCCCAGGCCAATTGACTGTGAGAGCCAGCTGCAGCTACAGCCAAAGAACTGGTGTGCTGGAGATATCTTTTTGGAACAGGATTTACTTCAGTGGGGCTTTGGTGTTGATTGAGTCTGCCCCTTGAGTGTGTCACTCGTGGATGTGGTAGGGTTGTAATCCAGTGTGATCAAAGCTGACCACCAGGTGCACTGTTTCTGGGGCCTTCCGGGAGGTGCAAAGTCAGCCTCTGCCTGTACCCTGCCCAGGGCCACCCAGCATGAGCTCTACTGCAATCCATAGATGGCTGCTACTTCTGTTGGGCTCAGAGGTGCCCAGGAGAAGCCAAGCTGTGAACCAATACAGGCTGCTACTAGTGCTATGCCTGGAGCCACTTAGGGAGAGGTATGGGGCATGCTGAGGCAATATGCTGCTTGTTTGAGAAATTTTAGGAAAGTTCTAAGCCTAAGGCAAAAGAAGCCACTTGCATAGAAAAGCCACTGGAAATGGCTTGGATGAGCTTGCAAGTAGGGAAGGGTGGGGTCTCAGAATCACCAGGGCGGGGTGAAAGGTGTGAGTCAGGTTGATGGAGATTCAGGGATGGTGCCTACCTGTTGGCTCTCTGTTGGGGGAAGGCTCATCAAAGGAGCAGTGGTTTCTGCTGTCTCTTCTGTCTGAGAGAATGGTGTCCCTCCAGCTATTGCCCTGATTCCAGGCATATTAGATCCTTCCCGAATGTTCCAGGCTCCTTTCAAGCTACTGCCCAGTGCTGGAGCTCAGTGTCAGTGAGTCCCAATAAGTCAGTGCATGGGCCCTTTAAGAGGAACTCTCTGACTCTAGCAGCCCCCTCCTCCCTCAGCCTCAATTCCCACTGGTTTTTACAGCCTGAAGTTGTGAGGACTTCTCTTCCTGGCACTGGAACCCTGGGCTGGGGGGCCTGATGTGGAGCTGGTACCTCTCACTCCTCTGGGGAAACCTCCATAGATGAGATACCTCTCCCAGTTTTAAACCCCATCACCCAGGTCTCAGGTTCCCTGTTTCCGAGACTCCGCCCAATTCAGCCCTGCGTCTCTACCCCTCCTACCAGTCTCAATGTGTTTCTTCTTTAATACCCTAGTTGTAGGACTTCTTTTCAGCTAGATTTCAGGAGGTTCTGAATAATAGTTGTTCTGCATTTTAGTTGTAATTTTGATGTATTTGCGGGAGGCTGTCTGGGCGTCTCCCCTTTCATTTTGTTGTCCTCTCCTCAAAATCACTATTCACTTGCAAAATATCTTTTGAATTTTCTGTTGAAACTAATGGCCACATTGCTCTATAGACCTAACAACAAACGGTTGTGTTTGGGTTTTTGGTGTCACCATGTTGCTAGGAGAACTTCTATGGAATTTACAACGCCTCACTATCTTTACTTCTCCAGTACAGCTCTGCCATGTGCACAGGACACTGCGTGTGTGCAGGGGAGTGAGATGATGCATCACAAGGCCAAGTCCAGAACACCAATTGAAAGGAAAGAGTTCCACCTGGACTTTGTGGGAGAAGAACTGAAGTCTAGCATAAAAGTCCCAAAATCAAAATAGGGTTTTTATAATTTTAAGAAACTTCAAATATTATTTTGATTTTGCTTTTGTGCTACCCAAACTTTCTCGTTTCTCCTTGACAATAGTTCTAGCAAACAACAGTAAAATGGGCCAGAAATGCATTTTGTTGGATTTTGTTGGAAATAGGCAACGACCTGGCCCCAAGTTTCATTTGCCGGACTTGGTAACTCTCCAAGCACAGTGGTATGAGGGTGGTATGTTAGCCAAAAACCTTGTTGATCAGATCAGCAAACACAGGCCAAGAGAGTGGCAGAGGTTGAAGACGAACAGAACAGATGCTCTATGTGCAAAACAGGTAACAAGGTGCTAAACTGAGTGCCGAAACAAAGAGCACATATGTACCTCCTCTTCTAAGAACCAGAATTTCAAGTGCCACACACTTTCTTTCCTTTGTTATTTACTAAAAAGTATCCCTCCAAGTATAATGTGTGCATATATTTTCAGAGTGATAGAAAAAAGAATAGAGATTGACTCACCATCTAACATTTTTGAAATATTTGAAAACTGCCTTTGCTTTGAAATGTTGGAAAACCATACTTGCTTAGAAAATATAACTCATTTTATTTTTTATATATTCCTGTTTTTTAGTGGGAAGCTTGTTTTATAAAACCTTCTAAATCAGAGCATGGTGGCCTTTCTGGAGTCTTCCTTCTGAGGGCCAATATGAGGCCATTTCCCCTGTGATTGTGGGCTGGAGGGCACAGCCACATGTTCCCACATCTGCTTCTGGATGAGTCCAGGTGGAGAAAGGGCATGACGTTTTCCCCGGCAGACCCACCCCTTGGGTAAAAATTGGGAGAATAGGAAATGCCAGGAAGGATTTGGGTGTGTTAGATTTATGGGGAAATTTTCCACTTCCAATGCTCAGTGGGCTGTCGGGGCTTAGGCCTGCTCAGTACAGGTGATGGAGCCCCTGGCCACCCTTTCTGTGGGTAGTGATGTGCTCTGGCTGAAATGCTGAAGGGGTAGAGGACGTTTCTCAAAGAACTTAGGCTCTCTTTCTCATAAGAACCTACTCACTGGAAGGATTTGCTGTCATTTATGCTATTTGAATGCCATGGCTGTCACAGGAAATGGTAATATTTGTATGGTCACTGGGACCACAGCTCAAAGCTGGAGAAGCCTGGTGGGAAGATCAATTAGTCAATACACTTGTAAACCCAATTGGCACAGAGGTTGGGAAGATCTAGTTCAGACCATAGCCCTATCTGTGTTTGAGGAATGAAAGCCTTTGTCCACCATTAAAGGATTTGAAGGGACATGAGCACTTTCTTAGTGCTAGGTTGTGTCATGTTGTGTAGGCTGCTGTCACATTTTTCTGTTGTGGGATAACAAAGGCTGCATGGACTGAAGGAAAAGAAGAAAGTAGTCCTGTGGGGGGTTGGAAATCTTGGCGGTTGGCAAGGCAAGGCATTGGATTCGTATTCAGTAATGAGAAAGGGAAGGAATATTGGTGGGAGAACACATCAAATATCTCCTAGGGAGGTGGTCTCTCTTCTCCTTGCATATCATCTGGCAAAGAGGAAGTCATTTCATTCACATACTGAAAGTAATTGCCCCCTTACCAACAACCTATGAAATTAAGAGCATTTCATGTACAAGCTCAAAGATTCAGGGAGTATGGTTTTGGTTGTTTTAATCATTTTAAAGCCAATTGTCAGACTAAACAACAAAATCATTTTCTTGTTACAGAGTTTTATCAAGATGAATCATACTTTATTAAATAATTTTTTTCATCTGTAGTGTTCACTGACTCCAAATAATGGTGAAGCTAGTAATGACCAGAGTATCCTACTCTGAGACAGACAACCCAAATCTAAAGACGGCTTGCAGAGTTTCTTGGCTGAGTTCCTCAGAAACACCTCTTTTCCAGTTCAGCTCAGATAATCTCTGGAATCAAATGATTTTGCTCACCCCTTAACTTTGTCCCCATTTTTTATAATAAAAATTCAATTACTTTAAGATCCCATGACCAGTAAGGCAATGCCAGGGTTGGGTTGTAAGTAAACAGGGATGGCCAGAAAGATCCAAGACCACAAATTGGGTTAGCAGATTCTATAGTTCCAGTGAGCCAGAGTAGGGAGCAGGCCAGGACCAGGGCTCTAGCATGGGAGAGGCAGAGCCCAGGAGAGTTGGCATCAGGCAGGTACTGCAGGCCTGGGAAAGTAAGACCCAGTGTCCAATAAGTCAGAAAGCAGAAATGCAGCTAAGTAGACCACACAGAATTCAGATCTAGGAATAAGCAAAGAGGCTGGAAAAGACCTTGAGTGCCCATGGGTGAATGGAGCATGATACTGAGCCTATTGCTCTCACATGCCTCCCTCCATGAGTAAATTGAATCCCAATTTGGAGGTTGGGCCCATCCAGGAGCACAACAGTGCCCAGGATCTGGAGCTGTGAGTGATCAGTGCAGCAAGCCTGACAGTAGTTCAAAGGGAATCATGCTATTCCCCTAAGCCTTAAATGCATACCAGTTCTTTGGTGCTGCCCACAGTATTCCCCTTCTCGTTTGACTATAGTGACCGAGGCCTTCATCACAAAATACATGAAACTCTAAGTGGCCTCAAATAAGGATGGAGAAGAAGGGATGTAAAATTTAACTCTGGTAGGTAGAAAAACAAAAACCAAAAACTATTGTTTCATGTGGAGACAGGAAGCTAATAGTGGTATAGCATGGTGAACTTTGGAGGAGAGATGTTTAAAACTATTGTATTTAGAGCAGAAAAGTCAGAATGATGGATTTTGTAAGGCATACTGGGATAAAAGTGTGCTTGCAGCTGAATGTAACTGGTGTTGCACAGGTGTGGGACTTGCCTGGAGGCCCCAGGGCTAAACTGGGGGCTGAAGGTGGCCAATATCTCCTCACACCTAGAACTCACTCAAAGCACAGAGATAAGGAGCTCAGATTGCAATAAGTGTGAAGAAAGAAACAGAAGGGAAGCATAACATGATGTTTGGATCAATTCCCCAAACTCCATTCTGCCACCCCTGAGCTTCAAGCACCAAATCTGGGGACACCAATAGGTGCACATGATGGTTTCAGCCCTCAAAGAGCCTGAGTGGTAGTGCTTGTGTGGGGTGGGGGTGGGTTTGGGGGGACGGGAATGGAAACAGAAACTCACTGTCAGGACTGACAGCAGGACCCACAGGGTGTAATGAGAGGATAAGTTTATTCTTATCTCCAGGCTCCCTTTAGTGCATCTGGTGGGGCTGTACTTTCTCAATCCGGGGGAAAATTCAGGGCCCATAACTTTTCTGACCACATTTAGATGTGAAAAAAAAACAAAATCAGTCATTTAAATCTCAAAACATTATCTAAGTCAGTAATTAATATGGTTAATCAAGTGTAATATTCAAAGCTTCACATTTCATTTCACAGTAAAACTTAGTCTTCAGGAGCACAGATCCTCCCACCCACCCCCACACTCCCATCTGTGGGGTTCAGACTCCTCCAGCATGGGGGGGTGGGGGAGGAGGGGGAAAGTCAGGGAGCCAGAAAGATCTTACTGGACTACACAAGGCAGTGGGTTTGCACTGTTGACCTGGCTGGTATTCCAGCAGCTTCTCAATGGTGTGGTGCCTTCATGAGTTCTCCCTAACCCTCCACCTCCCTTTCCCAGCTCATCCTCAATCCTGCAGACATCTCCACTGTGGCCCCTTGATGTTTTGCTTGCATCTCATCTGGCTGCTCACTTTCCACTCTTTTCTCAGCTCCTGGGAATTGAAATCACTTTCTGGCCTGTACTTGGCCAGCTTTATCCCTATTTTCACTGAATTGCCCTCATCTAACCCTCCAAAAATGCTGGGAGTCCTCTGCCCCTACTCTGAGTGCAAGCTTACCCTAAGGCAGCTTCCTCTTTTTTCCCCCTCAGTTTATTTTGTTCATCAGATTCCACATATAAGTGAGATCATGTGGTATATGTCTTTCTCTGATTCATTTCACTTAGCATAATAATCTACAGGTCCATTCATGCTGTTCCAAAGGATAAGAAGAGTTCCTTCTTTTTTATAGCCTCGTAGTATTCCATTGTGTAAATGTGCCACAGCTTTTTATCCACTTATCTACTGATGGGCAATTGGGTTATTTCCAGATCTTAGCCATTGTAATAACGCTGCTGTGAACATAGGGGTGGATATATTCTTTCTGATTGGTGTTTCAGGATTCTTAGGATATATTTCCAGAAGTGCAGCTGCTGAGTCAAATGGAAGTTCCATTTTTAATTTTTTGAGGAAACTCCATACTGTTTTCCACAGTGGCTGCACCAGTCTGCATTCCCACCAGCAGTGTACTAGGGTGCCCTTTTCACCACGTCCTCGTCAGCACTTGTTGTTTGTTGATTTATTATGGTGGCAGCTACCTCTTCTTTCTTTGCCATCAGAGCAGCTGGCTTCCAGGCTCTCCCCTCTACACTCCTCAGCCAGACTCCAGCCCATGGTGTCCCCAAGCTTCAGAGGACACAGGCTAACCCTCCCAATTCTCCTTAAAGCTCCTATACATTGGTTTGAGGTAGGGCAAGCCACCCTATTCTTCCAGGTGAGACCCATACCTTAGCTTTCTTTCAAAAACTTTTCTACTGTAAACTTCAATTTTTTTTCTTGTCCTCTCTGTCATCTTTTATAGTCTGAAGGTAGGTGGTTGGCTGAGAGTATAAAACTAGACTTCATAAGCACTTTTTGCAAATCTTGCAGCTCGCTTTGTGATATTTCATCTATTGTAATGTTTCATTTATTGTTTCATCAGTTGAAATTGAGACTAAAATAGTTATAATTTAGCATCTTATACAATTAGCATAGTACATCCCTTTTTCTCCCAGGGCGTAGCATGTACAGAAAATGACAATATTTGAGTGGTACTCAAGGGTCAATGGATGTGCTGTTCATGGCTGGAGGTGACTGACCAAGAGCTCCAGCTGCTCTAGGCCTAATGTGTATGCCTCAAGTCCTAAGGGCACACCCACAAACTATTTGCAACACACCAATGCAACTTAACATTGGTTGGGAAGCTGTGCATTAGACTGTGCAAGGCCCCAAGTGGTGCAGAAAAGCAAATGATTCATTTGAGCCATAGCATTAAGCTACCCAGACCTGGTGATGCCTGATTTCGGTTTCAAAAGATAAAGAGGAGCCCGGCCGGGAGGGGCTCAGTGGTTGAGCGTCGACCTAGGATCCAGGGGATCAGGGTTCGATTCCCGGTCAGGCTACATGCCCGAGTTGTGGGCTGCAGCCGATCAATGACTCTCTCATTATTGATGTTTCTCTCTCTCTATCTCCCTCTCCTTTCCTCTCTGTGAAATCAATAAAAATATATTTAAAAAAAAAAAAAAAGAAAGAAAGAAAGATAAAGAGGAGTTCTATGGGCAGCCAAGTAGGGCACGGGCATTCTGGGTAACTCAATAATTTGGTGCAGTTGGGGAATTCAAGTATGTGACAAGTAGAAGGAGATGTGGCTGGGCAAGAGGCTGGAGGAGACTCTTTCCTGGGCAGCCGTTTCCCTCAAGATTTCCTCATAGTGGAACCACAGAGCAATTTCAATTTTATCACAGCCTCAGTCTCGACTCCTTTTCTTCTTCATACTTCACATCTAATGAATTACCCTGTTCTGCTTGCTGGTTTCACCATTAACTTGTTTTCACATCATCCCCTCCTTTCCTTCCCACACTCACTGCCATACCCTTGATCTTCTTTCTCCTACTGTGGTAAAGGAGAACCTCATCCATCTCTGCTCCCCACCTTCCCCCTCCCAATTCATTTTCTGTGCTGCAACCACAGGGATGTTAAACATCAAGCCGAGTTTAACACCTCCAATCATTGTACATCTCACTCAGTAAAACTCTCCTGCCTTGCCATCGTCCACCCAAGCCCACATCTCTAGAACCTGCTGCCTGTCCGAACTCACCTCCCTACTCTCGCCCATCTGCTCCAGTCATGCAGGCCTTTGGTTTTGTCCTCAACTTCGCCAAGCACACCCTGCCTCAGGGCCTTTGCCTTTGCTCTTCTGTTTTGGAAAGCTTATTCTTTGAACACTCCCAGGTTTCTCTCCTTACTTCTTCAGCCTCTGCTCAAATGTCACTTTATGAGAGATCATCTGTAAACAATAGCAACCTGCCCCCAACATTCCTATCCTCACTACCCTGCTTTATTTTTCTCCAGAGCACTTCTCACCACTTGCCTTGTTTATTTGATCACTGTCTGCCCCAGTGGAGTAGGAGCTTGTAAAGCAAGATTTGGTGCTCTTTCCCAGGAGACCCTCAGTGATAGGCATTAAATAAATGGGTGAATAAAGTGATGTGGGAAGAGAATGTTGACTCACTTTATACCCATAATTAGTTTCTTCATGCTTCATGCTATGGAAAGCCATCTCTTTGACAGCAATCATTCAATTATTTATTGAAGATTGTATGTGTGATGCTATGCTAGGTATGTTACATGTATCATCTCAGTCTTTGAAATAATCTATGAAGTAGGTACTATTTTCAGTCCCCCTTTTAATATAATGTGAGTTTTTACAGTTTTTATAATGTATATATAAATAACAGATTAAAACATACAATAATGTATACTTACAATGTATTTACTCCTGCAATTGTTGTTTATTTATTCTGACCTATTTTGTGTGTACACATGAATGCAAACTTATTGAACTTGGAGTTTGTGTGTGTTTTTACTTGATTTTTTTCCTTTACAAAGTGAGCTCCTATTATATATATAGTTACACAATGTAATGTGTCTCAAAGATTTTTCTCATGAAAGGTAATAAAATCTACCTCATTCTTTTTCTTGGCTTCATGCATAAGGTACACTGATGTGTTTAATCAGTTCCCTACTGATTGGCATTCGTGTTGGTTTTCTGTTTTGGTTCTACTATATTATAAATAATCCTGCAATAAAATCTGTCTTCCTGAACTGTTGATCAGGGCCCAGGCATGTTAGTATATCAGGAGAGAACTTCTTAGATGTGAACTTTCTAGGACTGTAAAATATGCACATTTTATTTATTATCATCTGGTACTGTGGCTCTGGTCTCTGTAGCAGATGTGCCTACTGTCCTACTCACATCCCTCCACTTGCCATCGCCATGCAGACTGTCCCTACTCTGTGCTGAGGCTTCCTGCAGCCACCAGAGCTTGTTCTGTTTGTGCATGACTCATGAAATGAACACCCCAGAACAGACTTCAATCAGTGACCCACGGGAGTTAATGGATGCACACCTCAGCCCCTTTGCCCTTGGTGAATTAACTCTGAGGTGTGTGTTTTCCACCGAATCAGTTTCCTGCTGCCCACAGTGGTAACTTGATTGACAACACACTCTTGATTGACATTCTTTCCTTTCCTGTTTCCTTTCCTCCATCCCTACTCATATTTCTTAGGTTCACCGCCCAAATGAACCCTCATACTCAAATCCTTGTCTCAGGGTCTGTTTCTGGAGAGCCAAAACTAAGACACACATTTATTTCTGGGGGGGGGGGGGAGTTTATTCTTTAAATAAAGGTGATGCATAAATCTGGTATTTTTAAAGTACTGTATAAAAAGATCAAAATGAAATGTGAACATCTTTTATTTTCTAACACCTAGTCTCTTTACCCAAACGTAATCCCTGAAACAGTTTCCTTTATTTCTTTCCAGAAAAAGATATAATTAAACAAACATATATACGCATATACTTTTAAAGGAAACAAATGGAATAATTCTAAACACCACACTTGGCACTTTTTTTCATGTAATGAAATGTCTTGGAGAGCATTTATGTTTGCACATGCAGATCTTTAGCAGTTTAATGGCCAAGCATTGTAGGGCCAAACATAGGTCTCTACTGTTAGAGAAGATTTACTGTTCTTAATCTTATGCAGTTACAACCATGCTGTGACAAACCTCATTGTAAATTTATCTATTTTTAAAAATTAAATAAATTCATAACAGGTCAGAGGTATGTACATTTTCATTTATTTTTCTTTTCTTAGGTATTGCTTTTTCTCTCTTCAAATGAGTTGCACTGATTTACACTTCTACCAACAGTCTATGAATGCTCATTTTCTCATACCCTCCCCAACACCAGGGTTATCAAACATGTTAATATTTCCTAATCTTTTAAGTGAAAAGAGTATCTAATTATTTTATTGTGATTTCTTTGAGCAACTGTTCATATACTTACTGACATTTATGATTTTATAAATTACCTGTTCATATCCTGACCCATTTTTCAATTGGGTTTCTTATCTTCCTTTTTATTTCAAAGAGCTTTTATATAGAATATGGCCACTAACCTGTTAGATATATTACTTACATTTCTCCCATTCTATAATTTTCATTGAATTTTTAAATAATGAAATATTTTCTTGTATAAGAGCTTTAAATAATTAAGTCAAGTCTATTTTTTCATGGTTTGTAGGTTCCATGTTATGCTTAAGAAGTTTGTCCTGCCTCAAGGTTATAAAAATATCTATCTATATTTCTCCTAGTTCTTTAATATTCACCTATATAGCTCCTACTTTATTTTTGTGAATAGTGTTTGTTGTTGGAAAAAACTACAGAGAGATGGGAGTGAAGCAAAGAAGACAGGCCTGGCTTAAGAATACTGAGTGCTTGGTTGCTGAGGTTGGGGAGTTACCATGGATTAGGAGCTGCTGAGGGACCTTTATGGGGATGGTGGTCCTAGGTTTTTTTCTAAGTCTGTTGTTATAGTGATGTGCCAGAGCTAGCTTGTACTGACTCATAAGAGTGGATTTATTATGCATAGCCATTATTATAAGCTTATTGCTATAACATTATAATTAAGCAAATTTTATTTTTAAAAGGTAAAAATATTCAAAATTCATCACTTCCTAATTATTTTACTGTATTTTACTATCACCTATGCTTATTTACTATTACCCATGTTTATTTACTATTACCTATACTTATTTACTTCTATGGTATCTATATGGCAGAAATGCTACATAATGGTGATGTCATGTTAGTAGCTTGAATAGGTCATTGTGGGAGTATTTACACCACAGAAATTGGCAAATGCTACAAGTCACAGTCTTTTTTTTCCCCCCCTTTGGTGATCTAGTTGTTAAACATTTACCAACATGCCATTGACTTTGCCCTCCTTCTCATATGTCTACTCAGAGAAGAGGCTGGCATGTTGGAGAGGAAATTCAAGTGCCAGTTATGGAGTCAGCCTTGAGGACATTTCGATTCCTTCCAGTCCTAACATTCTACAATACTCATAATTACTTTCTATGGCTTTATTGCCAAGGGGAATTTAATTCAGAAAAAATCTGCTTTAGGGGATTTCTCCAGTCTTTACAACATTCCTAACCTGGATATCATTTTGGTGTAATTCAGCCCTTTGATGAGTCATGCACAGAATTTTCCCTGTAATGTCTCAGATTTAGATTCCAATGTGGTAACTCAGGGCTACAGATAGAATAATTTATTGTCATTCATCTGTTTTCTATTTGATATTTAGTGAACATCAAACATTTTTTATTCAAGTATAGTTGACATACAATATTATATTAGTTTCAGGTGTACAACATAGTGATTCACCATTTATATGCCTTACAATGTGATCACCACAATAAGTCTAGTAACCATCTGTCACCATACAAAGTTATTACAATATTATTGACTATTTTCCCTATGCTTTACATTACATCGTTATGACTTATTTATTTTATAAGTGGAAGGTTGTACCTCTAATTCCTCTTTATCTTTTTCATCCATTCTCCATTCCCCCAACACACCACCCTTCTAGCAACTATCAATTTGTTCTCAGTATCTATGAATCTGTTTCTGCTTTGTTTTGTTAGTTCATTTATTTATTTATTTTTAGATTCCACATAGAAATGAAATCCTGAGGTATTTGTCTTTCTATGACTTATTTATTTTACTTAGCATAATATCCTGTAGGTCCATCCATGTTGTTGCAAATAACAAGATTTTATTCTTTTTTATGGTTGAGTAATATTCCATTATATATATATGGACAAAGATGGGATATATATATCCCATCTTTGTCCATTCATTTATTGTTGGGCATCTAGGTTGTTTCCATATCTTGGCTATTATAAATAATGCTGTAATGAACACAGGGGTGCATATATCTTTTTGAATTAGTATTTTCATTTTATTTAGATAAATACTCAGGATTGGAAATGCTAGGTCATATGGTAGTTATATTTTTAATTTTTTTTTAAATATATCTTTATTGATTTCAGAGAGAGGAAAGGAGAGGGAGAGAGAGAGCTAGAAACATCAATGATGAGAGAGCCATTGATCGGCCGCAGCCCGCAACTGGGGCATGTGCCCTGACCAGGAATCGAACCCTGATCGCCTGGATCCTAGGTCGACACTTAACTGCTGAGCCACGCCCGGCTGGGCTATATTTTTAATTTTTAAAGGAAACTTTAAACTGTTTTCTGTAGTGAATGCACCAGCTTACAATCCACCAACAACACACAAGATTCCCCTTTTTCCCATATCTTTGCCAAGTCTTGTTCTTTGTTGTCTTTTTTATAATAGCCATTCTGACAGGCATGAATTGATATTACATTATTGTTTTGATTTGCATTTTCTTGATAATTAATGATGTGCTCATCTTTGCAAATGTCTGTTAGCCATGTGTATGTTTTCTTTGGAGAAATGACAAGTCAGGTCCTCTCCCATTTTTTAATCATATTTTTTTTATGTTGAGTTGTATGAGTTCTTTATATATTTTGGATATTAACCCCTTATCGAACATGTCATTTGCAAATATCTTTCAGTAGATTATATTTTTGTTTTTTTGATACTTTTCTTCACTGTGCAAAAGCTTTTTAGTTTGATGTAGTCCCATTGGTTCATTTTTGCTTTTGTTGCCCTTGCATATGGTGACATATCCAAAAAATATTACTAAGACTGATGTAAAAGACTTAACTACATTTTCTTCTAGGAGTTTTATGGTTTCAGGTCTTACATTTATATATTTGATCCATTTTGAGTTTATTTTTGCATATGTTATTAGAACAAGGCCAAGTTTAATTTATTTGAAAGTATCTTTCCAGTTTTCTCGACATCATTTATTAAGGAGACTGGCTTTTCCCCACAGTATATTTCTTTATCTTTTGCTGTAGATTAATTGACCATAGAAGTGTGTATTAATTTGGGGGCTTTCTATTCTTTTCCACTGATCTATGTGTCTGTCTTTTGTGCCAGTACCATATTACCATAGCTTTGTAATATAGTTTGAAATTAAGGAGCTTTGTTCTTTTTCTTTATCATTTTTTTTTTTTTTTTTAAGATTGCTTTAGCTACTCAGGTTTTTTCTTTTTTTTTGGTTCCATATAAATGTTAAGATTATTTTTTTCTAGTTCTGTGAAAAATGCCAATGGTATTTTGATAGAGATTGCATCAAATATGTATATGTTTTGAGTAGCATGAACATTTTAATGATGTTAATTTTTCCAATACATAAGTGTGGTATTTCCTTCCATTTATTTTGTGTTATCTTCAATGTCTTTCATTATTGTCTTATAGTTTTTAGTGTACAGGTCTTTTGCTTCCTTGATTAAATTTATTTCTAGATTTTTTTTTGATGCAATGGTAAGTGGGATTCTTTTCTTAATTTCTGTATTTAATAGTTCATTATTAGTGTATAGAAATTCCACTCACTAATTTCTGTATATTCATTTTGTATACTGAAACTTTACTGAATTCATTTATTAGTTCTAATAGTCCTTTTTGTGAACTCTTTAGGGTCTTCTATATATAGTACCATGTCATCTGCAAATAATGACAGTTTTACTTCTTCCTTTACAATTTGGATACCTTTTATTTCTTTTTATTGTCTTACTGTTGTGACTAAAACTTCCAGTACGATGTTGAATAAAAGTGTGTGTTCTTAATCTTAGGGGAAAAGCTTTTAGCCTTTAATCATTGAATATGATGTCAGCTATGGGTTTATCATATATGGTTGGTGTGTGGAGATGTGTTCTCTCTACTCCCACTTAGTTGAGAGGTTTTTTTAAAATCATAAATGGATGTCGTATTTTGTCATATGTCTTTTCTACATCTACTGCGATTATTATATAATTTGTATCCTTTGTTTTCTTGATGTAGTGTGTATTATATTGGTTAAATATGAATCTTGAACCATCCTTGTATTCCTGGAATAAATCCCACTTAATAATGGTGTATGATCCTTTTAATGTGTTGTTGAATATGGTTTTTTGTTGAGAATTTTTGCATCTATGTTCATCAGGGATATTGCTCTGTAATTTTTCTTTGTAATGGTTTTGTCTGGTTTTGGTGTCAGGGTAATGTTGGCCTCATGAAATGAATTCTGAAGCATTATTTCCTCTCTAATATTTTTTTGAATAGTTTGAAAATGACAGGTATTAATTCTTCTTTAAATGTTTGGTAGAATTCACCTGTGAAGCCACCTTGTCCTGGACTCTTATTTCTTGGGAGTTTTTTTGTTTTGTTTTTTAAATACGTATCTTTATTGATTTCAGAGGAAAAAAAGGAGAGGGAGAGAGAGTTGAAACATCAATGATGAGAGAGTCGTCACTGATCGATCAGCTGCCTCCTACATGCCTCCAACTGGGGATCAAGCCCCAAACCCGGGCATATGCCCTGACCGGGAATCAAACATGATCTCCAGGATCCTAGGTCAACGCTCAACTGCTGAGCCACACCCGGCCGGGCTCTTGGGAGTTTTTTGATTACTGATTCAATTTTATTATTAGTAATCTATCTGTTCAGATTTTTTGTTTCTTCCTGATTCAGTCTTGGAAGATTGTATGTTTCTAGGTTTTTTAATTTGTTGGTGTATAGTTGTTCATAGTGTTTACTTATAATTCTTTGTATTTTGTAGTGTCAGTTGTAGCTCCTCCTCTTTCATTTCTAATTTTATTTATTTGGGCCCTCTCTCTTTGTTCTTGATGAATCTGGCTGAGGGTTGATCAATTTGTTTATTTTTTCAAAGAACCAGATCTTCATTTCATTGATCTTTTCTATTGCCTTTTTTAGTCTCTATTTCATTTATTTCTACTCTGATCTTTAATATTTTGTTTCTTCTACTAACTTTGGAATTTGTTTGGTCTTACTTTTTTTAGTTCCTTTAGCTGTAACTTTAGATTGTTTATTTCAGACTATTCTTATTTCTTAGGGTAGGCTTGTATTGCTATGAACTTCCCTCTTAGAACCGCTAAACATTTGACTCTTTCTCTAAATGCTATCAAAGTAGCCAGAATGTATTAACATTTATATTTACTCCCTTTCACATGGCAGCTGATATTTTGTAGAAAACAAAAGAAAGTTGGGGGGAAGGGAGTCAGAAGATGAGTTCAGGATCTCACACCCACTCTTTTTTTTAAGTTTATCTTTATTGTTGAAAGTATTACAGAGGTCCCCTTTTTTGAAATAATGGAAGCATTATTTATCCCAGTTATAAAGAGGGGCCTTTGTTTTTATCTTCATAAATCAATGTTTCAGAAGCTAAGAACATTTAAAAGTCACATAAAATCACAGGAAAATGTAATATTTAAGTAGCTTTTGTACGATCTTATGTAGAGAGACCCTTTAAAAGTGTTTAGCCCACATTTAAAAATCCTACTGAATCAATAATAATAATAATTTTATGCACTGTTCATCCTGAAACAAATCTATCTGCCATATTAATAACAATTGTGGTGACTCCTTTCACCAAGAGTTTTAATTATTTTTTACCAATGTACCTTAGAAATCATTTTGCCCACATTTCACAGATGGTCAGGCTGGTGTAGTCACTTTCCCCCAAATATCCCAAGCTAATTTCTAATTCCTTTCCTCTCCTTATTCCTACTTGCAATTTTATCTCTCCTCCTTTCCATGCAATCATCTCAATTCTTCAAGAGTCTATGCTGTGTTTCCACAATTATTTCCAAGTTCACTGATGTATTGCTATTCATAACTCATAACTACAATTTTCTGTATCACTCATTTGGCACCTAATTACACCTTCCCTTGTGACTCACATGGTTAGTCCATTTATACTGTTTATATTTTTACCTCAGCATTTAGACAAGTTTTTTTTGTTGTTGTTTTTTTTATTTGTGTGTTTTTTTATCCTAGGATGTATGGACCCCTTAAGACTTTAGGGAAACTGTGATGTCATAAAATTATAAGTAAAATTTTGTGTGTATGTTCCTATGTGCCTTTTTAAAAACAAAAGTATTTTTCTTCAGATTCATTTTTGACCCAAGAGTGTAGTCTCTTTTAAGAAAGAAACTATGATATACTCTATTGGATTTTCTACAATATCTTTAATAACTCAGCTAAGTAATTGAATGGGCACAAGGTAGATCTAGTATTTCCACTTATTTCCTATCAATTAATCCCTTTTTTTCCAAACTGTGATACAGGGGCAGTATGACTTGCCTATTTCCATCTAACAGTTGAGCATTTATGAAAACAATAGAACTTCAAAAGTTTTAAACAGGCCCTGGCTGGGTGGCTCAGTTGGTTGGAGCATCCTCCCCTACACCAAAAGGTTGCAGATTTGATTCCCGGTCAGGGCACACACCTAGGTTGTGGGTTAGATCCCCACTCGGAGCACGTATGGAAGGCAACTGATTGATGTTTCTCTCTCACATTGATATTTCTCTCTCTCTTCCTTTCTCTCTTTCTAAAATGAATTTAAAAAATATATATATCCTCAGTTGAAGATCAAAAGAAATTTAAAAAAATAAGAATATTATGTAGCTGTAAAGAAGAAGGATCTTGTACGTTTTGGGACAGTATGGAGGGACCTGGAGAATATAATGCTAAGCGAAATAAGCCAGGCAGAGAAAGACAATCATTACATGATCTCCTTATATGTGAAATCTAAAGAACTTAATAAACTGATGAACAAAATAGATTCAGTGACATGGAAGCATGGATCAGACTGATGAATCTCAGAGGGAAGGTGGGGGTTTGGGGAGTTGGGGAAAGATTAACCAAAGGATTATGCATATATACATAACCCAAGGCCACAGACAATGGTGTGGTGAGGGACTGGGGAGAAGGGTGGGTGAAGGGTGGAAGGGGTCAATGAGGAGAAAAGGGAACATCTGTAGTATTTTGAACAATAAAAATAAAAATGAAGTAAAATACTTTACGGAAGATTAAAAAAAAAATGTTTTGAACAGTTTAAAACAATACCTGTGGTTATAATAGCTCACTTTGAGATATGCAGTAAGGGAATTCTGCATTTCTAGAACTCTGTCATTTGATTTCCTTTTATGAATATTCTTGAGTAGCAGAGCTTGGAAAATGTCTTCTTTGACTCCAGCTTCAGCTGCATCCCATCCAACAGTTTGTCAATGAAAATTGCTTTATCCCCTGATCATTACTCTTCATTTCTTAATGATTTTTATTTCCTGATTAACTGTTATTTTCTCCAACACTATTCCTACTTAATTCTTGGCGATTTCAATATTCTTACAGATACTTTTTTCAATATCCTAGACTCTCATTCCCTGGCCCTTCTGTCTCCTCCTATAATCTTGGCCTCTACCTTACTTTAGCGACCTACTCCCATGATGATACCTAGAACCTTATCTTTACCTATAACTATACTCCTTCTGTGTAAATAGAATAATGACTACTCCCACCCCCACCCTACCAAAATGCTTTCACTATAATTTCTAGAATCTGAATGTGTTGCATTACATGGCAAAGGGGAAATTAAGCTAATCACCTGACCTTAATAGAGAGATTATCTTGGATTAACTAGGTGGGCCCAATGTAACCACAAGTGATCTTAAATGTGGAAGAAGGAAGCAGAAGAGGAAGTGAGAATGATGCTGTATGAGAAGAACTCAACCCACTATTGTTGGCTTTGAAGATGTAGGAAGATTAGCCAGCAAATGTGGTTGACCTCTTTGGGTTGGAAAGGGCAAAGAAATGGATTCCTCCCTAGAGCCTCAAGAAAGGAACATAATCCTGCCTACATTTTTATTTTAGTCCAGTGAGACCCATTTTGGAATGCTGACTTCTAGGAAATATAAAATAATATAGTGTGTTATTTTAAGCCGATAAATTCTAACAACCTGTTACAGCAGCAACAGGTTATTAGAATTTCCTTCCTTCCTTCCTTCCTTCCTTCCTTCCTTCCTTCCTTCCTTCCTTCCTTCCTTCCTTCCTTCCTTCCTTCCTTCCTTCCTTCCTTCGTCTTTCTTTCTTTCTTTCTTTCTTTCTTTCTTTCTTTCTTTCTTTCTTTCTTTCTTTCTTTCTTTCTTTCTTTCTCTCTCTCTCTCTCTCTCTCTCTCTCTCTCTCTCTCTCTCCCCCTTCCTTCCTTCCTTCCTTCCTTCCTTCCTTCCTTCCTTCCTTCCTTCCTTCCTTCCTTCCTTCCTTCCTTCTTTCTTTCTTTCTTTCTTTCTTTCTTTCTCTTCTCTCTCTCTTTCTCTCTTTTCTTTCTTTTTTAGAGAGAGGATAGGACAGGGAGGTAGGAGAGAGAAACATTGATTTAAGAGCAGAGCATGAGCCCTGATGGGTGTGACTCTGCAGTTGACTATTGACCTAGGATCCAGGAGATCGAGGTTCAATTCTCGGTCAGGGCACATGCCTGGGGTGTGGGTTTGATCCCCAGTTGGGGGCGTGCAGGAGGCAGCCGATCAATGACTCATCATTGATGTTTCTCTCTCTCTCCCTCTCCCTCTCCCTTCCTCTCTCTGAAATCAATAAAGATATATTTAAAAATATATATAAGAGCAGAACATGAATTGGCTGCCTCCTGCACTCCCCCTACTGGAGATCAAGCCTGCAACCCAGGCATGTGTCTGGACCAGGGAATCAAACCTGTAACCCTTCAGTGCATGGAATGATCCCCAGCCAACTGAGCCACACTGGCCAGGGCAAATATACATTATTTCCATTAGCAAATGAAGTCAGGTTTGCCTTGAAGCAACCCATTCTTCTCTCTTTACACTCTACTCCCTCTTGCACCCCAACTCCAACCATTTTTTGATCCCACTAAGATCTACAATCAATTGATCCTACAACCTTTCTACCTCACCTGAGTGAGGTTGTCCTCTCATCCTTACACAGCTCCTACCCCATGACCTAGAATTATAATCACTTACTTGTAACTCTCAACTCCCATGACTTCTATCCTTTTGTCCTGCTTCCCTGAGAAAAATCCTAACTCTATTTAAATCCAAACTTCCACCTATCTTATGCTTGAACCTGTTAGCTAAACATGGCTGAAGAAAGACACATAACCAGTCTCATTGGTCTCACTTTAAATGCATCAAATAAGAGTTTAGTGTTGCCTACTAGGATTCTGTTGCCCTCTTGTTCTCCTAGAAGAGTATTCACAACTTCTCTTCTCTCTGGAAATCTCCAAATTCTGTTTCTCCATCTTCACCTTCTGCTGATTCTGTGTGAGTATGACTTTATTTCCTATACCACTGAGAAAGAAGACTGTCAGAAAAGAGCTTCTTCAAATGTATACCACCTCATCTACTCACCCACACATAACTGTAAACCATCTGCCTTCTCTCCTGTAACTGTGAACCATCTATGAGGATTCCTATCTTAGCTGTGCCCCTCCAGTGGTACAGAAGATCTTCTCCCTTACATCTTTCCCACTTCTGCCTTCTTCTTTTTCCATAAAATAAATTTTCCACTCTCTTCAGCATACGAACATCCCACTATTGCTATTATCTTTTTTTTTTTTTTTTTGATCCCTACCTGAGGATATTTTTTCCATTGCTTTTCAGAGAGAGTGGAAGGGAGTGAGAGAAACAGAGATAGAGATAGAGATGATAGAGATAGAGATAGAGATAGAGATAGAGATAGAGATAGAGATAGAGATAGAGATAGAGATGATAGAGATAGAGATAGAGATAGAGATATATATATATAGAGAGAGAGAGAGAGAGAGATAGAGATGATAGAGATAGAGATAGAGATAGCTATAGAGATAGAGATAGAGATAGATAGAGATAGAGATAGAGATAGAGATAGAGATAGAGATAGAGCTAGAGATAGAGATAGAGATGATAGAGATAGAGATAGAGATGATAGAGACATCAATGTGAGAGAGACACATAGATTGGTTGCCTCCTGCACTGACCAGGGCTGGGATGGAGCCTGCAACTGAGGTATGTGCTCTTGGCCGGAATCGGACCCGGGACCCTTCAGTCCATGGTCAATTCTCTAACCACTGAGCAAAACTGGCCAGGGCTATTGGTCCCATCTTAAAGGCACATCCCCTTGGTCCTGTATTCCCCTCTTGTTACTGTCCCATTCCTCTGCCACTTGAAAAAGTGCACCCCTCCTCTCTTGAACTCACTCCAGTCAGACTTGCATCCTCCCCTCCCCTCTGAAACTGCTTTTAATCACATCATCAGGGCTTTCCCCACAGCTAAACCCAGGGGTCAATTTTTTTTCCTCATCTTACTTTACCTATCAGCAGCATTTCATATCATCTGTTTCCTGAATTATTGGAAAACATTCCTAAATGGCCTCTTGACTCCTGTTTCGCTGCCCTTGAGTTTCTACTCAGAAGTCAGCTAATAACCCTCCAGTGTTTCTCAGCTAATTCAGAGTAAAAGCCAAATTCTTACAATGGCCCCCGATGTGCTGTCTGGTCTGGCCCCATTCCCTCCCTGCCCTCATCTGCTGGCACTTTCTTTCCTGTGCTCACTCTGCTCCAGCTTCAGGGCCTCCTCACCGCTGTTCCTCACCCACACTGCATTTGTTCCTACCTCAGAGACTGCCTCTGTAATCCCTGCTTAGATCTGTCTTCCCCCAGAGGTCAGCATGACTTCTTCCTCTCTTCCTTCAGATCTCTGCTCAAATGTCACCTTATCACAATGGCTTTCTCTGACACCATCCAACATGCAAGAATAACAACCCCTGTTTCTGCCCCTGTCCTTCTTACCCTATTGTATATTTTTCCATGGCAATTATCATGAGTGTATCTTACATGTATAACATTAAATTGTATATAACAATAATATACACTATTATATAATATATTAATGCAATATATGATAATTATTTTGTATATTATATAGTGTATCTTACATATATGTGTGTCTACACATATTTTTCTCAACTCTTAAAATATAATGCCATCAGGGCAGGGACTTTGTGTTGTTCTATGTTATACCTCCAGCACCTAGAAAAGTGCCTTATGTATCGTTTAATAAGTTTGTTGAAAGAATGATGAACGAAAGAATGAAACGATAAATATAAGGAAACTTGAATACACATTTAAACTTATTATGGCTTGACTGTGGATCTTTGTTTTTGCTGTTTTGGCAGCAGGGTGGGCAAGATGAGCTTTTTCTAGCTTCCCTTGTCTCATAAATTAGATCCTGAGAGACTACTTAACTAATGTCTTTTCAATCTCAAGAGGAATATTCTCCAGGAAAGTCCTGGAGTCCTATGATGTCACCATTACCTAGATTTCTTGGTTGTCTTTTGACAATCTTCCCTTAAAAGCACCTTTTTCAGGGAATGAGAGTGAGACATAGAAGTTAATTATTGATGTTGTCAGTGAATGTTTTCTTTGCTTTCTGTGAATAGCATTGCCTTTCTCCAAGAGAAGCTTACCAAGGTAAAGAAGTTGCATTTTCCACTGTGGGAGGAAACAGTTCAATTCTATAATGTCATTTGACAATTGCATTTACCCATAATCAGTGTGCAATGATTGCACTCAGTGCCATTCAATTTTTCAAATAGCATGTGGAAATACACACTCCTAGAAAAATTGAGCCAGGTGAAATTTTCTCTTTTTTTTTCACTTTTTCTTTCAGCCTCAACAACCCAAGAGCTTATGAGGCAGTCATAGCTGGATTATTATAGTGCCCTTCAGTTTTAACTATTCCTCATTTCCATTTTCTCACAAGAAAATGTTCCTGATTCATAATAAAACAGGGCCACGTGCAGAAATAATTTTTTCCCTTTATTTTGAAGGGAAGGACAAGTTTCCATGAAAACTTGAGTTTTGAAAATATTAGACTTAGAGAACTCTTTGGAGTGGGAAGCTATGAAATTTTGAGCAGCCCAAACACTGCACTCACTGCTTTTATGAATCACTCCAAATGAAAGAGTAAGTACAGCATACATAACCAAAGGAGATGGACATTAAAGTTTGGTAGGATTTCAAACAATGAATTTATGACAAGAGCAGGGACCTTAAATGATGAACATGTTATACCCTCAGTTTCTGTAAGTCTAAAGTGCATGAATGATGGTCCATGATGGTTGATCAACAGTGATGCCTGTTAAGAATTCCATTCATTGGCTATTAATAGCATCATGATTATAACTGTCTTACGCTCTTGCCTATTTCATAATCTATTTTTGGACCTGCAGATTGGGAGTTTCACCAGGTCTTCAATCCTGTCAGCATTGACTTGGATAGTGGGAGCAAAGCAGGTTAAGCCAAATGATTCAACTGAGGAACAAACAAGGGGGTGGAATAGAATAAAATTAAGTCTAAGTCTGTCAGAACCATACATGAAAGTAACTGTTGTACAGTATGGATTAGTATTTGGGAAAGGTATTAAGAATTGGAGACTAGATGAATGGCTCGACATGGGAATTCACAGAGAAGCTTATGGCAAAGTGGGTGTTAGCTAAAGAAAGATATCATCCATTCATTTATCCATTCCCTACACAAGCATTAATTAAGCACCTACCTTGTGGAGGGTATGTGGAAAAATTATTTTTCTGGGTAGAGGTTTGAGAAGACCTACCAGGATCGTAAGGATGTGGTAAAAAAGATTTGGGCTTCAACGCAGGGACCTGGGTTTGAATCCTGGTTTCACTTTTCAGCTGTACAACCTTGGAGAGCTTGCTTAACTTCTCCAAGTCTGTACAGTTGGACTAAAAACTCCCAGGGCAAAGGATTCTGTAAAGACTAAGTAGGACAATTCTATGAGGAATAAGTGAAATGATACTTTTTTAAAAAATCCTCGCCTGAGGATATTTTCCTCATTGCTTTACAGAGAGAGTAAAAGGGAGGGGGGGAGGGAGGGAGAGAAAGGACATAGATGGGAGAGAGACACACTGATTTGTTGCCTCCTGCACACACCTCAATCCGGGTCGGGGATCGAGCCTGCAACAGAGGTGCATGCCATTGGCAGGAATCGAACCCAGGATCCTTCAGTCCATAGGCTGACACTCTAACCACTGAGCAGGACTGGCCAGGGCTGAAATGATACTTTGAAAGCATTTCACATGGCCCATTAAAGGCATTCAGCAGTGTAGATTTCTCTCCCCTCCTCTGGGGGAAAGGAAATGGCTCTCAGCCATTACTGAGGAAGGGAAGGAAGGTTTCATAGGAATATGGGTTTGACTCTGAGGAAATGGGGTTCCTGGATTCTGTGTGTGTATCTGTCTGTGGTGTACATGGGGAAATGCTCATGTATCCCATGAAAGGCATGAAACGCAGTCCCCTTTCAGGTTCAGTTCCTCAGGTCTTACTGGTCCATAATCTGACAAGATTTCCCTTTGCTGGAATTCACTGGATGAAGAGGAAAAGGTTTGAGCTATGACTGAGGAAACTGTCAGTTGTAAACATGACCCTTTAAATCAAGTCAAACATAAAATGAGATGCTAGAGTAGCACGTGCTTTGGTGCTTTCTAAAAATCCCTGCACTGGCAGGTTCAGGTGACCTTTTCTGTTGACATCAGGTGACTCTGTCTCAGCGGCAAGTCATTACCAAAGCTGGAGGCTGCCTATCATCATCCTGTCACGCAGCACAAGACGTGCTAGTTATAGACGCCTCATGAGGATACACTGTCCTCCCACCGGTTCCCAAGGCAAAAACACTTCTCAGTGGCTTCTGAGGCTGGATCAAGCAGATGTGCTTTCAAGTCCCTGCCAGAGAAAACCTTCTGCCTCAAAAAAAAAAAAAAAAAAAGAAAAGAAAAAGAAAAGAAAAAAAAAAGCCAATCCAAATAATATTTTGTTTCTGAATAGGGTATCTACTGAATTGGATTTACCTTCACCCTCTGACCAGAGAGTGAAAGGAAGCCTGTTACTTGCCATGTCTGTGAGCAATGAGGGTAGGTGGTTAGACTGGGAACTCTGGGCCCCAGCTCACACTTATGGTTTGCACACTGGGGCATGTTGCTTAGACTCTGTGCCTCAAACTGTCCCCCTGGAAAATGTGGAGAAGTTATAATAGTTCATAGTTCACTGAACTGTTGTGAGAGCTAAATGAGTTAATATATGAAAGTAATTAGAATAGTACTTAGAACCTAATTGTAACTCTTCCTAAGAGTTAACTTTTTAAAAATTAATTTTATTGTTGAGAGCATTACAGATGTCCCCCACTTTCTCCCCCTTTGCTCTGCTCCACCATGCTCCCACCCCACCCTAGGCCTTCACCTGTCTATTGTCTGTGTCCATGGGCTATTCATATATGCTTATAAGTTCTTTGATTAATCTCTTCCTGCCCTCCCTCCCACCTTCCCTCTGAGATTCATCAGTCTGTTCCATGCTTTCATGTCTATGGTCCTATTTTGTTTGTCAGTTTATTTTGTTCACAGGACTCCACATATAAGTGAGATCATGTGATATTTGTCTTTCTGTGACTGACTTATTTCGCTTAGCATAATACTCTCCAGGTCCATCCATGCTGTCACATAGTATTCCATGGTGCAAATGTACCACAGCATTTTTATCCACTCATCTACTTAGGGGCACTTGGGCGGTTTCCAGATCTTAGTTACTGTAAATAATGCTGCTATGAACATAGGGGTGGATAAATTCTTTCTGATTGGTGTTTCAGGATTCTTAGGATATATTCTCAGAAGCGGGATGGCTGGGTTAAATGGCAAATCCATTTTTAATTTTTTGAGGAATCTCCATACTGTTTTCCGTAGTGGCTGCACCAGTCTGCATTCCTACAGCAGTGTACTATGGTGCCCTTTTCTTCACATCCTTGCCAGCACTTGTCATTTGTTGATTTATTGATGGTGGCCATTCTGGCAAGTGTGAGGCGATACTTCATTGTTGTTTTAATTTGCGTCTTTCTGAAGACTTAACTTTTTTTCAATTTCCATCAATACCAATGTTTACTTTTTTAAAATTAATTTTTAATTATAGTTGACATACGACGTATTAGTTTCGGGTTTACAACATAATGATTAAGTATTTATGTACCTTTGGAAGTGATCATCACCATGATAAGTCTAATACTCATTTAACACCATTCATAGTTATTACAATATTATTGATTATATGCCTTATGCTGTACTTTTTATATCCTTGTGACTATTTCATAACTGCCAATTTGTACTTCTTAATCCCTTCACTTTTTCCACCCAGCCCTCCAAGTCCCCTCATAGTTCTCTGTATCTATGAGTTTGTTTCTGTTTTGTTGGTTCATTGATTTTGTTTTTTTAGATTTCACATGTATATCAAATCATATGGTATTGTCTTATTAGTAATAGGACTTCTGGTCCACTAGCTGGGCAGTTTGTAGGTCACAGCCTTAGAAGAGGTGGCCTCCCTGCATAGTGTGACATAGGTACTTGAGGCTAAAGTGCAAAGTCAGGAGCACCCCAGTGAATTTATATCCCATGTTAACCACTTACTGGCTTTGGAACCTAGGGCATGATATTTAACCAAATCTCAGCCTTTACATCTGTAAATTGGGATGATTATATTATTTAAATCATAGGGTTGTTTAAAAAGTTAATTTGGAAAAAGTGCTTATAAATCACTTAGCTTTTGTGCTTGGGTGTGTGCTCAATGAATAGTAGCCATTATCATTGTCATCATTATCATCTTTTTCACTTGGGAACTATTTCTTGCATTAGATAAGTCCTTGGGTAAGGCACCCTATACAGAGGTAAGAAAGGGAGAATGCCAATCCCTTTTCTATTAATATGTGATAGCAAGTTTGTACTTTATTTATTTTTTAAATATGTTTTTATTGATTTCAGAGAGGAATGAAGAGAGAGAGATAGAAACATCAATGATGAGAGAGTTATTGATCCACTTCCTCCTGCACATCCCACACTGGGGACTGAGCCTGCAACCCCGGCATGTGCCCCGACCTGGAATTTAATCGTGATCTCCTTGCTCAACCACTGAGCCACACCTGCTGGGCAGTAAGTTTGTACTTTTAAATGGGTGTTTCTGTGGGAGGCTGGGGGAAGGACACTGGAATAAAATGAGAAACCCTGGATTGGAGACAAAGTCTAACTTTGAATTTTGCTCTTTCACTTAGCAGTTGGGTCAACTCCCAGCCTCTTTGTGCCTCTCTGCTTTTTCCTATAAAACCAGCCGAGTGCTTCCTGAGGACCAGTGAGGAGATGCTTGTGTGACTATGAATGTAATGCCTAAGAAAGAGTAAGGCAAGGTTCTGAGATGGGCCATAATGAAGGCTGGGAGGCAGTAGAGATGGGGAGAGTCCAACCCGGACCATGTGGCATCAGGGTGGATGCCTGCAGGGAAAGAACCTCCCCAGTCAATGACCATGGCCTGGAAAGGGTTCAAAGGGTCTGCCCATGCACACTGCAAGGCATCACTGTGCCATTCTCTTTGGGAAGCTTGTTTTATGCTCAGAGAGGTGGAGAGAAGAGGACTGTTTTCTGGGCAGACGTGGATGGAGAACTCAGCAGACAGTAGGCAGATCCTTGGACAAGACCTCATGGAGTGTCACTGGAGAGAAACACAAAAAATGTTGCTCTTCTCTTTTCCTAGATTAAATAAATGGTCCTAATTGTTGGCTCATTCACTGAACTCCCAAACAGGACCATAAAAGGACCCTTTACACTCCTTTCTTGAAAGGTTAAAGGGGGGAAAGTTAACTCCATGATAATTGCTCCCAGACGATTACAATGTGCTGGCCATTCCCAAGCAAGGGTTGAAATGCCTCAGCTTCTCACATCTCAGGCTGCCTGGTTGTCCCCAAGTAGCATTTCTTACAGGTCCAGTAAGCAAGAAAAGTCCACCAGAACAAGAAGTGCCTTCCTGTTCTCCAGTTACTAGCAGGTGGAAGGTGGGGCTGCTTCTGATGGAGATGGTTTTGACAGACCTCAGAGCTCAAGGGTGTTTCTCACTCAGCAGCCAGGGGTGTGTGCAGAGCTCCCCAGAACCTTGATCCCTGATTCTTCCTGGTGGGGACACATTACCCTTTGTCTTAGGTCCTAGCTCTTTCACCTTTGGAAGCCTTTGCCCACACTCTTTGACTGATGTGACAATAGATAGTATTGTCCTTATCCCTCTCCTTTCCTTTGCACTGAAAAGATTTCCAAAAGAAGCCAGGGGTCAAGGCTGTTTCTCTTCAGGCATAAAGCTTTCCAAAGCCTTGTGATTTTATTCACATCTTCTCAAAAATGTACTGTCAGCCAGGAGACATGTGGGTTTTGCTTTACATTTTTACCTGGCAGGTAGGGGGTTGAATTTGAGTACTAAATTAAAAGTGCCATCTGCCCTTGTGAATGAATTGGGGTATGACTGGGGTTTTATTCCTCTGCCCCATGCTTAGTCACCATGGGAGAGAATGCTTTGTAAAGTCTTAATGATATTGGTGCTGGTTTACAGTTATTAGCAGGAAGGATAGTTTAGTCCCATTGGTCTGCTTTACTAGATGTGCCAGCCCTTTCTGTTTCTTTCTGTTTTTAAATATTTTTAATTTTTATTTTTAATTTATCTTTATTGTTGAAAGTATTACAGATATCTCCCCTTTTTACCCCACTGATCCCCTCTACTCCTCATCCTCCCCCATCCCACCCCCAGGCCTTCACCACACTATTGTGTGTCCACGGGTTATGCATATAAGTTCTTTGATTAATCTCTCCCCACCCCCGCCTTCCCACTGAGATTCATCAGTCTGTTCCATGCTTCTGTCTCTGGATCTATTTTGTTCCTCAGTCTGTTTTGTTTATTAGATCCCATATATGAGTGAGATCATATAAAACTGAATCAGGAAGAATCAGAAAACCTGAATAGGCTAATAACAACTGATGAAATCAAAGCAGCAATAAAAAAATTAATTAATTAAAAAAACAAAAAACCCTCCCAAGAAACAAAAACCCTGGTCCAGACAGCTTCACAGGGTAGCTTTCTAATTCTTTAAGTTGAAGGGTTAGATAGTTTACTAAAAAGTTTTCTTGATTTTTGAGGTAGGCCTATAGTGCTATGAACTTCCCTCTTAGGACTGTTTTCATTGTGTCCCATAGACTTTGGGTTGTTGTGTGTTCATTTTCATTTGTTTCCAGGAAGTTTTTTATCTCATTCGTCATCTTATTGGTAAGTTATTCATTGTTTAATAATATGTTATTTAACCTCCATGTGTTTGAATGTTTTTGAGTGTTTCTACTGTAGTTGATTTCTAATTTCATGCCATTGTGATCTGAGATGCTTGATATGATTTCAATTTTCTTGAACTTGTAATCTTTTTTGTGTCTTAACATGTGGTCTATCTTTGAGAATGACCCATGTGCCCTTGAGAGGAATGTATATTCTGCAGCTTTGGGGTGAAATGTTCTGTAAATATCAATTAAATCCATCTAATCTAGTGTGTCATTGAGAGTCACTGTTTCTGTGTTGACTTTTTGTCTGGAAGATCTATCCAGTGAAGTCAGTGGGGTGTTAAAGTTCCTGACTATGACTGTATTACTATTGATCTCTCCCTTAAAGTCCTATGGTTATTATTGATAGGTTCTTATTCATTGCTATTTTAATTCTTTTTTTTTTTTTTTTAAATAGATCTTTATTGATTTCAGAGAGAGGAAAGGAGAGGGAGAGAGAGAGATAGAAACATCAGTGATGAGAGAATCATTGATTGGCTGCCTCCTTCATGCCCCTGACTGGGGATGGAGCCCGAAACCTGGGCATGTGCCCTGACCAGGAATCGAACCCTAATCGCCTAGATCCTAGGTTGATGCTCAACCACTGAGCCACACCCGGCTGGGTGCCATTTTAATTCTTTATGCTTATGTTTCTCTCCCTCTTTCTTCTTATTATTACAGCAGCCCCTTTAACATTTCTTGTAATGCGTCTATTTCCACTTCTACTTACAGCAGTCCCTTTAACAATTCCTGCAATGCTGGTTTGGTAGTGATGAACTCCTTTAGCCTTTTTTTGTCTGGGAAGCCCTTTATTTCACCGTCTATTTTGCCTTTATTTTCACCATCTATGATAGCCTTGCTGGATAGAGTAGTCTTGGTTTCAGATCCTTGCTTTGTATTACCTTGAATACTTCATGCCATTCCCTTCTGTCCTGTAGAGTTTCTGATGAGAAGTCAGCTGACAGCCTTATGAGAACCTGTAGGTAACAGGTTGTTTTTCTCTTGATGCCTTTAATATTCTCTCTTTGCCTTAAATTTTTGGCATTTTAATTATGATGTGTCTGGTCATGGGCCTCTTTGGATTCTTCTTGCTTGGGACTCTCTGTGCCTTCTGAACTTGTGTGACTTTTCCTTTACCAGATTAGGGAAGTTTTCTGCCATTATTTCTTAGGTTCTCTAACCCTTACTTACTTTCGACCTCTTCTGGCACTCCCATGATGCAAATATTGTTACTTTTCATGTTGTCCTACAGCTCCCTTAGACTGTCCTGTGTTTTAATTGTTTTTTCTTTTTGGATCTCTGATTGAGTGATTTTTTCTACCCTGTCTTCTAATTCACTGACCTGATCTTTAGCTTCCTCTAATCTGCTGTTTATTCCTTCCAACGTATTCTTTATTTCTGCTATGTTATTCTTCATTCTGACGGATTGTTTTTCATAGTTTCCATATTTTTTTTATGCTGTTGAGCATCCTTACAATCAGTATTCTGAACTCTATATCTGATAGATTGCTTATCTCCATTTCATTTAGCTCTTTTTCTGGAGATTTCTTTTGTTCTTTCATTTGGGGCTTGTATTTTCGTCTCACCATTTTGGCTGCCTATTTCGGTTTGTTTCTATGTACTAGATAAGCCTGCTAGGACTCTCAGTCTTTTTGGAGGGTCTCTGGTACAGGTCAATGTCAGATGCTGTTTGTGACTGGCCTTGAGTATGCTATTCGGAGCTATCAATAACCCTCGGCCTGAGGTCTCCTCTGCTAGGGCTGGGTGCAGTTGGGTAGGACCAAGATGCACATCAAAGTCTTCTTTTCCAAGGCCCAGGTCCAGGGCAGATCAGGCAAAGACTGAAAGCACTCTGAGATCTGCCTCTGCCTGCAGGCTGATTAATCTGATTCTCCTAATGAGCCTCAGGCTGTAGATACTCCCTAGGGTAGGGTGAGAGGTTTTCCAGCAGGGTGGGGGAATTGTTTCCCACCCCCAGGCAAGAGCAGCAAATTGTGTGCCTGAGAAAGATGTCTTCTGCAGTATGGGGAAATGACTCAGCACAGAAATCCAGAGGGGTGCCCTCTGAACTCTATCTACAGAGCTCAGAACCCTAGATTCTCCTCACAAGGCTCAGTCCACTTTACTCTCTCTCTGCTGGAGCCCAAGGGGAGTGGCTGCACAGGAAACTTTGTGCCTTGACTCTTTAAGAGGGTGCCTGCATTTCCAGCTGTCTCTCCCTGGCAGACAGAAATCCCGCTGCTTTTCACAGCCAGATATTATGGGAGAGCCTTTCTCAGTTCTGGTGCTCTTGGCTGGGAAACCTAGCCAGGAGTTTAGGCCCTAAAGTCCTCAGTTGGAACCTCCCACAGCTGAGATATCCCTCCAGACCTTCAGCTGCTGCTTGTGGGAGCCCAGCCAGCCCTCTTGCACCTCCACACTTCCTACCAGTCTCTACGTGGTCTCCACTTTTCCTCCTTGGTTATGAGGTTGTTCTCCAACTCGTTTTCAGTTGCAGTTGATTATTTGGGATAGTTTTTCTATATTTTAGTTGTAATTCCAGTTTGGTCCCAGGAAAGTGTCAGTGTAACTTCCACTCAGTCCTCCGCCATCTTTAATTTCTCCATAAAATATTTTTAAAATATGTTTTTATTAATTTCAGAGAGAGGAAGGGAGGAGAGAGAGAAAAAAACATTGATGAGAGAGAAACATCAATTGGCTGCTTCCTTTACACTCCCCACTGAGGATCGAGCCAAAATCTATATGCCTTGACAGGAATTGAACCAGCAACCTCTTGGTGCATGGGCCAATGCTCAACCAACTGAACCACACTGGCCAGGTCCCCCTTCTGTTTCTTTATAAGGTATTAATTAGGGACTGGTTTTCATAGGAATTCTAAATTGGATTAGGCATTGCATTGGTACAAAGGGAATTTTTACTCCCCTGTTTTAGAAAAGAAATCATGTTTCTGTTTCTTACAACTTACCTTTCTCCTTACTATAAAAGGCATTAATCTATAAGTCTGCTGGCATTGTCACACCTGTCTCCAACCTCCAGGTGCTCACTGCTTCTGTTCATGGCAATGGAGCCTCTTGATCACCTGCAGCTCTTAGTCCTGTGGCTGTCTCTTGGGCTCAGCTTGGGGCAGGCTAGAGGTGCCAGGGGAGATGATGCCTTGTATCCCAGCGGCTCCCAGCAAATTAAGAATGAAAGTCAAGAGAATTCTCAGAGGCTTGTTCCACACAATCTTCCACAGGCCCCTGGCAGAGTCATCCCTGTGTTTGCAAGGGTATCCTTCTCATTTTTGCACAAGTACCTGTATCAGCTTCCTTATTTTCCCTGTCTATTTCTTCCTAATTAATCTCAGGAACATGTGGAAAGCTTCAAATCCTTGTCTCAGGTCTGCTCCCAAGGGACACAAACTAAGTCAGCAAGTCCAACTGAAGACAGGCAGGATAGGCTGAGTAAGGTGGAAATATGAAGGATCCTGAGTGCCAGAAATCCCTCCACAGACTGGCCTGATCCCCCACTATATGACCAGGCCCCTGAATTCCCCGTGGCCTCCCTTCCCCAGGCTCAAGAAGAAGCATCTCAGCGCTATCTCCTTGTGCCTGGGGGTGTCACTCATCTTTCCTATCCCCCTGCCTACTCAAAGCAGCCCTTTCACCTCCTCTAGAATACCAGCCACCTGGACACTCCCTTCCTGGAGTACCAAGAACTCGGCATTTGATGGGCACTAATGCTTGTCTATGTCTGCTTCTTCTCCACTGAAATGTCAGGTCTGGAGAGCTGGGGAAGATGGCAAATATTTTTTGTTTATTTTAGTTTTATTTTTTTCTTTTTCCACGTCCTGTGCAATGTCTAGTACAATGCTGGTGATATATAATAGGTACATAATCAGTATATATATTCACTCAACACTTCAGCAAGTGCTCACTGTGTTCTAGGTTCCGGGGATATATTTCTACCAGCTTAAATGTTAGTGTGGGAAACATGTAATTAACAAAAGTAAGTAATTAATCACAAAATATGTTAGAAAGTGTTAGCAGATACAGAGGAAATAAAGTGAGGATTTATTTCCCAGTAGGACTGCCAGGTGGAGGAGCAGGGAAGTTATAATTCTAAATAGTTTCCAAAGAAAGCTGCATTTGAAGAGGTTAGATCTGAGCAAAAACTTGAAGAAGAGGGAGCAGGCTGGACAAACACCCGGAGGAAGACTGTTGCAGGCAGAAAAAATAGCAAGTGCCAAGACCCTA
Organism: Miniopterus schreibersii; assembly: GCF_964146895.1. Classification (NCBI taxonomy): domain Eukaryota; kingdom Metazoa; phylum Chordata; class Mammalia; order Chiroptera; family Miniopteridae; genus Miniopterus; species Miniopterus schreibersii. The sequence goes on along the minus strand of NC_138101.1, from coordinate 115,685,845 downwards.
GGGTTGGAGTCTGCCTGATGCATTCAAAGAATAGCAAACAGGTCAACTAGAGGAAGCAAAGCAAAAGTATGAGGAGGCTGGAGACACAGGGGCCAGACTCGGAGGGTCTCTGACCATTGTAAGGACCTGGGCTTCTGTTCTGAGTGAGATGAGGGCATGAGAAGGTTTAGCTCAGAAAAGTGACATCATTTGACTCACATTTTAACAGGAGTCTTCTGGCTGCCAGGCTGCCAGTAGACTGGGTGGACAGGGGGAAGCAGGGACACACTTGAGGAGGTAATGGGCAGTCTCTCAGTGAGAGATAATGGTGGTTTGGCTGGGTATGTTTTGAAGGTAAAGCATTTCGTATTTCCTGTTGGGTTGGATGTAGGGTGTACTAACTTTGATGCTTTGGTTAAAGTGATGTGCCTCAGGTTTTTCCACTGTAAATGTATTACTTTTCCCTTTTGTAATTAGTAAATAATTGGTGGAGAGATATTTTTAGATTATGTAAACTTTCACCCACTACTTAAAGCATTCATTGGTGATCCCTTTTTGGATCAATTATTACTGTGTCAAATGCTGATTTTTCCAAGCCCATCATTCATTCTACATTTATGAATTGGCATTCTTTTTTAAAAACTGCTTTTCCTTCTCTCTTAATTATTTGCTTTTATGAGCCTGGACTTGCACATTTTTATTTTACTGAGTTATAATCTGTTAATATCATTATATATTTTGAAGCTCAAAATGTCCCAGATTTGGCCAGTGGGAACCATTGAAGTTTGGCCCCTGTGTCATTGTGACATACGTCCATCAATCTTTGAGCCCTCCTTGCTTTCTGGCACAATCAGATGTTCCAAGCTCATGGTGTGCTTTCCCTGCTCTATTCCTAGAATCAACTATTTCTCCAAGGAGCTCTGATATCTTTTAGTGGAGAATGGCACTTAGAGACCAAGATCTGAGCATACAATATATCTTTAAATTATGGTTTTCTAGTCCTCCTTGCTACTTCTAAAATAAGAAATTTTTAAAATTTATTTTTATCTTTGAAAGTATTACAGATGCCCCCCGTTTCCCCACCTGTCCCCCCTCCACCCAGCTGCCCCAGGCCTTCACTGCACTAGCACTATTGTCTTATATGCATATATGCATAGCCCATGGACACAGACAATAAAATAATAATTCTTATATCTACATTTTAACAGTTGAATTTTACCTAAGAGAACAGAAAGAAACATGAAATGTTAGAAGCTGTTAAACTTGAGATGTTCTTCATTACAATGTGAAGACAATCATAAAATCCTAAATTAAGTGTCTTCACACCTGGACAGGTTTTGTTGTACTTAGCACAGTTAACACTCTGTACTCATCCTAGCTACGTTTACTACCCAGGCACAAGAGAAGAAGGTGATCCATTTTCCATGAAGAAGCTCTAAATGTTCTTGGCTTTGTTTTCTCCATGAAAACATTACCTTAACAAACCTTTTATATTTCAATGGGCTGAAAAAAATGTATAATAATTTTATATTATTTATGAGAGAAAGGGGCCTGAATGGGGCTGCCTGTGCTCAGTAATGTCCTTCTTGATTCCACTGATTGTTTGTTTTCCTTTGAACCCTCATCTCTTTCTAGGTACCAAGGCACGGCATAATAATTACACAAACAGCATTATTCAGTTCATGAGTTAATTTCACATACGCCATCTCAGCTGACCTCATGATAACCTGTTAAATTAGGCAAGATCATCATTCTTATACCCACTTAACAGGTAGGGAAAGTAACAGAGAGACTAAGTGATGTTCCTTGTCACATAAATGGCAGTGATGAACCCAACCAAGCACTCTTAAACCCTGAAAACATATTAGAATAAAGACTGGGGCCCAGAGCCTCAGCCTCCATGTGCGGGTGGTAGGCCAGACTCTGTAGTTTCACAAGCTCCTGGGAAATTCCAATGAGCACCCACCGAGTGCTGTGTAGCTCCCCCATCAAGTCAGGGTACCAGGAATCCCAGGACCTCACATGCATGACCTGCTGAGTAAAGGGAGTGACCCTGAATGGGCCGATGCTGGAGGAGTGCAGAAGGGGCTCAAGGGGCTGAGCCTGGGCCCATGTGCTGGTGGCTTCATCAGCTGTTTCACTCTTTCTCAGAGGGTGCCCAAGTGTTTGTTAGAGCATTGGCAGTAGGGCTGGGGTGCAGGAGGGCATGGCACCCCAGCCCTGGTGTTTCTGCATAAAGGAGAGGCGACTCATATGGAGGATATTTGGGCTTGACTAGAGCAGCACAGTAGGTCCTCCTATCTCCTCTTCCCCAACTTTAGGCTTCATCCCACTTTCAACCCACTACTTAAAGCATTTTAAGGATTTTATTTCTCCACACTAGGTATAAAGAATATTCTCCTAAATATAAAGAAAGAAGTACACAGAAATTGCTGGTTCTATTTCTACCTGTTTTCTTGATCTTCTTTGACTATTCCTGCAAGCCCCAAGTGAATGATCTGTCCCTTCTTTGTTGTTCTCATTGAGCACCCTTAGGGCTTCAAAAGCCTTTTCCTTCTTATAGCATCTTTTTGGGTCTCCATTCAATCTGAAACTGTGCCCTTTTCATCTGATTTTTGTAGGTTTATGGAACTGTTTTTTATTATATTCATTCTTCGCCAAGTTACCCACTTCCATCATTCGAGCATGCCCCTGGAAAACACGTACTCATGGATGAGCCACCTCCATAGTCATAGGGCTTCTTTAGATGTCTGCCCTCTTCTTTCCTCTAAGATTCACTTGCAATTATATTGTAAATATTTGGTATCTACTTCCCCTTTGAGAGCTTCTGGTCTTAGGGTCTGGTGTCTTTGTCTTGAATCTCTAGACTTCCTTCTAAATCTTGGGCCCACTGGAGACCAGGAGATGTGAGCTGTAATCCACAGGCTGAGTCTGGCCCGAGCTTAAACACAAGATGGATTTGACTGATACATCACTTAAAGAGTTTTGCATTTGAGCTCCCATTTATTCTTGTGTCTTCCCATCATCTTATATATCTGGCTGCTTCCTGCCTGAACTTTGCAGACATTTGAATTTGTGTGCCTTACCTAGGTTGTGACTGATGTCCTTTCCTCTGCAATGATTTGCCTGATTTCCTGACCCTACTGCTGGCCAATTCCAGCAGCTGAAGCCCCTCAACCCTGGTGGGAAGAAGCTCAAGCAGCAGCACCCCATAGCACAAGCTCTCCTCCGAGTCAGGCTCAACTCCTCACTTGTCCTGGAAACAAACTGAGTTTATTGTCACTTGTACACCTGGAACCCATCCAAATGTCTCTGCTCATCTGGGACTATGGTCCTGACTCCCCCTCTACAGTCCCTAGGATTTGGATGGAGCTTTGCTCACTGACTGGTCCCATTAATAATCTTAGTTTTCCTGGTAAGATGTTCCCTGAAGCCCTAACTACTCCGCTTCACCCTCCTGCAGCCTTTTCCTGGGACTCCTACATAATCCTACCTTCTTCTAATTGTCACCCCAGGCTCTGACTCCCCATCTTATTTCTTGGAATGGCTTGCATACTATACCCTGCTCTTCGCTATTATAAAATCTAAGATGACCGACTGCTTTTCTCTGAAGTTCCCCAAATTTCTTCCTCATCAAATTATCATTTTGTGATGGTCACCACTAAGTTCTGAGCACTGGCCCACTTCCTCAACTACACTGAACGTGTACAAAGAGCTGCTTCTTACAACAAGCTCCTCAAATGTTTCCTGATTCCGTCAATGAATGGTTGCATGGTTTTTGGCACCACTTTGCTATGTCTGGAACGCTAATTCTTTGCAAATTGGTTTGAATAGTTATGCCAAATGTATTTTCCAGAACACTCAATTAAGTAAACCATTTCTATCCACCATTCCTTAACTATCACTTGTTGGCAAATTCCTATGTTATTATCTTTAGCAAATAGTTTACAAATTGGAGTCTCCCTAAAAAAACACTCTGGCACTTTTTCCTAGACGGAAGGTAAAGCTAATATCTGGAGCAGCTTCATGTGCAGACAGAACTTAATAAACCTCAGATAATAACACTAGGAAACAGAAAGGGAAAGTCCTGTAGAACTCCTGGCCACTGCCTGTACCAGCTACACAGATTTGTCAGCAGTAAAAGCACCTTCCTAGAGCCTCAACTTCAAGTTCACATTTCAGACAGAACTAGTGCTCTGTGCCAAAAGCAGTAAAATTGACAGAGTCAAAATGTTACATCCTTTAAGGTAAACTAGTTCTAAGTATAGGGCCTGGCCTCCTGGCTGCCAGTTACTATAGGAAATCCTTATTCACAGTAAGAGATGACTATATCTAAAAGACTAATGAAAAGAAGAAAGAAAGTGGGGAGTTTCTTAATGCTTTTAATCAAGGATATTTTCATTTTCTTCTTTGTGATTACTGCCTTGTAGTAAATCTGCTCAGTGTGAAGCCCTGGAAATAACACAGCATGTTTGAGAGCAACTGGGTGACAGTGTCTGAGAGAAATCAGACATCAAGATGACTGCAGCTCCTGGTCAGGGGCTTACGAGGCCATCACTCAGCTTCTGTGCAGGGCCCACTGCATTTCCATGACACCAGCAGGGAGGCCTTCATCCTTTGGCTGGGGGTGCACAGGAAAAGGGCCCAGGCAATTAGTGCTACAGAAAAGGTGACAGCCAATCAAGGCCAATGCCAAACTGACTCATTTTTCCTCTTAGCCCAATCTTTCCCTGCTCCCCTGGTTGAGCTTGCAAGGCCCAGTGTTCTTTTAGTGCTGGTTGAAAGGAGGTTTGTTGTTATTGTTGTTTATGAACAAAACCCCAAAACAATACAAAAGTACAAAAAACTTGGTCAATGACACACCTTATTCATCTTTTGGAGAGTGGAGAAGGGTGGAGTAGGGAAGTCAGGAGTTGGGCCCTTTCCTGTTCTCAGAGTCCACTAAATAGCACCCTGCCAGCAATGCCTTCACTTGCCCCATCAGGAGGTACATGCCAGAGCTCTGTCCTTAAAGTTTGCAGGCTGAGTCCAACTGTGATTAACTGTCAGGTGGGCTGTCAATTGGCTTCCCTCAGGGCCAGCAAGCGGGAGTAGGGCATCCTTCCCATCTTAAGACTCCAAACAGCACAGCTTTTACCTCCTTCGCTTCAGTTCCTGCTGTATAAGATGGGGACAACAGCTGCTCCTTAGGATTGTTGTGAAGATAAAAGGAGTTAATACTTATGATAGAGGTAAATGCTTAGTAAATGTTTACCATTAGTACTAGTTGTAGTTTTTATATCGCTCATTCATGAGAAAGTCTGTCATTCTTCTTGACCTCTGGACTGCCAGAGAATTAAGTCAAACATGGAAAATTCAGTGACACCCCAAGCTTCTGGAGGAGCATTACCTTTTATTCTCAAGGGCAGATATTTAGATGGCCTAAGAAGACAGTTTCCCCTAGAGAATAACTTTGTGATCATTTCCAAAGAAAACAGAAAATCTAAGATTCCTAGTAGGCCAGCCCCAGAGTTTGTCATCATTTTACTTCATTCAGGTGCACACATGCACGTATATGACTGGGAGAACCTCTGAGCCCAGAGAGATCAAACACTTCATCTGTGGATATGTGGTGATCGAGATCTTAAGTGAGACTTTTCCATTAGAGAATTTACAGCAGACAAACATTGAAACAATATTCAGAGTATTAGGTTGAATTTATCTAAGAGTGCTTATTTTCTTTGAATACTGCCTCTGAGCACTGCAGGGAATAGGAGTTCACTGTAAGGCACCTCATTATGTCCCGGGGTGAGCCAGAATGCAGAGCTAACCAGTCCTTTGAAATGAGAACAGCACTCAAAGGAAAAGCCTCTGACAACACCAGAAGACAATGAGGGGTAGTCCTCCCCTTCTCTGTCAAGTCAGAAAGAGTTTCCAATTTGCTGCCAAAGTCCATCAGGAAGGCAGGGGTGAGATCTCAGGCTCCATTTTGTAGGGACAAAAACTGGAATAGCTTTGAAAGTTCCCACAAATAGTTGAGTGGTAGAGGCAAGAATGAGCCTACCCAAAAATCAACTCCAACAAGAAAAGGTCTTGGTCTATTGTGTTCACAGCGATATCCCTGGCACCTAAGCAGCGGTTGGCACAAAATGAATGTTCGTTATTTGTTGAATGGATGTTTCACATTTGAGGGGAGGCTCATTTTTTTGTTTGTTAAAGATTATACTTAAAAGAAATGAAAATATAAACTACAATCTAAAATACTATATTTGCCACACATAACAAATAAAGGTCTCTTGTAATGAATATATTAAAAATCTTCTACAAAACAATTACAATGATAATGAAAAAACAAAATCACTATAAAACTGAGCATGAGACATGAACAGGCATGCCACAAAGAAAAGTGCATGGCCAATAAGCATATGAAGTTATGCTCAACTTTTAAAAATCAGAGAAATGCAAATCAAGACCACAAAGGAGATACTGTTTTTCCTCATTCAGTTGGCAAAAATAATTAAGTCTGACAATACCAAATATTGAATAATACACAGATGAAGGGGATCTCTTACACTGAGCATTAGAACAGAGATTGGTGCAACCACTTTGAAACACAATTTAGCTTTATTTTGTAGAGTTGAATATTTACACATTTTAAAATTCAGCAATTCTACTCCTTGGTAAGAACACCCAAAAACTCTTGCACATATGTGTCTAGAAACATATATAAGAATGTCCTTATCAGTTCTGTTCAAAATAGCAAAAAATAATTAGAAACACTAATAACCCTCGATTAGAGAATGAACTATGGAATTTTCAAACAATAGGATACTATACAGAAATCACAATGAATGATTCACACAGCAACATGATTTATCTTCATAGCAATGTTGAGTGAAGAGCAAGGCTATTTATCCTTTTAACAAAGTTCAACAACACATGAAACTAAATAACATATTGTTCAAACATACAAAGGTATTTGATAAAACTTCAAACTAAAAGAACCAAGAGAAGGATAAGCCCAAAATTTTGGATAGTGGTGATTTTAAGGGATGCGAAAGCAGGGTTGGCAGTGTATTCACCTGTGTCCAGAAGAATAAAAAAGAAAATATTTTAAATGAATACTATTAACATTAATTCTGTCTTGTGCATTTCCCATTTAAAGAGAATTATTAGGACATATTTATTTTTAAATTTTTCCTAATCTGATTGCCCTCCAGACTTATAACTGTTTTGAAACAGATTCCTCGTAAAAGAGGGAATTTTAATTCTGGAGATAACTGCCTGCACGCGCTGTTTTGTCTTGCCTGACTTACGAGCACTGTCACTGATCTCTGAATGGAATTCCAAACCAGTGACTTTCATAAAAATATACTGTAAAAAGAAGTAAGAAATAAAGAGAAGGAAGGAAGGAAAGGAAAGACAATTTACGGAACAAACTTGAACAATAACTTTAATGGTCTTCATCCATCCCTATAAATCAACACATCATTTTCCCATAGGCTGGACTGTGACAGCAGACTGTGGGTTCATTCTGCTCATTTCAGAGATGTTTACAAGTACTCAAGTTGGTGCCACATTATGCATTTGGAAGAATAATTGTGTTATAAAACCCATTCTAAGCTTCCCACTACTTCAAGAATGGAAATAGTGAAGAATATTTGGACTGATTTAAAATGCGAAGACTTAATTCTAATATCATCAAGGTTCTCTATCACTCAAACATTCCTCCCAATAAGTCCCAGTCACTTGCCTGCTTAAGTTTTGATGTGCAGTAAGAAAGAGTCATTTCTTCTAATAGTAACTTGTAGATAGTGCACGAAGTAAGCGGTGATATTGAAACTCTGGGCTTAGCACCTAGAAGAAAAAATAGTCAATCTCTGTAGAGCAGCCTTTAGTTGTCTATTTCCTGAGGTATGGTCGAGAAATACCCTGAATGAACCCCCCTAACTAAAAACTAAAATATTAGATTAAATGTTGAAAAAACACTCCTCCTGAATTTAAATGCATTACTGAGCTGGCACTAAATTTAAAAAAGTGTAGCACCCCAAAGGAAATGAACACCAGCATCTTGGGAGGCAGGCTGATACTAAATGACACTTACATCCTGAAGGTGGGAGGCCAAACCCTGGAGTTGCTGTGCTTCTGCTTTGATAACTGTGTGGAATTCAGAGGACAGAAGATAAAGCATAGGGCTCCCCAAGGGGAGTACAGTAAGAGACCCCCAATTGTCTGGAACCCTCTAGGCTATAGTCCCAAGGTAAGGAGGAATGAGAAGGAAACCCAGATACTAAGAAGGGGACAGAAAGGAAGCTTGTCTTCATTTTGATGTGGAGGTAGGGAAAAGAAATCTCCCTCCTCCCCTTGAGGATTTGCAACCATAAGCCAGCAGTCTAAATTCATACTACCTGGGTGGTACAGAAAAACTCCAGTTGAAAATTTAATTTAAAATGGTCCACAGTTGGTGTCTCTGAGAAGCAATGGTAAATCCTCTGCAGAGGAACTCAAGTTCAAATCAGGCCTCAGAGAATTCCTGCACAACGACTTTCCCAAACAATCAGGCAGAATTCACAAAACATTTAAGGAAAAAAGACGTCAAGGGTGAAATTCAGTAGAAACAACACAAAACAGAAACAAATCCCCAAATACTTTAGATATTGAAAATACTTGGCAAAGAATAACTCATTTGATATGTTTAAAGTGAGTATAATAAGTGAAAATGAAAACTCATTGAACTGCCTTTATAGCAGATTAGACACAGCTGATGACAGTAAAAAACAAACAAACAAGTGAATGGAAGATAGATCCAAAAGAAATGAATAAAATCTGGAAAAAAGAGAGGTGGGAAGTGTGAAAGAGAGTTAAGAGGCAAGGTGGATAAAGTGAGAAGGTTTAACACATGTCTAATTTGAGTTCCAGAGGTAGATAACGGACAGAATATGGAAGGGGCACCGTTCTGACAGAATTTTTCAGTTATTAAAACACATCAATCCTTAGAATCAGTAAACTCAAAGAATTCCAACCAGAATAAATTTTTGAAAAATCACAGTAAAACCAAAAAAGATCCTAAAAGCAGGAAGGGGGAAAAAAAAAATCAGTTACAAAAGAAGTGCAATTAGACTGGCTGCTGATTTTTAAACAGTGATAACTGGAAGCCAGGTGGAAAGCCACCTGACTTATACCAGTAGAAATAGCTTTTGCCTGTAGTGCTTGATTTGTTTCTATTTCTCTCAACATTGTGTCTAGTGATTCATCCATGTTGTTACAAATAGGAGTAGTTCTTTTTTCATTGCTATGAAGTATTCCACTTCATAAATATACCCTAAAACATGTATATTCATTGTATTGCTGATGGGCATTTAAGTTGTCTCTAGCTTTTTGCTATTATGAATAAAGCTGCCATGACTGTTTTTTTAAATGTGTTTTTTATAATATGTCTCTTGTAATGTTGTGAGCTTTCTCTATGGAAGACTAGTAAAGATCAAAATGTTGAGAAAACACCAAGTTTTATTTCATTGCATTGACTTCCACATCCAGAAAGTTCAAACCTTTACTAAAACAGTTCATTGCATTTTTGCTATATTTTTAAAAAATTTATTTTCAATTAGAGTTTACATTCAATCTTATTGTATACTAGTTTTAGCTGTATGGCATGATGGTTAGACAATCATACACTTTACAGAGTGGTCTTCCTGAGGTTTCAAATATTTACCTGGCATCATACATCGTTATGATTTTTAATGATTGTTTTTAAACTGTTAATCACCTTGAAATTTTTTTGATGAAAGCTAACTGTAATGTTTTACCTAATATGATTCTAGCTCCAGTTAGCTGGGTGTGCATAAAAATATCACACCTTATTTACTAGTCTGACAGTATCATGTCACATTTTTTTAAAAAGGCTTTTTACTCTTGGCAAAGTGAGAATAGAGGGCACATATCTCAACATAATAAAGGCCACATATAAGAAACCAATAGCTAACATCATACTCAATGGGGAAAAAGTAAAAGTGTTTCCCTTAAGATCAGGAACAAGACAGGGCTGTCTGCTTTCACCATCCTTATTGGATATAGTACTAGAAGTTCTAGCCACAGCAATCAGACAAGAAGAAAAAATAAAAGGCATCCAAAATGAAAGAGTAAAACTCATTATTTGCAGATGACATAATACTGTATATAGAGAACCCTAAAGATTCCACCAAAAAATCTCCTAGAACTGATAAATAAATTCAGTAAAGTAGCAGGATACAATAAATATCCAGAAATTGGTTGCATTTTTATACAACAACAATGAACTATAAAAAAGGAAAACTAAGAAAACAATCCCATTTACAACTGCATCAAAAAAATTACCTAGGAATAAATTTAACCAAGGAGGTAAAAGGCCTATACTCAGAAAATTATAAGAAACTAAAGAAAGGAATTGAAGAAGATACAAATAAGTGGAAGAGTATACTGTGCTCATGGGTAGAAAGAATTAACATCAGTAAAATGTCCACACTACCCAAAGCAATCTATAGATTCAACACAATTCCTCTCAAGATACCAACGGTGTATTTCACAAAACTGGAACAAATAATCCAAAAATTTATATGAAACCACAAAAGATCCTGAATAGCAATCTTGAGAAAGAACAAAGTTGGAGGACTCATGCTACCTGATATCAAACTATACTACAAGGCCATAATAATCAAAATAATATGGTACTGGTATAAAAACAGACACAGATCAGTGAACAGAATAGAGAGCCCAGAAATAAACCTACACCTATATGGTCAATTAATATTTGACAAAGGAGGCAAGATCATACAATGGGGTAAAGACAATCTATTCAAAAAATGGTGTTGGAAAAACTGACAGATATACACAAAAAATTGAAATTAGACCACCCTCTTACACTATATACAAGAATATGTTCAAAATGGATTAAAGACTTAAATGTAACACTCAAAATCATAATACTCCTAGAAGAAAACATAGGCAGTAAAATCTTGGACATTTTTCTTAGCAATATTTTTTCTGATATATCTCCTCTGGCAGAGAAAACAAATAAACAAATAAACAAATGGGACTACATTAAATTAAAATGTTTTTGCACAGTAGAGGAAATCATCAACAAAACAAAAAGGCAACCTACTGAATGAAAAAACTATCACCAAAGACATATCTGATAAGGGGTTAATATCCAAAAATTACAAAGAACTCATGAAACTCAACACCAAAAAACCCCACAATCCAATTAAAAAATGTGCAAAGGGCCTGAATAAACACTTCTCCAAAGAGGACATACAGATGGTCAATAGACCTATGAAAAGATGCTCAAAGTCACTAACCATTAGAAAGATGCAAATTAAAACCATAAGGACATATTGCCTCACAGCAGTCAGATGCTATCATCAATAAATTAACAAACAACAAGTACAGGCAAGAATGTGGAGAAAAGGGAATCTTTGTGCACTATTGGTGGGCAGGCAGACTGGTGCAGCCACTGTGGAAAGCTGTATAGAGTCACCTCAAAAAAATTAAAAAATGGAACTGTCTTATGACCCAGCAATTCTACTCCTGGGTATATATCTGAAGAAACCTAAAACACTAATTTGAAAGAATATGTGCACCCCTATGTTCATTGCAGTGTTATTTACAATAGCCAAGCTATGGAAGCAACCCAAATGCCTATCAATAGATAAGTGGATAAAAAAATTGGTGGTACATATATACAATGGAATATTAGCCATAAAAAGAATGAAGTTTTATCATTTGCAACAGCATAGATGGACTTAAAGGGCATTATACTCAGTGAAATAAGTCAGTCAGAGAAAGACAAATACTATATGATTTCACTTACATGTGGAATCTAAAGAATAATATAAATGAACAAGCAAAACTGAAACAGACTCATAGATACAGAGAACAGACTGATGGTTGCCGGGGGTGGGGGTGAAAAAGGTGAAGGGATTGAGAAGTACAAAACAGTCATGGGAATGTAAAGTACAGCATAGGGAATATTATAATAACTATGTATGGTGCCAGGTGGGTACTGGAAATATCAGGGGAAACACGTAAAGTATCTGATTGTCTAACCACTATGCTGCACACATGAAACAAATACAAAATAATATTGAATTAAACTGTAATTGGAAAAAAGATTGTGTGTGTTCTTTTTTTAATGTTGACAGTATTACAGATGTCCCCCAACTTTCCTCCCTTAAGTTCCCCTCCTCCAAGCCCCTGCTCCAAGCTCAGGCCTTCACCACACTATTGTCTGTGTCCACTGGCTATGTATTAGATTGTTCTGAAAGCAAATCTGTAAATGTGCAAAATGCATGCAAAGCAATTGGTTAGTACTTGCTGGTTAAGAGAAGAAAAAGAAGAAAAAAATATGTGCATAATAGTTCTAAGCTTAAGTATTTTCTAAATATCCACAGTTTTGTAAAACCTCTACTATGTGTTTCTGCTATATTTGAAAATCACTTGTGGGTCATGGTGTCCCCCCTGCCAACATACTCTCAAGGTGCATTTCAGTTGTCAAGAGGCAGAGCCTTAAATGAGCGTCCATGAGCAGACTGAACCAACCCAACCTCAGAAAGATCAAATATGCTGGCTCTGTGAGGAAAAAGCATAGTTAGGGCTTGAAGAGCTCACCCAGCAAAGGGCTTACTTGTCAGGTGGAACGTACTCATAATGCTCAGCCCAGGCTCTCATATGCCCATCTGTTACTCTGCCTGTCTTATGCTGGCCTAGGTGAACTGGGTGAGACTTGGACTAAAATATAAAAATAACCTCAAAGTTAATAAGCCTAAATGTCTTTTCTTTAGGGGTTAGAAATGCTAAATAGCAGAGTTCTGCAACTATAAGACAGAGTTTATAAAGCAACTCTGTAGTTGCTTCCTCAAAGTTTAAAATGTATGGGGCTAACTAGTACCTGAGCTCAAAGATAATCCCGAATGTTGACAATGCAAGGAAGCAAGTCTCATATAATTTTTTCTAAAACTGCTTATTACTAGAGGGAAAGAAAGAGAAAGGTGGAGAGGAAGAAAAGAGGGAGGGAAAGAGAGGGAGAGAGAGAGAGGTGGGGAGAGAGAGAGAGTTAGTTCTATAGGCAAATGTTTCTCAAATGTTTATGTGTGTGGTTCCACGTAGTTTCTAAGATAGAGAAGGCAAAGGCTGCTGAAAAATATAAGGTAATTGGCCCTTCTCATAACTTGTTAGGAAAAGGAGGGAGAAGGTGTTAGGTAATCAAGCTCTGAGTAGCCAGGAAGATAATGGGGAGACTGGGAAGGAGGTTCAAGGATTGAGAGCTGGGTCTTTTGTATGTCCATCTCATGCCTGGAATGCCTTCTCCTCAGGTGCCAGTCCTAGAGCCCCCTGCTGGGTTTGACCCCTGGTTCTTCCATTTAGTGGCTGTAGTACCTAGGGCAGGCTACTGTACCTCTCCGTGCCTCAGTTTCCTCATTTGTAAATTTGGGATAATGATAGCACCCACTTCATATGGATTTTTGTGGACTAAATGAGTTAGAGTATGAAAAACAGTCACACTTCCTGGCACACTATACGTGCTCAAGAAAAGTTAGCTGTTACCACTCTTTATGTGACTCATTTTAGTGAATGTTCAGGATTCCCTTTGCTATGGTCTGAATGTTTGTGTCCCCCCCCCCAAATTCCTATGTTGAAATCCTACCCCTTAATGTGATGATATTAGCAGCTGAGACCTATGGAAGGTGATTAGGCCATTGAAGGTGGAGCCCTCATGAATGAGATCAGTGCCCTTTTAAGAAGAGATGCCAGAAAATTCCCTTGCCCTCCCACCATCTGAGGACATGGTGAAAAGTTGGCAGTCTGCAGCCTGGAAGAGGACTTTCACTAAAACTTGCTCACACTGGCACCCTGATCTTGGACTTCCAGCCACCAGAACTGTTAGAAATAAATTTCTGTTATTTACTAGCCACTTAATCTGTGGTATTTTGTTATAGCAGCCTGACTAGACAAAGACGCTCTTCAAAACCAAATTTATCTATTCTGTCTGCACTTTTCATAGTCTTCTGTACCTGGCTAGCACTTGACCTTGTTTGCAGCAGTAGCAGTTCATGCTGTCCTATCACAACCCTCCAGTCGTTCTCTGCATACTACCAACTCAACTACTGTGTAAATTCAGAGATTGTCTCTTCAGGTGCCCTCCCAAGATAACTGTCAGTTCTCAGTTAACATTACCAAGTAGCTGACATGTAATAAGGTAGGAAATAAAGGAAAGTAGATGCGAGTCAAACATTTTCAAGCTGTAACATAATCCTCGACCTTAAGTGCTCATGATAAGCAAAAGTGTCCAGGAACTGGAAAAGGTGAAGGCAAGAGAGGTTCCACTTCATACAGTGTGTATACAGTAATCTAAAGGTCACATAGTCTACCTAATCATCTATATTTAGAAAAGACTCCATGTTTGGCACGTTTTAGGGGAAGTTCCTGCCAAGCATGCAATTTTATGGCTGTTTGAGAAACTTGAAAAGTAGAGTTTGTGTAAGTCCAACACAGTATTTACTGCACTATACAGAGGATAACACCATAAGTAAATGTAACCTGGAAAATGTCAAAGATATAGTCATGCTATTAAAGATCAGCACTTTTTTTTTGGCTTTTATTTAGGAGGCTAAAATTGGAGATTTTTAGCATTAATAAAGGAAGAAAGACTAGTAACCATAGAAACACAGGCTTTATCAATTTCCATGGCAAAGAAAGCAGCTCCTTCCACGGAATGTTTTGAGGTTCTCTGGCAAGCAATCTACCTAAAGATTTCTCTCCTACAGCTCTGAACTATTTAAAGCAATAAAAAATAAAACAGGCAATCCATGTAATAATAGTGGTAAAAAGTTATTTGGTAAAAAGTTAAAATATATTTACTATAAAGAAATGCAAAAATGTGATGTCAACAGAGCAAAGCATCCACAGTAAAAAGAGAGAACAGCAAAGAACAAATCAACGTTCAGATTGCAAGGGAAATAAAAAATGGACAAGTATTGAAAATCCACTCTGAGCCAAGCTCTTGATATATTTCATTTACTCCTCATGCCCCTCTGTGTCTTGCCTTGCCTTTTGCCTTACCTTACCTTACCTTACCTTACCTTACCACCTTCTTTCTTTCTGATATCTGTTTTTAATTGCTAAAGTAATATGTGCTTATGATAGAAGAATTGGCAAATACTGAAGAAATACCATCAGGAAGGTAAACATCACCCATCTTACCATGCAAAGATAACCACTGTTAATGGTTTGGTATATCTCTTTCTTTTCACATATTGTTTTACATAATTGAAACTATAACAGATTCCTGTTTATATTGAACATTTTCCTCCATCATTAAATATTCTTAGAATGTAAACTCATTAAAGGCATGGAGTTTTGTCTGTTTGTTAGTTTTCTCACCAGTGCCTGGCATGTAGTAAACACTCAATAAATACCTTTTCAATTATAAATGTGATGGTTACATCATTTTAACTATCCTTCTTTCTCATTTTATACATTTTGAATTTTTTGTATTTTAAATATAAAATTATTTGTCAGAATGTCTAATTGTTTTCCTTAAGACTAACAGACATGAAATTACTAGATCAAAAGTTGTAGACCTTTCTGCGTTCATAATACATATGAACAAATTTTTTTCTTAAAGTTTCAAGAATTATAAGAAAGTCCCTATTTCATTCAAACCTCATCGGCAGTGCATGGTTTCTCTGTAAACATTCTTCTAAATTTTGCAGACAAAATAATTTCTAAATGTTTTCTTTATTATTAATATACTTTAACATCTTATCAAGATACCAGAGTGTTTTCCTTATTATTTAAAATATTTCCCCTCAATTTGTTATTTCTCTTTAAACCTATAAAGGTGCTTTTTTTCCAACAACAAAGCTTTAAAGTTTTATGTTGTAAAAAATATCAATTATTGCTCTTGAATTTTTTTGCATTGCTTCCATGCTTGGGAACCCCATCTCTAAGAAGAAATAAGAAAACATTTACTTTGGTTTTCTTCTAGTTTTTCATAGTTTCATTTCATCAATACACATGGAATTTATTTGGGACCATGGTATGTGGTGAGTACAATTCAGTAGATAAAAATTGTTCCAGCATCATTTATTTAAAAATTCCTGCTCTTCTGCTTTGATTCATACTTTTTTTCTTCATATGCCAGATTTTTACATAAACTTGAGTTCTTTTAGTTTATCTATTTATTCTCATACCAGTCCAATTGTTTTTTTCTTAAATTATAACATTTTATTGTAATATAGGCACACGTTTAAAAAAATCAGATTGTAGAGAAGTGTTAATAAAAATAATAGCCCTCCAATCTTCCCTTTACTATGATAGTCCTGTTCATCAGAAACAATCACTTTTTAGCCATTTCTGTTTTAATTTTTTCTGGTATTATCTCTATATTGCTAAATAATAAAGTGTAGCCTTAGTCATTTTCTACTGAATTCCTGCTATGATCGATCAGGAATTAGCACATCTACACTATTTTATCTCCTTTCCCTTCACTGTCTATATTTTAGAGTTTTATTAGTTTTTCCTTCTCTTTTAGTTACCTTTGTGAATGAAAACACTATATCTAAACTTCTATTTGCTGTTCCATCAACTTCACAGTGTATCTTGATTCCCTGCTTTGCAATATGAGCATATTACTGCTATACCCTTCCTTATAATTTTTAACTTCTACCTTTGATAGATCTTACTTTACAGTGTCAAAGTGATGTACAATTTGCTTCTACCAACAGTTAAATATTTTGAAGTTTGCCTATAGATTGATTCTAATATTGGAAATCAATAAAACAGTGTTTATCAGGGTTATATAATTATTCTTCATTCTAGGGTCAAATTCCTTCTCTGCAGTTCCAAGATCACAGTGCCATTTGCCTTAAAAGAGAATATGCTAACTTCATGTGATATCAAAAAGGATTTCTTCTTAATGCTGTAATTTGCCCAAAATAATAATAGGTGTTTGGTAGAATTCGCTTGTGAAGCCATATGGACTTAGAGTTTTGTTTGTGGGAAAGTTTTTAATTACAGATTTAATATCTTTAGTATTATAGGCCTATTTTGATTCTTTAATTCTTCTTATGAGTTTTGAAAAGTTGTGTGTTTAGAGAAGTTTGTTCATTTTGTCTCAATATTTATTTTTTGGGCATAAATGTTTTTCACATCATCCTGAAATGCTAATTTTAATTTCCAATAATATCATTGGTGATGTCTCTTTTTTCATTAAAAAAATGGCTAGTGTCTATTTCTTAATCAATGTTACTAGGCATTTTCAATTTAATTAATCTTCTAAGGAGTGAAATTGTTGGAACCCAAAGTGTAATAAGTCTATTCTACTTTTATCGATATGCGAGTTTTCCAAATGGTTTTTACCAGTATATGAGATTTTCAGTTAGTCCACATCCTTGCCAAAATCTGAAATTGTCATTACTTTTTATTTTAGTCATGAATGTGTAGTGGTACCTTATGATTTGAATTTGCATTTATCTTATAACTGTTTTAAGCACCTCATCACAGCTTTATTTGCCATTTAGATATCTTGTTTTGAGAAGTTCATGACTATGTATTTTGTCTATTCCTCTATTAGTTATCTCTCTTTATGAGTTCTTTATACATTTTTAAATGTTTTTACACTTTTACATATTATCCTTTTAGGTTATATGTATTGCAAAAATCATCTCACAACTTCTTAGCTTGCTTTACATTTTTTTTTAAAATTTTATTATTGTTTAAAATATTACAGATGTCCCTTTTTCTCCCCAATGACCCGTTCCACCCCGTTCCTTCCCCCTCCCCAGTCCCTCTCCCCACCATTGTCCATGTCCTTGGGTTGTGTATATATGCACATAAATTCTTTGGTTACTCTCTCCCCCTCCACCCACCCGCCCCCCTCCATCCCTCTGACATTCATCAGTCTCATCTGTGCTTCCATGTCATCGAATCTGTTCTGTTCATCAGTTTTTAAGTTCTTTAGATTCCACGTATAAGCGAGATCATGTGATATTTGTCTTTCGCTGCCTGGCTTATTTCACTTAGCATAATATTCTCCAGGTCCATCCATACTGTCCCAAAGGGTACAAGATTCTTCTTCTTTACAGCTACATAGTATTCCATGGTGTAAATGTCCCAC
The DNA here is from genome assembly GCF_964146895.1 of Miniopterus schreibersii. Classification (NCBI taxonomy): domain Eukaryota; kingdom Metazoa; phylum Chordata; class Mammalia; order Chiroptera; family Miniopteridae; genus Miniopterus; species Miniopterus schreibersii. Next base: position 115,667,736 of record NC_138101.1, on the reverse strand, counting down.
AGCTTTTTTATCCACTCATCTACTGATGGGCACTTGGGCTGTTTCCAGATCTTAGCTATTGTAAACTGTGCTGCTGTGAACATCGGGGTACATACATCCTTTCTGATGAATGTTTCAGGATTCTTAGGATGCATTCCTAGGAGTGGAATCACTGGGTCAAACGGAAGCTCCATTTTAAATTTTTTGAGGAACCTCCATACTGTTTTCCATAGTGGCTGCACCAGTCTGCATTCCCACCAGCAGTGTACTAGGGTTCCCCTTTCTCCACACCCTCGCCAGCTCATGTCGTTTGTTGATTTGTTGATGGCAGCCATTCTGGCAGGTGTGAAGTGATACCTCATTGTGATTTTAATTTGCATCTCTCTGATGATTAGCGACGTCGAGCATTTTCTCATGTGTCTCTTGGCCATCTGTATGTCCTCTTTGGAGAAGTGTCTAAGTCCTTTGCCCATTTCTTAATTGGGCTGTTTGTCTTCCTCTTGCTGAGTGCTATGAGTTCTTTATACACTTTGGAAATTAGCCCCTTATCAGATTCATCCTTGGCAAATATGTTTTCCAGACCGTGGGGTTCCTTTGTATTTTGAGGCTGTTTTCTTTTGCTGTGCAGAAGCTTTTTAGTTTGATGTAGTCCCATGTGTTTATTTATTCCTTTGTTTCTCTTGCCCTAGGAGATGTATCAGTGAAAAGTCCACTACATGGGATGTCTGTGACTTTACTGCCTATGTTTTCTTCCAGGATTTTTATGGCTTTGTGACTTACATTTAAGTCTTTTATCCATTTTGAGTTTATTTTTGTGTATGGTGAAAGTTAGTGGTCTAGTTTCATTCTTTTGCATGTATCTGTCCAATTTCCCCAGCACCACTTATTGAAGAGACTGTCTTTACTCCATTGGATACTCTTGCCTCCTTTGTCAAATATTAACTGACCATAGTGGCGTGGGTCTATTTCAGGGGTCTCTGTTCTGTTCCATTGATCTATAAGCCTGTTTTTGTACCAATACCAGGCAGTTTTGATTACAGTGGCTTTGTGATACAGTTTGCAGTCTGGTAATGTGATCCCTCCCACTCTGTTCTTTTTTCTCAAGATGACTGCAGCTATTCGGGGTCTTTTTTCGTTCCATATAAATTTTTGAAATGTTTGTTCTAGGTCTGTGAAATATGCTGTTGGTATTTTCATAGGAATTGCATTAAATTTATAAATTGCTTTGGGTAGTATAGACATTTTAATGATATTAATTCTTCCAATCCATGAGCATGGTATCTTCTTCCACTTGTTTAAATCTTCCTCTATTTCTTTTTTCAGTGTCCTGTAGTTTTCTGAGTACAGGTCTTTTACATCCTTGGTTAAGTTTATTCCTAGGTATGTTATTTTTTTAGTTGCAATGGTAAATGGTATTGCTTTTTTAGTTTCTCTCTCTGAAGGTTCATTGTTGGTGTATAAGAATGCCATTGATTTCCGGATGTTGATTTTGTATCCAGCTACCTTGCCAATTTTGTTTACAAAATCTAGTAGTACTTTGATGGAGTTTTTAGGGTTTTCTATGTACAGTATCATGTCATCTGCAAATAATGACAGTTTTACTTCCTCCTTTCCAATTTGGATACATTTTATGTTTTCCTCCTGTCTGATGGCTGTGGCGAGGACTTCCAGTACTATGTTGAATAAGAGTGGTGAAAGTGGACATCCCTGTCTTGTTACGGTTTTTAATGGAAATGATTTTAGTTTTTGCCCATTGAGTATGATGTTGGCTGTAGGTCTGTCATATATGGCCTTTATTGTTGAGGTATGATCCCTCTATTCCCACTTTGCTGAGAGTTTTTATCAGAAATGGGTGCTGGATTTTGTCGAATGCTTTTTCTGCATCTATTGATATGATCATATGATTTTTGTCCTTCATTTTGTTTATGTGATGTATCACATTTATTGATTTGCGGATGTTGTACCAGCCTTGCATCCCCGGAATAAATCCCACTTGGTCATGATGTATGATCTTTTTAATGTATTGCCGGATCCGGTTTGCTAGTATTTTAGTGCGGATTTTAGCATCTATGTTCATCAGGGATATGGGCCTGTGATTTTCTTTCTTTGTAGTATCTTTATCTGGCTTTGGGATTAGGGTGATGCTGGCCTCATAAAAAGAGTTTGGGAGTTTTCCTTCCTCTTGAATTTTCTGGAATAGTTTGAATAGAGTAGGTGTTAATTCTTCTTTGTATGTTTGGTAAAACTCGCCTGTAAATCCATCTGGTCCAGGACTTTTGTTTGCTGGGAGTTTTTTGATTACTGCTTCAATTTCATTAGTTGTTATCGGCCTACTCAGGTTTTCTGCTTCTTCTTGATTCAGCTTTGGAAGGTTGTATGCTTCTAGGAATTTGTCTATTTCCCCTATGTTGTCCAATTTGTTGGCATACAGTTGCTCATAATATTTTCTTACAATCCTTTGTATTTCTGTTGGATCAGTTGTTATATCACCTCTTTCATTTCTGATTTTATTTATTTGGGTCCTCTCTCTTTGTTTCTTAGTGAGTCTGGCTAAAGGTGCATCAATCTTATTTACCTTTTCAAAGAACCAGCTCTTGGTTTCATTGATTTTTTTGTATTGTTTCTTTAGTCTCTATGTCATTAATCTCTGCTCTGATTTTTATTATTTCCTTCCTTCTACTTCCTTGGGGCTTTTCTTGCTGCTCTCATTCTAGTTCTTTTAGTTATTGTGTTAGATGGTTCATTAGATCTTTTTCTTGTTTCTTGAGATATGCCTGTAACGATATGAATTTTCCTCTCAGGACTGCTTTTGCTGTGTCCCATAGGTTTTGGGTTGTTGTCTGTTCATTTTCGTTACTTTCCATGAAGTGTTTGATTTCTTCCTTGATCTCCTTGGTGACCCATTCATTGTTTAATAACATGCTATTTAGCCTCCGTGTGTTTGAATATTTTTGAGTTTTTTTATAGTGGTTGATTTCTAGTTTCACGGCATTGTGATCTGAGAAGATGCTTGATATGATTTCAGTCTTCTTATATTTGTAGAGACTTGCCTTGTGCCCTAACATGTGGTCTATTTTTGAGAATGTTCCATGTGCACTTGAGAAGAATGTGTATTCTGCTGCTTTGGGGTGAAATGTTCTGTAAATATCAATTAAATCCATTAGGTCTAGTGATTCATTTAAGGTCTGCGTTTCCCTGTTGATTTTTCATCTTGATGACCTGTCCAATGCTGACAGTGGGGTGTTAAAGTCCCCCACTATGATAGTGTTGCTGTCAATCTCCCTTTTGAAGTCCCCCAAGAGATTTTTTATATATTTAGGTGCTCCTGTATTGGGTGCATAAATGTTCATAAGGGTTATTTCCGCCTGTTGGATTGATCCCTTTAGTAATATGTAGTGACCATCTTTGTCTCTCGTTATGGTCTTTATTTTGAAGTCTGTTTTGTCAGAAATAAGAATTGCTACTCCAGCTTTCTTTTCCTTTCCATTTGCATGGAATATTTTACTCCACCCCTTCACTTTTAGCCTGTGTGAGTCTTTTGCTCTCAGGTGGGTCTCTTGTAGACAGTATATATTTGGGTCCTGTTTTCTTATCCAATCAGCTACCCTTTTTCTTTTGATTGGCCCATTTATTCCATTTACATTTAAGGTTAATATTGATATCAACTTATTTAATGCCATTTTTCCCCTTTATGCTGATGTATCTTTCTCTCACTATTCCTTCTTTTTCTTAAAGCAGTCCTTTTAGCATTTCTTGCAGTGCTGGTTTGGTGGTACTGAACTCCTTTAGCCTTTTTTTGTCTGGGAAGCTCTTTATTTCACCTTCAATTTTAAATGATATCCTTGCTGGATAAAGCAATCTTGGTTGCATGTTCTTGCTTTTTATTACTTGGAGAATTTCATGCCACTCCCTTCTGGCCTGAAGAGTGTCTGTTGAGAAATCAGCTGTCAGCCTTATAGGATTCCCTTTTGGGTCACTGCTTGTAGCCCTTAATATTTTCTCTTTGTCCTTGACATTTGCCATTTTAATTATGATGTGTCTTGGAGTGGGTCTCTTTGGGTCCTTCTTGTTTGGAACCCTCTGTGCTTCCTGAACTTGTGTGGCTTTCTCCTTTGCCAGCCTAGGGAAGTTTTCTATAATTATTTCTTCCACCAAGTTCTCTATCTCCTGCTCTCTTTCCCCCCCCTCTGGTACTCCTATAATGTGAATGTTGTTTCGCTTCATGTTTTCCCAAAGTCCCCTTAGACTGTCCTCATGCTTTTTAAGTGTTTTTACTTTTTGCTGCTCTGATTGTGTGATTTTCTCTACTTTGTCTTCTAAGTCACTTATTCTATCCTCTGCTTCATTGAACCTGCTTTTAATTCCTTCCAGTGCATTCTTGATATCAGATACAGCATTCTTTATCTCTGTCTGAGTTGTATTTATGGTATGTATCTCTTTTTTCATGTTTTCACTAAGGTGCTCGATCTTGTCATCTAGAGTCTTCTTAAGTTCCTTGAACATCTTCATCATCAATACTCTGAACTCTGTTTCTGATAACTTGCTCAACTCCATCTCATCAATGTCTTTTTCTGGCGATGTTTCCTCTTCTTTAATTTGGGGATTGTTGCTTTTCATTTCTTAATGTTGTTAGATCAGCAGTTTCTTAATTTTGTGTAGTCCTATGTATCAATTATTATATATGATTTATGTTCTACTTATCCATCATGTTTGTGCTTTTTAAAAGTCATTCCCTACCCTCAAAGCATTAAGGTATTTTCCTATGATTTATTCCATAAGTTTATTGGTTTTACCTTTTACATTTTTTTTATTGTTTAAAATATTTGCCGTTTACATTTAGAGATGCAATCCACCTAGAACTGATTTTGAACATGATTTCTTTTTCTTTTTTCTTCAATATTGCATCTTTAACTTAGAAGACCATCCTTTCTCATTGCACATCAGTATCCTTTTGTCAAAAACCAAATAACTGTATATTTCAGTCTCTGTGTTATTATTTTTCATTTCTTAGTTTGTCTCTCCTTGCGCAAATGGCACACTGACTTTATTATTATAATTCTCTAATTAGTTTTTATGTGATAGTATAAGTTCTTCAAATTAACCTTTCATCAAAATTATCTTTGCTATTTCTAGACATTTTACTTCCATATAAATTTTCACATCAGCTTGTTATTTTCCACCAAAAATGTCTGCTGAAATTTTTACTGAGGTTGTATTTACTCTATAGATTAACTTGAGGAGACTTGATATCTTAATAACATTAGCCTTCTAATCTATGACCATGGTATACATATCCATTTTTTTAGGTAGCTTTAATCTATTTTTTTTTTTGATATTTTGTAATTTTCTGCATAGGATTTTTGCACATTTTTGGTTGGATTCATTTCTACTTAATATTTTTGATCCACTTATACAGCTATAATATTTTCATTTTATAACTTGTCAGTATATAGAAATAAAAAATATTTTTGTCTTGATAGTTTATCTAGTGTCCTAAGTTAAATGATAAATACTTATAGTTTATAAATTATTTTGCATATTCAACATATAATGATAGTTTTATTTCTTCCTTTCTAAACATTCTACTTTATTCTTGCCTTATTGCACTGGCTAGGATTTCTATTACATTGTTAAATAGAAATGGTGACATTAGGCATCTTTGTCTCATTTCTGATAAAAGGAAGAAAACTTTTAATATACCAAAATGAAGTATGATGTTTGCTCTAAGTTTTTTATAAATACATGTTCATCCAATTAAGGAACTTTTCTTCTATATCTACTTTGCTGAATTATTTTCTTTTTAATCATCATTGGGGTTTGAATTTATCAAATGTTGTTCTGCACCTATTGACATATTTTTTTTCTTTTTTTCAGTTAATATGGTGAATTGTATTTAAAAAATTTTTTTTATGATGTTAACCTTGTATTCCTGAAATAAATCCAAATTTTTGTGATATATGTTTGTTTTTGTTTTTATAAATTGCTGAATTTAATTTGCTAATATTTTGTTTTGTATCATGCACCTATGTTCATGAGAAAAATTGGCCTGTAACTCTCTTTCTTTGTAATGTTCTTGACAGACTTTCATATCAAGATGATGCTATGGACTCATAAAGTGAATTGGGAAGTAGTCTCCCTTTTTCTAATCTTGGGAAGAGCTTTTCTAAGAGTGGTGTTATATCTTCCTTGAGGTTTGGAAAAGTTTACAAATGAAATAATCTGGACTTAGAGATTTCTTAGTGGAAAGGTATTTAATTACAGATTTAAGTTTTAAATAGATATTCAGATTTTCCATTTTTCCTTTGGTATCAGTTGTGATAAAATACATTATTATAGGTATTTGTCCATTTCGTAAATTTTGTAAATTTTTTGCCTAAATGTATTTTCAATATCTTTTATGTGATCTGTATTTACAACCTTTTTTTTTTTTTATTCCTGATATTGGTTATAGGAGCTCTTTTTTTCTTTTTGTCTTCAGAGAACTAACAATCTTTCAGAGAATACAATTTCAGCTTTGTTCATTTTTCTCTATTTTATTTATGCTCTCTTTTATTAATTTCTGCTCTTGTTATTACTTTCTTCCACCTACATTCTTGAATTTTTTTTGCTGAGAGTTTTTTTTTTTCCTTATTTGCTAGGAGGTTTTTTTTTCCCCTAATTTTTTGAGGTAACTAGTGAGATCACTAGTCTTTAAACTTTCTTATTTTTAAACATACAGATTTGATGGTTATGCATTTTTCTCTAAGCACAGCATTAGTGGCATTCAACATATTTTGATATGCCATGCTCTTATTTTTATTTAGTGCAAAGTATCATTTAGTTCCATCAGGACTGCTTTTTTGACCTAAGGTTTATGTATTTATTATTATTATTATTTGCAAACTGTTATCTTTTTTTCATTAAAATTTTTTAATATTGGCGTAATTGCAGGTGTCCTCCTTTTCCCCACCCTTTGCCCACCTCCACTCACCCCTCTTCTCCCCCTCTGTTGGCCTTCACCAAACTATCATCCATGTCCCTGGGCTATGCATACACATTCTTTAGCTAATCCCTTCACCTTCTTTATCCAGTCACCCCCACCCACCTCCCCTCAGGCACCGGCCAGTCTGTTCCATGTATCCACACTTCTGATTCATTTTGTTTGTCATTTTAGTAGATTCCATGAGATCATATGGTATTTGTCTTTCTCTGGCTGGCTTATTTCACTTAGCAAATTACTCTTCAGGTCCATCCATGCTGTTGCAAGGGGTGAAAGTTCCTTTTATTTTTACAGCCACATAGTATTCCATTGTGTAAATGTACCATAGCTTTTTTATCCACTCATCTGCTGATGGGCACTTGAGCCGTTTCCAGATCTTGTCTATTGTAAATAATGCTGCTATAAACATAGGGATGCATATATTCTTTCTGATTGGTGTTTCAGGATTCTTAGGATATATTCCTGGAAGTGGGATTGCTGGGTCAATTCCATTTTTAATTTTTGAGAAAACTCCATACTGTTTTCCGCAGTGGCTTCACCAGTCTGCATTCCCACCAACAATGCACAAGGGTTCCCTTTTCTCCATAGCCTCAACCAGCACTTGTTTGTTGATTTACTGATGGTAGCCATTCTAACAGGTGTGAGGTGATATTTCATTGCACTTTTAACTTGCATCTCTCTGATGATTAGTGATCTTAAGCAATTTTTCATATGTCTCTTGCCCATCTGTATGTCAAGAACAGGCATATAGACCAATGGAACACAATAGAGTGCCCAGACATCAACCCATGCCATTATGGTCAATATTTGACAAAGGAGGCAAGAGCATAAATTGGAATAAACACAGTCTCTTCAATAAATTGTGTTGGGAAAATTGGACAGGTAGATATAAAAAAAATGAGACTAGACTATCAACTGACACTATACACAAGAATAAACTCAGAATGGATGAAAGATTTAAATGTAAGTCAAAAAACAATAAAAATTCTAGAAGAAAACATAGGGAGTAAAACCTCAGACATCTCTCACAGTAATATTTTTGCCGATATGTCTTCGAGGGCAAGGGAAACTCAGGAAAAGGTAAACAAATGGGACTACATCAAACTAAAAAGCTTCTGGGCAGCAAAAGAAACCATCAACAAAGTGAAAAGACAGTGCATTGTATGGGAGAACATATTTGCCAATGATACATCTGATAAGGGGTCAATTTCCAAAATATATAAAGTACTTATACAACTCAACACCAGGAAGACAGACAATGTGATTTAAAAATGGGTAAAGGATCTGAATAGACACTTCTCCAAAGTTTATTTTTAAATGAATTGTTGAGCTTATAAATATTTGAGGATTCTCTAATAGTTATTTTTGTTTGTTTTATTTTTAGTTTAATTCCACTGTGTAAGAGAACACGATTTCAATTTTTTGAAATTTGTTGATGCTTCTTTTATGGCCTAACAAATGACCAATTTTGGTAACATTTAGCAAATATGACCTGAGGCAGGAAAAAACTTCTATTATTGTTAATTGCACTGTTAACTAGATTAATTTTGTTAAACATGTTGTTCATACTTCTGAATCCTCCCTTTAGTTGTTTATAAGTAATTTTAAAGTACATCTATGTACAGATTAATTTACATTATATTTTTCAGTTTTTGAATTTTCATTTGTTCTATTTTTTAGATTTAGTACTCTGGTTAAATCCTCCATTGTGATTTCAATGTTTTTCTAACACAATAATCTCCATTACTATATACATATAGTATATACTAATTTCAAATTTCTTTTAGAAAGCATATATATATGTACATATATATATAAATTTTATCCTCACCAGAGGATATTTTTTCCATTGGTTTTCAGAGAAAGTGGAAGGGAGATAGAAATAAATATCGATGTCAGAGACACACATCGATTGGCTGCCTCCCACAAGCACCCCAACTGGGGCCAGGGTGGAGCCTGCAACCCAGGTACATGCCCTTTACTGGAATCAAACTAGAGACCCTTCAGTCCACAGGCCGACGCTCTAACCACTGAACAAAACCAGCCAAGGCATCCATTACTGTATTTTTAAGTACACGTCTAACAATTTTAATATCTGAGTTATGTATGGGTTCTGTGTTTTGGTATGCCTTATATTTTATTTAGTGATAGACGTTGTGACTAAAAGATTCTAGGGCTTTGGATGGTATTGTTTTTCTCCAGAGACCTTCCCTTGTGCTCTGTGAGGCATCTAGATAATGGGATCAGATGAGTTCAATTCAATCAGCAACTAAATTGCTCAAAGTGAAGTTATAATCTTTACAAGGCTTGGTTTGCCTACAGGTTTGGAGTAGCCTCCAAGCATTCCCAAGTGAAAGCCTGGGTGTTTATTAGAGCCTTCTCCCCTTTTGGAAGATTATGAAATCCAACTATTGTTTCCCAGGCTCCATGAGACTGAAAAATTCCACTGTTTCAGTTGTTGCCACTTAGTTTCCTAGACTTTGCCTTGCACAGTTTAAGATTCATTGAATGTTTCACAGAAAACAAACTCATGCCAAATGTTGAGCTTTACTCAATATCGCTTTCCTCTGGGATATTGGTCCTTCGAGTTCTGGCCACTTCAGTGGGAGCATTAATCAGCTCTATGGTTTGCAAAGAAAATCCAAAACTTATAGAATGATTTTCCATTCATGAATGCTTTTCCTGTTCCATCACTACAAAGTTCTCCAAACTCAAGGTCCTTTTAATTTAATATCACAAGTTCTAGAACGTAGTTGGTTTAGTTTTCTTTTAGAAAGCTTATTTAGTAGACACTTATATTTTAACCATTATAAATCTCATTGGATTACCTATTGTCAGGGAAACTTTAACTTGGATTTAAAATCATTTTTCTAAATTGTTTTCTTTCTTATTATTTATGGCAAATTTTCTCCCTATTAATCCCCTCTCAGTTACAGGGTTTTACAGGTGCTTGGTCATAAAATTGGAAATGAAAGACTTGGAGTAGCTTTAGATTTTCCTAAAGTCAATTATTTCATGAGTGTCATGCGATTTAAACTTATCTTGGAACAAATGTCTTTTTAAATCAAGCTTTAATAACCCTGGGGGGGGGGGGATGCTGGGGGAATGTTACCATTTTGGCAATCCCTTTGTGTGGATTAAAAACTCAAATCAAACTTTAGAAGTCAATCAGAGGCTGTGACTTTCCACTGGGATAACTGATTACATTTGTTTAAAATTTTAATATATAGAAGATTCAGAATTTTTAAAAAATCTAAAAATTCTGAAATGTAGCCCAGCAGGGAAGAAACACAAGAATCTGAGCTAAGATTTTTTAAACCTTCAAGATAAATATTTTAAAGTTTATTTTAAAGCTCCTTTTTTAAAATGTAAAAATTCCATCGACACTTTCTTTTAATTACTTTCAGTGTATTATTTATCAACTGATAAGTGATGAGCTGTTTTGTTCTGTGTCTTATCATATAAAGTTGTTTTAGAGAGAAATTTAATAAAATCAAATGTGTCTGAGAAACAGATGAATCCATTATATCGAAGGTGAATTCATGTCTTTATTTTCAAATAGATAATTTAAACCAATCATGACACCATGAAAATTAATATTTGTTTTCCCTCAATATTGGCACACAAAGTAGTATTCTCAGGTACAATTTCCAGTTACAATAACATGAATATATATTGATGTAGCCTATTATCTCAGCAATAATGCATATTAAAAGGAGATTATTTATTACCAGTAAAGTGTTTCTCCAGGGCTTAATTTAGAACTCCTGAAATAACAAAATCTCAGTGTTTAAAGTGATCCTCTGTATAGTTATTATTTAGGGAAAAGATTATTGCTCTCCAGCAGTTTGAGATACTAATTGAACAGTTCTTAGATATGAAGGAATATGGTATAATACATAGACCTTGAAGGCTGATATGAATGAACACATGCAGTACTAGAAGCCAGGCTTCTTGGAATGATTGGGAGGTTTTAGCTCAGAAGTTGCAGAGGTCATTTCTCTCATGCTCAGTCATATGCCCAGGACTTTTGGGTATCCTGCTACTTTAGAAACTTACACCCATGCCACAGGCTTCCACATGCAGATAGAAATGTTGGGTAGGGATGGGTTAATCCATCTAACTGTACTCGTTCATGATCAGGGAGCAAACATCAGGTCTGGGTGGATGGAACTATGATGGGGTTATGTTGCAAAACTTGGCTGAACCAATGGGTTAAAGCAGGCTGATTTAGAAGATTTCAGCACTGTGCAGGTTAAATCTACTTTAGACTTCACAAGCAACAGAAGAGTTTGATTCCTGCAAGTTCTTGTGACAGCAAGACAAGCTTCTGGTCCTGAAAATGCAGAGGCACAGAGGAGCTCAGGTATGCAGGAGTAAGATAAGGATGCAGGTCTCAAACTTCTGAGTCACAGATTCAGCCTGATCAAAAAGCAGACAGTGATAACCCACTTACCAGATTCAGGAGTGCAATATCACAATGGGCATTAGAGCAAGGCTGACTTGATGCTAAACCCCCAAATGTATCCCTAAAGGCTTCCTACACTCTCCCTGACCAGAAATGGAATTGATCATAGAGCCTGGGGGGGGGGGCTGAATCTCTAGTAATCACTCAGGTGTCCCAGCTGTGGGACAGTAGGACTCTAAGAGAAAGAAATTGCTTGGTCACTGCATCCATCTTTACTCTAAGGACTTTTTTCTGTAGATTTCTTTCTTTCTTTCCAGGATTCTTAATTTTTGAGATTTCTCAAGGTCTGGAGGGAGTTTTTGCCTTGATTATCAGGTATCATTCTTGTGACACCTAATAGATGCTCAACAGAGTTAGAGCAGGGGTCATGTATCCCCCTTCCTGGAATGGCTGCAGTTGTGCCTAGGTCTTACAGGTGGCCCAGAACCCTGGGTTTTTCCCTCTGAGCTTCCTTTGAATCTGCTGACTGAGGACTGAATAATGACTGGAAGTGTCCATGACTGAACTACAATCTTCATGCTTCCAAACACTAAAATAAATTTCCTTAATGGAACTGCTGGCTAGGGAAAAACACATCTATAGAATTCTTACTTATACTTCTACCCAAATATTTTTTTCTCTGATTCCAAACTCTAGGCTTTCAGTAGATTGCTTAATTATTTGGAAAGGTGCTGAGCCAGCAGGTGGCCTTGCTCAGCCCAGATCTAGACACATAGCAGCTGAGTGATACCTGGGTCCTATGCAAGTCTATGTCTTAGTAAATCAGCCCCTCAGGACTACTCACACAGCTACATATTTTTATTCAGCCCTCTTAGTCCAGAGTATCAAGATGGTGACTTGGAAAGAAAAGGTACAGATACGCTAGGAGAGCCTGGGACCTGGCAAGTAGGCACACACAACACAGAGAAACACGTTCTTGTGGACATGTGAGGATGAGCTGAAAAGGTTCAGCTGCAAGTGAAGAGAAATCCAGCAAAAATCAGGTTTGATGTTCAGATTATAGACCCAAATAGTAGGCAGTTAGGAGGAGCACAGTGTAGGGAGAAAAGAATGGTCTTCAGGTTTTTGCAAACCCTAAATGAATTCTAAAGCTTCCATTGACCATCCACTAATTCATCTATTCAACATTTTCTACAACCTTCTATGTGCTCCAGTGCTGTACTAGACATGTGCCATGCCTAAATACTGTCAGCAAAGTATGGTTTTCTATGCAGGAGTCAGAATATGATGAAATAAGGAAATTATTATCTGTTATGTATTTACAATGTGCCAGGCACTTTCATATTGAGGAATTAACCTTCAAAACAATCCTGTAGATGTTATTATGCCCAATTCTGAAGAATGGCAAAGAAAGCACATTTCATGAAAGTAGGATAAAGAGGGATAAAGCCAGAGTGAAGATGATCATCCATGGGACCTATATGAGGTACAACCTGAGTCTCTGCTTACTTACCTGTAAAACAGATGATCCCTATCTTGGAGGACAGTTGTAAGGAGGAAATTGCATTAAATGGCAAATATGAAAGTCCATAACCCAGGGTTTAACACCTGGCAAGTATTCTGAAGTGTGTCTTCTACATTGCCATCAGAAATCTTACAAGAGGCATATGGCTGAGAGGCTGACAGGACAAGGATGGGGCCTGGACAGGATAATATACAATCCCTGTACTGAGAAAAACTGATGTGGATCATTCTGGCCACAGCTAACATGCCTCAGAAATCCCAGGCTCAGCCACCAATCCTGAGAGGCCTGGAAAACAAAGTCAGGAGTGAGTAGAAAGCAGGAGATTAGTCATTAGCACAAAGCAAAAGCCCAGTCACTGGAACTGAGGCACCAGGCTAGGGAAGGACTGGTCAGATGACAAGGGCATTGCTGCACTTGAGCAGGGCCTGTAGCATCAGCCCTGCCAAGAGGAAAGTCATTGTGAAAATTCATACCCCTGTATTCCCATCTCCAGGAGTTATGACTCTCAGTTCTTCCTTCGACCACTCAGCAACTGCTCAGCTGTCTGCCTGTCTCCAGCCTTGTTTCCCAGATCCCATGGACTGACCCTCTGTCTCTGGCACTCCCTTCTCCCAGCTGATGCTAGCTAGGTTCATGGTAAGCTCACTCAAAGCTGAGTCATCCAAAGTTGAGGACCCCTTGAACTGCTCAATGAGTCACCAGACCTATGGAAGGCTGAGCCTGCCAGTGGAAGAAGTGGCTCCAGATGGGGAAGGAAGTGACTGCAGACATAGATAGCAGCAGGCACTTCCTTCAGGGATACTCTACCCTTTAGAGGACATGGTTGGTATCCATCTCCATCTCCATCTCTCTGTCTCTCTCACACATACATGCACACACACTATCTTCTCAAGTCATGGATATGATATTATGGTATCTAGCCATACTGCTCCATAGGAAGATCTCTTCTTGCCCTTGGCTTCTGCATACTATGTTTTCTTCATATGAATGAATGAAGGTGACTCCAGCCTAGAGTTTAAAAATAAAAGTTTCTCACCAGGCCAGGCATAGCTCAATGCTTGAGCATCAACCTAGGATCCAGGAGATCACAGTTTGATTCCCAATCAGGGCACATGCCCTGGTTGCGGGCTCGCAGCCAATCAATGATGACTCTCTCATCATTGATGTTTCAACTCTCTCTCCCCCTCTTCCTTCCTCTCTCTGAAATCAATAAAGATATATTTAAAAAATAAATAAATAAAACTTTCTCTGACTCCTATTCACTAATTGTACCATAAGTCAAGAGTAGGGAAGAGAGTTTGCTTTGTGTCTACCTAATTCATGCAATAGGGTCTGGATTCCATTACAGAATCATCACATTTCTCTCGGTTTGAACTCCTACCCAGAATCTACTCTAGGAAATTTGCTTCCTTGAACACCCACCAAGTTCCCACTAATTTTCTACTTGAACCTATGTCCACAAAGTATCATTAGAAAATGTTTTTAGATATGGAATCAGAAAGGATATGAGAGCAGAGAAGGGTGTGTGTCAATATTTGAGTGGTAGACCCAGAACAGAAATTATGAAAAAGTTATGAAGAATTCCCATCTTTCTTTAGAACACCATTTGCCATACCTCTGAATTCAAATTCTTCCACTTGATCAGGGCTTAGATTAAAACCCTTCCCTGATCATTATTAATAATTTCTTCCTTTTCAGAAGTCCCTTAGTCTTTATATTTTTGTCTTATCAAGCTTATTACTTTGTACAGGGGTGGATCCAGGTTCAATAAGGCCTGAATTTTAAACACTTAAGGGGGACCTCTTTAGGAAAAATAAGGGGAAGTGATTAGTACAAAATTACATATGAACATGAATGTTTATTTAGAATAAGGAAATCACAACAAAATATAATTTTTAACAATTTAATGAATACAACAAGCATTACAAAATCTAGAAAAATAACATTTTCATTAAGTAACTACTTGTTGGAATTACTTAATTGTAATATTTTCTATAGAGAAAATGGAAAGATAATTCAGTCTTTACTCTGTAATATTTGGTCACAATTGTTTTATTGTTGATAACTGAAATAAATAAAACATACATCTTTACATATACAAATACTCTTTGTCATACCGCCACCAGATTGTCCCTAGATACCTACACATTCTGTGTTTTTATGCAATTACCAATGATAAGAAAAAAATGTATGGTGTATGTATAATTGTATAACTATTTATGCTGTGTTATTGAGAATATTCCTGACTTCAGACAGTTCTGTTTTGACCAGGCACTGCCAAGAATCAAACCCTCTGTTTACAGTTTTTCATGTCTGATTAGAAGAATTTTCCTCAGACTAGCTTTTGGCTCCACGCACTTCAAACTTTGTGTTCCCTCCAGTAGCCACCTGCTTCCTGTGCTGAGTGCCACAGGGCATGTTTCTGCCATGATAAAGCCTCTGTTCTATACCCTTATGCCATGAACATCCAATGAGTTAGCATAGGGGGTCATGAGACATTTCTAGAAATCACTCCTATACTTGTGCAGCTGGTAATAAGTTTATTCTAAAATGAAGTATTTGTGAGTCCCATAAATATATTTAATAAACTCATCTGTGTTCTCAATATAACTTGTTTTGCTACATCTCAAAAATATCCTTAGCCATGCCAACAGGTAGGAAGTAAGAGAGGAAAGAGACAGTTTAACTAACTGCAGGTTTTTATAAAATCTCACTTTTGCAAATTTTACAAAAATGTATGACCACATAAGTAAGTATGTTCATAGAGTCTCTCCCAACCTAGAAGTGGTCCCCGGAAGTGAGGGGCACTAACACTTGAGCTTCAATCACTTCATGCTAAATCTGCTTCTGCTTTCACTTTGTATTATAATAATTTATGCCCTTATCTAATAGTGCCTTCTATATTTGAGAGCACTTTCACATTTCCAGTTCCTGATACAGTTCTTTTCACACAGAAGAAACTCACTGAATTTTGTTGCATTAACTAAGTAATTCATATACACTAATGGGCAAGTTAGTATAACCTGATCTCTCTCACACAGTTGAGTGTGCAGAGGAATTCCAGGATGCCCAACTAGAGGTTGGGCCTTCTCCTTAGAGAGGGCACCAGTCAGTAGCTTTAGTCTTGAGTTTCTCTGGAACTTAGGTCTTCTTTTCTTCCCCTGGTCTCAACGAGGTCAGACTTTTCTGGGTGAGGATTTCTGTAAGGATCATAATTTATTAATTTAAATAATAAACACGTCACTATAATTTAAAATAATGTTTACACTAAGATATTGCTTAATTAAATATGACACATCTATAAAATGGAATAGCATGTTAATATGCATGAGATAGAGCTATGACTTTGAAATGGAAAAACATCCAGGGTATATCATTAAATGGGGAAAAAATGCTCCACTCCAAAATCATTACCAGTTTAAGCCTTTCCAATAGCATTTTGTCCTCCCACCTTGCCTGCTCAGATAACCCCACTACCACTCCCTTTCTGCAATCTCAATTGAACTTTCGGCCCACTGACTTCTCCACTTTCTCCCAATCTTTTGCAACTTCCCTCATATCCATCTTGAAATCCATGACCCATTATTTCAACTATTCTCTTGCCAATATTCTAAGCTCCCTGACGCTTGTACCTTTGTCCCCATTTTTTCAATTGTTGCAAAAAATAAATAAAACTCACCATCTTATCTATTTTTAAATGTACAATTCAATAGCATTAAGTACATTCGTGACATTGTGCAGCCATTACCACCATCCATCTCCAAAACTCTTTTCATCTTGCAAAACTGAAACTCTGAACCCATTAAACACTAACTTTCCATTTCACCCTCCTGCTTGTGCCTGGCAATCACTAGTTTACTTTCCATGTTTATGATGGTGAGTACTCTAGGTATTTTGTGTAAGTATAATCATATACTATTTGTCTTTTTGTGACTGGCTTATTACATTTAGCACAGTTTTCCCCCCCAGTTATCTTGGAGTTTAAACTATGCAAAAAAGGTTATAATGTTTTCATGCCGTACATATTTGGTTTTTTAAAATACAATTGTGACAAATAATCGAAAGAATTAAGAAATGCTGCACTTGTGATCCATACAAAGCACCAACATTTTGGGTTGTATGTAAGTTAAAGAAATGCCTCAAACACTTTAAAAAATACTGTAGTAGCTAATACAAAGAGGCATGCCTTAGGTGGGAATAGGGACGCAGTTTAGAAAATTAAAAAATCACCCTGAAACTACTCAATTTCTTCAAAAATCACTGAGCAACAAAAGTAATATTGAACTTCCATACTGACAGTAAAGTTCTTCCACGATGTAGCATGTGTCGGAATTGCCTTCTTTTTTAAGACTCAATAACAATCTATGATGTGTATATATCACGCTTTGCTTATCTGGACACTTGTGTTGCTTCCATGTGTCATCTAGAATTTCTATTTTCTTTTTTTCCAATATCTATCTATCATCTATCTATCATCTATCTATCTATCTATCTATCTATCTATCTATCTATCTATCTATCTATCTATCTATCTATCTATCATCTATCTATCTATCTATCTATCTATCTATCATCTATCTATCTATCATCATCATCTATCATCTATCTATCATCATCTATCTATCTATCTATCTATCTATCTATCTATCTATCTATCTATCTATCTATCTATCTATCATCTATCATCTATCTATCATCTATCTATCTATCTATCTATCTATCTATCTATCTATCTATCTATCTACCTATCTATCATCTATCTATCTATCATCTATCTATCATCTATCTATCATCATCTATCATCTATCATCATCATCTATCATCTCCATTTAGTTCATACATTGTTTTCTTGACCTTCTCCTTTAGTTCTTTGAACATCTTTAATACAGTTGTTTTAAATCTTTGTCTAGTAAGTCTACCATCTGGTGTTTCTCTGGGACTATTTTTTTTTTTTTAATTTTTTTCTTTGAATGATGATACTTTCCTGTTTCTTTGTATGCCTTGTGATTTGTTGTTTAAAACTTGACATTTGAATCTAATGATGTGGTAACTCTGGAAATCAGTTTCTCTCCATAGCCGAGGGGGATCTCACATCTTTTTTGAATCTGCACCTTTTTCTGGGTATGTGTGGTAACTTTCTAAGTGTCCCCATATATTCACAGTCACAGTTGATTTTGAATAATGTCAGGCTCCCAAAGGGGGAAAAAGAGAAAAATAAAATGGGAGGAGGCACTGGCTCTCTAAATGCCCTGAAAATCACTTCAGCCAAAGAGGAAGGGGCTTGCTACAATGGCTTCCTGGTCTCTTTGTTTGCACCTCTGTGATCAGAAGCAGCAAGTAGCAACCAGAACACAGATCGCCAATGTTGATCACCCTGACTCCTGAAAGCTTCTCAAGCTGCTCAAGCTGCTCTAGGATCTCGAGCATAGCGGCTTCCCAGGGAGGGCAGGATGTGGGGGGCAGGGAGGTGGAGCATGGGTAGCTGATACCATGCTATGTGCTAAAATTGATTGAATTTAACCACAATTTACTGTCCAAGCCTTCCCCTGGAAGTTGCTAGATTCCAGAGTTCCAAAATACTTATATTGAACAGATTCTGCCAGTGCAGTTGTCTAGGTAGGGGGACATATTCCTGGTGCTTCCTACTCTGCCATCTTCCCAGAATCCTCTCTGTGCCTTTCCTTTTAATTACTTGGCAAAACTTCAATTTTGGACCAATTCAGTTGCTTCTCTTCTACTTGCTTGCAATCTGGCAGTTGAATCTCACTACAGAAAATCATTTTACTGGATAGATCACTAATCAACTGAAACCTACACAATTCCAACCACTCTTTCTCAAAAAAGTTGTATACACTTCATTTTATTCTTACTCCTTTTTCCATTTAAAATTTTTTTATTTATTAATTTTTAGAGAGAGGGAGACAGGGAAAAAGAGAAATATTGATTTGTTGTTCCACTTATTTATGCATTCATAGGCTGATTCTTGTATGTGACCTGACCAGCCATCAAAACCCACAAC
The DNA here is from genome assembly GCF_964146895.1 of Miniopterus schreibersii. Classification (NCBI taxonomy): domain Eukaryota; kingdom Metazoa; phylum Chordata; class Mammalia; order Chiroptera; family Miniopteridae; genus Miniopterus; species Miniopterus schreibersii. The sequence continues at coordinate 115,648,826 of NC_138101.1, read as the reverse complement.
TTTGGCTTCTCAGGATGATGCTCTAACCAACTGAATACCTGGTTAGGGACTTTTTTTCTTTCCTTTTAAAAAATATAAAATATTTTAAACACTCTCTAGAATATAAGTTCTATGAGGCTAAAGATTTTGTTGTTGTTTTTTGTTCAGTGCTCTATCACTAGTTCTTTCTTCTTTAAAGCAACTTTAAAATTTTTTTTTTTATTGTTAAAAGTATTACAGATGTCACCTTTTATTCCCCCATTGACCCCCTCCACCCCACACTTGCCTTAACCTCACTATTGTCTGTGTCCAAATGTTATGCATATATGCATATAAGTTCTTTGGTTAATCTCTTCCCGCCCCTCCCCCCTTCCCTCTTAGATTCACATTCCTAGTTCTTAACACAGCGTGGCACATGCTAGATATTAATTTTGAATAAATAGGCATAGAGAAGTACATAAATTAAAACAGAAAACACTTATATGCTGTATCAAATTTGGACACATTACCATATTTGCTCTGCATTTTTCTTTTAAGAAATTAAATATTGCAGATAAAGTGGGAGCCCCCTATGTAAGCTTCCTGGATCCTATTCACCTCACTCCATCACTAACATAATTTTGTCGGTAATTTGGTGTTTATCTTTCTCATGGAAGTTTTTGTGCTCTACTACATATTTACCCCATAATAATGTATAGGATTGTTTTGAAGTATTATAAACTTTATATAAATAACACTATATTCTACATAATCATCCTACATTTTTTTCCTCCTACATTGTTTTTCAGATTAATCCATGTTCATACCTGTGGTTCCAGTTTAAGTTGTATAATGTTCATTTTTGCTTGCTTGTATCACGATTTGCTTATCCATTTTCCTATTGATGAAAATTCAAGTGACTTTAAGATTAATAGCACTGCTATAATGAACATTCCTGTACAAATGTGCTATGTGACAGTGCCAAAAGTTCCTCTACGAAGGACCTGCATCTAGGGCTGGAATGCTGGGACGTTAAATTAACAGAGTTTGATCTCCACTAGACATTGTCAAATTATTCTCCAAATATTTTGTACAAATTAACATTTCCAACAAAAATATTTAAAAGTTCTCCTTGCTCCACATCCAAGTCACCATTTGGTATTGTCAGGCTGTAAATATTTTTCTAATCTCATGATATGAAATGGCAACTTATTTTTTATTTTGCATTTCTCTGATTACTAGTAAAAGTTGAACAGTTTTTCATTTTTTGTTGGTCATTAGGCAATCCTTTTCTCTAAATTGCCATCTCATATAACTTTGCCTATTTTTAAAAAATGAAGACTTTATTTTTTAGAGTAGTTTAATGTTCATAGCAAAATTGAAGGGAAGGTACAAAGGTTTCTCATATACCACACATTCATTATTAACACCCTACCCCCAGTAAAACTGGTACATTTGTTACAATTGATGAACCTACACCAATCCTACATTATCATCCAACATCCATAGTTTCCATTATGGTTCACATTTGGTGTTGTATATTCTATGGGTTTGGACAAATGTGTAACAACATGTATCTATCACTAGTCTAAAAATCCTCTGTGCTCCACTTACTCATCTTTCCCTCTCCCCACCAAAGAAAACCCTTTGCCAATTTTTTTTTATTGAACTATTTCTTTCTCTTTCTCTCTTTAATTTTAGACAATCATTATATACTATGAAAACCCCTTGTCAGCTATATGTATTATAAATATTTTCTTTCAGTATGTTTTACCTTAACTTTATTTATAATAACTTTTTATAAAGGGGTTTAATATTTTATTTTATTTTATTTATTATTTTTTAAAATATATCTTTATTGATTTCAGAGAGAGGAAGGGAGAGGGACAGAGAGGGATAGAAACATCAATGATGAGCAAGTCATTGATCGGTTGTGAGCCTGCAACTCGGGCATGTACCCTGACCGGGAATCGAACCTGGATCGCCTGGATCCTAGGTCGACGCTCAACCGCTGAGCCACGCCCGGCCGGGCAAAGGGGTTTAATATTTTAAAGGAGTCAAATTTATCAATTCTTTCCGATTGCTTTTGTATATGTTTAAGAACTCGTCTCCTTCAGGTCTTAAGGACATTCTTTTATGCTATCTTCTAAATTTTTTAAAAGCTGCTCTACAAATTTAGTTTTTAATCCAGTCTGGAAAATGAGGTAAGAATTACATTTTAGCTTTTTTCATACAGATAACTAATTTTTCCACCACCATTTTAATACCCCACTGATCAGTAATGCAACTCCTGACAACTATTAAGTTTCCCTGTATTCATGGAACTGAGCTCTGTATTCTATCCACTGGATACCTTGTCTATATCTGTGCCCAAATCACATTGTATTAACTATTATAATTTTATAAAAAGTACTGTTCTCTTCCCCACCTTGTTCTTCTTTAAAGGTATTTTGGCTATTCTGTCCTTTACCATATGAATGTTAAGGGCTCTTGTCAAGTTCTATATAAAACTCTGATGATATTTTAAATGGAATGAGATTTTAAATTGAATTTATAAATTAACTTGGAGACAATCACCATCTTTATTATAGTGAGTCTTACAATTCCCAAACATGAGTGTTATTCAGGACTTCTCCATTTACTTGAGACTTCTATTACTTCATTATTGAATGCTTTATTTTTTTCTAATTATCTTGCACATCTCTTTTTTTTTTTTTTAGAAAGTTTTTTTGTTTTGTTTTAAATATATCTTTATTGATTTCAGAGAGAGGAAAGGAGAGGGAGAGAGAGAGATAGAAACATCAATGGTGAGAGAGACATTGGTCAAGTCCACAGCCCGGGCATGTGCCCTGACCAGTAATTGAACCCCGATCGCCTGGATCCTAGGTCGACGCTCAACAGCTGAGCCACGCCCAGCTGGGCATATCTTGCACATCTTTGTTGGATTTATCCTTAGATAAACTATAGATTTTGTAGTCACTGCACAAACTATTTTTTATATTGCTTTTCTAATGGATTATTAGAAATGTTATAGATTATGCTGAGCTCATATCCAAAAATCTAGACTCAACTTTCAAATTAGTTTTAGATTTTTATATTGGTTCATTACTGGAAATACTGTAACTTCTTAGGTTATTAAATATGCCTTTTGTCTTTTTTTCCAATTCTTGTACTTTTATGTTTTTATCCATCTATTAAATTGCCTAGAACCTCTAGTACATTGTTGAATAGAAGTGGTGACATGAAATACATTTAATTTTGTCCCTGACTTTAATGAGAATGCCTCTAAGGCAGGGGTGGGGAACATCTGGCCCAAGGGCAGTATATGGCGTGAGAAATCATTTGGTCTGGCCCTGCCAAGGCAACAGCAGGTCAGACTCAAAATTCAATCAACCTAGGAGCTTTTTTCATAGCTAATTTTTAAGTTGACAATTTTATATGGCCGGTAAATGATGTTATAAATATTCAAATGGCCCTTGGCAGAAAAAAGGTTCCTCATCCCTGCTCCAAAGTCTCATCAATAAAAACATTACTTAGATTTTGAGTATTAGGTAAAGAACCTTCTCTTGTATTCCTAGTTGGCTAAGGTGTTTCAAAATCATGACAGATGTTGATATTTTAATCAAATGATTTTTCTGGAATTACTGAAATAATCATAAAAATTTTCTTAATCTCTTAATGTAGTATATTATATCAAAATATTTTGGAATCCCTTCTAAAACCATCCTTCCATTCCTGAGATGAACCCAACCTGAACATAAACACTGCTGAATTTGATTTGCTATTTTATTTAGAATGTTTTGCCTCTGTGCTCGTAAAATGAGTCTATAGTTTTCTTATATTTTCCCTGGTCTCAAGAGTACACTAGGTTTAAAGCTGAGCTTGTGGCTTTTTCCCTTGTCCAATTCCCTGAAATAATGTGTATAAATTGGAGATTATCTGTACCTTAAAGATACACTCAGCTGTAAAATCATCAGTACGTGGTGTCTTCTTCATGGGGAAGAAAGTCCTTTCTGACTACTGCTTTAGTTCATCAATGTATTAGGCTAATTATGCTGTCCAAGTTTTTATTCAGTTAATTTTTGTGATTTTTTAAATATAATTTTTATCTAAATATTTAAATTTTGGACATAAATTTGTTCACAGTAATCATTTATGGTTTAAAAACTGTGTGTGCAGTAAGCCCCTTATTTCAATGCTAATAATATAAATCTGTGCCTTTTTTCTTTCTTGAGTCCTCTCATAATTTTTTAAGTTTTTTTCAAGTTATTAGTTTTCGGTTCTGTTTATCTCCTCTACTGTTCCTTTATTTTTTACTTAATTAATTCCTAGTTTTGAAATTATTTCTTTTATTTTACATTTCTTGAATTCATTTTATATTCTTTTTCTAGCTTCTTAATCCAATCACTAGTTTATTAATATACTTTTTCTTAATAAAGGTGTTTCATGCTACAAATTCACCTCTATGCACCAGAACTGTAGCTGATTATGTATTATGTGTTTAGTGCTAAATGTAATCTCTGCTGTGATCTCTTCTTCAACCTTCCTATATTATTTAAGGTTCCAGCTTTATTTTCCAACAATGACGCAAACCCTTGCCTCCAGGTCTGCCAGCTACCTTTCTTTTGGTTAACATATCCATTGTTGTATCTTTCCCCACCCTTTATTATACACCTTTTATGTTTTTTAGACTCTTTTCTGGTAAGAACTGTATAGCTGGCCTAAAAAAATCCAATCTGAATATTTTTGTCTGTTAGAAGTTCAGACCAGAGTATTGACCAACTACTCTCATAGGCCAAATCTGACCTGAAATTTGTTTTTGTATGGCTTGCATGATAAGAATGGTTTTCAAGTTTTTCAAGGAAAAATGCAGAAACTGTATGTGGCTCACAACACCTAAAATGTTTATCTGATCCTTTAGAGAAAAAAGCTGGCAACTCCTGGTTTAATCCACTTGTGGTTTTTGTGATTATTGATATGTTACAAACATATCAATAATCACAAATTATTGTACTTTTATTGTTAACATTTGTACTTTTATTGTTAACATTTGTACTTTTAAATTATTGTTAACATTTGTACTTTTAATTTCTTATTATTTACAAATTTCTCCTTTTCTGTCTTCTATTGGATTAATAAGGTTTTTGATCCTCTTGTTTTGTCTTTCCACTTGTTTGGAAGCTATAGATTATATTCTTTTGATGATTACCACAGTATATTTTTTAAGCAAAGTCTAAAGTTGTTCAGAGTTTTAACCTCCTCCCACTGAATACTTCCTATAATTTAGAGCTTCAGCATTATTTTTTATAACACCAAAAACTTTTCTAATAGTCAGTAGCTGATATACCATCTTTTAATTTCTATCAACATCTGTGCTCACTGTTATTGTGTATTCCACACTTTTCCTCTGGGTTCATTTTTTAAAAGGTTACCCTAAATCTTTCTAATTATGAAAACGTCTATTTATGCATTTTAATAGTTTTTCTGAGGATAAAATTCTAGACCAAGAATTAATTTCTCTCAGGTCATGAAGACAATACTGTCTTCTCCCATCCACTGTAATAATGACAAGTCTGCTGTCAGTCTTGAGTGCTCCTTTGTATGGAATCTGCCTTCCATCTCTGATAGCCTTTAATATTTTTCTCTTTATTCTTGATATTCTTCAGTTTCTCTATGTTGTACACTTATTTTTATTCATCCTACTTGTGACTAGTGTACGTTTAATCTGAGGACTCATGCTACCCTACAATTCTAGGAAATCTCAGCTCCTCTTTCTTCAAATACTATTCTTCCATTCTCCTTGTTTGTCACTCTTACTAGGCATATATTGGGGAACTTGTGCCACTCCCTATTAAAATCCCTACTACTGGCACAACGTTGTGCTAATATTTCTCCATCATTCAAAATAAAAATTAAGATAAGTATAAATGCTGAAGTGCTTAACTATTATTCTATTAGAGCAAATCCTAGGTCAAAACTATATTGAGGCACATTAATTAAACCAGGAGCATTTAAATGATAAGATTACTGCAAAATCCCACTTATTACACCGTAGGACTAAAAATAAAATCATACATAGATTTTAATAAACTAAAAATCATAAAAATTTTTGAAATCTGAAATATATGTGAAAATAACATTACTATCCAAGACTATGATTTCAAACTAGTTATGAGAATTCCCTACTTTTTGAATCCTGAAGTCATTAAAAAGGGATCAATCCAGCAAAAGGATATATAACCCTGATAAACATATATGCACCCAATACAGAAGCACATAAATTTATAAAAACACTTCTAGAGGACTTTAAGGAAGAAATCGACAGAAAAACAGTCACACTCAGGTACTTTAACACCCCACTGTCTTCACTGGATAGGTCTTCCAGACAGAAAAATCAACAAGGAAACAGTGACCTTAAATGACACACGAGATCAGATGGACTTAATCTACATTTACAGAACATTCAACCCCAAAGCTGAAGAATATATTCTTCTCGAGTGCACATGGGATGTTCCCAAAGATAGACGACATGTTAGGACACAAAATAAGTCTCTATAAGTTCGAGAAGATTGAAATCATATCAAGCATCTTCTCGGATCACAGTGGCTTGAAATTAGAAATCAACTACAATAAAAAAACTAAAGACATTTAAACACCTGGAGACTGAAAAGTGTGTTTTTAAACAATGAATGGGTTACCAAAGAGGTTAAGAAAGAAATAAAAAACTTCCTGGAAACAAATGGAAATGAACACACAACTCCAAATCTATGGAACACGATGAAAGCAGTCCTGAGAAGTTCATAGCACTATAAGCCTACCTCAAAAAAACAGGAAAAACTTCTAATAGACTCTTTAACCCTACAACTTAAAAATTTAGAAAGAGAACAACAAGAAAAGTCCAGAGTAAGTAGAAGAAAAGAAATAATAAAGATCAGAACAGAAATAAATGACATAGAGACTAAAAAAACAATATGAAAGATCAATGAAAACAAGAGCTGGTTCTCTGAAAAGATAAACAAGATTGATGAACCTTTTTTAGCCAGACTCATCAAGAAACAAAGAGAGAGGACCCAAATAAACAAAATTAGAGACTAAAGAGGTGAAATAACAACTGAACCAACAGAAATACAAAGGATTGTAAGGGAATACTATGAATAACTATATGACAGGAAGCTGGACAACCTGGATGAAATGGATAAATTCCTAGAGAAATACAAACTTTCAAAACTCAATCAGGAAAATCCAGAAAGTCCAAATATGCCATTAACTGCTGATTAAGTTGAAGCAGTAATCAAAGGGTTCCCAGCAGACAAAAGCCCTGGCCTGGATGGCTTCACAGGGGAGTTTTACTAAACATTCAAAGAAGAATTAACACCTATCGTCCTAAAACTATTTCAAAAAATCCAAGACGAAAAAATACTTCCAATCTCTTTTTACGAAGCCAGCTTTAAGCCTAATTCCAAAACCAGATAAAGACACTACAAAGAAAGAGAATTACAGGTCAAAATCCCTGATGAACATAGATGCTAAAATCCTCAACAAAATATTAGCAAATTGGACCCAGAAATATATTAAAAAGATCATACACCATGACCAAGTGGGATTTATTCCAGGGATGCAAGGCTGGTACAATATTTGCAAATCAATAAATGTGATACATCACATAAAAAAACTGAAAGATTAAAATCACATGATCATATCAATAGAGGCAGAAAAAAGCATTTGATAAAATCCAACACCCATAAAAGCTCTCAGCAAAGTGGAAATAGAGGGATCATAACTCAATATAATAAAGGCCATATATGACAAACCTACAGCAACATCATACTCCATGGGCAAAAACTAAAACCATTTCCTCTAAGAACAGGAACAAGACAGGGGTATCCACTTTCACCACTCTTATTCAACATAATACTGGAAGTCCTAGCCTCAGTGATCAGACAAGAAAAAAGAATAAAAGGCATTCAAACTGGAAAGGAGGAAACAAAACTGTCATTATTTGCAGATGACATGATATAGGACATAGAGAATACTAAAGACTCCACCAAAAAACTACTAGATTTAATAAATGAATTCAGCAAGGTAGCAGGATACAAAATTAACACCCAGAAATCCATGGCATTTTCATACACAAATAATAAACTCTAGGAAACAGAAACTAAAAAAACAATCCCATTTACCACTGCAACTAAAAAAATTAGATACTTAGGAATAAACTTAACCAAAGATGTAAAAGACCTTCACTCGGAAAACTACAGGACACTGGAAAAAGAAATAGAGGAAGATACAAACAAATGAAAAAATATACCATGTTCATGGGTTGGAGGAATTAACCATTAAAATGTTCATACTACCCAAAGCAATCTATAAATTCAATGCAATCTCTATTAAAATATCAACAGCATATTTCACAGATCTAGAACAAACACTTCAAAAATTTATATAGAACCAAAAAACACCTCGAACAGCCATGGCAATCCTGAGAAAGAAGAACAAAGTTGAAGGGATCACAATACCAGATATCAAGTTTTATTACAAAGCTACTGTAATCAAAACAGCCTGGTACTGGCACAAGAACAGACATATTGGTCAGTGGAACAGAGAAGATAACCCAGAAATTGACCCATTCCATTATGGTCAATTAATATTTGATAAAGGAGGCCAGAATATACAATGGAGTAAAGACAGTCTTTTCTGTAAGTGGTGCTGGAAAAATTGGACAGGTACATGCAAAAAAATGAAGCTAGACCACCAACTCACACCATACACAAAAGTAAATTCAAAATGGATAAAAGACTTAAATGTAAGACATGAAACCATAAAAATCCTAGAGGAAAACATAGGCAGTAAAATCTTAGGCCTCTCTCATAGCAATATGTTTGCTAATACATCTCCTAGGGAAAGAGAAACTAAGGAGAAAATAAACAAATGGGACTGCATCAAAATAAAAAGTTTCTGCACAGCAAAAGAAACCATCAACAAAACGAATACGAAAAGGGAGCCTACTGTATGGGAAAACATATTTGCCAAGGACACATCAGATAAAGGGTTAATATCCAAAATATATAAGGAACTTATACAACTTAACAAAAGGAAGACAAACAATCCAATTAAAAAATGGGCAAAGAACCTAAATAGACAGTCCTGCAAAGAGGACATACAAATGGCTAAGAGACATATGAAAAAATGCTCAATGTTGCTAATCATCAGAGAGATGCAAATTAAAACTACAATGAGGTATCACTTCACACCTGTCAGAATGACTACCATCAACAAGTCAACAAACTACAAGTGCTGGCGAGGGTGTGGAGAAAAGTGTACCCTAGAACACTGCTGGTGAGAATGCAGACTGGTGCAGTCACTATAGAAAACATTATGGAGTTTCTTCAAAAGATTAAAAATTGATCTGCCATTTGACCCAGTGGTCCCACTTCCAGGAATATATCCTAAGGAACCCCAAACACCAATCACAAAGAACTTATGCACTCCTATGTTTATAGAAGCACAATTTACAATAGCTAAGACTTGGAAACAGCCCAAGTGCCCATCAGTAGATGGGTGGATAAAAAAGCTGTGGCACATTTACACCATGGAATACTATATAGCTATAAAGAGGAAGGACCTTTTAGCCTTTGGCACAGCATGGAGGGAACTAGAAAGTATTATGCTAAGTGAGATAAGCCAGTCAGAGAAAGACAAGTACCACATGATCTCACTTATATGTGGAATATAATAAACAAAATAAACTGATGAACAAAGTGGATCCAGAGACACACAAGCATGGAACAAACTGAGGGGTGTCAGAGAGAAGACGGGGAGAGGTGTGTGGATGAGGAGAGATTAATCAGGGAACTTGTAGGTTTATGGGCATAGCCCATGGATATGGACATTGGTGTGGGGAGGGCCTGGGGGTGGGATGGATGTAGGCTGGAGAGGATCAGTGGGGTTAAAAAGGGGACATCTGTAATGGTCTCAACAATAAAGATAAGGAAACATTAAAAAAAAAAAAAAGAATAACTGTGGTAGTTATAATCAACTCAGTTGAACAAATAAAAAAATATTGTATAAAAAAGCAACAAAAAACAAAAAACTTGACACATACTTACAGTACAGCAGCATGGGCATATATCATTCTATTGTGTATATACATGTATATTACAATCCTGCAGTAAAATGTCACCCTCCAGTAGCCCTTATTTGCTTAAGTTTTCAACGATTATCTCATAACAATTTTCTGCACAACAATTATCACTATCTGATATATTGTTTGTCTTTTTCCTCTAAAATATCAACTCCAGCCCGGCCGGGCATGGCTCAGCGGTTGAGTGTTGACCTAGGATCCAGGTGATCAGGGTTTGATTCCTGGTCAGGGCACATGCCCGGGTTGCGGGCTAGGCAGCTGATCAATGACTCTCTCATCACTGATGTTTCTCTCTCTCTCTCCCTCTCCTTTCCTCTCTTTGAAATCAATAAAGGTATATTAAAAAAAAAAAAAAAGTCAATTCCATGAAATTGGAGGTTTAGTCTTTTTTGGTCATTACTGTATCACTGTAACATTGTCTTGCATATAGTACTTAAATATTCACAGTGTGAGCTCACATATTTTCATATGTTCCAGATCTTAATTTGAGTTAAAATAAACAAGACACTTCAATAAAAATATGCCAAATAGGAGCATTGTAGGTCTGATGTGGGTCCAGATGGATAATAGAGATTGAGGAGTGGAGTGTGTTACTAAAGATGGTAACAATGCTACCAGTTAGAGGATGCAAACAGTGCATTTGTTGTGGTCACAGATTTGATTAATTGCAGAAAGATAGAATAAGAAAGCTAGCCAAAAGGTTGAGAGTTATTAACATATTCAGGATTAAGTCTGGATGCTTAGCTAGAAGCATATGAAAAATCTGGTAGATTGCTACTCTAATGGAACCACAGTACATAGGGTACATCCTTCGACAGATCCCAATTACATCCAAACTCCTTAGTATGGGAAAGTCCTTCATGTTCTGGTCTCTACAGTGAGCCTCTCTATAATCCTTGATTGTTCTACTCCCTCCTCCATCCATCGTGAGCTAGTCATACTTTTCTGAACTAGATCTTATTTCTCACAGGCTTTGGCCTGTTCCTTTTCTCCTGCATGGGCTATTGCTTCCCCTTAAGTCTCCTGCCTCTCTTACTTTTCCTTCAGGTCTATTCCTAAACCTGAGCACTCATGGGAAGTGTTTTCTCCTCCCCTAGATCAGGTAGAACACTTTTCTGATGTATCCCCATCCTATCCCTGTCTAGTATTTATCATACAGTTTTAAAATTGCCACTTTAAAAAAAATTATTATTGAAAGTATTACAGATGTTCCCCTTTTTCCCCTATTGATCCCCTCCACCCAGCATCCACCCCAGGCCCCACATCCCCAGGCCACACTATTGTCTGTGTCCATAGGTTATGTATACATGCATATAAGTTCTTTGATTAATCTCTCCCCCACTGCCCACTCCTGCCTTCCCTCTGAAACTTGTTAGGCTGCTATATGGTTCTCTGTCTCTATCTGTTTTGTCCATCTGTTTACTTTGTTCATCAGATTCCAGATATGAGTGAGATCATGTGATATTTTAATTTCTCTGAATGACTTATTTCACTTAGCAAAATGCTCTCTAGGTCCATCCATACTGTCCCAAAGGGTAAGAGATCCTTCTTTCTTAGAGCTGCATAGTATTCCATGATATAAATGTACCACAGCTTTTTTATCCACTCATCTACTGATGGGCACTTCGACTGTTTCCAGATCTTAGCTATTGTAAATTATGCTGCTATGAACATGGGGATGCATAGATTCTTTATAATTGATGTTTCTGGTTTCTTAGGATATATTCCTAGAAGTGGGATCACTGAATCAAATGGAAGATCCATTTATAATTTCTTGAGGAAACTCCATACTGTTTTCCATTAGTGGCTGCACCAGTCAGCAGTGTACCAGGGTTCTCTTTTCTCCACATCCTCACCAGCACTTGTCATTTGATGATTTGTTGATGGTAGCCATTCAGACAGGTGTGAGATGATATCTCATTGTTTTAATTTGCATCTCTCTGATGATTAAGTGACTCTGAACATTTTTTCATATATTTCTTGGCCATCTCTATTTCTACTTTGGAGGAGTGTCTATTTAGGTCCTTTGCCCATTTTTAAATTAGATTGTCTTCTTTTTGTTAAGTTGTATGAGTTCCTTACATATTTTGGATATTAACCTTTTATCAGATGTATCATTGGCAAATATGTTCTCCCACAGAGTGGGCTCCCTTTTCATTTTGTTGATGGTGTCTTTCGCTATGCAGAAGCTTTTTATTTTGATGTAGTCCCACTTGTTTATTTTCTCCTTTGTTTCTCTTGCCCAAAGAGATGTATCGGCAAACATATTGCTATGAAAGATGTCTGAGATATTGCTGCCTACGTTTTCTTCTAGGATTTTTATGGTTTCACATCTTACATTTAAGTCTTTTATCCATTTCGAGTTTATTTTTGTGTATGGTATGAGTTGGTGTTCTAGCTTCATTTTTTTGCATGTAACTGTCGAATTTTTCCAACACCATTTATTGAAGAGACTGTCTTTATTCCATTGTATGCTCTTGCCTCCTTTGTCAAATATTAATTGAGCATAAAGGCTTAGTTTGATTTCTGGGTACTCTGCTCTGTTCCATTGATCCATATGCCTGTTTTTGTGCCAGTACCAGGCTGTTTTGATTTCAGAGAATTTGTAGTATAACTTGATATTTGGTATTGTGATTCCCCCAACTTTGTACTTCTTTCTCAAGATTGCCATGGTTATTTGGGGTCTTTTTTGGTTCCATGTAAATTTTTGGAGTGTTTATTCTAGATCTGTGACATATGCCATTGGTATTTTAATAGGGATTGCATTGAATTTATAGATTGCTTTGGGTAGTATGTATATTTTAATGGTTATTTCTTCCAGTCCATGAACTCAGTATATTCTTTCACTTGTTTATATTGTCCTCTATTTCTTTTTTCAGCGTCCTGTAGTTTTCTGGGTACAGGTCTTTTAACACCTTGGTTAAGTGTATTTCTAAGTATCCTAATTTTTTTGTTGCAATGGTAAATGGGATTTTTTAGTTTCCCTTTCTTTCTGTGAGTTAACTATTGGTGTATAAAAATACCATCAACTTCTGGGTGGTAATTTTGTATTCTGCTACATTGCCAAATTCATTTATTAAATCTAGTAGTTTTTTGGTGGTCTTTAGGGTTTTCTATGTATAATAGCATGCCATCTGCAAAGAAGGATAGTTTTACTCCCTCTTTTCCAAGTTGAATGCTTTCACTGTTTCTTCTTGTCTCACTGCTGTGGATTGGACTTCCAGTACTATGTTGAATAAGAGCGGTGACAATTGGACATCTGTCTTTTTCCTTACCTGTTCTTAGGAGAAATTGTTTTAGCTTTTGTCCATTGAGTATGTTGACTGTAGGTTTGTCATATATGGCCTTTATTATGTTGAGGTATGATCCCTCTATTACCACTTTGCTGAGAGTTTTAATCAAAAGTGGGTGTTGGCCGTAGCAGGTTTGGATCAGTGGTTAGAGTATCAGCCTCCTGACTGAAGGGCCCCAAGTGTGATTCCGGCCAAGGGCATCTACCTCCATTGCAGGCTCGATCCCTGGCCCTGGTTGGGGTATGTGCCCGAGGCAACCAATTGATGTCTCTCTTTCACATCGATGTTTCTCTCTCTCTACCTTCTAGTCTCTTTAAAAAGCAATGGAAAAAATATCATTGGTGAGAATTAAAAAGAAGCGGTGTTGGATTTTGTCAAATACCTTTTCTGAATCTATCGATATTATTATGTGATTTTTGTCTTTCAGTTTGTTTATGTGATGTATAACATTTATCGACTTGTGACTATTATACTAGTCTTGCATCCCTGGAATAAATCCCACTTGGTCATGGTGTATGATCTTTTTAATATATTGCTAGATCCAATTTGCTAATATTTTGTAAAGGATTTTAGCATCTATATTCATCAGGGATATTGGCCTGTGATTCTCCTTCTTTGTAGTGTCTTTACCTGCTTTTGGAATTAGGCTTAATGCTGGCCTCGTAAAAAGAGTTTGAAGTGTTCCTTCTTCTCAGAGTTTTTGGAATAATTTGAGGAGGGAAGATGTTAGTTCTCCTTTGACTGTTTGGTAAAACTCCCCTGTGAAGACATCTGGGCCAGGGCTCCTGTGTGCTGGGAGCCTTTTGATTACTGCTTCAACTTCATCAGCAGGTATTGGCCTATTCAGGTATTCTGACTCTTCCTGATTGAGTTTTGGAAGGTTGTATTTTTGTAGGAATTTGTCCATTTCATCCAGGTTGTCCAGCTTGATGGCATATAGTTGTTCGTAGTATTTTCTTAAAGTCCTTTGTATTTATGTAGTGTCAGTCGTTACTTCATCTCTCATTTCTGACTGTTTATCTGGGCCCTCTGTTTCTTGACAAATCTGGCTAAAGGTTCATCAATCTTGTTTATCTTTTCAAAGAATCCGCTCCTGGTTTCACTGATCTTTTGTAGTGTGTGTTTTTTTAGTCTCTATGTCATTTATTTCCACTCTGATCTTTACTATTTCCTTCCTTCTACTTACTCTGGGCTTTTCATATTCTTTCTAAGTCTTCATGATGAAGAGTTAGATAGTTTATTAGAAGTTTTTGGTTTCTGAGGTAGGCATGTAGTGCTATGAACATCCCTTTCAGGACTGCTTTCATTGTATCCCATAGATTTGGGGTTGTTGTGTGTTCATTTTCTTTTTGTTTCCAAGAATTTTTTATTTCTTCCTTGATCTCTTTGGTAACACATTCATTGTTTAATAACATGATAGTTAGCCTCTATGTGTATGAATGTTTTTCAGTTTTTTATTGTAGTTGATTTCTAATTTCATGTCATTGTGATCCAAGAAGATGCTTGATAAGATTACAATATTCTTGAACTTGCAGAGACTTGTTTTGTGTTCTAACATGTGGTCTACCTTTCAGAATGTCCAATGTGTACTTGTGAAGAATGTATCTTCTGCCACTTTGGGATGTAAATGTCAATTATTTCCATCTGATTTAGTGTGTCATTTAGGATCCTTGTGTCCTTGTTGATTTTTTTGTCTATCTGGTCTATCCAGTGATGTCAGTGGGATGTTAAATTTTCCTACTATAATTGTATTGCTGTCAATCTCTCCCTTAAAGTCCTCCAGAAGTTTTTTTATATATTTGGATGTCCTATATTGGGTGCATATATATTCTCCAGGGTTATATCCCCTTGTTGGATCAACCCCTTAGTATTATGTAGTGACTTTCAATACCTCTTGTTATGGCTTTCATTTTGAAGTCTATTTTGTCAGATATGAGTATTGCTACCCCAGTTTGTTTGTTTCATTTTCATTTGCATGGAAAAATTTTTCAAGCACTTCACTTTCATCCTGTGTGAGTCCTTTGTTCTGAGGATATTCTTCTGTAGACAGCATATATCTGGGTCATGTTTTCTTATCCACTCAGCTACCCTATGTCTTTTGATTGGAGCATTTAAGCCATTTACATTAAAGGTTATTATTGATAGGTACTTATTTATTGCCATTCTTCCTTTACGTCTGTGTTACTCTCGGTCTCTATATTTCTTCTTCATCTTAAACCAGCCCCTTTAGCATGTCTTGCAGTGCTGGTTTGGTAGTAATAAACTCCTTTAGCCTTTTTTTGTCTGCAAAGCTCTTTATTTCACCTTCAGTTTTGAATGATAGCCTTGCTGGATAGAGTAGTCTTGGATTCATTCCCTTTTCATTACTTTGAATACTTCATGCCACTCCCTTCTGGCCTGAAGTGTTTCCACTGAGTAATCAGCTGTCAGTCTAATGGGAGTTCCCTTGTAGGTAACTTTCTCTCTGCTTTTAATATTCTTTCTTTATCTTTAATGTCTGCCATTTTACTTAGAATGTGTCTAGGTGTGGGTCTTTTAGGGTCCATTTTGATTGGGACTCTCTGTGTTTCCTGAATTCAGTGACTTTTTCCTTCACCAGGTTATGGAAGTTTCCTGTCGTTACTTCTTCAAACAAGTTCTCTAATAATGGCTTAGATTCCTCTCCTTTGGCACCCCTATGATGCGGATGTTGTTACATTTCAAGTTGTCCCAAAGATCCCATAAACTGTCCTGCTTTTAAATTATGTTTTTCTAATTGCTGCTCTGATTGGGTGGTGTGTTTTTTTTCTACTTCGTCTTCTACTTTGCTGATTTGGTCAGCTTCTTCTAATCTACTGTTGATTCCCTTCAGTGTATTCATTATTTCAGCTATGTCATTCTTCATTTCCAATTGATTCTTATTCAAGCTTATGAAGTTCTCATTAAGTTGCTTGTAATTCTCACTAAGTTGTTTGAGTATCCTTATAACCATTATTTTGAACTATATACCTGATAAATTGCTTACCTCCATTTCATTTAGTTATTTTTCTGGTAATTTCTCCTTTTCTTTCATTTGGGTGTTGTTTCTTTGCCTTGCCATTTTATTGTTCAGGCTGTCCAGGGGTACCAGGTCAAGGCTGCAGGGCATGAACAGGGCCTTGTTTCCAGTAGTCCTGGGGCACTGGGTCAGGCAACCAGGTCCTGATGGCAGGCCTATGTGTCTGGGAGGTGTTGGGTCATGATGGCAGGACCAGGTGCACTACGTAAAGGCTGTAGGCCAGGTAGGCAAGCAGGCAGGTTGCACTGTGTCAAGGAATCAGGGAGTTAGGAAGGCAGGCAGGCAGGCTGTGAATGCTCAGTCAGGAAGGTAGGCAAGGCCAGCAGGCAGGTCTTGCACCATGTCCAGGAGGTACAGCAGGCAGGCCAGCAGGCCATTTGGTGCCGGTCAAGGAGGCAGGCAGGCAGGCTGGCTGGCTGTGCAACCCCTTCAAGGAGGCAAGCAGGCATGGAGGCAGGCAGATGGGCCTTGTGTCCGCATCAAAGAGGTAGGCAGGCAGGCTGGCCATGTGTGCCAGATCAATGAAGGGTGCTTTTGTCTGGGGGCACTAGTTCAGGCATGCAGAGTCACCACATCAGGCCAGTTAGGGTAGGGTTGGGTCTTCACCTGCAGGGTCCGTGCCCCCATCCATGACCTCAGGGTGCTGGGTCGGGGCTTGAAATTGCCACTTTTCATGGTCATCTCCCCAACCAAGCAGTATGATCCTCAAAAACAGTCTCGGTTATGTTCACAGATGTATCCCAGCACCTAGCACAACAGCTGACACATAGGGGATATTCAGTAAATGGTTATTGAATAAATGAGTAAACAAGTGACAGACGAATGAATGTGAATAGATCCAAGAAGGCAGCTGAGTCATAGGCTGCCTAAAGAGGCATGATTATTCAGTTGGTTAAATTTCCAACCCACAGGGAAGGGTATGTGTTTGATTCAGGAGTTAGGGGAGACCAGAAGGCCTTGGTATCATGGCTTAGTTCTGTTAAGCAATGCTCAGACAAAGGCAGGTTAAGACTATGCCAGGGTAAAACCATCAAGTAGTTGGTCTATGGAAAGTCCAGCTTTCCCTTTCTGATGCTTTCACCAACCCCTGCTGTGGCAGTCCCTTGTTTAATTTGACTCGAGACAACAAATCCTCTCCTACTTTTTCTCCTTTCTACAATACCAGCTCTCTAGACATCTTATATGTGAAATCTTAGGCACTAACTGGTGATGAAGGAGCTATAGATATTTAACTGCAGGGTGTTCTCAGAAACTCTGGCATTATAGCCCACAAGAAGCTACTCACTCTGCAACCAGTTAGATGGTTGTGGGATTCATCAATCATTAAGTGGAGAACCAGAGAGCCTCCTAGGAGGACACACCAGCCTGAGAAAGTCACCGAGGTGTTAAAGAAGTAGTACCTGCTCTAATTTCAATAGGTTGGATCCACTCTTTTAATAAAGCTCAAATCATATGTATACATTTCCCACTAACTGGAATCTATTATTTCTCTTTTGAGCCAGATGGTCTCTGGGCCTTTTTTCCTACAGTGAAAGGGAAACCTTGAAATTATATCTTTTCAATCCTACATCCTCAGAAATCTATATTGATACTTTAATAAAGGGACTCATTTATCCTTGAAGAACCTCTCTGTGAAAAAAGTATGTTTGAGTATACTAATGCACTTGTAATAAATATATACAGCTGTACAACAGAGTAAGAGTCTGGTAGCCTGTTATTTACAGTAATTGTAGACTGTGAGTGGACATTTTAAGGAGAAGCTTACAAGTTAGTTATATTTTCTGGTAGTAATTACCTCCCACAAGCATGACTCATGTCAGCAGTTTAAATGAGAGTTGGGTGTCCCAAAATCAATAGTCTCATAAATAAATCTCTGACAAATGCATAAGTGTTTAAATATTTCTCCCAATCTCAAAGACAGCTTTAAATGTGAGACTTTATGCATTAAAACATCTTTGGGATAAAGTAAAAACAAAAAAGCAAAAACAAAGATCATGGAAATCTCTATACACTGGGGGAAGTCACCGTCTCCTGGGAAGACAGACTCCAGCAACTGGAGTGTTAAATGTGTTCTCTTCAATCAAGGAGGGAAGGCTGCTATTTGCTCTAATGCAGCCCATTTGTTTTGTTTTTGAAATAACACTCATAGGGCAGACTTTTATGGTAACAGAGCAGTATTAATACTCTTGGGTGGGACTGCCTAGGAGTCCTGTAACAGAACATACAACTGAAAAAATGTGACTGTGTCAGCTAGGAATGCTGAAGAAAGAAAAATCCATGCCAGAAGGAGACACTCATTTTTTTTGGAATGCTCACTCAAAGACATTGTGTATCTCAATGAGCTCTGGCCTTTCAATCAGTGGAACATTTTTTTGACATAAAAAGAACCCATTGAAAGTATTAACAAAAATTTAGATGCTGACATCATCCACTCACTAGATTCATTATTTTGTGAGTCCTAAAGTTTTATTTGTGTCTGGTTAAAAATGGAAGCATATCAGAAGTCTCTGTTCTCTTCTCATTATATCCATGTATTATATTATATAAATCACCTACCTGAGTTTAAGGGTAAAATCTATAGTTAGAATTCTAATATCTGTATTTAAAATACATACAGTTCTCTATTCCTGTTCAAAATAGCCATTAGTAGCAATTTATCACTGAATCCTATAGAATGTTCAGTGTCAAAAAAGAAATGCTTCTATTGAAAATTCTTTCTCAGTATTTTTCTGAATTTGATATCTATTTTGCTCCTAGTTATTTCCATATCTTCAGCTGCTGCCATTGCATTCCCATCTTTTGAAAGGATCCAGAGTAATACAGGGTTCCTCTGTGGCTAAGGGGAAAAATGCCTGCCAAGCATGTTGAAGTTCTGGTGAAGGTCACTAACTACTACAAAATGGATGAAGTGCAGTAAATAAGAATGTTGGTGAACACAGAAAAATAGCCAATGGCAATGGCATTTTGTGGAGAAATGTGATATATAATAACACTAGTACATCTAGACATCAAGGAACATAGTGAAATGCCTCCAAAGGGCATCCAGCAATTCTGTGGTTAGACAAGGACCAATTCAAAGCTTAGTGTCCCAAAATAATCATGACAAAAGCTGATACGGGTTGCATATATTAGAACCCCTGTGTACAGCTCAGAGTCACAGGCTAGAAACTTTCCACCTGGCTCTCATTAAAAATCTTTTGAACAAGAGGAGAACCAGGCCCACACAGTCTATTCTCTTGAATGCAAAATGATCACCTATAACCAACTTTCAGAGTCATAACTTGTCAAAAGATGGGGCAAACTCCCTCCACATATCCACTGAAGGTGCCTACAATGCCCGGGATATTATTTCTGGCCCAGGAAAAGTGTACGTTAAAGAAGGTGGAGAAGAGACAGAGGGGTAGTTTGGAGGAGGTCTGGACATGCCATTCACAAACCTTTTTTTTTTTTTTAACAAGAGTAACTTATAGCTAAGGAAGGAGCTCTGAAGAACCTTAATAAGCACCCTGAAGAAGAAAAGGTGCCTGAAGCAGATTAGAAATAACTGGGGCTAGGCTATAGGATGCTAACTGACCCTCCAATCTCCAGGCTTTTATGCCAGGAAATGAGAGAGGTCCCTTTTCCAAAGGTGGTAGCAAATCCTTTTGACTTTAAAAATAGAACCAATTTGCCTGTCTTTCCTCTTTAACTAAGGCAGGCTACTACACAGACATGTTAACCAGCTGGCAGCATTTCTTCATTAAGTTGATAGTTCCCTCCCTCTGTGCTTTATAATCTAGCTTTTTGTTACTTTGATACTAGTGGAAGCAAATTAAAAAGAAAAGAAAAACACGGCTTCAGGAATAAATGGGAGAGCTCTCTTTTACAAATATTGCTATGTTCCAGAATAGAAAACTGGGTAACTTATTCCAAAGTTATATCCTCTCGGGATCTCTTCCAGTTCATTTCACCAACTGTCCTGTGCTGTCTTTGCCTGGCTCTGTCCAGGGCTTGTTATACCCGGGCATGACCACCATGGGACCTGCTGGGTGCCACTGAGTCACATTCAAGCCTGAAGTGTGTGGAATGGACTCCCAGTGGGGTGAAACTTTAACCAATGACATAGGAGGTCCATTGGGCAAAATCTTCCCCTTTCCTCCCCTGGACTGACTGGCTTGAAATGCTGTTTATACATCTCAGAGGACAGTAGTGTGGGATCAAACAAGCAGTTGCACAGAGCAGCAGAGAGCTAGGTAACACCTTGTATTGGCTTTCTCTCCGTCCTTGCTTCACTACCCTTGTCCCTCAGAGTGCTTCCTGGGGTTGCACTCCCTAATAAGCTTAAGTCCTTTGTCTTGGTTTTTACTTTTCCTGAAAAGTTGGGGTAAAACACACTTTTCTAGGAAAAATATTCTGTAGTTCCCTTGGAAGAATAAGCCATCACAAATAGTGTTTAATTCTTTTATGAGCATAAAACATGATAAAGAACTAGCCTAATCAAACATTAACACATTATAAATGGCAATGAATAAATTAGTGTATGTTTCATGCAAAGAAAACTAGGCAGAAAATTCAGTTAAACAAAATAATTCAGAATTAGATGCATACCGTGTGTCTGGCACCATACTATGCCCTGTACACGAATTATCTCAATCCTCACAACAACAGCCCGGTTTAGTAGATAGTATCATTTACGTCATAATTTTCTAAATTAAACAACCTAAAGCCTAGAAACTTCTCCAGACTCACCCAACTAGTATGTTGCAGAAACAGAATTTGAGCTTTTTGATAATAGGAAAAATATAATAATAGAAAAATATTTAGTAATATTTATTTTAAAAATAAGTATATAAATTATATATACAATCTACAGATGATAAAATGTTAAAATGCATAGAAAAAAGATTAGAAGAAAATAAATAGGTGTTTCCAGATTGAAACTGAGGACAACTTTTTTCTATTTCTCTATAACTTTTTGTACTGTGGCAGAAACCATGCTACATGTTCACTAATCATTTCACTCTTGCTCTGGGTACACAAGAAGGCAACATTTTCAAACACCCTTTCATGTACGGTGGGTCATGAGACTCATTCTGGCCATTGGAATATGCGCAATAGTGGGTATGCCACTTCTAGACCTGGCCCTGGCTGACAACAGAGGATCTAGCAGATGACTCCAACATCCCAAAGGGCTCCAAGGCCCCAGACGGCAGTAGAGTCTCTAGATTAGGGATAGGGGACATCTGGGCTGCAGACCGTATACAGCCAGCAAAATTATTTGGTCTGGCCCTGCCAAGGCAACGACAGGGGGGACTCGACATTCAATAAATCTAGGAACTTTTTTCATAGCTAATTTTTAAGTTGATAATTTTGTATGGTCTGTGAGTGATGTTATAAATATCCAAATGGCCCTCCCATGGCAGAAAAAAGGTTCCCCACTTCTGCTCTAGATGAAAGAAAGTAGATCCCTAGTTGCTGCTAGAAGAAGAGCAACCAATAGGTAGGACCATGACATAAGTGAGAAATAAATATTTTGCGTTTATTTTTCAGTGAACCTACTGAGCTTCAGAATTGTTTGTATAACTGTCATTTTAATTATCTTAACAAATACATGTACTTTTCATGTTTTAAAAAAATTAATTCAAACACAATAAAGCTATGTTAGATTTTTGGCTCAACAATTTGAAATTTAGCCAGTGATTTTTTTTCTTAACTCCCTTGAAATTCTATGATCCCCATTCAAGGCATTAATAACAATGGCAGCAATAGCAACAACAATAAAAACTCACTCACTTCAGGTGTAGGTCTTTATGAATTTTGGTATTGTATATAGTCGTGTTACTATGATCAAGATCTAGAACATTTTTATTACCCCAAAAAGTTTCTTTGTGCCATTTTGTGATGATCACCTCCCCAGAACCCTTCCCCAGGCAACCACTAACCTGCTACACTATATTTTGCCTTTCCCAAAGTTTCATAAATATGGAATGACACAATAAGTAATCTTTTGTGATCAACTTCTTTTGCTTAACCTAATGGTTTTGAGATTCATCCATGTTGTTGCACATATCAATATTTTGATCTCTTCAATTGCTGAGTTCCCCATCTTGTCAGTACGGAGTTGTATACCCACTGACCAGTTAGAGGCTACATTCCCCAGGTGTGGCTGCAAAATTAAATTCACTCCAATGAGGTGGGCAGAAATAAAATATGCAAATTCAGAGTTACCTTCTTAACAGCAAGTTATACTGATTTTCTTCTTCGTGATGGCTGGAAAATGTGATGACTACAGCAATCATGGAAGCCACAAGTTTAGGGTGGCAGAACACCCCATTGCCCTGGATATACTCATCTATGGATTGCTACAGGGGAAATTAACACATATCTATCTTATTAGAGCCTCTGAGTTTTGGATCTCTTTGTTATAGCAGCTAAGTAATTAGCCTAACAAATGAACTCCCCAGGAAGCAGGGGTTATTTTTTATTAATTTTTGTAACCTCACCATGACTTAGCTTAGTGGTTTACACTGAATAAACTTTCAGTAGCTATTTACTGGGATGAATACTGAGTAAATGGATGGATGAATTCCATCTGTGTGCAATATTAGCCCTCAAAGAAATATTTTAAAACTTAAAATCCCATGTAATATTAATTTTTTTAATGATATCAAATGAAATATGTTCTGCCAGATTTGGCCTTGATACATCAGAATATGCCTGAAATTAAAGTTGGTAATGTAAAAAACACAGAAAATGGAATTGATACTGTTGTAATAACCTGGTTATTAATTAACATGAAAGGAGTAAAGGGAAGGCCAGATAATATAGGCAGGCCATTTGTGCTAGGAAGCTGCAGTTTAACATTCTCCAGGTCTGTTCCCCACAGATGGCTGGGGAAAGGGACTGGATAATAGATGCATGCCCAGTAAGGTCCGGGTGATGTGGAAAAGTGCTTGTCTATCGGTTACACCTGGAGCAGATCATTGGTCAGAATAGGCATGGCAAATGCAAAGGTGTGAAATCTGAGATACATAAGCTCCTGAACAAAGAGAGTTTCTTCTCTTGGCCCTCTTATCCTCCTGGCTCTCATTGCAGGGGGGATGCTTCCCTGCATTCACCCCCATGGCCCACAGCCATATGGACCCCACATACAATGGACTAATGGATTACAACTAGCCTGATGGACTCAACTCCATCATGGAACAAAAACTGTGGACACTGGCTTTGCTTTTAGCTCTGCTGAATCCCCAGCTGCAGATTTTCTAGGACTAGTTTAAGGGAAATGGGACTTTTGAAACCAAAGGATATAACTCTATGCAAATAAAAATCACTCATTCTCCTGTGTGAGTCTTAGAAAATTCCTTTTCTCAAGATATCATAAGAACCCCACTGTCGCTATCAACAGAGAAATTCCAACCATGCAATTCTCCAATAACAGAATGACTCTTAGAGAAAACACTTATACAATAATGCTTTATTTTTTTCAGTTTTTAAAGTACTGTATTATATACAGATTAATCATTTAAAGTAATTTTACATCCAAATTTATATTTTTTCCTTTCCAAGAAAAGTTACAACTTCCAAATCAGATTAAACACTGCTATAACAATTAACTGGAAATACGTGTTTCATAAAAGGCAACCACGATGAATCAAAGAGCTTGATCCCCCACTGAAACAAACCTGATTCCATGCTAACAAAATCTGGTCAAAACAATTTGTAAATATGTCCTACATTCATGGAAAAATTAGCTGTATGAAAAATATAATTACTTTAAAAATGTAATACCACTCAATAGCAATAGAACAAGTACTCAGATTAAATAATGGGCAGAGAAACGGAATAGATGTTTTTCGAAAGAAGATATACAAATGGCCAACAGATACCTGAAAAGAAGCTCAACATCCCTAATCATCAGGGAAATGCAAATCAAAACCACAGTGAGATACCACCTCACACCTGTCAGGAGGGCTATTATCAAAAGAAAAGTAATGTGTTGACAAGGATGCAGAGGAAAGGGAAGCCTGTGTACTGTTGGTGGTATTGTAAACTGGTGCAGCCACTATGGGGAACAGTACGGAAGTTCCTCAGAAAATTAAAAATAAAACTATAATATAATCCATTTATTCCACTTCTGGGTGTTTATCCAAAGAAAATGAATACATTAATAATAATAGCCAAAATATGAAAACAACCTAAGTGTCCACTGATGGATAAACAACAACAAAAAAGTGATATATGTGTAAAATGGAGTATTACTCACTCATGAAAAAGAATGAAATCTCACCATTTGAGACAGCATGGATGGACCTAGAGAGTATTTTGCTAAGTGAAATAAGTCAGATAGAAACACAAATATTGTATGATCTCACTTACATGTGTAATCCCCCCACCCCCAAACATCAAGCTCCTAGATACAGAGGACAGATTGGTGATTGCAAGAGGTGGAGGAGTGGGGGTTGGGCAAAGTGGGTGAAAGAGTACAGAGTTCCATTTGTAAAATCAATCAACCAATCAAGAAATGTAATGTACAAGCATGGTGACTATAGTTAATAATATTGTACTGCACATTTGAAAGTTCCTAGGAGGCTCAATCTTAAAAGTTTTCATCCCAAGAAAAAAATCTCTATGTAAGGTGATAGATGATAATTAGACTTATTGTGGTGATAATTTAGCAATATATACAAATATCAAATAATTACACCTAAAACTAATATATGTTTATCAATTTTACCTTAATAAAAAATAAATGTGTCAACAAACGTTTTTTAACTCATTGTCTAGTCATTGCAATTAAACACCTAGGTCAGATATTTTTATATGGTAAAAAAAAATCAACAGATATTTTACTAATATAATTTTTAAAAGGTTGTGTTGCTTATTCATAGCTAAACTAACTCTACTTTGATGTCAGTTCTGATGTTAATGCTTTAGTGAAAAGCCTTTTATATGCAAAACCAAAGAAATATAGAGTCTAGATGTCAATATGCAAAAATTGAATTCCAGGGCTTACGCTATTGTGAAGTGTCAATTTCTTGTTTATGCCAGAAGAGCTAAGCATTTGCCAGAGCATGTATCAGGAAATGCTACAAAGGGGTCCCACCACACCTCACCCCACTCAACTCTAAGGGTACAGTTATTTTTTAAGGTCAAACTAATCCTTAGCAACTATAATTGTGTATTCTTACCACCAATTTATTTATTAAAGTTAAGTATTTGTAGAGTAGATTCTAATTCTAAAAAAATATTTTTTATCTTCACAAGTCAATCTCTTTTCTCAATGAGTGTTGTTTTAAATATAAAGATTCACTAGCATCCTTTTAGTTTAATAAACTATAAATGGTATTCCTGAATTGTATTCACATTGATATGTGATGTCCACTTTTCATTCTTTCATTTAGGATAATAAAAAATCACTTAAAGTCGTTTACATAGCTGGCATGTAAATTTAAAGTAGCTATCCATCACTAAAATATTATATAAAATTATTAAAATGGCATTTTATTGTACTTAAAATAGTTGGTCTAATGTGAATTTCAAGTACAAAGTGAGTTAAATACATTCCCCAAATAATTTCTCCCCCAACGCCTTAACAAACTGTTATTTGCAGAAAAATTTCAACAAATAATGATAATTTGCCCTAGAATTAAAACAAGAATGATTATTTGAAATTTAGAATTTAAAATGGAAATTTCTTTTTATCCCTCCTGTTTACCTTTGGGATTGCATTTTTCCTAGTATTATATTTTCCTGTGAGGGACTCAGCAGCCAGTTTTCCTGAATTTGGGTCACAGAGACTTGCAAAACTATTGTGTAATTTAATAAATTATAGTAAAAAGATCTCCCTCTATTTGCCGTTAATTCTACTTACCCCTTTGATGGGAAAGAGGAAGACGAGTAATGGTTGGAAGGGATGGGAATAATGAAGATATGCCAGGAAGGGAGATATAAGGTCAAGATGAAAACATCATCTTCCGTACTCCAGCTGGCTGAGAGGGACAAATTGTCCCGGGGGTACTACACACCACCTGGAACTGACAAAAGGGATTAAGGATGATGATGGGTGGCTGCTGGCTCTCAGACTGTCATCTGTGTATCTTTGTAAAACCAGATGCTTTCTTGGATCTACCAGATTAATTCCAGACCCAAAAAGCAAAAGAATCATAGAACAGAGTCATAGAATGTGAGAAGTGAAAAAAACTACGGATATTACAGCTGTAATATGCTGAGGCCAGATATTTCACATGACTTGCCTGGATCTCACAGAGAGCAAGTGGCTGAGATGGGAATCTGAGTGTTATGACCCGAGTCTATGTCCTTACATCGTGCACAACGTTCACAATATGGTCCCACCTCAGATCCTGTCTTCCTTCTGCATTCAGGCCAAGAGCAGCAGGGCCAGTGGCTCCGGAGGTGACGATGAGACATAATCACTGCATGCTTTGCTCCCTGGCTCAGCCTTCTGAGAAAGGTTGTTTTGGACTTTTAAGCATTTACCTCCCCTTCTCCAAATCTCCTGCCTCCTTGCTTCCTTATTGTCCCTCATTTGGCAAGCAAGGGGATGGGACAGAGAAATCTTGGGGTCTATGAAAAGATGATGTGCAGAAATTACTGTCACCTAGGCATATTATAAAAACTGTGATAACAAAGTAAAAATAATAAATCTAGGGCCTCCCGCGGACTCTTCCGCAAATGGGCTCCGTGGCCTAGCGCTCCTGTTCCCTCCACCCGTGATAGTGCGCTGAGGCCCACGGGGGGTGGCTGCCGAGGTTTCCACCAGTCCGCAAGCAAGAGCATGGCAGCCAGCCCCTTCAGTGGCTTGCTCGTGGCCACCCACGACTACTACCAGAGCCGCCTGGGTTCCACTTCCAGTAACAGCTCCTGTGGAAGTGCTGAGTACCCTGGGCAAGCCATCCCCTACCACCCTGGTCTCCCCCAAGGCCCACCGGGGTCACTGGTGGGCAAGCTTCTTTTTTGGGAAGTCCACTCTCCCATTCATGGCCACAGTGTTGTAGTCCCCAGATCACTCAGAATCTCCCCAGGCCTCCAGCACCATGATCACCTGTGACCTGGCTTGGGAAGCCACAAGGAAGCAGCCTGGCGGCCAGCCCGGCAAAGCCATCGCCAGGTCCCCATCCTGAGCGGCCACCACCAGCCACCAGACTTCTAGAGGCGCTAGGCTCTTTTGAGCCTCTCCCCCTCTATCTCCTTCCCCCCTCCTTATCCCACCCTGTCGACTAGGCAGGCTGCAGCAAGCAGAAGCAATGGGTTCTTTTATATCAAAACAGCAAAACACCAAAAAGGAAGTTGAGAGAGCCCTGCTCTTTACTACCCAAGCCACACTCAAACCTGCCTGACACCATGTAACCTTGTGCCTTGCACCAAGTAGAAAATAAATGACAAGCAGTCAGCAAAAATTTAAAAAAAAAAAAAAATAATAATAATAAATCTAGTGGCATTTCACTCAGATATTTCCTCCAGTTAGGACGGTAAATTCTCAAACCACCGCCATGACAGATATTCATAAACATGGTACTGCAGGAGTCCACTCCCCACCCCCCCAATTGTTACTGCAGTAGTGATGTCTTTGACACCTGCACTGGCCTTACTACCAACAGATCTTTCCACATTTACCAGTTTCAAATCATGAAATGTGTATTTTTATTAATAAACATACATGGTTTATTTTGCTTATGTTTTCCTTGTTCAAGGGGATGTATCCAAAAAGATATTACTCAGACTGATGTCAAATAGTTTATATCTTATGTTTTCTTCTAGGAGTTTTATGATTTCAGGCTTTGTATTTAAGTTTTTAACATATTTTGAGTTTATTTTTGTAAATGGCATAAGAAAGTGGTCCAGTTTAATCTTTTTGCATGTATCTGTCCCTTTTCCCAGCACCACTTGTTGAAGAGAATGTCAATACTCCATTGTATATTTTTACCTCCTTTATCCTAGATTAGCTGACTATAAAAGTGAGGGTTTATTGCTGAGCTCTCTATTCTGTTCCATTGATCTATGTGTCTGTTTTTTTGTTCCAGTACCATGCTGTTTGGATTATTACAGCCCTATAATATAGTTTGAGATCAGGGAACCTGATACCTCCAACTTTGTTCTTCTTTCTCAAGACTGCTTTTGCTATTTGAGGTCTTCTGTGGTTCCATATAAATTTTAGGATTATTTGTTCTAGTTCTGAGAAGAAGAACATTGGTGTTTTGATAAGAATTGCACTGACTCTGAAAATTGCTTTGGGTAGTATGGTCATTTTAACAATATTAATCCATCCAATTCATGAGCACCGTACATCCTTCCATTTTTTTATGTCCCCCTTCAACTTCTTTCTTAAACATCCTATGTTGAGTACAGGTCTCTCACCTTCTTGGTTAAGTTTATTTCGAGGTATTTTATTCTTTCTGATGCAATTGTAAATGGGATGGTTTTCTTCATTTCTTCTTCTCATTGTTCATTATTAGTGTATAGGAAGGTGACACATTTACGTATACTAATTTTGTATCCTGCTGCTTTACTGAATTATTTTACTGTCAGGTGTCAAATAGCATCAAACTTCCCAATAACATGGAAAAGTAGATGGCAATGGAGAAATGTTTTAAAAGTTTGAGGCAAAATTATTTTCAACCTAAAACATTACACCCAGACAGATTACCAATTATTTCTGATATTCAAAGGCTCAAAAATTTTACCTCTTATTTATATTCTTTATCAGGAAACTACTAGAGAATCTGCTCCACGAAAAAGAGGAAGTAAATGAAGAAAAAGGAAGACTTGAGATACAGGAAATAGAGGATTTAGGTAGGAGACTAAGAAAATTCCCAAGAGTTAATGAAAGAATGCTCCAGAATGACAGCTGTGCTTGGATAGCAAGTCCATATTTGAGCAAGAAGATTGAGAGCCATGAGAGAGAAATCTTGAGAGAGAGGAATATGGAGCTGTTTGATTTGCTGTGTTTAGCTTTTGGGAAAGTTATTTTTTAGTTGTTTGATAGATATACTATAGCATTCAAATATATGTATGTATATGATGGATGCACAAATAAAATAATAAACAGGCAATTATTAATTCTAGAAAGAATAAAAAGTTGTACAACAGAGGAAACAAAGCATACCAGCTGAATGAGCGCAAATAGAAATTTCACTCTATTTGGAAGACGGGAGGAGGGTAGATGGGGTGGGGTAAAACAACTTTAGCCTCATCTACCATAATATCAAGTTGACATTGTCTAGAATTCATAAACCAATAAACTGTATTATAAATATATTACTATGTGAAGAAGCAAATAAATTTAATTTGGCTGCTGCTGAGTCATCAGTTTGGGGGTGAAGAGGAATAGGGAGGTGTGACTTTTAGAGTTTTCTATGGACATGTAATTGACATGTAACATTATATTAGTTCCAGGTGTATAGACTTTCAGGTTTTTAATTTCAAAATACTTAAATATGCTCATGTACTACCTTATAAATAAAAAAATAAATATAAATAATGGATTTTTAAAAGGCTCATCTCAGGTAGGCAGTTCATCAGATGCTACTAACTTTAAGAAGCTGCTTCTAGAATCATACTAAGTGATTCCAACCTGATGGTTAAAGATTACAATTTGCTCTTTAAAAAAATCCTCAGTTTAGGAAGTTAATTCTAATGCGTCAAAAAGATAAAAAAGCAGAAAAATTAAGGATAAGAGATATTCAATAAAAGAAGAAAAGTAAAGAGGGAAAAGTGAAAGAAGAGCATATCAGTTAGAAAAAAAAAATGGAAAAAGATTTAAAGCTCAAGAACTGTGAAAAGTTTCAAATATTCAGTAGAAACTGGCAAAGAAGACAAACTCACAGAGACCTATCTTATCATCCACACACACAAACATAAAGCAATTGAAGGACAAGACTTAATGTAGGCAAATAAAGCAGTTTTTAAATAACTAGCAATTGATTTGAAACTAGTTACTAAAATTTTAAAATATTTTTTTGTTTTGTTTTTTGTTTTGTTTAGAAAAGAGACCCATGAAAATATATACCTAAAAGAGGAATTACAACAAACATTTCCAAAGATGCTAAAAGTTCTTTCTAGGTGTCATGGGGATTCCCATGCTCGGGAATAGGCTTCTTTGGGACAGAGGGGGCATAGGGCAAATGAAGATCTGAGAAAAAAGCTACTCAGAAAGATTCTTTTCCCCCCATCATTGGAAACTGGTTTTAACTCTGAATTAATACTCCTTTCCATCTTCTATACTTCAATAACTATTTGCACTACATACATTTCCAAATGTTCTGAGTTTCTGATATTTAAAGCTTCATTTCCATTATGCAATGCATTGTTAGATTTGAAAGCTTGTGCGTCACTAAAGACACGGTAGGACACAGGTAAATCACTGTAAAGTGGAAGTTGCCATTCTGATGCCAACATCATTTATGGTACCGGACTTGAAGACCTTTAATCAGTGAGAAAAAAGAAAATTGCATTATCTTTTTTATAAGTGTAGGCACTCACTGCTTATTCCACAATTCATACAGTAATTTATTTTTTAATAATTTCTAATTATATTCATAAGAATTCTAGGAATATAGGTAGCCCTGGTCTGGAGTGTTCTTTTTTCCCATAAGTTCTGGGTAAGGGTTACAGTTTCTGTCCTCTAAGAGGAAGAACAAGGCTAGAGTCTTTTTTAGAGTTCCCACCAATTCCCACATCCAGCTTTTATGTTTGCTCTTCACCCACTGACCAGTTGGCTCAGAAAAGCTATCTCTGCCAACAGCCTACTGGGGCCTAATTATTTCAAAAGTTACTATATAAATTAATTCATTTTAATTTAATATGATTAAAAGTAAATATGAAAAGTATATAAAAATATATTTCCTTTAGATACACACCCACATACACATACTCTGGAATACATTAGAATATCCCTGATTACAAGATAAGAAGTTTGAATTAAATTTTGTGAATTTAGTTTAGGATGTTATCGATAAGGCTGAATTATGACTAAATCCCAGGCTGTGTTCTTGCTGGGAACTAGTTCTTACTAAAATAGCCAATGATCCTCATGTACATAGAGGATGTTCAGGCAATTCAGTTAATTTTATTTTCTCCCCATGGGAATACCTCCCTAATAAAATGATAGAAAAAGTACAGTTATGTCACAAATATCCATTGAGAACCTTCTTCTGGGTGCTGTGGATTTAGTAGTAGACTAAAGCATACAGAAAGTCCCACTCTCATGAAACCTACATTGGGAGGAAGACACCAAGGGAAGGAAAGACAATGTAAAACTGGATTTCTTTTTATAGACATGTGCTTGTGTGCCAATTTTGTAAGATGTTTTTCATAAAATACGAGAAATTTATACAGATATTTGCTATGTAAAATATTTCTGGATTTGGAAAACTTCAGGTTGGACACTGGTTAATTTATGTGGTTAAAATTTCATCAGTGTATAATGAAATTTAGTTATTCAGCAACTGAACTATACTATAGATTTGGTTATGGAGCAAACTCGTGCAGTGCTTAGATTTTACTTCCTATACCATGAGAGCCTACACATAAAGAAGTGTTATATCCCAATTCCTATATCATAACATAGTTCTCTACTTAGATGTAGCAAAATCTCTATTTCTGTAATTTTTAAAAATTTGATTTCAATGCTAATGTCTGCAATTAATGAACTATAGTAATTGCCCACATAATGACATTACAGTCAATGAACCACATATACGATGGTGTTATACCACATAGCCTAGGTGTGTAACAGTCCATACCATCTTAGGTTTGTGTAAGTGTATTCTGTGATGTTTGCGCATCAGAGAAACTGCCTAATGACGCATTCCTGAAAATGTATCCCCATCATTAAGTGGTGTATCACTGAACTATCAGTCTTAGGAGGAGTCATATGTATTACATAAGAATTCTCTACTTATTCCCAAAGAGCAGCAGCAGCAACAATAACAAAAGAACAATAAACTCAGAGCCTTGGCAATTATTCAGATTTTAAAAAGGGGGATAGAGTGGTGGGAAAGGATGGGCAAAGAATCACTCCATTATTCTAGTTGGCTTATACACAGAATTACTACTCTATTTCCCCTTGCTAGACGCCATAGCCAGCATGGGACAGTGCCCAGCATGGCAACTTCAGGAATTGAGGTTCCTTATAAGTTCCTAATTAACTGAGGATGAAGACAGTTAATGGAATACGGTTAGGCTGTTTTCCTTTTGTTTTTAAACAAGGCAGAGAATACAAGGAATCACGACATTTCACTATAATAAAAAACCAGTGTGAGGGACTTCAAAGATGGCTGCACTCTAACAAGAAGCTGAGTGCCCTTGCTCCCAGGCACAGACAAGATTTACAGCTAAAATACTGCACAGCCAGCTTATAAAAATAAGAGAAATGTCGCTAATTGGACATAGTTTTATTAAGGAGCACTGAAGAAATATCATAGAGAATGCACTTGTACAACAGCTCACATGACGTGGTAGAGGCTGAGCTTCACAGTTAGCCAGCCTGAGGGGACAGTCCTCCCATGAATGGGACAACAACAATATAGACCCAATCACAAAAGGAAAACCCAAAGAACCCACAAAAGGGACACGCTTAGAGCATACAAATCAGAAGTATGAGGAAAACACACCTCTGGGTCCCACAGGACATTCACTACAAAAGCCCACCCCACAAGACTGGGAGACAGCAAATATATCTAGTACATAGACAGAAACACAGAGACAACTAATATGGGGAGACAAAGAAACAATCCCCAAACTAAAGAAAAGGAAAAATTGCCAGAAAAACATCTTGAGTAGATGGAGGTAAGCAAGTTATCAGAAATAGAGTTCAGAGTAATGGTTATAAAGATGCTCAAGGAAATAAGTGAGAACCACAGGACACTTAATGGGAACTTCCAGAAACTTAGTGGGAAATACAAAGAATTTAGTGAAAGCTACATCAGCATGAAAAGATGTAGATATTCTAAGAATCAGGCAGAAATGAAGAATACTTCATCTGACATAAGGAGTACACTGGAAGAAATTAAAAGCAGGCTTAATGAAGCAAAGGACTGAATAAGTGAATGAGACGATAAGGTAGAAAAAACCCACTCAATCAGAACAGCAAATAGAAAAGGTACTTAAAAAGCATGAGGACAATTTAAGGGAACTTTGGGACAGCATGAAATGAAACAACATCCACATCATAGGGGTACATAGTGGAAGGAAAGTGAGCAAAGGATAGAGAACCTGTTGGAATAAATAATGACAGAAAAATTTTCTAACCTAGTGAAGGAGAAATCCACACAAATTCTAGAAGCACAGAGAGTATCAAACAAGAGGAACCCAAAAAGACCCACTCCAAGACACATCATAATTAAAATGGCAAATGTTAAAGACAAAGAGAGACTATTAAGGGCCATAAGAGAGAGAGAACTAGTGACCAACAAGGGGGCCCTCAAGGCTGTCAGCGGATTTATCAACAGAAAAACTTCAGGCCAGAGGTATTAACATGAAGTTTTCAAAGTAATGAAAAGCAAGGACCTGCAACCAACACTGCTCTATCCACCAAGACTATTACTTAAAACTGAAGTTGAAGTAAAGTTTCCCAGAGAAAAGAAAACTAAAGGAGTTCAGTACCAACAAACTAGCATTACAAGAAATGCCAAAAGAACTGCTTTAAGATGAAGAAATATAGGGAGAAAGGTACAAAGGCACAAAGGGAAAAAATGGCGTTAAATAAGTGCTATATTTTGGATCTTAACCCCTTATCAGATGTATCATTGGCAATTATGTTCTCCCATACGGTGGGCTCCCTTTTCGAATTATGGACAGTTTCTTTCCCTGTGCAGAAGCTTTTTATTTTGATCCAATCCCATATGTTTATTTTCTCTTTTGTTTCCCTTGCCCTATGAGATGTATCGGCAAACATATTGCTACAAGAGATGTCTGAGATGTTGCTGCCTATATTTTCTTTTAGGATTTTTATGGTTTCACGTCTTACATTTCAGTCTTTTATCTACTTTGAGTTTATTTTTGTGTATAGTGTAAGTTGGTGGTCTGGTTTCATTTTTTTGCATCTACCTGTCCAATTTTCCCGATAGTATTTATTGAAGAGACTGTTTTCACTCCATTGTATGCTCTTGCCTCCTTTGGCAAATATGGAGTGTAATGGCTTGGGTTGATTTCTGGGTTTTCAGTTCTGTTCCAATGATGTATATGCCTGTTTTTGTGCCAGTACTAGGTTCTTTAGATTACAGTGACTTTGGATCAATCAA
Organism: Miniopterus schreibersii; assembly: GCF_964146895.1. Lineage (NCBI taxonomy): Eukaryota > Metazoa > Chordata > Mammalia > Chiroptera > Miniopteridae > Miniopterus > Miniopterus schreibersii. The sequence goes on along the minus strand of NC_138101.1, from coordinate 115,614,158 downwards.
ACAAATTGATTATTGGTATTATGATTCTTCCAATTTTGTTCTTCTTTCTCAAGTTGGCTGCAGCTATTCAGGATCTGTTTTGGTTCCATATAAATTTTTGGATTATTTACTCTAGATCTGTGAAATATGCCATTTTAATAGGGATTGCATTAAATCTATAGATTGTTATGGGTAATAAAGGTATTTTAATGATGTTAATTCTTCCAACACATGAGCATGGTATATTCTTCCACCTGTTTATATATTCCTCCATCTCTTTTGTCAATGTCCTGTACTTTTCCAAGTACAGGTCTTATAACTCCTTGGTTAAGTTTATTCCTAAGTATCTTAATTTTTTTTGAAATAGTAAATGGAATTGTTTTATTAGTTTCTCTTTTTGGGAGTTCATTATTGGTGTATAAAAATGGCACTTATTTCTGGGTATTAATTTTGTATACTGCTACATTGCCAAATTCATTGCAGTTTTTTGGTGGAATCTTTAAGATTTTCTCTGTACAATATCATGTCATCTGAAAATAATACAAGCTTTAACTCCTCCTTTCCAATTTGGATGCATTTTTTGTTTTCTTGTCTGACCACTGTGTCTTGGACTTTCAGTACTATGTTGTGTAAGAGTGTTGATAGCAGACACCCCTATCTTGTTCCTGTTCTTAGTAGAAGTGCTTTTACTTTTTGCCCATTGAGAATGATGTTGGCTGTAGTTTGGTCTCACGTGGCCTTTATTATGTTGAGGTACGACCCCTCTATTCCCACTTTGCTGACAGTTTTTATCAAAAATGGGTGATGGACTTTGTTGAATGCCTTTTCTGCATCAGTTGATATGATCATGTGACTTTCGTCTTTCAGTTTGTTTATGTGATGTATCACATTTATTGATTTGTGAATGTTGTACCAGTCTTGCATCCCTGGAAAAAATCCCACTTGGTCATGATGTATGATCTTTTTAATATATTGCTGGATCTGATTTGCTAATATTTTGTTGAGGATTTTAGCATCTGTGTTCATTCATGAAAGCTACTAGACTGTAATTCTCTGTCTTTGTAGTGTCTTATCTGGTTTTGGAATTAGGGTAATGGTGGCCTCATAAAAATAGCTTGGAAGTGCTACTTCCTCTTGGATTTCCTGAAATAGTTTGAAGAGGATAGGTGTTAGTTCTTCTTTGAATGCTTGCTAGAATTTCCATGAAGCCATTCGGACCAGGGTTTTTATTTGCTGGGAGTTTTTCTATTACTGAGTCAATTGCATCAGTTGTTATTGGCCCATTAAGGTTCTCTGATTCTTTCCCATTCAAATTTTCAAAATTGTATTTTCTTAGGAATTTTTCCATTTCATCCACTTTGTCCAGCTTGTTGGCATACTGTGGTTCATAGCATTTTCTTACAATCCTTTGTATTTCTATGGTGTCAATAGATACTTTACCTCTTTCAGTTCTGATTTTGTGTCCTCTCATTTTGTTTCTTGATGAGTCTGGCCAAAGGCTCATCAATCTTATTTATCTTTTAAAAGACCAGTCCTTGGTTTCATTAATCTTTTGTTTTCTCAGGCTCTGTGTCATTTATTTCCACTCTGATCTTTACTATTTCCTTCCTTGTACTTACTCTGAACTTTTCTTGGTGTTCTCTTTCTAAGTCTTCACTTAGTTGTAGGGTTAGATAGCTTATTAGAAGTTTCTCTTGTTTTTTCAGTTAGGCCTGTAGTGCTATGAACTTCCCTCTCAGGAGTACTTTCACTGTGACCCATAGATTTTGGCATGATATGTGTTCATTTTCTTTTGTTTCCAAGAAGTTTTTGATTTCTTCCTTGATCTCATTGGTAACCTATTCATTATTTCATAACACGCTATTTAGCCTCCATGTGTTTGTTTTTTAGTGTTTTTACTGTAGTTGATTTCTAATTTCATGCCATTGTGATCTGAGAGGATGCATGAAATGATTTTATTTTTCTTGAATTTGTAGAGACATGTTTTGTATCCAAACATGCGGTCTATCTTTGAGGATGTCCAATGTGCACTTGCAAAGAATGCATATTCTGCTGCTTTGGGATTAAATGGTCTGTAAATATAAATTAAATCTATCTTAGTGTGTCATTTAGGGCCACTGTTTCCTTGCTGAGTTTTTGTCTAGAAGATCTATCCAGTAAGCTCAGTGGGGTGTTAGAATCCTCTACTATGAATGTATTGCTGTTGGTCTCTTCCTTAAAATCATTCAGAAGTTTTTATATATTTAGGTGCCCCTATATTGGGTGCATATATGTTTACTAGAGTTTTATCCTCTTTTGGATTGATTCCTTTAGTATTATGTAGTGACCTTTATTGTCTCTTGTTGTGGCTTTCAGTTTGGAGACTATTTTGTCAGATAGGAGTATTGCTATCCCAGCTTTTTTTTCATTCCCATTTGCATGGAAAATTTTTTTCAATCCCTCCACTCTCTTCCAGTGTGAGTCTTTTGTTTTGAGGTGAGTCTCTTGTAGACAGCATATATTTGTATCATGTTTTCTTATCCATTCAGCCACCCTATGTCTTTTTACTGGGGTATTTAATCCACTTATATTTAAGGTTATTTATGATAGGTAATTATATATTTCCATTTTGTTTCTTTAACCCTATGTTTCTCTCTCTATTTCTACTTCTTATTACCACAGTCCCTTTAACATTTCTTGTAATCCTGATTTGGTATAAACCCATTTAGCCTTTTTTTGTTGTGGAAGTTCTTTATTTCACCATCTATTTTGAGTAATAGCCTTGTTGGATAGAGTGTTCTTGGTTTTAGATCCTTGTTTTGCTTTACCTTGAATACTTCATGTCATTCCCTTATGGCTTGTAGAGTTTCTGTTGAGAAATCAGCTGACATCCTATGGGAGCTCCATTATAGGTAACAGATTGCTTTTCTCTTGCTAACTTTTGGATTCTTTGTCTCAAATTTTTGGCATTTTCATCATGATGTGTCTGGATGTGGGGGTTCTATGGGTTCTTCTTGCTTGGGACTCTGTGCCTCCTGAACTTCTGTGACTTTTCCTACACCAGGTTAGGGAAGTTCTCATCCATTATTTCTTCAAACAAGTTCTCTATCCTTTGGTTACTTTCTTCTCCTTCTGGTACTCCTATGATGTTAATATTGTTACATTTCATATTGTACCACAGTTCCCTTAAACTGTTCTCCTGTTTTTTAATTGTTTTTTTCTTTTTGGATCTCTGATTGAGTGATGTTTTTTCTACTTTGTCTTCTAATTTTCTGATCCAATCCTCACCTTCCACTCATCTGTTTATTCTTTCCAATATATTCTTTATTTTTGCTATGTCATTCTAAATTTCCTTCATAGTTTCCATATCATTTTTCATGCTGTTGAGCATTCTTACAATCTGTATTCTGAACTCTATATCTGATAGATTGCTTATCTCCATTTCTCTTAGCTCTTCTTCTGAGGCAGTATCTTGTTCTTTTATCTGGGGCTTGTTTTTTGTCTCCCCATTTTGGCTGCATATTTAGCCTTGTTTCTATGTATTACATAAGCCTGCTAGGACTCCCAGTCTTTTTGGAGGGGCTCTGGGGAAGGCCAATATCAGATGCTGTTTGAGACTGGCCTTGTGCACCCTGTCAGGAGCTATTATGAATCTACAGTCTGTAGTTCCTTCTGTTGGGGCCAGGTATGTTTGGACAGGACAGATGCAGACCAAAGTCTGCTTTGCCAAGGCCTGGCTCCAGCAGTAGATCAGCCAGACTCAAGGTATCCCATGAACACCCTTTGCCTGCAGGCTGATTAATCTGAGTCTCTTAATGAGCCTCAGGCCGCAGACCACAGCAAAGGCGTAAACTCCTTTGGTGCAGGGAGAGGTTTTGCAATGGGAGGGGCTACTGTTCCCCTCCAACACAGTCTAAGCAAAAGCTGCCTGGATGGCCAAGGTGTGCCTGAGAAAGAAGTCCTCTGCAGTATGGGGGAAAGAATCAGTACAGGAATCCAGATGGTTGCCATCTAAGGTCTACCCTCAGAGCCAGCATCCCTGGATTCTTCTGTCACAGGTCTAGTCTATGCTGCCTTCCCTCTGCTGGGGCCCAAGATAAGTGACTGCAGATGAAATTTTGTAAATTAGCCTGTAAGAGGATGCCTGCATTTCTAGGGGTGTCTATTTGGCAAACAGAATTCTCAGCTAATTTTCACAGCCAGATGTTATGTGGACACATTTCTAAGTGCTGTTGCTCTGGGCTGGGGAGTCCAGCTTGGGGTTTAGACCCCAGAGTTTTCAGTGGGAACCCCCCACAGCTGAGATATCTCCCCAGAAGTTCAGCTGCTGCCTCTAGGAGCCCAGCCAGCCCCCTCATGCCTAGGCACTTCCCACCAGTCTCTATGGGTTCTCCATGTTAGGTATTTGGTTAAGCGATTTCTCTCGTTATTCTTCAGTAGATTACTCAGGATGTTTTTTCTATATTTTATTTCTAATTCCAGTTTGAATAGGGGAGAGTGTCAGTGTAGCTTCAACTTAATCTACCACCATCTTGGAATCAGCAATACTTATTTCTGACAAAATAAACTTCAAAATAAAGACCATAACAAGAGACAAAAATGTCACTACATAATACTAAAGGGATTGATCCAACAGGAGGATATAACTCTTATGAACATACATACAAGCAATATAGGAGCACAAACATATACACAAAAAAGTTATTGGGTTATCTTAAGGGGGAGATCGACAGGAATACAATCATAATGAGGGGACTTTAACACCCCACTATCATCATTGGATAGATCATCCAGACAAAAAATCAAGAAGGAAAAAGAGACCTTAAATTACACACTAGATCTAATGGATTTAACTGACATTTACAAAACATTTCATCCTAAAGCAGCAGAATATACATTCTTCTCAAGTGCACATGGAACATTCTGAAAAACAGACCACATGTTATGGTGCAAAACAAATCTCTACTAGTTCAAGAAGGTGAAATCATATCAAGCATCTTCTCAGATCACAATGGCTGAAACTGGAAATCAACAACTATTTTAAAAAACCCTAAATATTCAAACACATGGAGGCTAAACAGAATGTTATTAAACACTGAATGAGTTAGCAATGAGATCAAGGAAGGAATAAAAAACTTGGAAACAAATGAAAATGAACACACAACAACCCAAAATCTATGGGACACAGCAAAAGCAGTCCTGAGAGTAAAGTTCATAGCATTAAAAGCATAACTCAAGAAACAAGGAAAAGCTCTTATAATCTATCTAACACTACAACTAAAAGAACTGGAAAGAGAACAGCAAGAAAAGCCAAGAGTAAGTAGAAGGAAGGCTATAGTAAAGATCAGAGCAGAAATAAGTGACATAGAGACTAAAAAACAATACAAAAGATCCATGAAACCAAGAGCTGGTTCTTTGAAAAGATAAATAAGATTGATGGACCTTTAGCCAGACACACCAAGAAACACAGAGAGAGTACCAAAATAAGTAAAATCCGAAATGAAAGAGGGGATATAAAAACTGACACCAAAGAAATACAAAGAGTCACGAGAAAATACTACAAGCATCGATGTGCCAAAAAACTGGACAACTGGGTGAAATGGACAAATTCCTAGAAACCTACAATCTTCCAAAACTCAATCAGGAAGAATCAGAAAACCTGATTAGGCCAATAACATCTAATAAAATTGAAGCAGTAATAAAAAAAAACTCCCAGCAAATAAAAGGCCAGGACAAGATGTATTTACAGGGAAGTTTTACCAAACATTCATAGAAGAATCAACAGCTATTCTCCTCAAACTATTCCAGAAAATTCAAGAGGAAGGAAGAATTCCAAGCTCTTTTTATGAGGCCAGCATTACCCTAATTCTGAAACCAAATAAAGACACTAAAAAGATATAAAATTACAGACCAATATCTCTGATGCTATAGTCCTCAATAAAATATTAGCAAATTTGATCCAGCAATACATTACAAAGATCATATACCATGACCAAGTGGAATTTATTCCAGGGATGCAAGGCTGGTATAATATTTGCAAATCAATGAATGTGATACATCACATAAATAAAATGAAGGACAAAAATCATATGAGTATATCAATTGATGCAGAAAAAGATTCAACAAAATCCAAGACACGTTTCTGATAAAAATTCACGGCAGAGTGGGAATAGAGGGCTTACACCTCAATATAATAAAGACCATATATGACAAATCTACAATCAACATCCTACTCTCTGGGCAAAAACTATAACCATTTCCCTTAAAAACAGGAACAAGTCAGGGTTGTCCTCTTTCACCACTATTATTCAACACAGTATTGGAAGTCCTTCTTACAGCTATCAGACAAGAAGAAAAAATAAAAGGTATCCAAATTGGAAAGGAGGAAGTAAAGCTGTCAGTAGTTGCAGATAACATGATATTGTACTTAGGAAACCCTGAAGACTCCACCAAAGTACTACTAGATTTTAAAAATGAATTTGACAAGGTAGTAGGACACAAAATTAATATCCAAAAATTGGGGGCATTTTTATACACCAATAATGAACTCTCAGAAAGAGAAACTTAAAAAACAATACTACTTACCATTGCAACTAAAAAAGTAATATATTTAGGAATAAACTTAACCAAGGATGTAAAAGACCTGTACTCAAAAAACTACGGGACACTGAAAAAAGAAACAGGGGAAGATACAAATAAGTGGAAGAATATGCCATGTTCATGGATTACAGGAATTAGCATCATTAAAATATCGATACTACCCAAAGCCATACACAGTTTCAATGCAATTCGTATTAAAATACCAACAGCATATTTCACAGAACTAGAACAAATATTCTAAAAATTTATATGGAACCAAAAAAGACCCCGAATAGCCACAGCAATCTTGAGAAGGAAGAAGAGAGTTGGGGGGATCATTATACCGTGTATCAAACTATACTACAAAGTCATTGTAATCAAAACAGCCTGTTACTGGTACAACAACAGGCATATAGGTCAATGGAACAGGACAGAGACCCCAGATATTGACCCATACCATTATGGTCAATTGACATTTGACAAAGGAGGCAAGAGCATACAATAGAGTGAAGACAATTCAATAAATGGGTTTGAAAAACTGGACTGGTACATACAAGAAAAATGAAACTAGGCCACCAATTTACTCTGTACAGAAGAATAAATTCAAAATGGATAAAAGGCTTAAATATGTAAGTGGAGAGACCATAAAAATCCTAGAAGAACACACAGGCAGTAAAACTCACAGACCTATCATGTGGTGTAATTTTTTACCAATACATCTCCTAAGGCAAGAGAAACAAAGGAACAAGAAACAAATAGGACTACATCAAACTAAAAAGCTTCTAGACAGCAAAATAAGTCATCCTCAAAATGTAAAGGGACCGCATGTAATGGGAGTACATATTCGTCAAGGATACATCTGATCAGGGGTTAATTTCCAAAATATACAAAGAACTCATACAACTCAAGAAGATACAACTCAGGAAAATAACAATCCAATTGAAAAATGGGCAAAGGACCTGAATAGTTACGTCTCCAAAGAGGGCATACAGATGGCTAACAGACTTATGAGAAAATGCTCAACATCACTAATCATCAGAGAAATGCAAATTAAAATGACAGTGATGTACCATCTCACACCTGTCAGAATGGCTACCATCAACAAATCAGCAAACAAGTGTTGGCAAGGATGTTGAGAAAAGGGAACCCTAGTACACTGCTGGTGGGAATGCAGACTGGTGTAGCAGCCACTATGGAAAACGGTATGGAGTTTCCTCAAAAAATTAAAAATGAAACTTCCATTTGACCCAGTGGTCCACTTCTAGGAATATATCATAAGAATCCAGAAATACCAATGAGAAAGGTTTATGCACCCCCATGTTCATAGCAGTGCAATTTACAATAGCTAAGATCTGGAGACAGCCCAAGTGCCCATCAGTAGAGTGGATAAAAAAGCTGTGGTACATTCTGTGGTACCACAGAATACTACACAGCTGTAAAAAAGAAAGATCTCTAACCATTTGGGACAGGGTGGAGGGACCTGGAGAATATTATGCTAAGTGAAATAAGCCTGTCAGAGGAAGACAGATATCACATGATCACACTTATATGTGGAATCTAAAGAACAAAATTAATTGATAAATTAATTGATAAATTGAAATAAATTAACAAGACAGGACCACAGACATGGAAGTAGCAAACAAACTGACAGATCTCAGAGGAAAGGCGGGAAGGAGGGCAGAAAGAGATTAACTAAAGAACTTATAAGCATATATGAATAGCCCACCGCACTGACAATAGACAGGTGGAGGCGTGGGGTGGGGTGGAAGATGGTTGGTGGAGAGTAAGGGGGGTGAAATGGGGGACATCTGTAATACTCTAACAATAAAATAAAATAAAATAAAATAAAAAAATTAAAATAAAATAAAATAAAATAAATAAAATAAAATATAAAATAAAAAAATAAAATGAAATAAATAAAATATAAAATAAAATAAAATAATAAAATGAAATAAATAAAATAAAATAATAAATAAAATATAAAATAAAATAAAATAAATGAAATAAATAAAATAAAATATTGACAAAGAAGAAGAAAAAAGATTAGTGAGAAAGTCAGTGTGAATCAGAATCTCCAGGAGGGCATGTGAAAGCAGATTGTTGGGCCCTCAGCATTTCAAATGCAGTAGGTCCAGGATGGGGCCTGAGAATTTGCATTTCTTACAAGTTCCAAGTGATACTGTTGCTGATTGTCTAGGGATCATACTTTAACAACCACTTGGGTGAGATATACAAAAAAGCTGCCAAAAATGGAGGTGGTATGGTCTAAATGATCTCCTTTATCTTCGTGTCCCTCTTCTTGAGTACAAATATAACCTGCAAATATGAAGGTATATCACTACCACAATTAACTTAATAAACTGAGTAATGATGAAAGATTATCCCAGTGGGTCTTACTTAATCAGGTGAGCCCTTATAGAAAGGTGAGGAGTCAGAGAAACATGCTCTAGCTGGCCAGGAAGAAAACCCTGTTGTGAATTGCCTATGGGGGCCATGTGTCATTGATATTTAGTTATACAAATATTTATTAACTGACTCGTATTTATAAGACCCTAGTGGGTCCTGATGTGGATTTTTAAAAAATCACAGTTCTGTTCCTCAACGGGCTTTCTAACAAAAGGGACAATACAAAAACACTATTTTTCTTCAAGGAAGATTATAATAAAAGTCCTAGGAGATACCTTTTATATGTTTTCTTCCTGTCTGATGGCTGTGGCAAGGACTTTCAGTACTGTGTTGAATAAGAGTGGTGAAAGCAGACAAACTTGTCTTGCTCCTGTTTTAAGGGAAATGATTTTAGTTTTTGACCATTGAGTATGATGTTGGCTGTAGGTTTGTTGTATATGGCCTTTATTATGTTGAGGTATTTCCCCTTCATTCCCACTTTGCTGCGTTTTCATAAAAAATGGATCTTAGATTTTGTCAAATGCTTTTACTGCATCCATTGACACGGTCATATGATCTTTGTCCTTCATTTTGCTTATGTGATGTATCACATTTATTGATTTGGAAATATTAGATGAGCCTTGCATCCCTGGAATAAATCCTACTTTGTCGTGGTATATGATCTTTTTAATGTATTGCTGGATCTGGTTTGCTAGTATTTTTTGAGGATTTTAGCATCTAGGTTCATTGGGGATATTGGCCTGTAATTTTCTTTCTTTGTAGTGTCTTTATCTGGTTTTGGGATTAGGATGATGCTGGCCTCATAAAAAGAACTCAGGAGTATTCCCTTCTTTTCAATTTTCTGGAATAGTTTGAGTAGAATAAGTGTTAATCCTTCTTTGAATGTTTGGTCAAACTCACCTGTAAATCCATCTGGTCGAGGACTTTTGTTTGCTGGGAGTTTTTTTGTTACTGCTTAAATTTTGTTAGTTGTAATCAGCCTATTCATGTTTTCTGATTCTTCCTGATTCAGCTTTGGAAGTCTGTATGCTTCTAGGAATTTGTTCTTTTCACCCAGGTTGTCCAGTTTGTTGACATATAGCTGCTCATAGTATTTTCTTATGACCCTTTCTATTTCTGTTGGATCAGTTGTTTTATTGCCTCTTTCATTTCTGATTTTGTTTATTTGGGTCCTCTCTCTGTTTCTTGGTGGGTCTGGCAAGGAAGTAAAACTGTCATTATTTGCAGATGACATGATGTTGTACATAGAAAACCGTAAAGACTCCACCAAAGTAATACTAGATTTGATAAATGATTTCGGCAAGGTAGCTGGATACAAAATTAATATCCGGAAATCGACATCATTTTTATACACCAACAATGAAGTCTCAGAAAGAGAAACTAAAAAATAATACCATTTACCATTGCAGCTAAAAAAATAAGATACCTAGGAATAAACTTAACGAAGGATGTAAAAGACCTGTACTCAGAAAGGACACTGAAAAAACAAATAGAGGAAGATATAAACAAGTGGAAAAATATGCCATGTTCATGGATTGGAAGAATTAACATCATTAAAATGTCCACACTACCCAAAGCAACCTATAGATTCAATGCAATTCTTATTAAAATATCAACAGCATATTTCACAGAACTAGAACAAATGTTCCAAAAATTTAAATGGAACCAAAAAAGACCCTCAATAGCTGCAGCCATCTTGAGAAAAAAGAACAGAGTGGGAGGGATCACTTTACCGGATATCAAACTATACTACAAACCCAATGTAATTAAAACAGCCTCGTATTGGTACAACAGCAGACATATAGATCAATGAAACAGAACAGAGACCCCAGAAATCGACCCATGCCATTATGGTCAATTAATATTTGACAAAAGAAGCAAGAGAATACAATGGAGTAAACACAGTCTCTTCACTAGATGGTGCTGGGAAAATTGGACAGGTACATGCAAAAAAATGAAACGAGATCACCAACTTACACCATACACAAGAATAAATTCAAAATGGATAAGACTTCAATGTAAGTTGCAAAGCCATAAAAATCCTGGAAGAAAACATAAGTAGTAAAGTAACAGACATCACAAGTAGTGGAATTTTCACTGATATAGCTCCTAGGGCAAGAGAAACAAAAGAAAAAATAAACATATGGGACTACATCAAACTAAAAAGCTTCTGCACAGCAAAAGAAATCATTCCCCAAATACAAAGGAACCCCATGCTATAAGAGAACATATTTGCCAAGGAAGTACTTGATAACGGGCTAATTTCCCAAGTGTACAAAGAATTCATATAACTCAGCCTGAGGAAGATAAACAATCCAATTAAAAAATGGGCAAAGGACCTGAATAGACACTTCCTCTAAGAGGACATACAGATAGCCAAGAGACATATGAAAAAATGCTCCAGATCACTAATCAGCAGAGAGATGCAAATTAAAACCACAATGAGGTATCACTATATGATCTGATGATTGGACTCAGCAGACAAGGATTTATAAATAATTATGACTAACATGTTCGATGAAATAGAAGTACAACAGTACACTGAAGTACTGAAAAAGGCATGAATTGAAATTAAGAACTCAACATATGGCTTGAACAATAGATTACATACAAAGGATTAATTAAACCCAAAGACAGGTCAGTGTAAAACATCAATACTGAAGAACAGAGTAATACTTGAGTGGGAGATACAAAAATGAATATGAAATACATGTGGGGCATAGTGAAAAGGTCCAACAAACATGTAACTGGATCCTCAGGAGGAGTGAGAAGAGAGAATGAAACTGAAGCAATATTTAAAGAGATAAAGCTGACTAATTCAAAAGAAAAAAAAGACATCAAAATATGTATGAGTGAGCTCTGTAAACCCCAAGAAGGAAAAATACAAAGAAGGATAAATAAATATTCCTGCATACCAAAATAAAAAAGCAAAAAAAAAAAAAAGCATAAAAGCAGCCAGAAAAAATTTTGGTTGGTTGGTAACTTCCGAACAGAAATTATGCAAACCAAAACCCAGTTATGATATTCTGAAAGATTGTAACTGCCTATCTAGAATTGTATCCCCAAAAATTCATTTAAAAATGACAGTGATATAAAGACTTTCCAGGTAAACAAAAATTGACATTGAGATGATTTGTTGCCAGTAGACCAGCAGTTTACATAATACATAAGGGAGGAAAAAATAGAAAACAGGTGAATCAAATAAAAAAAAAAATAGGAAGATGATAGATTCAAACTCAATAGTGTCACCAATTACAATAAATGTTAAGTGTACCAAATATTTCATGTAAAAGTCTAAGGTTGTCAGACTAGGCAAAAAGAAAGCAAAATTACAAAAGATACATTTTAAATATAAAGACACAGGTTGAAAGTAAAAGTATGGAAGAAGATAGCTGCTTTAGTTACACTAATATCAGATGAATAGACTTAAAGATAAGTAGTATTATCGGAGAAAAAGAGGGACTTTTCATGATGAAACAGTCAATTTTCCAGGAAATATAAGAGTTCTTAATCTGTATGAACTCAAAGAAAGATATTTAAAATATATAAAGCAGATATTAATAGCACTTAAAAAGGAATGGTCCAAATCATCATCATGGGGAGAAATTTTAATACACTCATCATCTAAGTAGCTGACAGAACAAGCAAGCTAAATCTAAGAAAGACTACAGATAATCCAAACAACACAATTAACAATTCACATTCTTTTCAAATGTATATGGAATATTTACCAACTCAACCATATTCTGCATCATATAAAATGTCTCAACAAATTTTAAAAATTGAAATCATTTAGTGTGTGTTTTGACCATAATTGAATTCAGCTAGAAGTGAATATTAATGCCAACTCTCTTCAAACTAACAAAAATACACTATGAAGTGATTAATGGGAAAAAGATCATTTAAAAGGAAACAGAAACTATTTTGAATTTAATTATAATAAAGAAATAGCATGTCAAACTCATGGAATGCAGCTAAATCCTTACTTAGTGAGAAACTATGTCCTCAAATGCACTGATGAGAAAAGAAAACATGCTAAAAAGGAGAATTTTAATTTCAGTCTCAAGAAGCTATAAAAAGAAAAGCATATCAAGCTTAAGAAAAGTAAAACAATGGAAATAAAACAAGAGTATAAATCAATTAAATAAAACTGATGAAAACCTATCAAGACAAATCATGGAAAAAAAGAACATACACAAATTACAACATTAGGAATAAAAAATGGACATCACCACAGAGCTTACAGGCATAAAGACTATACTATCAAACTAATCTAAACAACTTTATGCCATGGAATTTGGTAGTTTGGATGCAATAAACAAATTATTTAAAAATATAACTTACTAAAGCTGAAAAAAGAAAAATACAAAATCTGAATAGTTATATTTATGTGTCTATATGTATGTATCTATATATATATATGAATTATATATATTATTGAAGACCTTCCCATGAAGACAACTTGAAACCCAGATGGCTTCATTGGTGAAGTCTTTCAAAGATTGTAAGGAGGAAATATCACTAATAAACAAATTCTCCTAGAGAACAGAAAAATAGGGAGCAAACCACAACTCTTTTATGAGACCACAATAATCTTGATTCCAAAATCTGACAAGAACAGTACTAGGAAATCACAAACCAATCTCTCTTTTAAGCATAGTTTACCTCATTAACAGAAAAATGGTATGGTCATTTCAAAAGATACAGGAAAAACATCTGATAATATTTAGTAGTAAGATTCAGATACCAATCCCAAATGAGCATTCCCACTGGAAGATGGTCAAGATCATCACAGTGCCAACTACTAGAAGTAGGGCCCCACAGACCTCAGTCACAGCAACTTTCATGGGCTTGATTAATTTTATCTACTTTTGAATTTTTCATAAATAAAAAAACAATGGTTAGTTCATTTTTATTGTTTGAATGGACATTTTATAATGTTATTTACATATATGATGCTATAAACATTCTTGTACATGTCTTTTGGGGCATGTACACATAATGTATGCATTTCTACTAAGGAATGGGATTACTGGGTCATAAGGTAAAAATCTGCTCAGTTTTAGTAGATAATATAAAATCATCTTCTAAATTACCAGTACCAATTTACAATCCTACCAGCAATATGGGAGTTTCTATTGTCCCACATCATCCTCACATAATACTGTCAGGCTTTTCTCTTTTAGCTATTCTGGTGGATTTGAAGTGGTATCTCTTTGTGGTTTTAATTTCAGTTCCCCTGGAAAGTAATATTGTCATCTCTTCCTGTCTTTATGAGCCATTTGGATACCCTCTTTTGAGAAGTGCCTTTTCAAATCCTGGCTATTTCTCTTTTTATCTATTTTTTTTCTTATTGATCTGTACAAGTTCTTCACATATTCTGGATATGAGCTCTTTTTTGGTTATAGAGGTTGCAAATATTGTCTTTTACTCTGTGGCTTTCATTTCTACTCTCTTAATGATTTATTTGAGTGGAAGAAGTTCTTAATTTTAATATAAACTAATTTATTGTTTTCTATTTAGATAGTGCTCTTTGTCTTCTGTTTAAAAAAATCTTTGCTTATCTTAGTGCTCTGAAGATAATCCTTTTATTTTCTGTAAGATTTAATGTTTAACATTTTGTATTTATATCTACAACCTGCTTGTAATAAAATTTTATGTATGGTATGAAGGCTTCAGTTTAATCTTTTACCATATTAGTAAATGGATAGCCAACTGACTCATACCATTTATTGGAAAGATGTCACCTGTCAAAAAACAAGAGTCCACATATATATATGAATCAGATTTGAAATATCTTTTCTGGTCCATTGGTCTTTTTCTCAATCTTTTTGCCAATTCATGTTATTAATTACTTTGATTTATAATAAATCATGATATTTGATAGATAAATTTCTTCATACTTTTTCTTTAAGACTCTGCTATTCTTGGCCCTTTACATTTCTATATAAATTTTAGAATCAGCTTATAAGTTTTCATAAAACCTGCTAGAATTTTTACTGGATTTGTTTGAATATATTCACTATATAAACTCATTGAATTTTGAGAGAACTAACATCTTTAAAATACCAAGTTTTTCCAAGATAACATATTTATTAAGGTCTCCTATGATTTTGATAATGTTTATGGTTTTCTGTGTAGAAGTGTACATCTTTTATTAAGCTTATTCCTAGGTTATTTGATGCATTTAAAAACTATCCTATATAGTATCTTAATTTTTTCCTACCTATAGCTGGTATAGAGAAATACTATTGATTTTTGTATATTGATTGTGGGCTCAGTCTTATTGCTAATGCTCCTATTAATTCTAAAAATTTACCTGAAGATTCCTTTTTATTTTCTTTGTCCCAATCATATAATCTGGGAACAATGAACTTTATTTTTTACTTTCCAATCCTTATATGTTTCTTGTCTCTTTTTAAAAAATATGTTTTATTGATTTTACAGAGAGGACAGGAGAGGGAGAGGGAGAGAGGAAAACCTCAATGAGAGAGAAACATCAATCAGCTGCCTCCTGCAGGCTCCACACTGGAGATCAAGCCAGAAGCCAGGCATGTGCCCTGATGGGAATGGAACTGGTGACATCCTGGTTCATGGGATGCTCAACCAACTGAGCCACACTGGCTTGGCCCTTGTCTTTTACTTGCTTATTGCTCTGTCTAGGACCTTCATTACACTATTGATTGAACATGTTCATACTGGGCACCATTATCTCACCCAGATCTTAGTGAGAAGATTTTCATCATTTCACCATTAAATACAATGTTTGATATGTTTTTTATAGGTACTTTTTGTTGGATTAAGTAAATTTCCTTGTATTCTGACTTTCTTAAAGTATTTTTTAAATCATGAATAAACGTATCAAATGTCTTTTCTGCATCTAGTAAGATATCTTATAGTTTTTCTTCTTTAATCTGTTAATATGATAAACTCATTAACTGATATTATAATGTTCAGTAAGACTTGCATTCCCAGATGCACCTTATAGTTCATTTTGCAAAATAACCTGTGTCTTTTCCAGTTTCTCTCTCTCCTTTTCTGTCTCTGTTTCTGTCAGTTTCTCTTATTCACCACTGCACCCCCCTAACATGGGACCTGACACCCATGAGTTCATTGTAGATGCTAGCACTTATGTAAACATGTGTTGACAATATCTAGATGCTTTTGGTTTTATTAGACAGTCTGTATATATCCTATATCACAGAACTCTGTTAGATCTTTTTCATTTTAGTCTCACAATTGTATCAGATTTTAGGAAATATCCCAGCAAAATGAAGTAATATGTTTAGAATCCATCTTAATAAGGACATTAAAAATTAGTATATGACTTAGGACCAATGTTTCTATGACAGTATTCTTATTAGGTTTTCTGGAGAGTCTCTGTTAAATTATTTAGAATTAGGGACAGGCTTTGGAATTTGAGATCTTGGTTCCAACCCCTGCTCTAAGACAGGAACATGCATGGCATGTTCAAGGAACATGCAGGAGGCTGATGTGGCCAGATTAGAGTAAAGGGTGAGGGCTGTAGGAGGTAAGATTGGAGAGGTGGGTGTGGGCAGATCATGTAGAATTTGAAGATCACTGTAAAGATTTTGGATTTAATTTATTGAAAGGAGAATCCATTGGAGGGTTTGAGCAAAGACCATGATCTGACTTGTGTTTAAGTTGAGGTTTAACAAAAAGGGGCATCAAGATTAACTCCAAAGTTTTGGCCTGAGCCTTTAGAAGGGTGGAATTACTATTGTGTGAAATAAGAGATTGCGATTGTAGAAGGAGCAGGTTTGGGGAGAGGGGTTAATAAGAAGCTCAGTTTGGGGCAGTTTAAATTTGTAATGTCTATTAGCCATCCAAATGGAGAGGCCAAATAAGGGTAGAGTTTACAGATTAGGTCCAGGCTAGAGATATTTATTTGAGAGCCACTGGCATGAAAATGAGAATTTAAGCCATTGAAAATGGATAAGAGCACTTAGGGAAGGCATGTAGACAGAGGAGGAAAGACATCCATTGACTGGCCCCTGCCACTCCATATTTAGAGATTGGGGAGAGGAGGATGAACAAGTAAGAGAAAGTGAAAAGGAGTAATAGGGAAATGTAATAGGGAAACCAGGCAAGTAATGGTGTCCTAAAGGCCAAGTGCAGGAAGTATTTCAAGGAGGACAGAGGATCAACTATGGGGATTTGCTATCGCAAGGCAAATGAGGACTGTGAACTAACATTGGACCTAACAATGTACTGTATTACTGAAGAGAATATCAATGCAGAAGAAGGGAGGTAATTTTAGTTCTTGTGTTAATAGTTTTGGGGATTCAGTATACAAGCAGAGAGGCTCAGTTTGCCTTATTGCCAGGTAAGAAGAAAACCAAAATAAAATCTAAAAATGTGAAAGTAGTAAGCCACCTGAGCAATAAGGAAGAATATCCTAATAAGGCTATAAAAATCCAAAAGGAGGTTGTCTCTTTACCTGGGGAGTTACTTCAGTCTTTAGAGATACTCCGTAAGTAATGTAATACTTTTAACCTGGGAGTGGGATAGGGCACTCCTGTTAGATAATGTTAAATTTCATCTCATTATTTGCTATACAATTAAACTTGCTTGCCAATCCCTTAGTAGAATGCACATCTCTCTACATACTCACAAATCCCTCTAAGAATATTTTTGAACTTTAGATTTAAAATATTTTTATTGTCAGTTTCATAAAACAAATTGTGATAGGTCATTCTTTTGCCAGCTTAATGACAAAGTTGGAAAGAGAGATCCAAAGCAAAGCCTACGGCAGTTAATGTTCAAGACACTAATATAAAGTAAAATACTAAAATGTTTAGCAATTCTACTTCAGTAATAATATGAGTTCATTGAGACTGGAACATTTCACATATCTGAATTCTAAAAATTTGTCTTGATCTGCCTCTTACATTTAAGTCTTTTATCCATTGTGAGTTTATTTTGTATATGGTGTAAGTTGGTGGTCTAGTTTCATTTTTTTGCATGTACCTGTCCAATTTTTCCAACACCATTTATTGAAGAGACTACCTTTACTCCATTGTAGGTTCTTGCCTCCTTTGTTGAATATTAATTGAGCGTAATGGTTTGGTTCGATTTCTGGGGTCTCTGTTCTGTTCCATTGGCTTATATGTCTGTTCTTCTGTCACTACCAGGCTGTTTTGATTACAGTGGCTTTGCAGTATAACTTGATATCTGGTATTGTGATCCCTCTAACTTTTTTGGTTCCATATAAACTTTTAAAGTGTTTGTTCTAGATCTGTGAAATATGGCCTTGGTATTTTAATAGAGATTGCATTAAATTTATAGATTGCTTTGGTAGTATGGTAATTTTAATGATGTTAATTCTTCCAATCCATAAACAGTATACTCTTCCACTTGTTTATATCTTCCTCTACCTCTTTTTGGAACATCCTGTAGTCATCTGAGTACAGGTCTTTTACCTCCTTAAGTTTATTCCTAACACCATACACAAAAATAAACTAAAAATGGATAAAAGACTTAAATGTAAGATGGGAAACCATAAAAATCCTAGAAGAAAACGTAGGCAGCAAAATCTCAGACATCTCTAGTAGCAATGTGTTTGCCGATACATGTCCCACGGCAAGAGAAACAAAGGAAAAAACAAACAAACGGGACTACATCAAAATAAAAGGCTCTGCACAGCAAAATAAACCAGGGATCCTACTGTATGAGAGAACATATTTGCCAAGGATACATCTGGGTAAAGGGTTAATATCCAAAATATATAATAAGGAACTCATACACTTAACAAAAGACAAAAAACCCAATTAAAAAATGAGCAAAGGACCTAAATAGATACTTCTCCAAAGCGGACATACAGATGGCCAAGAGACATATGAAAACATGCTCAAAGTCACTAATCATCAGAGAGCGGCAAATTAAAACAACAATGAGATATCACCTGATGCCTGTCAGAAAGGCAACCATCAACAAATCAACAAAGAACAAATGCTGGCAAGGATGTGGAGAAAAGGGCACC
The DNA here is from genome assembly GCF_964146895.1 of Miniopterus schreibersii. Classification (NCBI taxonomy): domain Eukaryota; kingdom Metazoa; phylum Chordata; class Mammalia; order Chiroptera; family Miniopteridae; genus Miniopterus; species Miniopterus schreibersii. The sequence continues at coordinate 115,595,212 of NC_138101.1, read as the reverse complement.
TAGTACACTGCTGGTGGGAATGCAGACTGGTGCAGCCACTATGGAAAGTAGTATGGAGTTTCCTCAAAAAATTAAAAATGGAACTGCCATTTGACCCAGTGATCCCACTTCTAGGAATATATCCTAAGAAACCCAAAACGCTAATCAGAACTTATTATATGTTATATTATATGTTTATAGCAGTACGATTTATAATAGCTAAGATCTGGAAATAGCCCAAGTACCCATCAGTAGATGAGTGGATTAAAAAGCTGTGGTACATTTACACCATGGAATATTATGCAGCTGTAAAAAAAAAAAAGGATTTCTTACCTTTTGGGACAGCATGGATCGAACTAGGGAGTATTATACTAAGCAAAATAAGCCAGTCAGAGAAAGACAAGTTATCACATGATCTCACTCATGTGTGGAATATAATGAACAAAATAAACTGATGAACAAAATAGATCCAGAGACACAGAAGCATGGACAGGACTAAGAAATCTCAGTGGGAAGGCGGGGGTTGGGGAGTGGGTGGGAAGAGCTTAATCAAAGAATTTATATGCATAAATGCATAACCCATGGACACAGACAATAGTATGGGGAAGGCCGGGGGTGGGGTGGCTGCAAGGTTGAGGGGATCAATGGTGGAGGGAAAGGGGGAACATCTGTAATACTTTCAAGAATAAAGATACATTTTTTAAAATTTTGGCTTGATTCATAAGTTACATGCAAAGTAGGAAAAAACTGACTTTGAAATAATTTTTACAGAATCCAGTTTGAGATTTTTTTCAATGTTAAAAAAATAATGAATTATTAAGAATTTACTGTACAAGAGATATTGTTTCACTTTTTAAAAATTTGAGTTTGTATTTTAAGTGAGCATAATGTTAAAAATCAGCCAACTCAAATTCCTGTACATACTTGGTTGCTTCCTTTATCGAAAGATTACAACAGTTCTCTTCCTACCTTCCTGAGATGAAAAGTAAGGGTGAAATAAGGTGAGCTGAGCTGCTGGCCGGGGCAGAGAAGCTGGAACAATGAAGTGAGAGGAAATATGCTTAGTCATTACATTATATGCACTTACCTAGACTATAGAATATCCAGATCTGGTAAGCTATACTAAATACTTTTCCGGTTTTCACAACAAAATAAAGTCACTTTAACATAAATAACTTAGATGTTTGTTTTTTAAAGGACAGTGTAGTAGTCTTCACGTCCACCCCATACACTGTGGCCTCCATCCCCACCCCTACTAGGGTAGTAATCTTAGTAAAATAACCTCTCTGAGCCTCAGTTTCCATAGAATCTTCCTGACATCATAATGCTATTTTTGAGGATCAAGTGAGACTTTAAGTGGTATACAGCCCAAAGCTTTTTGAATTATTATCATCATTATTATGGTTTGATAATACATTAGTATCCTAATTCTAATATGTTTCAAGGGTTCTGAAAAAGAGGCAGAAGTTTATCTATCTATGTGGACTTCAGTGTCATTGATAATTTAATTGGATAAAATTAAAAGAGGTAATCAAAAGGTACATGAAGCCAAAGTTCACTAGCTTATCCCTAAATTAGTAAATCCCTTCATATTCCTCACACCCCTGTGCAAACAGATGAGCTGTACGTATTCATTTGTGGCAAAGAAATTATCCCTATTTTCTTAAACATAACAAACATACAATTATGTTATCATTAACACTGATGGAAACTGTAAATGTTTTCACTAAAACTGCACATGCATTCAATTATTTTGTTTTAAAACAGCAGTGAAATAGTATTTCACAAAATGAAAAACAAAAGGTAAGTAAAGAGAACAGGTGTTAGGGATTCAATTAATGGGAGACATCACAGATTTTGTTTATTATAGCATTCATAAAAAACCATACATATGAGAATTTCACAACTTACTTTCTGCTATGGCAACTGCTTTGAACAAAACAAGAATTACCATGTAGTTAAATTCAAACCACCATTTACTGGACACATCTTATGTGCCTAGCTCCACCAACTTCCTCCTCAATATACTAGCATGCCCTTTCGGAGAACATGTTACAGAGTCCTGGAATTTTGTTTTGTAATTTAGAGTAGGAAACTATGATATCTTTGCATCTTCAATCACTCTTACTCTGTTCTATTTTACATAGCATTTAATATTCTTCTAACATATAACTTGCTTCTCCATATTATTTATCACTTATTATGTATGTCATTCCACTAGAATGTAAGTTCTGCTAGGCAGGGATCTTTGTCCGTCTGGTTCCTTGATGTATCCCAATAATTTAGAACAGTGCTTGGCAAATAAGAGCAGATCAATAAATATTTGTCAAATAAGTGAGTAAGTGAATTCTTCTGTGTCCCTCTTTAGAAAGATTAGGCACTCTCTCTTGGTTCCACAGGAAGTTTATAAAGTTAAATAACATGTTTTTGACATCTTTGGCTTACTATTGATCTGTTTTATCTTACTTAGGTACATGTCTCTGTCCAGTTTTCTACAAAAAGTCCAGCAATGTTTTCTGTAATGACCTTACCATAATGACCTTCCCTACTACTGAAAGAACAATAATTGTCTTAAACCAATATTTGGCTACATGTTGAAATTCCTTAAATAATTCTCTATTTTACTATGATTTCTTTTGTTCTAAGATCTTTGTTAATGACTAGGATGACTTTTATTACTCTGTATCTTTTTTTTTTTTTTTTTTGAAAGAGAGAGAGGCATTGATGTAAGAGAAACATCAATCATACCCGCTGGGATTGGGGATCAAACCCACAACCTAGGTATGTGCCCTAACAGGGAATTGAGCCTGCCACCTTCTGGTGTATGGGACGATGCTCCAACCAACTGAGCCACACTAGCGAGGACAACTAGGATGACTTTTGAAAGGTATTCTTTCTCTGTGGACATTTATGATAATTCGTTATTCTGTATATCTATTTTACATTCTTTCTAGCTTTTTTCTTGGATAGTGTAACTAGGCCATTATCTTTTTTTATCACTATCATAATTTTCCTCAGATATCCAGTTAATTATTTTTCTCATATTACTCTTTAAATTTTTCAACCACTGTATCTTATGTGTATGTCTGCATCTGTGTAAAACTTTACAACTTTTTTGGTGGGCAACTGGGATTTCTTCCTACCCTGCAGTCACTTGTTTTTGAATATAGTTAGTTTGAAAAACTAGGTTACCATGACGTTGTAATACATCTTTTTAAGATCCTGACCTGCTGCTTAAATTTCCTTTTAACAATTTCATCTTGTGACATCTTAAAATTTCCTTCCCCCATTTCTATTACCACCTTATTTTTTTCCTATCGGCTAATTTAAAATGTGCATATTGAAGGCACAATACTTTGAGTTCTACATATTTTGTATCTGTTTGACAACTTATTTTGGTCCAAAAAGAACTACTATAGTTATATCCTATTAGTTTCATATATTATATTAACATAATAACTTAAATTATGTTTCAAAATAACTCTTTTCTTACATTTGTGGGTTATGCTAGAAATAATGTAACATTAGATTTTCTCCAAACTCTTAGTTTTGCCCACTTGAGGTGTTCTCTCTAGAAGACACATCTTGACCTTTTCTGTCTTCATTACTCCAAAGATATACTGTCATGTATCCTCACACTCCTTGACAATCTAATCTAGATCCTTTTATAGTCCAAAGCTAAAAAATACTAATTCAGAATTCAAGTTGTTTTGGATGGTGGATACCTATCAACTCTTTACTGATATTGTCTTTTAATCTCATGTTAAAGACATTTGTGTCAAAAAGCAATGTTTTCTCCCTTGGCTCTCAGAACTCAGGTATACAAATACCATATGTAATGGTACTAAGATGTGAGGGCTAACTCCTTGGATCATATATAAAGGGCTATCATTTTTTCAACTTTTTTGCTTCCTGTCAGGTTAAAGTTCAAGTTATTAAGTACTCATACAAATTGTGATCTCCTTCCATATCAGCTTCTAATCAGGATAGTATTTATTTACCACAGAAGATATTAAAATGTACTTACTTTCAAGATATGCTCATCACTGTAATAAGAGTTATTATTAGCCAAGTTCTCTATCATAAAAGAGTTTATAATAGAGCATGAGAGATAGGACACTGAACAAATGATTATGAAATAAAGATGATAAAATCTGGGGTTGGGTGGTTAGAGACTAGGGGAATCAATGAAGAATAAAGGGCAGATAGGGAGGAACTGGAGTGAGGAGAAAAAGGATCTTTTGAAACATGGGAGTAGGAGAGAATGTTTTGTGTTTATGGAACTGCTCAACTATAGAAAAGGGACTATAGAAAGAATTATGTCATTCAAAATTTTGTACATTATGAGAAAATTTATAGAAATATTGAACATGTAACAAAATATTCAGTAAAATATTTCTGTTCATAATTCTTTTCTTGAATATTAACATTTTCTTTATGCTTTAGAATTTTGTCCTGGCACAGCCCTGGATATGATTTTATGTTTATCGAATGTACTTAAACACAGGAGTTGTAGTTATGATCCTGGTTTGAGAGTCCCAGTCTAGACTATATATGAACTGTGTGACTGCAACTTCTCTAAATGTTTCTACACATGAGATGGAAATCATAGCTATTTGTGCTATAATGAAGCTCAAGTAAAACCATGTGATAGTAAATTATAAGGCTCAAACAATGGTGCATTCTCTATTAAAAATGGAAAGTGTGCATTAACATACATAGGATAGTTCTGTCCTTCCTTTTACTTCTTTTTTATTTTAGAATCTAAACACAGGGGACACATGATTCACCATTTTATTGTGGAAAGAAGCTTTCATTCTTTATCTGGAACATGGCAGCAATCATTCTCTAGTTAGATCTAAATGACTGAATTGCAAGGTCAATTGTATTGGTGACTGACTCATTTTCCCTCACCTCCAGGACCCTTTTCCCAAGATCAAGCAATTTTCCTGTGAAATGAACTGTATCTGCTATCAAGTGGCCTGACAATTAAGAGGTCCAAAGCACCTTCCAAGTCCTCATTTTCTATTTGGTCTCATGATGTCCTTTGCTGCTACATCACTGATCTACATTTTCCAAGGCTATAGAAGGCTATGCAAAAATAAATAGAACTGCAACACAATTTTATATATGGGGGGCCTTCAATCAATTTTGAATTATTCAGGGGATAGTTTTCTAGCTAATGGGTTGTCAAATTTTTTGCATCAAATGCTTCTGTCTGGTTGATAGCCTTTTGGTCAGTTCAGTGCTGACTAGCAATTGGAAGAGGAGCAGATGCAACCAAGAACATACTTTAAAACCAACATCAACCAACAAAAGTGGATTTATGACCATAACATATCCAAAGTCTGGAGAAAGTGAGTTCAAGAGAAGACATATAAAAGGCATCCTTACAGTTGACTGATTATTTCTTAAGAGCAAGCAAAAATTTATACTCACAAAAATTCTAAATACTATTAGGCATTTAAAATATCCAGTGGCAAGCTTAATCAGAATCTAAATGAACCAAAAACTGCTCTTTCACTGATAAGGGAATTTTAAATAAATAAACACACACATATATGTTTTTTGCAATACTAGGCATGAAAGAACTTAAACAGATCTCAAGATCCAGAGCTGGAATGATTATTGGTTTAATCCAGTATGGAATTTATTACATATTTATATATGTTCCTCATTAGTCCATTTAATTGTTTTCCATGTACACAGTCTAAAACTTTGAGCAATTCATGTTTTCAATCAGTGTGAATAAGCTAAAAATTTTCAAAAATTTTTAATCATGGTGAGACAAAAATCTCACTTATTTCTAGTGCATATACAGGGTAGGGCAAAAGTAGATTTACAGTTGTTCATACAGAAAATAACACAAAAATAAATAATACAAGAATAAAATCTGTTTCGAGTACTCACAACTGTAAACCTACTTATGTCCCACTCTGTATGTAAGGTAATCTGAAGGACAGATTAGAATCTGAATAGGGAGTATATCAGTTTTTATGCATTAGGCTGGGGTAAGCATAATAGTGGAAAAAATAGCAAGTATTAAAGAACATATTGGAGATTCTTTTTTGTATTCATTCACTCATCATAATTTTGAGGGCCTGCCATGTACGAAGGCAGTACAAGGACATTGAAAAACCACTACAAGAATGCATAAGCAGAAACAATTTTACTAATATTGTAAACATTGGAAATATTATGTTTTATACTACTTAAGTTTTAACAACAGTATGACACTACTTGTCAGTATAATCTGGGAAGGCTGTTCTACATCTGTGCTTCATTTGGATAGCCACATCTTTTATCTATATTGCTTTTCCTTGCTGAGTTATTCCTTTATAAATGATTATTCGAGAAAAAAGGTTATCTTAATGTTGTTCTCACTTTTTCTTTTTTGTCACAGAATACTAGCATTTTGCATAATGTGGATTCTCCTGACTTTTAAAAAAACCCTTTCATGGATTACAACTGCTTTCAATATAAGGTCCAAATTCTAAGCATCTTCATATGATTAGGTGCCTACTTCCCTACCTCTGCAGCCTCATCTAGATTTTAGATCAATTAGGGCAGGGGCCTTCATTCCACAAATAGTTATTGAATAATTACTATATAATAAACTCTGACAAATGTCTAAGTATTTACCAGATTTTGCACATACACACATTAGAACATGAATATATACTTGGTCAATGAATGACATTTACATCACATTTAAACTTTAGTGTTGTAATTAATGGAAGTATATAATTCTTGGTTAATAATAAATATGGTGAAAATACATTTTATTTCTATATGTGTAGTACTCAGGGACCGGACAGGAAATAGATGGCACACTCAAAGGGTAAATTGAAGAGAGTCTGATGAAGAGACTATTTACAGATTTGTATGTAAGTGTTAAGGTAACCAATAAGAGGATAAAGTACCCAAGGACTCACAACAGGAGAAAACCACTACCATTCCTAGGCCTGAATGGAAGGAGGGATGGAAGAAGCGGTTTCTAAAACTTGCCAAGGCTGTAGCCAGGGGACAGGGTTGTCTGACTGGAGTCATGGCCTTAGGTAGAGAAATGAAGTTACTGCCAAAAGCCAGATAAGCAGGAGGGAGTATAGGGGAAGGTGAAATACATATCCTGACCTCTCTCTCTTTCCTTCCTCTGATCATTTGGCAATGCCTCCAAATTGGCTGAAACCAAATAGAAACCAGAGGTTAAAGGAGCCTGGGTGATGTGGTCCAAGAAATCGACCTCCCAGAGCATGGAAAGGCAGAGAATGGACTTTGAAGGAAAGAGAATAACCAGCATACTATGAAAAAGCAAAGCATTTTAAAGAGTTAGAACAACTCAAAAAACCCAAACAAAAAGAAAAAAGGAATTGGTCCAAACGGAGCTGTGTCAGACCTGGGACAAAGAAAGATGAAGGAAGAGAATGATTAAACAGTAAAACAGTAGAGAGAGGCACAGTGTGTGATCTATTTATGTAAATAGGATAGAGAGAGCAAAGAAATTTTTAAAAAGACAGAGAGGGGGCAAGAAAAGTATATAATTCTTAGTTAATAATATGGTGAAGGGTCTGGCCAGGGATCTTAAAGTGGATATATTTGAACACAGGGTATATCCTTTTTAGTTGTTGCTGGTAAAGCATAAATTTATTAAAATCCATTTATATAGTGTTTTACAAACAAAAATGTGCGGAGTCCTCAACATTCAGGCAATGAACTCTATTCTCAGAAGTGTTTTGTGAGAAGACCAAATTCTTTGCTCTTCCTCAAAAAGATACTTTTGTTTATACTCTTGAAAATGATACATGACACAAGAGCAATCTTTTGAGATCCCCAAACCTCTGCAGAGTGTGAAAAAAACCTTCTCCAGAATGCAAAGACTCGTCAGAGAGATGTAGTGTAAGAGATACGTAAATTGTGGCCATTTCAGAGGAGTGTGAGCACACCTGGCTGATGGCCATGAGAAGAGCTTGAGGGCGCAGCTGGGCAGCCCCTGGCTGCAGAGTGTAGCCTCCAGAGCCTCTTCCTCCTCCTCCTCCTCCTCTTCTGAAGTGGCCATCGTTCCTGGAGGTTTAGGCTCTGGGAAGGTGTCAGTCACTTCCCTAGGTTCTTTGTCCAAGGCCCCTGCTGTAATTTCAAACACAATTTTGTCAATTTCCATTTCTGCTGCTTCTTTCATTTACTGGTCATCCATGTTTTTAAGGGTCCTCTAATATCTCTTTGGACAGCCTTCATCATCTCTTTGGACAGCTCCTGCATAGTGGCCTGGGTTTCTGGGATTTTCACAAGACTCTGCATGGCCTTCATCACTTCTGTGTTTTTCTGCAGGGAACCAGCCACTCACAAAACTGCCAACTGGTTCTTCATCCCCATGAGCACAAAGTTCATGTGAGCTCTGGATGAACAGAGCTTGCTTACAGCCTTCCTTGACCTAACCGTCTCCTTGGCCAGGACCACAGAGAGGTCTTTCTGACCCTTCTTGGCAGCATCTTTCACAGATCATTTCACTTTTTCTTCTTCTATTTGAATATCTCTTATTTGCCTGTCAACCACTCTCATTTCCTGTCTTATCTTCAATGACCACACATTGACCAGCTCTTTGGGCGGCTTCTCCTGGGTTTTTCCAAATAGTCCTGTGGCTTACTGAACTTGTCTTGCCCCTTCAGGTTTTTTGTTCCCTGCACTCAGGCAGGTCACAGGCAGCTTCCTGGGTGGGGCCAGTGAGAGAAATGCAGGGTATGTCTTACTACCAACTCTTTATGTGAGTTTAGCACAATGGTGGGACATCTAAAAACTGTTATTCACTGAAATATATATACATACATATATACGTGTGTGTGTGTGTGTGTGTGTATTGTTAATCCTCACCAGAGGATATTTTTTCCATTGATTTTTAGAGAGAGTGGGAGGAATGGAGGGAGGGGGAGGGGAAAAAGGGAGGGAGGGAGAGAGAGCACGAGAAACATGGATGTGAAAGAGACACATCAACTGGATTGACCCTGCAAACCCAGGCACCCCATGCACCTGTCCTTAACCAAGAGTCAAACCCGAGATACTTCGTGCAAGGGCCATAATCTAATCACTGAGCCACACTGGCCAAGGCCACTGAAAATATTTTAAATACATATACTCCGAGGACTGAATATTTGAGGAATACAGAAGGCCAGAATTGTAGGTCAAAGAAATAGACATACTCTGTGAAAGAACCAGTCAGTTGCTAAAAGAAGTTAAAATGCCACAGAAAAGAAATACATGGAGACAAAAGGGGGGGAAAACAGTAGAAATCATACATCAGACCTCTGATATTATAACTCAAAATTCACTCAAATACAAAACATGCATGTTGCTCTCTCAAGTACAAATTACCTACCTATAGCTGTTAAGAAAAATGCTATTCATGTTCATATGTGATATCAATATTAGGAACTATAAACCTATCTTCTGTGGAAGTAGCCTTTGAAAGCAATCTGTTTTATTGTGATTTTATGGAAAAAAATTAGTTTTACTTTTCGGATGTTCATTAACATCCTTCAAACAAACCTCTCTGTTTATACTTACGTTTCTCTACATTAGACATGTTCCTGAAATATTGTACCCAAAATAAGAAGCTCCATTTCATTGACATATTAAAAATAGAAGCCTTGTTCTACAAAAAGGAAAATACCATTTTGTGGTACAATAAATAAAACTGCATGAAGGTCTGGGGAAAACATTTGTCCCTATTATTCCCTCCTGGGATGCTTCATTTGTAGGTCCTAAAGAAAACTGTCAATTCTGCATCACCCTGTAGTCGTGTTTCCATCCTGACTCAGTCACTGTAGAATTTGCTGAAACTGCAGGCAGTGAAATGAGCATTGCTCTGTCTTGTCTCACTGTGAACCACATATCCAGAGTCACTACTGAGCCAAGGACTGAGAAGAAACTTTAGGAAATTCTACATTCTGTACTTTGATAGATAACAGGTTTCAAATGTATTTTTTCTCTTCAAACCTCTAAATATTAAAATCACAGTAATAGAATTAATTTAATTAATGTAATTAATATTTTATCCTTCCATGAAAATAATCAACTTTTTATTCTGATAAAGATTGTAGAAATTATGTTATACTTCTCAAATGGATTCAGGAACTTAGGTACATGGAAATCATAAGCTCCATGTGGAACACCATGAGATACCTATATTTTAAATTTAAAATGATTTTATGTCAAATTTTATCCTCACTTACACATGAATCTTACATGCAAAATAAAAAGTAGGTGCAAAGGGTTCATGAAAAAATTATAAAAAAGAACTCAATATTGAAAATATTTTACCCATTTCTATTTTTTCCTGTAAATTTAGAAATTTTCAACAGAATACCCCTCCTTCAGTATATATTCCCAGTGCTCACTAGAAGCAGTGTGTTAACATTTTGTTGACATTAAAAATAGCATATATTGAATATCTATTGTATAATGGAACTACAATTATTAAAAACCAACAATACAGAATACATGTTAAACTCTTGTTAGTATCCCCATCACGTTTAAGTAAACCTAAATTTTAGTAAATGTATTCCTTTTCTAAACTTATTCTAAAGAGTTTTCCAATTCTTTGATTATATTTAAGAGTTAAGAACCATCACATATGCATCAGGTTTAAAGCAGTAATTTATTCTAAGATTTACTTTTGCCTGTTTTCTTCCCAGTCTAGATTTGAATAATTTTGGGAACATTTACAGTAAATAAAATTCATTAATAAAATATTCTGTTTATAATATACATAATTATTACAGAATTTTACAAAATTAAAATTTTGTATTAGAAGAGTTAGGATATCAATATTTCCTGTGCATATTTTAAAAATATGAGTGAGAAGAGTTAATCATTTGGGGACAATGATTGTGGAGCATCTAAAATCAAGAGCAATTGTTTCAAAATAAATCAGGGTATAAATGACAGTAAATGGCTTTTACATCCAGGATTTCAACTGCTCCTAAGAACTAATGTGATGAAGGTAGATAATACTTTATAGCCAAGAACAGATTCAGAGAAGGTCAACAATATTTATTTAAGAAATATTTACTTACTGAGCATCTACTATGTGACTAGGTATCCTGCTAGGTGCCAAGGGCATAGATGTGAACAAGCAGGAAAAAAAAAAAAAAAAAGGTATCTTTCCACATGGAGTTAAATACATCTGGCCCAAGCTAACTAACCAGGAAGCACTAAAGGAAGAAAATGACTTAATCTGTCCTTTCACTTTGTCTCTTATTTCAAGGTGAGGATGAACAATGAAGAAAACTTAGGAGGGAGGTACAGGACAGGCACTTCTTAAAGAGCAAAAGGCATGTGCGATATTTCCTAAGTTTAAGAATAATTAAAATGTGTGCCAGAGTTAGAAATTATTTTTTTCCCCTTTTGGAAATTAGGAATTAGGGTAACTAGAAAATTTGTGTGTGTTTGGGTGGGGGGAGCTGTTGACAAAGGATAAAGTCTATAATCTTATTCAGGCGGCAAATGAAGAACATTACACACTCTTAAAAGGGTAGGAAACTTACCATTTGAACCAAGCAAAGCATGGACTTGGTTCTGGTTCTGACACACGTAAGTTCAGTTAACAAGGTGTTGAAGAAAGCGAGAACTGTCTGTACTTAAAATGATTGTTAGTAATAATAATTCTAGTTTTCTCATTGAGGGTGAGAGTAGATACAGACACATAATGCATAGCAAAGCATATTTATAGTCATATTTCACACACCAATAAATAATGCATTCATTTCTCAAAATGCCAAAGTAAATGTGGGAGAGAAAATTTTCATCTATATTCAGGATTAAACTTTCTAATTTTAAATTACAAGACTTCAGCTGTAAATTTATTTCAGTTGAAAGGTTTGAAGGGATTATTAATGAATCTTCTAAAATTCTGGAGGGCGTTTAAAAGATTATTTTAACATAATAAAGAATCCTGCCATAGGTATGACAAAAATTACAGGCATAATTTGTTGAGCACCTACTGTGTGACAGCACTGTACTGGGTGACTATGTTATTTCTAATAATCTACATGTCATGTTTCAGTTTTCTCAATTTCTCTAGCAATAATTCTTATATTGTTAATTTACAACTATGTTATTTGAAATACAGCTCAGCTCATTTATTCCATAAAGTTGGTCCCAAAGACATTTCCTCATTGGAAAGGGAAGTGGGGGAGGGGAAAATTAAATCCTTCTGACAACTTAAGAGGACTTCCTTGGTATTTGTGGTGTATTTATATGGCCTTTCAGAAACTTCCCAAACTTGTACAGAGTCAGGGACTTGAGATAAAATCAGCAATCTGTCTTAGAGACCACATTTGTCAGTTGTGCTTCTTGCCTTAAGGACCTATACAGCAATAACTACCGATTTAGGTGGTAAATCATGGCCTGCTTACACACTAACTCTGAATCGTGATGCCAATGAACTCAAACTCCTGGGACTACTCTAAGGGAAAAGCTGGGAGGAGCTCAGAGAGGAGGTCAGCTGGGCGGGGCAGGCCGAGGTGACAGCAGGTGAGCCCGCAGCGGATGAGGAAGTGAGACAGGGACAGTGTGGGTATTACTCATTCCGCTTTTCCGCCGAGTTGCCTTTCAAGCGGAACTTCTCGCCTCTCTTTCGATCCAGCTTTAGTTCTATCTAATTGAAGTCACTTCCCATCCCTGTTCGCTGGGGGGAAAACCATGCGTCAGTGTAAGGGAAGAGAATCGGGACGGCAGGGTCAGGTAGCCTCTCATGACGCCGCGTCTCCCGGTCGTCAGAGGCCGAGCTTCTCAAATCAGCCCCTGGCTGTTCCTCAAACCTGCCCTTCCCCTAATCCTGGGAACTCCCCGGGGAGCCCCAAGCACGACCTGCTTCGGGGCCCCAGGGGCACCAAGCGGAAGAACGCTGCGTGGGAGCGGAGCTCAACCTTAAGGAACAGGGAGGACAAGTTGCTCAGGTTACTTTGAGGGCACAGGGTCCCAAGGAGAATTAGCCAGACCCAGAAGTTAGGAGCCGCGGCGGGTGTGGTCAGTTCACACGCAGAAAGCCACGGAGCCTCCTACTTTACCTTTCTCACTCCCACAGCCTGTCGCCCTTCGGACCACATTCCCACATTTACTAATGTCCCCTTCCCCAATCCCAGGACACCTGAGGGAAACTTTTCCCTAGCCCCTCAATTCATTCTCAGCGGTTTCCACGGCGGCCGCAAACCATCCTCACCCTAGCAACAAAGTTCCGGCCGTAGAGCGAGCGGCTCTAGGTGTAAGGAAGGTGATGTCGTAAAGCCTCGAGTGTCGTAAACCAGGTGCGGTGGGGGGGAGGGGTGGAGGCGGAGGGGTGGGGGGGAAGGGGGAAGGGGGAGGGAGGGGGAGGAGGTGACTCGAGCATTTAGACTCAAGCGAGAGGATCATGGCGGATGGCCCCAGGTGTAAGCGCAGAAAGCAGGCGAACCCGCGGCGCAATAACGGTGAGTGGCGGAGAGGACCGGGGAGCGACGGAGTCAGGGGGAGTCGGGCAGCCGGGGCGCCCCGAGGGTAAGGGGGGCGATCTGGGCTGGGGGCGGCCGGGGCAGGGACGGGCAAAGTGGAGTGGGAAAGTAGAAAGTAGTGCTCTCTGCCCCCCTCAGCTGCCGGAGCCGCGCCGCGGCCGCTCGCTCTCCCTGAACCGTTATGTCTCTTACCTGGTCTCTCTCCGCCTAGCGGCTCCTGCCGCCTCTGCCGCCTCCCTGGACCGTTAGCCGCCGCCTCCGCATCCCCGGCTCTGGGCGGGTGGCCGGGACGCGGCGGTCACTTTTCTGGTCTCGGGTGGAGCGGCTGTTGCTTCTTTTCGCACTTTTCCCCACTCTTCTGCTTCTCGCGCCTTCCCGCTCCCCCTCCTTCTCAGCCCCCTGCGCTGTATTTTCCCTCAGCGTCGAGGCTCCCTGGAGCTGGGAACTAACTTGTGCCGGCCCAGACCGTGCAAACTGGCTTCCGCGCGCCGCGGCCCGGGCCCGCACTGTAGCTCGGGGCTCGGAGGCTCCGGCCGGGCGGCGGCGGGACGCGGCAGCCCGGCTGCGTGTCGTCCGTACGCGCGTGTGCGCGGGCGCCGGCGGGGCGCGCCGCGGGCGGACCGGGCTGGGCCGGCGGCGGTAAAGTTATGATCGGCCGGCGCGCTCGCTGAGTGGGGATTAGCGGCGGAGGCGCGGGTCCCTAAACGCCCCTCCTCTCCAGCCCCGCGGCCACAGCGAGCCCCGCGGCCACAGAGAGCCCCGAGAGTGAGGTCCACGTCCTGTGGGGCGCTGGTGGGGCATCGGGCGACTCGGGCAGCAGCAGGCGCCTACTTGCTGCTGGGGCGATATGTGGATGGCCGCAAGCCGGGCAGCGGGTGTGTTTGTAGAGTTGTTACCTGGTTAGAGACGGGGAAGCACCACAGACAGAGCTCCCTCCCCGGGGAAGACTCTTTTTTCCGCGCTGGAATGGGGCAGTGTGCGTACGCGTCTGTTTTTCTCTTTCGGTTTTTGGGGAAGTTGTTACCTGGGCCAGACGCTCGGAGCGCTGAAGCCGGATAATGGAGCTTGGATGGCGCTCACAATCTCGGGTGGAAGGGGATGGGGGATGGGGGAGGGGGCAGGCGGACCGACGGACGCGTGGGTCGGCTGCTCGCGCTGCCGCTGCAGTGTTTATTGATTTGTGCTAATGTGCTGGGGAAATACACTCGGTCTGGCGAGAGAGTTTAAAATAAATCAATCAGAGTGAGAGAGCGAGACCCGAACATGTGGTTGTTGCACAGTCGCCTTTTCTAGGTTGGAGAGACGTTGTAAGTTGATTTTATTTCTGCTTATTTCAGGGGCGATTCTGTGCTTTCTCTCCCTCCTGTTCAGCAGCGAAATGTCTGCTGATTGTTATTGTCTGGACAGTTCCTGTGGCGAGAGGGGCGATAGTTGTCCGCCCGGGGGCGGCGTGAGCGCGTGCAAAGGCCCCCGCCCGCCAGCCGGGTACCTGTTTGTATAATAATGGGCGGCAACGGCCCTGCTGCCTGCTGCGGCCCAGGCTATATAAGGAATTACACGTACATTTCGGACCGAGGGGCTCCTCTGGGTTCCTGCGTTATTTTTAAAATGAGTTTTTAAGAATAGGGAAATAAATGCGCCTATATTGGGATCCCTGTATCTTCCAAAAAATGAGGAAATATGTGTTTAAGTAAAAACTCTGTCGCGCTTCCCTCGCCCCACCCCCGCGCCTGGGCTCCCTTTCTCCCTCCCCGCTCCGATGCGAAACGCGAGGTTTTGTAACCTTTCCAGGCAATTTTAGATTTTGTGTGGGATTTCCTGTCTAAGAGCAGATACGAAGATTTTAAGCCGTTCCAAGACGTTTCCTTACAATTGTAAACATATTTTTAACATATTTGAGCCGACATTAAAGTCATCGATTTCATGAATTATTTTAGTTATTCAAATAAACATTTTTAAAGCGTCTATCAGTTATGATTAATATTTGGTATCTTCATTATGGAGAGAGGACTTGTTACAGCAAGGAGTGGAACATAGGCTATTGCAATTTTAATTTCCTGTTTTAGCGTCAAATCGTGTGTGTTCTATATTGAACTGTTGCTGCTGTTGCTGATGTGGCTTTATGAAAGGTAAGTTGGTTCCTAAAGGGCTGTTCGCTTTTTACCTTATGTAAAATGTTCATCGCCATAGAAAGGGGCTTTTCTTGTTGCTGACGACATGTGTATGACATGTGAGACTGAACCACCCAGCGTCTGTGCAGCTGCTGTAAACATGTTTACCTGAACAGGAAAGAATGGATTTTTCTCCTAAAGATTCTGTGATATGAATATGACACCCGTAAGGCATATCAACAGATGACTTAAGGGGGAAAAGCTATCCTGAAAGGCACTTGAAATCAGCAGGAAAAAAGAGGTTCTCGTCGCTGCAGCAAATGGCAACTTGTGCAGGTAGAAAAAAGATGGTGTTTAGTTTTCTCCTGCATGTATGTTAGCCCCCTCCGGTCTGCTACTTTCATTCTCAAGGGAGAGATTTATTTACCATGCTTGCTGTCAGTGTTTTTACTTTGTGTTTAATATTAGAAAAACAGATTTGGGGCTGTTTAGCACAAAATATCTTGTCTGCAGTATGCATTACTCTGAGAAAACAAAAGGTGTTTAAGATAGCACTGTACTACTATAAGTATCTTCCATTTTCTTCACTTTTGGCTCTGTCTTTGTATTTCTTTTTGTTCTTAAATATGTCTCATCCATTGCTGATAATTACCACCATGCTATTTGGTTAAGCCTTAAAATTTGCAAATTAAAAATGAAGTTATATGTCATTGTGTGGTGAAACCTCAGGGTAGGTGCTGGTTATTTCTTAGCAACGCAATCCTATTTAAGTTGCAATTGTTTATTGGAGAGAATTGCTTGGAAAAAATGTGAACTCTTAAATCTTTTTAAATGAAGAAATAAATGCTGTATCTAGTGGCAGGTAGTCATAGAGATACTTTATGCTGTTATTTATATATAATTTTTTTGTTTATTTTAAAATAAGGCATGCATATTTAACTGATGATGAGCTTCCAGTAAAATATTTTAATTTCCTTTCTAGAATATATCTTCAGAGTAGGATATTAACGGGAGAATCAAATAATGTAACCTGACGGGGTAAACCAATTAAGCAAGGTGTGGCCAAAGCATCAAATCTTATGTAGTAACTTTATGGTAATGATGTTAGTCATCTATAAACGAGTGAGATTAGAATTGCTTAAATCTATTTTTATCATTTATAATGTAGTGCTTTGTTGTATTTTAAAAATCTGTCTTCTCATTTTCTATTTCTATTCTCTGTGTGGTTTTCTTATATATTTATTTATTTTTGGAAAAATGTACTCTAGCTACTAATGACCACATGCTGATAGATTCACTTTAGATGGAATTGCAGGTACCTATCTTTCTGTCATTTGCACCACTTGCTGTCTTTGGAAACCACCAGTAGAGGATGCTAACAAAAATTATTATTGGTGTAGTAGTACCATAAGTCTTGTTTATCTCCTGTTGATTGGGACCTCTATGTTGATAGGGACCTTTTATGTAATTCTGAGTCTGTTATTTCAAACCAGCCCTGAGTAAATTAGGCATAAGCCTGTTTCTAGTCTGCTAAGACTAGAAAGGGGTAGAAATGTTTTAAGTTGAACAATTTTATAAATTTGAGCTTTTTAAAATTTGAAATTGAGATTGCTATCAATTTAGTTTTATTTTAGACCAGTCATATTACTGCTTTAAAAAAGTATCCTATGTTGTTAGGTTTGGAGAAAAACATGTAGTGATAGGCCCATATTTATTTTGCATACTTACTATATTTTTAACCTCCTTTTTTATTCATAGTAAGAGCCCTGAAAAAAAGATATTTTTAGACGTTAAAAGATATTAATGGTAAATATGGTAAGAAAAAGTGCAGTTGATTGATGGATAATACTTTATAATTACTTGCCCATAACTTACGTATACTTAAAGAATGCATGGATTGGCAGACAGAACTACTAACGAAGGCCTTAAGTAGCAGTCACTGAGATGTTAGTGATTTTTAGATTATATCTTTTCCTTTCCCTTTTATTAATCAAAATTAGGTAATGTATAAATTTTAAATTTACCAATTGTAAATTAAGAAATATAAGTTTGTTTAGAGGATTTAAATGCAATGGAAAAGTCTCTATTATTTGTTAATTATTGTATTAAAGGGATTCTTTAAAACAAACTATGTAAATTGATACAACTTTTACATATAAATAATTGCACAAGACTTAATGAATTTAGTTATGTCTTTTTGGTTTGTGTCCTTAAATATAGTTTTACATTTCCTGACAGATATTTCTTGAATTTGGTGTTCTCCTAATTCCTAGAGCTCAGTAGTGACTAGGTGTGATTCACTTACTTTTTTTTAATGAACGGAGGAACTTGACCAATAAAGCCATGACATACATAATTGTAGCACGGAGCAAAATTTAAAGTATCTTACAAATTGAAAGGATCAATCATTGTTAATATGACCCTGATATAAAAGCATATGAAATATTTGGTTAGTACTTTATTTTCTTTCTCTAGTATCTAGTATTTTGGAAATGCCATACCTATGTTTACAATTTTAGTCACTTTGAAGTATGTGGAGAGAAAGTTATATCAAATTGGGAATATTTAAAAAATATTAGCATAATTATTTCTCATAATTGTGTTTTTTTTACCCTTTTTTGCTTTCCCCTGTATAAATCACTTCTAAGCATGTGATTAGAGCCAGATGTAAACACAGATGCAATATCATGTGGAATTATATTGTTAGCTACTTTAAACTACCTGTATTGAATTGCAGTAAAGAAGAAAAATCATACAGATGTTGGAAGAAGTTATGCATTAGAGTGCAGAAGTACAATGAGAGGTTAGAGGACTTGATGGAATTGTAGAAATAGTATTTATGATTGAAAAGGTTTCTTAATCTTTGTGATTGGATCACTAATTTATGGGGAAATACATGTTCATTTCTAATAGAGATATAAACTAAAATAAAAGTTCAGTGTTGAGAGAAAAAAAATTTGAATTTTGAAATAGAAAAGTGCCCTGATGGGGAAATACAATAAAATGACCTTAAATATTTTTAAAGGTTACATGTTATACATACTACCTGCTAAAATAATCACCAAACTGCTAAAAGTAGAAAATAAATGCATATACATACAGTAGAAGAAGTTTTGTAGTAATCCAAGTTAAAAGTAAATGTGATCTATTATACAGGGGTTGCTATAAGACATTATCTTTCCTTTGGATGGGACAATATTTTGAGAATTGTATTTCTAAAAGGGAGTATTCTTAGGACATAAATGTCCTAAATTTTTTCAGTATGGTATGAGCATGTCTACATTTTAACCTTGATGGGAGGTGGGTTATGCTCTGGTTAGCTTAAGAAACTGAGTTGCTTGAAAATATGGCAATATACAATACTACTTAAATAACAAAATACTCTCTGATAAGTAATATTTGCCTTAAGGTTATTTGCAGAGGAAAATTAATATTTTGGAGTATATCATTTAGGTGTTGATAAATTGTAAGATTCTAAAAGGGAAGAGCAAAAAAAAAAAGCCAACTTCCAAGTTTATACTTGTATTATACTTGTATTATAGCTATGAAACATTAGCTCTTGATTTTTCATCCTCTAAGAAGTTATTTTTCTCTCATTTCTTCAGTCATCTTCCTGTTGTTTAATGCATGTCCTCTATATTCATAGGGATGACGTTTATCTGTCCATATGCATATTTGGCCTCTTAATCAACTTTATATATTTACTGAAGCTTGATATGTGGAGTTTCAGGTATAAACTATAGCTCTTGGTAGAAGACCTTATAGTATGACAACCTGGGAAAACCTTCATCATCTCTTTTGCAGTAACAAATACATCTGTCCTAGAATTATTAGTAACAGATGTTTTGTGACCTCTTAATTCCCACTCCCCTCCTTCCATATCTTCCTCCAGCCATGTTTAATATTAAATGTGAATGGAAGATAAATATGGGAATGATGTCAGTTTCTTATGTTTATTGTTTTATTCTAAGAATATTGGAAGTCCTCTATTTTCTTTTTAAAAAACTTTTAATTTCAAATTTTTAGATATTTAAAATATTCTAATTTCAGCTTTTTAGGTATTTTAAGTACTTTAAGTTTTGTTTTTGTAAATCATAATACCACTGTTCTTAGATATTTCATTACCACTCATGTGCACTAACCTACAATATATTCTAATTTCCCTTATTCTTAAGGTTTTTATATTTGTTTAATCCACAGTTCTAATTGAATGTTTGGTTTTTTGTTAAATGCCAAGTGTGACTAGTTTGCTAATTTAAAAAATTATCATTGTCTTGGAATACTACATCTTTTAATACAGAAGGGACCTTTAGAGATTATTTTTATCTGAAAACGATAGTGATAAGCTGAAATTTACCACCTTCAAGTAGAAACTAGGCAAGACACTTTAACATGTGTTTTGAGAAGGGGCAATAGCGACATGTAAAATCTTTTAAGGAGTAGATTGTCTGAATCTGGGCTCAAGTTAACCAACTGACTCTGATTCTTGAAAAGGTTGTGAAAATCACTGTATCTCTTTAATGTTTTCACCTTTCCACCGTAAAAACTAAGTTGCTATTCACTCCTATTGCTACTTAACTTTTCTAAATCTCTTAATATGCTGCTTTTTTTTAACTTTTGGGAGTGGGTGCAGGGAGGGAATAGTTGGAGAACAGAGAATATAATTTCATATGAATAAATATGAAACAGAAAATAAATGAAATAATCTTGGAGGTAGAGAATTTGGGAGAATCATCTAAATCCATTTTTGCAGATAAGCAGATTCAAAGAGGTAAAAGGACTTTGCCAAATTCCTATTACTAGTTAGCCTGGGCTAGGTTACAGCTTTTCAGATTCATAGCTCAGTAATCCTTTTGTTAGACCATTTGGATCATACTTATCTGATGGTGACAACCAAGAACTAGATGCCATGAATTTGCAAATTTTTCATAGTTAAAACCAAAATGTATTCTGCAGAATGGTCAATGATCTCAAAATAAGGGGTTTTAATCCATTTGCATAAATCTATAAGTGTTGATGTGACTATACCACTTAAACATTTCAGATGAAGAGAGTTAGTTTAGTATTACTTAGAAACATATTCTCAGTTTGGGATTTTAATTTTTTCTTTTCATTTCCAATTTCAACTCCTGTTCACACTATCCTTGCCCAACCCTCACTTGTACCCAATCTAATGTGTTTTTATATGTGTACTTGTCTCTATCCTTGTAAAATTATGTAGTTGTGTAGCATCTACATAACTGCTATTTTGCTTTGTGTTTTACTTTCTTCACTCAGCACGTTTGAGACCTGTTCATGTTGCTGTATGTACATGGGAGTTCATTGCTTCTAATTGTACAGTATTTCATGGTTTGCATCCAGCAAAAATTACCTGTCAGTTCCCCTAAGGATGGATGCCCAGGTTGACTCCACCTTTTGGATACAAATAATTCTGTAATAATGCCTACATATTGCTAAAAGCTGTGGAAGAATTCCTCTGGGGACATATATATACAGGCATGGTATTGCTGAGTTATAGCTTAGTCTCATATTTAATATCACTAAGTTTTGCTAGATTATTTCTAAGAATGGCTACACCAATTTTTACCCTTACCAACAATGTATAAAAATCTCTATTTTCTCACAGTTT
Source organism: Miniopterus schreibersii (assembly GCF_964146895.1). Taxonomy (NCBI): domain Eukaryota; kingdom Metazoa; phylum Chordata; class Mammalia; order Chiroptera; family Miniopteridae; genus Miniopterus; species Miniopterus schreibersii. The sequence continues at coordinate 115,574,012 of NC_138101.1, read as the reverse complement.
TGCAAGTTTGGGGTATTGCACAACATCCTCCATTTTGCTAATTTGACAGTTGTTAAATAGAATCTCATGGTTGCTTTCATGTTTCTCTGTTTGCCAGGGAGGTTGATCATTTCTTCAAAGCCTTGCTAGCCATTTGGGTTTCCCTTTTCATGTCTTGCTTAGCTATATCCTTTGCCCTTCTTTTTAGCTGTGTTTCCGCTTCATGTTGATTTCCCAGAGTGCCTTGTGGATTTGAGAGAGTAATTTCCTGGTGATTTTAGAACGGCAGCCTGGCTGGGCGTGGCTCAGCGGTTGAGCGTGGACCTGGGATCCAGGCGATCAGGGTTCGATTCCCGGTTGGGGCACATGCCCAGGTTGAGGGCTTGATCAATGACTCACTCATCATTGATGTTTCTCTCTCTCTCTCTCTCTCCTTTCCTCTCTCTGAAATCAATAAAGATATATTTTTTTAAAAAAAGCAAATATTTTCCCAGTGTGTCATTCATCTGTTGACTTGACTATGGTACAGGAATCCTTAATTGTGAGTATTTAAATATATCAAACTTTTGACTTTTGGGTAGTAAGAAGACCTTCCTAATCCATAAATTGCAAAGATATTCTTCTAATAGTTTTGTAGTTTTACCCTTTATATTTGGTCTTTAATACATCTTGGGTTCACATTTTGAATATAGCATTTCTTTCTTAAGAGAAGCAAACATGGTGGTTAAGAGTTTGGGTTGATCCTGTAATTTACTAGCTGAGTCACTTTGGACAAGTTACTTAGTCTCCCAATGCTTGGATTTCCCCATATATAAAATGGGGATGATAATCTCAGAGTTAAGATTGTTAAATGAGACATATGAAGCACTGTGCCTAGTTGATGTTTTAAGCATTCAATAAATGTTTGTTTAAAATTTTACTTATAAAATTAAGTTTGTTTTAAATACATTTTACATCAATTGACACTTAATTTCTTATCATCTTTTTTAATATTAACTCTTATTTAACTGCCATCTAAAAGGATGTTGTAAAATTTGTTCATTGTTTCTGTAGCTTTGACCTTAAATTGCTTAGTTGTTTTAGCCCAAAGGAAAAGGCTGTTTTTATTTTTATTTATTTTTTATTTTTTTAAAAAAATTTTTATATCTTTATTGATTTCAGAGAGAGGAAGGGAGAGGGAGAGAGACAGACAGAAACATCAATGATGAGTCATTGATTGAGCCCACAACCCAGGCATGTGCCCTGACCGGTAATCGAACCCTGATCGCCTGGATCCTAGGTCGACGCTCAACCTCTGAGCCATGCCCAACTGGGCGAAAAGGCTGTTTTTAAAATCAGTAATAGAATAGTAATATACACTGAAGCTTCATCTTTTTTTTTTTTTTAACTTTTTATAATTTTTATTTTTGTTTAAAGTATTACAGATGTCCCTTTTTCTCCCCAATGACCCGTTCCCCCCTGTTCCTTCCCCCTCCCCAGTCACTCTCCCCACCATTGTCCGTGTCCGTGGGTTGTGCATATATGCATATAAATTCTTTGGTTACTCTCTCCCCCTCCACCCCCTTGCCCCCCTCCATCCCTCTGACATTTTGAAGCTTCATCTTAATGCTGTTTATGATATGTCTTTTAGCTTGAGGAAGGCTGCCTTGGACTCTTTCTTTTTTAATGTTTCTATTGATTTTAGAGAGATAAGATAAGAAGGGAAAGGGGGAGAGAGAGAAACATTGATCAGTTGCCTCCCATACACATCCTGACCCAGACCAGGGATCAAACTCGTAACCTGGGTATGTGTCCTGACTGGGAATCAAACCAGTAACCTTTTGGTGTACAGAGCAATGTTCAACCAGGTGAGCCACACTGGCCAGAGCGCCTTTGACTCTTTTTAGGGGCATTATATTGAGAGACCTCACCATATTACTTTTATGTATAGTATTGACAAGGACTTCAAGGATAATGTCCTAGTGTTATTCTATTGTATAAAGCAAATAACTCAAGCCCAAGGAAGCTAAACTTCATATTCTGTATTTGAATAGCCTAAGGAGTGTAGAGTCCATGGCTTCTCATACACTCATTTGGTTTGGAATATATTTAAGACCATGGTTGTCTTACTGTGTTCTTGTGGTAAAGATTAGGGCAATCCTAAGGCAAAAGTTAAAGTTGTACCCTGTTTGGTGTGTGTGTGTTTTAATAAACTTTATTGAGGTAATATTTATATACACCATTATGGATGTACATTTTGATAAGTTTTGCCATACACTTGTGTAATCACCACCACAATCAAGATATAGGACATTTCCATCATTCTCCAAACCTCCCTCAGTCAATCCTTTCCACCTCTGGCCCAAGCAGCTAATCTGCTTTTGACTACTAGAGATTGGATTTACTATTTCCAGGGTTTTATATAAACAGAATCATAAAGCAGATACTCTTTTGTCTGCTTTCTTTTTGCACAGCATAATGTTTTTGAGATTCATCCATATTATTGCATAAATTAGGACATTCCTTTTGTATCACTGAGTAGTATTCCATTGCATGAATATATCATGATTTGTTTGTCCATTCACCTGCAATGGACTTACTACTTGGGTATCTGGTTCTTTGCTATAGAATAAAGTTTTTATGAGCAGTCACATACAGATTTTTGTATTGATATATGCTTTCATTTCATTTAGATAAATACCCAGTAGTAGTACTATTGAGTCATAATAAGCGTATGCTTAATGTGTAAGAAACTGCCAAATTGGTTTCTAAAGTGCTTATAACATTTCATGTTTCTACCCGTAATGTATGAAAGTTCTAGTTGCTCTAATCCTTATAAACATTTGTCCATATTTTTAATTTTAGCTATTCCAGATGGTGTGTGGTTGTATTCTTTTGTTTTTAATTTAGATTTTATTGATTCTAATGATGTTTGAGTATCTTTGGTGTACTTATAGGCCATTTGTATATTTTCTTTTGTAAAATGTCTGTTGCAATTGTGTCCATTTTTAATTGAGTTGCTTATCTTTTTATTGAATTACAAGAGTTCTTTATATATTATGGATTCAAATTCTTTTTTGGATATAGATATTTAAAATATTTTCTTCTTTCTGTGACTTGTCTTCTAATTTTCTTAATGGTATCTTTGAAGTGCAAAAGTTTTAAATTTGATGAAGTCCAACTTACAATTTTATTCTTTTAGGCTTTGCTATTTTTGTGTTCTAAGAAATCATTGCCCACACCAAGAAAATGTATTTCTGTTTTTTTTTTAAAGAGCTGTATAGCTGTAACAGTTAGTTCTATGATCCATTTTTGGTTAATTTTTATCTATACTCTCTTTTGATCTTCATCTACAAGCCTGCCTGAGGTAGCCTTGAGGATTTGCAAAAACTTGTGCTTACTCATCAAAATTCAATATGAGAATTTCTATTTGAGTTTTTAAAAAAATATTTTTCAGGACCTAATTACAAACCAAAGCTCAAGCTTGTAGATGAACACAAACCCTACTTTCCTGGTTTTATGCTTTTAAAAAATTGAGAGCAGTTGCATTGTTCTTAGTCAGTGTTTTCAAAATTTTTCACATCCTTGACACATTTTTAATTCATGGAGACATACTTCATTAAGGCTAAAGTTTCAGAGAAAGATGCCCAAAAGGAGTGGCCATAGTTAAGCAGAATGTGAATGTTATCTTCATGGTCTCTTATTTCCTCCATGGTTTTAATTAGTTGAGCAATTTACCAATTCTTTTTCACATTCCATAGCTTTTATCTTTACATGGGGAATTTCTTTAAACCTACCACTTTTTTTAGTTCATTAAGGAACATAATTATATTCTTTTGGTTAATGAAAATTTCTTTAACTATTTCTAAGTTTCTTGCATAAGGATTCCACCCTACTGTTCAGCTGAAACTGCAGTACAAAGGTCTCCAGCTACCTCCAAGCCCTATGAACCTTTCTCAATCTTACCTTATTTGACTTCCTTGTATTTGATATTGTTGACTCTGCTGGAAGGTTTTGCTTCCTTAGCTTCCATATTATTACTCTTATTTTCTCATCTCTTCCTGTTCTTCTCTCTTTGAGCTTCCTCGGTATTTACCAAAGGGTGCTTTTCTTCTCATAGGATGCGCCCTAACCCTAACCCAACCCAACTCTCTTAGTTTTAGCTATTACCTGTATGCAGATGTTTTCAAAATCTCGATCTGTTTTCCAGAACTAGACTGAGCTCCAACTACAGTTGTCTGTGCAACTTCTCTATCTATATGTCTGTCCTGCAGGATTCTCAAACTTCACATGTCCAAAGTGGAACTAATTTCTTTGCTCTCCCACTTGGTCTTGCTTTCCTTCTGCATTCACTGTCTTATTAGTGCCACCATCAATGATTTACCCTCCCAAGTTAAAACTGAAGGTTAACTTTAATCACCAAATCTGTCATTTCTACCTTCTGAATATCTCTCAAATCAGTCTTTCCCTCTTCATTTCTATTTCTGTTGCTTTAGGATCCTCCTTTTCACACAAACTGTTATACTAGACTATTGTTTCTCCCTACTCTTCTCTATCATGTAGACTGCTGCCAAAATTATCTTTTAAAAAAAGAAAAATATAATTTAATTCTCCAAATTAAATCCATTTTCTGGTTCTTTATTAACTCACTGGACAAAACTAAGATCTTTAGCATGACACACAGGCTCTGATTATGATCTTGCCCCTGCTGCTACTCCCATTATCTCTGACCACCTCCCACCTACTACCCATAGATTCCTGTATCTACAAGCTTTTTTCCTCCATGCCTTTTGAGTATATTTGTGTTCCCTATACCTGAAATATACTTCCTTTTTCACTACTACATATTTCCCAGCATGTTTTGAAAGATGAACAGGAATTCATCTTAGGTATGTCTTCTTCCTAAATGCTTTCTCTAATCTCTTTTCCATTTGCCCTAGAAAGTTCTCTTCTGTTATACCTGTGAATCTGTCTTTGATGGTTACATTATTGTACTTATTCTAGTGTGTTATGGTTTGTTCATTTGTCATTTTCCCCAGCTGATTATGGTTTCCTTTAGAATGGAAACTCTCTTACTCATTCTGGCTTGCCATTAGGTGATAGTCACTGTAGTAATAGCATGGCACATGTCTCACCTATTACACTTAATATTACTGTATGCCAGGTACTTCTCTAAATGCTTTACATTTATTAGCTCATTTGATTCTCACAATAATCCTATTATTATTTTTAAGTACTTTTTACACTTGAGGAAACAGACGAAGAGAGATTAAGTAATATACACAGGGTCACACAGCTAATAAGCAGTAGAACAGGGTTTGAATCTATTTAGTCTGGCTTGTCTTTACTTTTAGCCAGTGCCCTTTATTGCTTCTCAGTGCCCCTGGCACTTCGTCAGCATTCAGTGCTTATTGAATAAATGATTAAAATTTTTACTTCCCTGATTCCCCGTCCCAAAGATAACTTGAAAGACTTAGTAAGACATGGCTAGGCTTCATTTGCTTGTATTTTATGAATATTGAAAAGCATATACATCTCAGTTGGTTATATATTATTTTTATTTGTAAGTTAAGAGTTTTTTTCAGTTCTTCTTAGGTGGGAGATTTTTTAATTTAAATTAAAATGTTACTATTTTTAACTTTTTTTCCCCATAAAAGGTAACTATGCACCAAATAAAGCTACTTCTACCTTGGCATTAGTTATTATTCTGCCAGTTACCTTGTCATAAATGCTTGATCTTGTTGATTTTTAGCTATGCACTTGACTCCTCATTTTGTTATGACCAAAGAAAAATGTTTTGTTGCTTTGAAGTTGAGTACAGATACATTTGCTTACTTATATTTGTCTTTTTCATGACACACACACACACACACACACACAGTTACTGGACTAATTCCCATGCAGTTCTTGTTTTTAAAATAGTATTTTTTCTCTCTGACTTTTCTATTTTTATCACCTATTCCCATTCCTTGAAAATTCATTATAACTGTGTCCTATTTTTGTTTTTAAAGCTCTTGCTTTTTTATACTCCATTTAACTCTATGCTTGGCTTGAACATTCTAGATATTAATGCATAATTCCTTCTGGTCTGGTGTCCTTAGGTGCATTTATAGAACTGGGAAATACAAGTCTTACATTCTAATATTAAATCTGCCATTAATTGGCCTATGAAATTGGGGAAAGAATTCAGTTTATTTGGGCCTACATCTGTTCATCTGTCGCATGAATAGGATGGATTACTGTGTGCTAGGCAGTGAGACTCTGAAGATGAAAGATGTAGTATCTTGCCCTAGAGAGCTTAGAGTGTAGCAGAAAAGAAAAATATGAAAACAAACCTTTAGAATATAGCTTGGGTAACCTAAGTGATATTCTATTCCACATACATAGAGAGGATGAACAAGTCTTAAAGGATGTGTGTGGCTTATCTTAGTAAAATGTGGAAAATAACTTTCCAGACAGTGGAATAGTATGTGCAAAAGCATGAGACACACACAAACATTGTGGGACATGCAAATCCCGTTTGTCTGAACTCTGTAGGAGTGATGGAGGAATGGCTAGAGGTGAGGCTGGAGAATTAGGTAGGAAGCAAGCAAAGAAAAAATGTTTTATATTGCCATCATAGGATTTTATCTTGGAAGTGGTGGAAAATTGCCAAAGATCTTAGAACAGGGAGTGACATAATTATATTTATATAATTCTTATATATTGAATATTAAATGGTTAAAAATTCAAGATTATACCACTTGCTTTACTAAAAGTAGGAAAAGCTATAAAAGTAAAAGCTGATTTGTCCTGTATTCCTGAGTTTTTGCTTATATGTACTATAACGCTAATAGATTCACATAGTATTTGCTCTAAAATGGTACTACCACCACCACCACTGTCACCACTATCGCTTGTACCATCATAATCAGTATCAACATAAAAGGCTTACTTTACCAGAGGCAGAAGTGGCCCTGATTAGAATTGGTTGCTGAAATCTATGTACCAAGTTGACTCTGCACTTCTAAGCTCTTAAGTCTTGTGAGGAATTGTGTATTTTTATTTCTTCTTTCCAAATCAGTAAGTCACAACCCATACAAAAGTGTTGTGGACTTAATAGTCTAAAAGAATAAGATGGTTTTACTGCCATTAATTATGGTTCTCCAAAGGTGTAAAATCCTGTGTTTACTATTACTAAGTAGTTTTCTAGCTTTCTTCTGGCACTTAGTGATGTGCAGAGCTCTGTTATATGTACTTTGATATCAGTTTTCTACTACAGATATTTTATAAAATACAAGTTAGATGATCCTTGCAATTCTTTTGGATGGCATGATTCAGTACCTACTTGCCTATGATAAATGAGGCTAATGAATGAACTGGCTGTTTTATTGTCTACATTGAAATAACTGGGCATTTAAAAACTTGCAGATTACAAATAAAATAAAACTTTACTTATCTGAATGTTTTCTTATTGACTTAAAAAATTCAAGCTTCTTTGGGTAGTTACACTATATGCTGCAAGATAGATGAAAGCCAGTGCCTTTTCTTTTACACCAAGTGCTGAGGAAATACACTTTGCCATGTTTCAACTACTAAGTTAATAATTCTTATGGAAAAAAATAGTCTTATTTATACATCAGATTTCTAAATATTCCACGTGTGACTTAATTTATACTTTAATTAAGGGTTTTGTGCTCTCTATATTATGTACTGTATGTTTTTATCAAAACTTTAAAACTTAACCTTATTTTACTAGTAATTCATTTATACCTTGTCCTACTTTATTTAAATGCTTAATTTGCCTTATATATCATGTGTGGTAGTAGTAAAAATTGTTATAAAATGCTATATGATGTTAACTTGCCATGTCAAGGTGATTTTTTTGGTGGAGAGCATCCTCCTGGGTTTTTTTTTTTCACAGATGTCCCCTTTTTCCCCTGTTGACCCCTTCCACCCGGCACCCACTTCTGGCCCCAGGCCTCCATACTATTGTCCTGTTTTTTCGTAATAGATGGGTATGGAGTTTTATTATACCAACTTCACAAATAGTTTAGGGCAGTAAAGGCAGACTTTGACAGTCTATTATTTGGCAATATATTAAGCGTGTGGGTAGGGAAGCAAGTTGTTAGCTATTTTAAGGTTTCATAGTCACACTAACCCCTATCTTGTTTATGTTCATCTGAGTTGTGCAGGGCCTGGAGATTGCCACCTGTCCTTAGTGTATTTGGTTAAGACAGCAGTCAGGTAGCAGTAGTGGTCATACTTCCACATTATATTCTCTGAGTTTCTGATCACCATAGTCTCACAGGTTAAGTGAGTGGTTGCAGATGGAATGTCTGAGATGTAAGAAAGATAAAGAACACAGGGAATGTAAATATGGTTTTAGACAAACACTAGATAAAACTTGGGAAGAGGGTAAAATTATTGATTAGCTTTGATAAGTTATATATTTATGTTAAAAATTTTGAAATAAGGAATAAAAATCTAGAAATAACGTGTATATCTTTCAAACTACTTGAGAAGGAAATAGAATGAGAAAAAAACCTCAATCTGAAAAAGACAAAAAAGGAAGAAAAACAGAAAAGATAAGTAAATACCACAATAAGATAGTAATAAATGCAAATGTTAGTAATTACAGTGTGTAGAAATTGACAAAATGCTCTAATTAACAGAAACTGTCAGATTGGATAAAGAACAAAATCTAGTTATAAGAAGCATACCTTTAAAAGGGATATAGAAATTTTGAAAATAAAAAGGATAAGAAATTATATGCCTGACAATACTTACTGAAGAAAAGTTGTGTTGTGTGGCTATAGTAATATCATGTAAAGCTGCCTTTGGGGGGGAAAAAACTATCCCAGAGAGTGAGGGTCACTAAATAATGATAAAAGGATAAAAGCGATGATAATTTTATATTTGTATATATCTGATAATATACTTTCAAAATATATTACATAAAAATAAATAGGACCACAGAAGAAATAAGCAAATCCATCAGCATCGTAAGTTATGTAAAATAATCTCTCTTAATAAATGTTGGAACAAGCAGAGAAAAATCAACAAAAATATAGGCTATTTTAATATGGAGTATTTACAAGCTTGCTGTAATGGACATTTATGGAACAGTGCATCTCAGAATTCTTTTTAAAAATTAAAAAAAATTTTAAGCACACAAGGAACATTTACAAAAAATTATAACATTCTGGTCAAATACAGCTGGTTTTAAAAATTTCAGTGGATTGGGATCATACTGCATTCTCTGTTTACAATGCCATCAGCTATGTAAGTAACATAATTTCTTTGTATGTCTAGAAATTAAGATGTATTACTTACAAATAACTTATGAGTCAAAGAAACCTATAAGGAATATCAGAAAATATTTATAATTTAATGGTAATAAAATACTATATGTCATAATTTGTGTGATATAGCTTAAGTGATACTTTATGGAAATTTATAGATTTTAATGCTTTCATTATAGGAATAAATGCTGAAAATAATTGCATTCTTAAGAATTAGAAGAAGAATAAAAGAGTACTCCCCAATTAAATTTAAAAGAAAATAAATACAGCTTGGCTGGTGTGGCTCAGTGGTTGAGTATTGACCTGTGATCCAGGAGATCTTGGTTCGATTTCTGGTCAGGTCTCATGCCTGGCTTATGGGCTCGATCCCCCGTAGGGTGCGTGCAGGAGGCTGCCGATCAGTGACTCTCATCATTGATGTTTCTCTCTCTCTCCCTCTCCCTTTCTCTCTCTGAAGTAAGTAAAGATATATTTTAAGGAGGAAATAAATATAAATAATGAAATAGAAAACAAAAGTAAATCAGAGGAAGGAGTGTAGCTAAAAATAAATTATATGAAAAGACTAACAATTGAAAACTGCTGGCAAGATTAATCAAGGGAAAGAGATCACAAAGTAGTATCGAATGAAAAAGGGGATGTTACTCTACATGTTCCAAAATTATCATCTTCAAGTTAATATAATTGAAAGCTTAGATAAAATAGGCAACTTCTTAGAAAAATATAGTTCACATTGGCTTAGAAAGGAATAGAAACTTGAATCATCTTAAAATATAAAGGAAAAATGTTCTCACAAAGAAAAATACCAGCTCCATTCAGGTTCTACATAACAGACAGGTGATAATAGCAAAATCCTCATTAAGGAAACTTGATCTATAATGGCACTGGGGACAGGACGATTCTTTCAGTAATTGGGGTTGTTGGTTAATTAAATGGAAAAAACTGTCTTGGACTACTACCTCTTATCATTTAGAGAAATCTGTTGGGCTGGAGTATTGATCTAAATCTATAAGTAAGGTAAGGGTATAGTTAAGGTTAAACTATAACACTTTCTAAAGATAACAGTAGAATATTTTCATGACTTTCAGTAAATGTGATATAAATGTATAAAATCGAGCAAAAGATTGGTATATACAACTACATCAAAGTTAATTTCTTTCACCAACAGATACCATAAAGAAAGCAGGGATTAGTATTTAGCACACACAAAGTTCTGTCACACAGTGAAGAGAATACATGAGTAAGGATCAACTCAGAAGCTAAGGAAGTCAGTTTTGGATATTTTGAGTCTGAGATAGTAGTGAAATGACCAATGGAGAGGTCTAACAAGGCAGTTGACTTTTCGAATCTGATGCTGTCACATGTAACTGGGGGGGCTCTGGGCTGGAAAATCAGTATGTGAAAGGTAATTGGAACCATGGGACCATATAGGGAGCCTATGTGGGCTGAGGAGAAAATAAGAGGGTGGAAGACAGGATATTGGGAAGCATCAGTTTTTCAGAGTTAAGCAGAGAAAAAGAAGCCCCACAAGGGAGAGAAGGAGCTAGCCAAGAGCAAATGAAATAATCACTGAGCTGACCTGTGCATTCAACTGAGACTAGAAACTACACATTTTTTAATGAAACAAATTGTTATATGTAGTTGTGATTTCCTTAGATGCCTTCTGTAGCCAAAATGAGTGGTGGAGATTAGAATGTAGCATTAATCTAAGATTTATTATGAGTTTAGGGAAACTAATGTGTTGAAGTTAGAGCAGTTTAAATGATTTTGCATATTATATGCTGTGCATGAATATATATATATATATATATATATATACATATATATATATTTAATTCTCACCACAGAAGATTCTATAATGAGGGCAGGGAGGTATGTTTTGTCTGATGTAGTCTCAGTGCCTAACATATAGAATAGGCTCAAATAGTTCAATAAATTAGTGAATATGAAGTACATATTTCTGTTTTACAGACGTAGAAACTGGTCAAGGAAAGGTTAAGTAACCTATGCTATTTAGTGGCAGAGCTAGTAAGAAAGGAAGTGAGCCTAGGAGAGGGAGCTGGTAGAAAATTGGGGCATTTTAGGACTGGAGATCTCCATGAGGTGAAGTAGAAATGAAAGATACAGAAGAGGAAGAAGTATGGTCAGAGAATAAAATGTTGGAGTTTACAATTTTTTGAGATGGAGTTGTTCTGGATGATGACAAAGGGTTAGGACTTAGGGATGGAGTGGAGCATAGAATGTTTATGTTGAAGCTCTGTGGGCACCTGTGTAGATAATGAGAGATTCTAAGGTTATTATAGAAGTTTGGGTAGAGAGGAAGACTTTATAATACAGACCTCAGTAAACAAGGAGCTATTATATGGAGGTACATAGATAATGAAATCAATGAATGTCATTATCTTTCTTTGAGTTCCAACTTGAATTTATTGAATTTGGGGGTTTTTAATTGAATTTATTGGGGTGACTGGTTAATAAAACCATACAGGTTTCAAGTGTACAACTCTATAACACATCATCTACCTATTTTAACACAGGTTAAGGTTAAGGTTAGATCTAGTTTGCTGAAAAGACAGGAATAGACTAGGTTTGCTGAATGGTTTATTTTTTCCTCCTGAATGTGGCAAATCTTATTGGAAACCTTAAAAAATACTTGGAATATAAATTCAAAAGTTTTAAGTTTTGCCTGATGTTCCAGCCATATTTAACATATGAATTCTAAATGTTACTTTTTTTTTTCCTGCAAAAAACTCCACTACACTTTTTTTGTATAACAATAGAGCACAATTTTTATTTGTGTTTGTAACAGCATTGCTCACCTCTCATTTGGTTGCTGTTGAGTACACACCGCAAGGATATTACAAACAAATTGCAGTTGCTCTTCTGAATCTTCAGCTACCTCCCAGCCCCAGCCCCAACAGGTTCACATTTGTTTCCAGTTCCCTAGCTGACCTTTTATCCTCCCCCTCTCCCAAGTCTCTTTGAATGCTTTTGTTTCAAGAAGCTCTTGAGAACTTTCTACATTACATTGTGGCACAGAAAAAAAGTAAAATTCATTTTAGCACTAAATTATAGTTAACATTTTACGTTGAGTGTTTTGATAACCTCAGTAGTCAATCCTCTTTCATTTTTAAAGGTATTTCTTGTGCGTTGAAAGGCTCTAATTTCTTTTCATATATTTTGATAGTGTTGTAATTTCTGTCCTGAGTATTTCCCTTCAGAAAAGATAAAATTCAGTAATTATAGTATTGTGTTAAACCTAAAATTTCATTATTCATTATCTTTATTTAAAGCATTATAGAATTTTTCATTTTGTGGTTGTATAGTTATGCCCACTTGTTCGTTGTGTGTGTGTGTGTGTGTGTGTGTGTGTGTGTTTTCCACAAAGGAGTGTTAGCCTATGAATAGCTCTTAGGAAATTCAAGGTAATCAAATATGTTATAAAATGTGTTTGTATAATGAAAAGGTTGGAGGAGGTGCCTTTTAGAGAAGATATACTCTGCCCACTTTAGATCTTAGTAAGGAGCAGCTGAAATACTGCTAAATGACCTTTGGCATAGAATCCATGAAGGCCCCTCCTTTCTTTTAATCCTAACCAGAGGATATTTTTTCCATAGCTTTTTCAGAGAGAGTGGAAGGGGGAGAGAGAGAAACACGTCGATTGGTTCCCTCCCGCACGTGCCTGACCAGGGCTGGAGATGGAGCCTGCAACTGAGGTAAGGGCCCCTGGCTGGAATTGAACTTGGAACCTTTATTTAGCAGGCCAACACTCTAACCACCCGAGTAGGGCTTTCACCTCCTTCTTTGTAAACCTAAATGCTTGTTTGTCAAATCAGTTGTGTGTTTAGATCTTTTTATTGAATGTGCCTTGAGGAGAACAAAACTTGGGGTCAACTAGGAATACTGTTCTACTACAGAGTTTTGTTGGGGAATGGGGTACAGTTCTTTCTGAGAAGAAATTGCAAGCTGAGTGCAGGTGGACTTGCTGTCTTCTCCATACTTTTCCTAGCAGCCTCACTGGGTCCTGATGATTTCCATACATTAAAAGAAAGCAGACTATACAGGTTGCTTGTAGGTATTTGTGGTTGCAATTTGATCCAAGCATCTCTGTTATATAATAAGCACATTAACTGACAAATCAAGGCACTGTATTCAAAATCATCTCACTTTTCCTTTATCAATAAACTAGATTAGATTGTTTCACAGTAGTTAATATCATAGAAGTTTTTCATGTATTCAAGTATATGTATAGTGTATATTAAATTGTTTGTGCCCAGCTGGGTGACTCAGTTGGTTGAGCATCATCCCATCCACCAAAAGAAAAAAAAAGTGGTGGGTTCAATTCCTGAACCAGGTCAGGGCCCATATCTAGGCTGAGAGTTCAGTCCCTGGTCAGAGTGGGTATGGGAGGCAACCCATCAATGTTTTTCTCTCTCTCTGTATTTTTTCTCTCTTTTTCCCTTCCTCTCTCTCTAAATCAGCAAAAATATCCTCTGGTAATGATTTTTAAAACTTAAATTATTTATGTTTTTCTGTGTTAATTTTTGTAAATATGGTAATTTTGCCAATTTGTCAGTTCTTAAGTATAAAATACTTAAATATAAACTACTTTAAGAAGTATTTAATATTTACTGTTTTAACTTTACACTGATGAAAATTGAAAATTCTTGATTTTATTTCTGTAAACTTTCTGATTTAGGTTCTGATAATCTGTTTGAAAATCAGGATTATGTTTAGGCTCATGTGACTTTTAGTAGCAGAAACTGCTATGTCCCTATTGATTAGAAGCTGCAAATAGTCATTAATTGTTAAACTATAAAAATGTTGTAGGGGACCATATGACAGAGTAACTACTTACCTTTACAGTTTGTTTACTGTACCTCATACACGGCTTTAGAAGATTACCTCTTTTTAGACGAGGATTGTGGGAAATTTCTTGTTAACTTGGACATTTCAACTTACCTATTTAGGGTTATTTTGAACATACTGAACTGGAGTCATGGAATAGTTAAGAACTTTATTTTTTCTTGTTTTGCTGAATCAGTAGTTTAGTGATTAAAACTTATGCTCTTAACAGATTTAATAAATACATTAATTTGACACATATATTAATAAAAAGCATTACATAGAGGAGATGTTCAATAATTTGATATAGGAGAACATAGAAAATAGAAATATTTAAAGATTTGTCTAGATGATAAGATATGACTAGAAGAAAGTATATGTTTTCTACCAGAAGAACCTTTTTTGATTTTAACAATTTTGGTAGAGTGAAGGGAATTTGGGAGGTGGTTAAGCCCAGATTAACCACTAACATGCTAAATATCCACGTCCATAGGTATTTCACTAAACCACTTATGTTTTTGGCATTATTGTTGACTAGTCTTTTCATTATAGGGCTTTGAAATCATTCTTTTACCCATAGCTCTTTTTAGCTGAAAATTAAAGCATATGTTGTGATAGATGAAAACAGATTTTTGTATTATGTAATATAATAATTTTTTAAAGCTGTTTAAAATATAAATATTAATTTTACATTTTAGAGTTGTTTTAGTGATAGGAAGGTAGATTGGTAACCTAAAATTACATTTTCCTCTTAGTTTGTCATATCCTTTAGCTAATATAGGGTGTCCCCCCAAAAATGTATACACATTTTGGATGATTATAAAGTCATTATTTATTAACATTCAGTTAATTTTCAAGATTTAAAAGAATCTACAGAAAGGAATACTTTTTTTTTGTCAATGCCTGTTTTCAAACTGATGACCGTTCTGGTCCAGGCACTGCTGATAACACAAAGCAGTGGAATTGCAAACATCAAGAATCATTTCGTTTGGTATTTGTGCACCCTCAATTTGTCAACTGTAGCTGGTTTTGAACTATAAACTTTATCTTTTATGAATCCCCATAAAAAAGCCTAGTGGATAAATGTTCTTTGTTCAAAGCTTATTCTGGTTTCACCCATTATTTCAAATCAGTTAAACCTGAAAATAAGTGAAAATTGAGTTATCAGTATGTATGCATCTTTGGGGGGACACCCTGTGAATAATTATAAAAGCAGTGTTTGTACTTCAACTGAATTTTCAAACTTCCAGTAGCATTTTAGGATGAATTTCCTTTGTTCAAAGCTTAGTCTGGCTGAAAAGACAGAAACATTAATTAATTGAGCTATCAGCTGTTAAAGTGTGTATACATGTTTTTAGGACACTCTGTATGGTGATCATAGACCCTATGTGCTGTAAGTGTCCAGTTGCACACAACTACTTTCCAGAACCCTTGATTTTTTTTCCATAAAGTTGTAAAGACACAAGAAAACAAAATCCTAACACCTTTTTAGTGGAGAGAAGCCCTGCTGTGGGTTATAAGGCTCATTTTGTCTAAGCAGAACACCTAGGGGACCAGTAGTCTAAAAGGAGGCTGTTAGCAAAGACAATCTTATCTATTCATAGGAATCATCATGTTACAAGGGAAATCAGTTTCTCTATATCTTAGGGAGAGTTTTGAAAATGCTAGCGGAGCCTAGAAAACTTTTCTCTGCAGACTATCATTTTCTTTTACTCTAACTGCCTTATCACTTTTGAAAATGATTTGAGTAAGACTGAGATAAATGAAATATAGATTTTTAAAATGTAAAGGGATGTTAAGAAATCCATCTGATCTGGTTATTTTATAGATAGGAACTGAGAACCTTAAAAAGTTATGTGATTCGGTATAGATCATAGAGCTAGTTTGAAGAAGAAGCCAAAAATTTCCTTACTGGGTTTGGTTGGTTAAAAGTGTGAACAGTCATTATTAAAATGTAAGGACCATATGATGAAAGAACTACTAGCTAACTTTACAATTTATTCGTTGTACCTCATCCACTTTGTTTCAGAAGAAAAAACTTTCTTCAGTGACTTGTGTGAAAGACTGACCTTCCTACAAATACAAATTATGGGACATTTCTTGCTAACTTGCATATTTCAGCTACTTCAGTTATTTCTAGGAACTGGATAGTTTTTTGGAATGCCAGTTAGAGAGACTTAATAGCATGAGCTGTTAATATATAGAAACCTCAGACCCAAAATAAAGGTAGAACAATGTCAATATAGTGCTTTAAGTTTGAATGAAACAATACCTTTGTGAGATGTTTTAACGTTGCTCTTAACAATTTACCTTAAATTAGATGGGTTTGGGAGTAATATTTCTTTTCGCAAAAAAGTGAATGCATCAATTCTCATTTGAAGTGGATAAGGTATTTTAATGTTCTTATCTATTATGTCTTGATAAGTCAAGAGCATATCACTTGTTGAAGAAAGTAGTGAAATAGTAACTCAAATAGAAAAAAAATCCTGTTAGAAAAAAAATAAACTTTTTTTTGTTTTTTTCCTCTTCACTTTTTATCAGGGTATTCTTTACTGTGTAGGAGAACTTAATAAATTTTGTCAATTTATGCATAGTTCCTGTTTCTGTCTTAGAGGTATAACCACACATGTTCTCTGATGTTAGTTATCAGATCTTTCACTATAGATTACAAAATAAATAAATGTATCAAACCTTTGAGTCAAATAATATGAATATCATTTGCACTTTTTTTTTCCTGCTCTGCTTGTTTGATGATAGGTGAACAAAATATTTTCCCATCTTCAGACTGTACTTCTGCTAATTCAGCCCTTTCCTTGGGGTTAAGATTAGATAAGATTTACAGATTATTTTAAAATGGTAATTTTGGAAGGCCTTGAACTACTGAGGATCATTTGAAGCTTTGATAAGTGAGATTCAGTGCTTTAAAAAGAGCTTTAAAAAAAAAATCTCTAAAAACACTTGGAAGATACTTACTCTAATTCTCATAAGTAAAATGCTGTTCAGCTTTAGATGAGGAGGGTCCTGAGGGTTTTTTTTGGTGGGGGGTGTCAGGAAACTCAATTCCCACTCTTAATGTGATTGGTCAGGTTTTTGTTCCCTACAAAGTGCTAGAGAAAGAAAATAGTTGTTCAGTACCAATTAAAAAAAAATTAAAGCAGATGTATTTCTTAGAGAAAGATCACTCTCTCTTTTCCCATAACCTCTTATTTAAAATAAGATTCTCCTCTTAGCTGTAAGAATCTTACTCATGGAAGAGCTAACGATTCATCTGATTGAAAACATTTATTTTGCATACATTCATGGGTTTTTTAACTTGCCCCCCCCCACGCACACCCCAGTTAACATAGGAAAGTGCCTTTTATAACAGTACTGTAAAACTTTCATAAACATTTCAGATTGCTCCATTATAGTTCATTTAGTGGATATGCCATTTCTTCTTATTGAACATGTGTTATGTTTATTTTTTTTTATTATTATAAATCTTAGATATAAATATTGTCTGACAATTTATCCCTGGATAGAGTCCAAAGAGTGAAATTATTGGGAAAACCCTTTTAAGCTTCACAATACGTATTTCTAAAGTACTTTCCAAAGTACTTTATCAGTTTTTACTCTCGAATGTGAATTCCAGGATCCTTTTGGGAGGTTGGTTAGGACATGTAGCAGAGAGCACCAGATGCTATCTGGAAACATGATTTCTAGTTTCTACAATGCCATACTAATTGTAGGTATCTGGGTTAGTAACGTAACTTGTGTGGACCTCAGTTTCCTTACCATAAACTTAGAAGATGAATTTTAGGTACTCTCCCAGCTCTGTTTCTCATTCTATTATAAAACAGGTTTAAAGAAGGAGGATCAATGCTGATATCTTACCCGATGATTTGTCTGGAAGGAAAGGAAAAGCAGGGAGAATTATATTTACCTAGAAGAGGGAGGAAACTAGGCCAAATGAACAAGACATTTGTTTTATTCTTTGGGTATTTTATCTGAGGAAGAATAGAGTCCAGTCAAATTATATCATATAACACTTCTGTTGAGACTTAGGGATTTCAAACAATTTTAAATAGAGAATGAAAGTATGCATTCATGTAGCTCTTCGAAAGAAGATGTGTTTTGTGTGAGGTTACAAAATGATCAATCAAAGCCAAAAAAAAGTTTGTTGAAGATTTGGGCATTGACACAAAAGGTAAAATATTTTAATATTTTTAAAGTAAATTATTTTGTGATGAGAAAGGAGACAAAAATTTTGTATCTCAAATACGTAGGAAAAGGTGACCTGGGCATTGATTAAAACTGGTTATTTCTCTTTCCAAAAATCAAGAATCTTATCTGTCTTTATTCCAAGAAGACTTAATCTCTAGTAATAATATATTGCAGCTAAACAGCTTTAATGGTTATGAGAGAAGTCTGACTCTAGCCTTCATCTAGCTCATCAAGAACCAGGACTACCTCCCCAGAGACTTCTGTAAAAAAAAATCTCAATGGCACTGTCACCAGTGGAGAGAGGTTTTCTTGAACCAGTTTAAGGCACTGAATTGTTAAGCAGATACAAATAACAGTAATAATAAAAGATTGATAAATTAACAGGTTTGTAATTAGCTTTCTAAATTAAGACTAACAAAAAGTAGTTTGTTAATTCTCAGTATCCTGTGATGAAAGTTATAAGCTGATATTTTTTGTCTGTTTTGAAAATTGACACTTTTGGTCTGATTATAAAATTTATCAATTTTAAATGTAAATTATTGTATGAAATATAATTTACAGTGTTAAAATATTTTCAAATGGAAAAAATAAAAAAAGTTTGCTGAACAGTGATAGTTTTAAAACTTCATTAGTCTTTGAGTTTACTATTTGGAGTTCCCTCATTGTTAGAGTTAGAAATAATAGTGAGTTCATTGCTTGACTGAATAAATAATTCACATGGCACAAAAGCAGCTTTTTCTTTCTCCCTAGTTCCTTTCTCCCCCATTATATTCACTTTCTCTCTTTTAAAAGGATTCTTTAGAGCCAAAGAGTAACTTTGTGTGAATGTGCAAGGGCCTGGGCTTAGTTGCAACCTCAGTGTTAGCTGAGTATCTGGGGTCACTGAACAAAGTGAAGAATCTGTCTTAAGTGTATATTCTCCAGTATCAACTGAAATGATACACAGTTGTTATAAATTATTAGGCGCTGCCCTTATTGTAAAGTTGCTCTGGGAATTTCTTTTTGTAAATATGTTTTTATTTTGGATCTAGTATCTTTCATAGTGTCTGCCTCAAAGCAGAGTTTTAAAAGTAAATCATTTAATTTTATTTAGTTTTTCAGAAAGCTTTTTACTGGATTAAGTGATAGAGTTAGTCTGGTAAAACATGAAAATTTTTTTATTCTTTATGTGATATTTTAGAATTATTTTGTAAGAATTATGGAGATTACGTTAAATATGTGGAATTTCATTTTTTTTACCTTTTATTATAACACCAAAGTAAGAATTCTGCCTGATTATTTTCTCTCTACTATTTAAGTCATAAGAGACTAAGTGTTTTACTGGATCAAAGCAATTGCCTCTCTAGCCCAATAGTCTTTTTGACAATGATACCACTAAAGATGATTATCTTTCATAAATTAACCACATCCTTATTTTTTGTAATAATTTAGTATTTGATATCCTTAAGAGATTATCTAAAAGTATTACTTGAAATTTGTATGCATTCAGCATATTTCATGGTATAACAATACTTATACATTTATGTAACAGACATTTAAAGTAAGACACAAGACTATAATATAGATTTCTGTTAACTGGAAATATTTATGAATTGATATTTTCTGCTTCTCCATTGTACTGATACTTCACCAAGAAGTTTCTAAATAAGATAAAATGTTATGTTTAGTATAATTCAATGTTGCATATTTTATTTTATGCTATTCTTTATATGACAATAATCCATAATACATGGACTAATAAATTTTATCTAAATGCTCTAACCACTATGCTCTATACCTGAAACTAATACAAAATAATATTGAAAGTAAAAATAAAGAAATAAATGAAACTTTAAAAAAAAGACTTAGTGATTCAGTTAGTACTAACTTTATCCATATATAATCATTGTGATTTTTATGGCACATTTTGATTTTAAGTGCTGACCCATGTTTTTTTTAACCTAAATTAATTGTAACGCTTAGTAATTATTAAAACAGGCTTTACATAGTCTTTCACAATTACATTTCATTAGTCACAGAAACCAGATATTTTTGGTTTTTATTGGTTGTTTAAGTGCTGCCCCTGGTATTATTGATTTATATTTCTAAGGAGGACAGTGAGTATTTCATTTATCACTTGCTGCATAACAAACCATCTTAAGGCTTAGTTGCTTAAAACAACAGTAGTTTATTATCGTCATTCTGAGAATTGACTGTGTGAGTCTTTTGCATGGTGTGGTCTGCTTCAGGTTCTAGGAAGGCAGGGCAATCCAAATGGCCTCAATCATGTGACTGGCAATGAACGTAGGCTGCCAGCTATGTGCACAGCTTGGCCTGGACCCTGGATCCTTGTTTCTCCTTAACTTTGCTTCTCTGTGAAGTTAATTGGGCTTCCTCACAGTATGATAGCTGGATTCCAAGAAGGAATGCAAAGGCAGAAGCTGCATCTCTTTTAAGGCCCAGATTCTGGAGTTACCCAGTGTCACTTCTGCTCATTTTACTGGTCAATACAGGAAGGAGACTTGACTTGGGATGGTGAACACACAATACAATATACAGATGATATATTATAGACTCATACACCAAAACCTATATAGTTTTATTAACCAATGTCACCCCATTAAATTCAATAAAAATAAAATGAAAAGTGATATCTAAAAAGCCAAAACCAAATAAAATTTTACATTAAATTAACAGACAATGGAGGTAGACATAAGGAAGAACTTTTGAACAGTAGTAATAATGGTTAGATATTAGAATAGGTTCCTCAGGAGAATATTTTAAAGAATTTAATGTGTAACAGTATTATAGATTATGTGGGAAGGGCTGAAAGTGAGAACAAGGAAAAGAAGTGGATTTAGTTTATTTAGTCAAGTCTGTTTGTCTGTTGAAAGTTAGGGAGAATGTTTTATTTCCTCTAGGAAAAATGAATGAATTAGTATCTGATTCCATCTTATTTTTAAGCATGGACTTCATAAGTTATTTTTGTGAATAACTTTTTTTGTTTTGTTAATACTCACCCGTGGATATTTTTTCCATTGATTTTTAGAGAGGGTGGAAGGGAGGAAGGGAGGGAAAGAGAGGAATAGAGGGAAGGAGGGAGGGAGGAAGAAACATTGATGTAAGAGAGACATTAATTGGTTGCCTCCCGCATACACCCTGACCCTGACCAAGGCAGGGATCAAGCCTGCAACCTAGGTACATGCCCTTGATCAGGTATCAAACCTGTGACCCTTTGGTGCTCTGGCCAACACTCTTAACCACTGAGAAACACCAGCCAGGGCTGGGAGCAGCTTTTAAGTTGTATGTAAAGCGCTTGCTTTTTTTTTTTTTTTTTTTTTGTATACAGCATACAGTGAGAACCTTTAAAATTACCTACTTGTATGGCTCTTAATTTCAGAACATGTTCATGCATATTACTATACTTACTTGATTCTAAGAGGTCATCACTTATAAGACACATCATTTTACTGAATAACTTTCTCTGGGGGAAAATCAAATACATTTCTTGGGGAAGGGAAGAACATTCTGAATTACTTTTAGCCATAGGCATTACAACCACATGCTCCTCTTGTCCTCTGGCACTTTTAGGATTGATAGCATAACTCTGAGGCACATCTAGGAATTATTCTGGCTTGGTTTCCATTTCCTATTAAACTTACTGGTTTTTCTTTTTACTAATTATATTACATATCACTAGAAGCTAACTACTCTTGAAAGTTATCCAGAAGTATTTAACAGACAGATATTTGGTACCTGCTCAGAATTACCACTTAGTAAACCTTTTAAACATAAATGAGCCACATATCACAGGCAATTCTGTATGCATAATAATAACTTTTTATTTCAATGCTGCATTATTAATAGTGATCTTAGTTAAGACATTTCAAGAAATAAGTAGGGATTTAACATTAAGTTAAAACTCAACTGTATATGGTTCTGGCAGTACAGATAACTGAGGTGACAGATGAAAGGCATGTTTTTTTAAGAGATTTTTAAAATTGATTTTTAGAAAGAGCAGAAGGGAGAGGAAGAGAGAAACATCGATGTAAGAGCAGAGCATCAATCAGCTACCTCCTGCACCCCCCACCCCCACACTCGGGACTGAGCCTGAAACCCGGGGCACGTGCCTTGACTGGGAATCGAACCAGCAACCTTTTAGCGCATGGAATGATGCCCAGCCAGCTAAGCCATACTGGCCAGGGTGAAAGGCATATTCTTAGTCGTGTCTAAGTTTATACATAGATAGACAGTGACAAGGTATAACCTGAGTAATGACTTGCAGGATTCTTTTGATATCTACAGTAAGACTTCTCTTGATTTAAAAAATGTTAAGGTGAAAAAATATGCATTTTAGAGTTGAGAAAATAGACTGTTTTTTTATCCCCCTCCCAAAAAATATGTAAAGAAGACAGAGTAGGCAAGGTACTGTGTTCCAGTTAAGGTAAAGAATCTGAGTGTTTGATACTTAACGTCACACAGTAAGTGGTAGGTCGGTGATTATAAACCAGGTCTTCAAGACTTCCAGAAATATGTACTGTGGTATGCTACCCTTTCAACAATAAGTTAGTAATGGATTAACTTCAATTTAATGAGATCTATTTATTCAACATATGTTTATTAAGTGCTGTTTATGTCAAGCATTATGTTAAATGGTACCGTAAGACAGTAAGCAAGATAGATAAAGTCTGTGTCCTCATGTAACCAACAACTTTTGCAAAAAACTGAAACTAAACAAATAATTACAACTAAGATGAATGTTAGGGTAGAAGTCATAGGTAATATGAGAGTATATGAGAAGCTAACCTAACCTGGCCTGGAATGGTGGTCAGTTTTGATGGTCAGTCAGGGAAGGACAAGAGAAATAACTTTTAGGCTGAGATGGAAAGAATCCACATGAGTCAGAGCATTGCAGGTAACAGAAATAGCCTCTGCAAAAGTAAGAGGAAAAACTGAAAGGATTCCAGTGTGGCTGAGGCCTGAGAAGGAGAAATAAAGGTGGAGAGGAATGCAAGAAACCAATTATGTGATCTTGTTCAAGATTTTGGCCTTAATCCTAAAGGATATTGGGAAACTGTGGAAAGGTTTTAAGCAGAGGTGTAATGTGGTTAAATTTTCATTTGAAAAACATGAATCTGGCCCGAGCCATTTGGGCTCAGTGGTTAGAGCGTCAGCCCCGTGGACTAAAGGGTCCCAGATTTGATTCCAGCCAAGGGCATATGCCTCGGTTGCAGGCTCTGCCCAGGTCGGGGCTCATGCAGAAGGCAACCAATTGATGTGTCTCTCTCACACCAATGTCCCTTCCCACCCCCTCTTTCTCCACCTTCCACTCTCTGAAAAACACTGGAAAAAATATGCTCAGGTGAGGATTAAAAAGAAAAGAAAAACATGAATCTGGCTGCCATGAATGTAAAAGCCTGTTGTTAGAAGCTATTTCTGTAGACCAGGTTGAAGATTATGAATATAGCTGTGGAGTTGGAGAGAAGGGTATGGATTTGAAATGTGGGAGGTAGACAGAGCCTAGGAATTTGACAGAAATATAAAACTACCATTGTTATTGTTCCATCTATAGAATTTGATTGCAAGATCATCTCCAAAATTCTTTCAGTAACTTTTGCGTAATGTTGGGAAGTGACTGAATATAATTTGGGAAGTATTGTTTCTTAAAAAATAATTTGTGAATTGAGCTAATTCCTGTTATATGATAGATTCCATTAAACAGTATAAGGAGAACTTAGTTTCAAAAGAGAACTTGGCATCTTAACTTGTATGATAAAGCATATAAGTAATTTTGTACATATATGATTTGTATATATATAGTGCATTTTGTTCATATCATTTATTAATACCAGATTTGAAAGCTGACCAAGTATTTAGGACTTTTCTGTTCTTAGTGCATTGATCAAAACTTAGATGAGGAACGTAACCCATTTTGTTTCAAATAGCATTCTATTAAGAAACTTTTTCCCCCATAAAAAAGAAAGGAATCGTATCTTTTGCGATGGCTTGGATGGACCTGCAGAATATTATGCTAAGTGAAATAAGCTGGTCAGAGAAAGACAGATACCATATGATCTCACTTATATGTGGCATCTGATGAACAAAATAACTTAGACAAAATAGAAGCAGAAGCATAGATACATAGAACAGACTGACAGCTGTCAGAGGGGAGGGGTTTGGGGGGGCTGTGTGGAAAAAAAGGTGAAGGGATTAAACAAATATACACACCCACACATAATACACATACATACATACACATAGACAGACAACAGTGTGGTGATAGCCAGAGGGAAAGGGGAATGGGGAGAGGTAAAAGAGGGCAAAGGGGGGATAAATGGGGACTGGAAGAGACTTGACTGGGCAATGGGTGCACGATGCAGTATGCAGATGATGCTTTGTTGAGTTGTACACTTGAAACCGGTATGGTTTTGTTAACCACTGTCATCCCAATAAAAATTAAAAAGAAACACTTTTATGATAATAATCTATTGCTGGATCATTGGTTCTGGAAATAGGTTTCTCTTTAAAATAGATTCAGGAGGAAAGAGTTTTAGAAGCATACTTTCTTGAATGCCTTATGAACTGCTTTATTTACTTAGCTGACAGATGGCATTATTAGTGTGTTTTATCAGGGGGAGCATAGTCAAATACCTGTAAGGGCTTTGACTGTGAAGAATTAGACCATTTAGGGAAGTAATATGGAGACTGGGGTTCTAGAGAGTTTATGCATGTCTTGGGGGGATGGCGATGGCTAATGTTCCGGTGAAACGGAACATTAGCCATCACCGGCCCTGCCAGGATTCAGGCTGATTGATGCCAAATTTTTCGATTTTTCAAAATAATCCTGAAATATATATTTACGTGAGTTAGTTGGTAACTAATTCAAATCTTTTCAGAACGCTCCGTCACTACAGTGCTAAATATGCCCATGGAATATATTTGACCCATAGGCCTCCACTTCATAGCCTCTGCTTTATAGAGGAATTTAATCACTATGTGAAGGTAAAAGGTCAAAATTATTGCTAGGCAAGATAAATGTCAAAAGAAGGAAGGAAAGGAGGAAAGGAAAGAGGAAATGAGATTTTTAAAATACAAAGTACAAAACTAGGTTGTATTTTTAGTTTAAACTGAGTTCAAAGAGAAATTTGCTGTTTCTAGAATAATGTTCATATGCTTCGCAGTATACTTCTGGCACCTTCAAGTATCTGAATGTGCATAACTGGGAACTTAGAGTGGGATGGGAATATGTAGGGTGTAGGAAGCAAATGAACTATGTAGATGAGAGTTTAGTGGTTCTCTCTTAAACGGGAATAAAGTATAGCAAAAACAAGAGACAATTGATATCAGAGAGAAATCAGACTATAAGAATATAGCAATCTGAATATATTGAAAGCATTACTGTATTAAAAACATAATTTGAGTTTTATATTAATGATCAGGAAGAGGTCAAATTGTTTGGTGTACTCTGACATTTTAAATAATTCCCTCCCCAATAACACATATAATACACAATCATTATAGGCAATTAAAAAAATACAGTAAAGTAATATAACACTTCTCTTTAAAAGCCAAGAATAGATAAAATAGAGTTTATAATTTTCTAAAAGTATTTAAATAGAGCTTGGCACTTATTAATTTTGTAATAACAAATTAGTTTTCAAATTAGTCTAACTTATATTTAAAAAGTATTAATGTATTAATTGGTTCACATAAGAAAGTACCAGAAAGTTAGTCGAGCCAGAGGCTCAGTGATATTTTGAAGGATTCAGGTTGTATTTCTTCTCTAGTCTTTCTACCCAGTATTGCCATTCCCTCAACACTCTAGTTACTAATTGGAATTAGGATTATGTGGTTTTTTTCCTCCTTCAGATTCAAAGAGAGAACTACATTCTCTTAGCTTTCTTATAAGCAGTATAATTTTATTTTCCCCTTAAGCAGTTCCCCTTTACCCCCACCCCCACCTTGCTTCTCAGTGGCTTAGATTTGTCTAATTCTAAAATTCCTAAACTAATCATAGGCAAGGAGGAATGGGCTTATCATAATAGATTCGAGTAATTTATGGTCTACCTTTGTACCTCAGGGTCATTCAGCTTCACCTAAGGCACATTGAATTCTGGGAGAGACTAGGATAGAAATCAGATCATGGATCATTATCAAAGAGGAAGCTTTGGATAGGCACTCAACATGGTCCACTTGCAGGTGGCTGAAGAGTTCATATTATATGAAATTTTTACTTGAATGAAATGCCACCTTCCTCTCTCAAGTCCAAAAAGTATAAGATGAGTTCTTGATGAATCTGGTCTCTGTCTTCTGTGTTCTAGCACTCCCATTATTAGCAAAACTTTTATAGCTTCTGAATTAAAGATTTTTTTGTCCAAAAATTCTCTTGTCACTTAACAAACACCTCTCTGTAGAATAAAGTATGTGGTCCATAAGTAGAATATAGTTTGTTTAGGCAAATACAGTTCCTTAAATAAGCTTTACTTTTAAATAATATGTATTATTTTTCTCCTCTCAAAAGGATTTGTGTACCCTAATCTCTATATTAGTATAATCCTTATTATCTGATTATAAAGGTGAAATATAATTTATGGGGTCATTTATGAAGCAAAAATAAATATTTTTTTAAATATGTGTAGAAAATGCTAATTACATGTTTATTTATTATTGAATTTATTGGGGTGCAGGTTTCAAGTTTACAACTCAGTAAAACATCTGCATACTGCATCGTGTGCCCATTGCCCCAAACAAAGTCTCTTTTTGTCTCCATTTCCTGCCCTTTGCCCACCTCCACTTATACCTCATCCCCCTTTCCCTCTGGCTGTTATCATTGTTATCTGTAGATATATATATCCCTTCACATTGCTTAGTCCCTTCATCTTCTTTCGTCCAATCCCCCAACACACCTTCCCTCTGACAGCTATCAGTCTGTTCCATATATCCATGCCTCTGTTACTGTTTTGTCAGTTTATTTTGTTCATTGGATTCCACATATAAGTGAGATGATTTGGTATTTGTCTTTCTCTGAGTGGCTTATTTCACTTAGCATAATAATCTCCATATGCATCCATGCTGTCCCAAAAGGTAAGATATCCTTTTTTTTTCCAGCTGAGTAGTATTCCATTGTGTAAATGTACCATAGCTTTTTTTTTTTAATCCACTCATCTACTGATGTGCACTTGGACTATTTCCAGATCTTGGCTATTGTAAATGCTGCAATGAACATAGGGGTGCATATATTTTTTTGAATTAGTGTTTCAGGATTCTTAGGATATATTTCTAGAAGTGGGATCACTGGGTCAAAAGGCAGTTTTATTTTTAAGTTTTTGGGAAACTCCATACTGTTTTTCACAGTGGCTATACTAATCTCCTTTCCCACCAGTGGTGCATGAAGGTTCCCTTTTCTCCACATTTTTGCCAGCACTTTTTAAAAATTTTAAATTATTTTTAATTTTATTTTTATTGTTTACACTATCACAAATGTCCCCATTCCCTGCCCCCCCTTTGCCCACCTCCACTCTGCCCCTCCCCCCTTCCCTCTGGCCATCACCACACTGTTGTCTGTGTCTCTGTCATGCATATATGTTCTTTGACTAATCCCTTCCCCTCCTTTCATCCAGTCCCCCATTCCCCCCCCCCCCCATAGCTGTCTGTCCCTGTTTCAGTGCCTTTTTCTACTTTGTCAGTTTATTTTGTTCATTAGATTCCACATATGAGATCACATGGTATTTGTCTTTCTCTGACTGGCTTATTTCACTTAGCATAATAATCTCCAGGTCCATCCATGCTGTTGCAAAAGGTAAAATTTCTTCTTTTTTATGGCTGCATTGTATTCCATTGTGTAAATTTACTGCAGTTTCTAATTACATATTACTACTCATCTACTGATGGACATTTGGGCTGTTTCCAGATCTTGGCTGTTGTAAAAAAAAAAAAAAAAAGGCTGCAATAAGCATAGGGGTGCATATATTCTTTTTGAATTAATATTTAGGGATTCTTAAGATACACTCTCAGAAGTGGGATTGCTAGGTCAAAAGGCAATTTTATTTTTGAGGTAACTCCATACTGTTTTCTATAGTAGCTGCACCAGTCTGCATTCCCATCAACAGTGCACAAGGGTTCCCTTTTCTCCACATCCTTGCCAGCACTTACTATTTGCTGATTGATTGATTATAGCCATTCTGACAGGTATGAGGTGATATCTCATTATGGTTTTAATTTGCATCTCTTTGGTGATTAGTGACATTGAACATTTTTTATTATGTCTGTTGGCCATCTGTAGATATTACCTCTTTGGAGAGGTGTCTATTCAGGCCCTTTGCTCATTTTTTTTTGGGTTGTTTGTCTTTCTGGTGTTGAGTTGTATAAGTTCTTTATGTATTTTGGAACTTAATCCCTTATCGGATGTATCACTGGCAAATACATTCTCCCTAATTACATATTTTAAGTACCTCTTATTTTGACTAAAATATTTAACTGGCTGGCCGTATATTTCATTTCTTTCAGTTTTCAGATTTCTAAATGTTAGCCAGATATTTTAGTATCTGGGTCACCAGTCATTACAAACAAATGTAGGCCAAAATGGTTTATCCTTCTCAGTTGCCAGCCTGGTTCTCCATTCGGCCATGCCCTGACTTTTCATTATTTGGTTATCTTTCATCTAAACTTTGTTTCCTTATTTTTGCAAAGTACCATGCTAGTTCTTTGTATGGAACTCATCTTCTTTTGTCTTTATGTCCTAAATCAAGCAAGGTAACAGAGTAAATAAATAACTATGCTGTTGGCTGCTGTGTTTCAGAATTGTTGCTATACAAAGGGTCACACATGTTAAATTATACACTGCAGTGCTAATTATTGTGTGAAACCTTGTTTAAAATGCTAGAGAAATTGTGTTTTGGTGCAAAAACTGTAACATTTTTTAAAGGTTCACCTGTATGTAATTTGTTATTGAGAGCCTTAGAATTGCTAAAGACCCTCAAAAATTTTAAAAGTAAACTTGTTCTACCTTGTCATACTAGATGCTATAGCATTTTTCTTCAAGTAAAATGAGAACTTAAGTGTTATGATATTGAGATAAGGGAAGGGAGAGGGAAAGAAGAGAGGAGTAATTTGGAACAACAGAAATTTTACCTTCACTTTTGAAAGACTAGGCTGTAAAATTCTATTTTGAAATACTTTTTTAAAGGGGTGTAGTTTACTGGCAGCTTGTGTTAATACAGCTTACTTTTCTCAAAATTAAGAACTTTTTTACTTTTGAAAGTTTTAATATTTTTTGCTAAATTTAGAATACTTGATTTCATACAACTATATCCTGTTTTGAAAGTATAAAATGATAGCATGTATACTTCTTGAAGGAAATGAATAATGTATTCATTTAGTATTATTGGACATTAAATTTTCCAGATGAACAGTGTTTACCTTGTTTGATTGCTAAAACATTTCATCTCAACCATTCATACTGTAAAATATGTTAGAAAGCTTTATATATTTTAATGACCTTGGATTATTGATGAATATTTGTTAATACATTGTCTTCAGGGGCTACTGAGGTATGTCATAGAGCCATTTGTCCTTACAGTTCTCAGTAGCTATTTTTGCTTTGAGATTTTGTAAATAGCGATTCTACTTTTCAAAGCTTAATGTTAATTCATATTGCTACTTGCATACAGATAAGGGTATCTTAGTAAAGTAAGAGAAAGAAGTTTCTGATAGGTTTGAAGAGCATCAGTGAGGGAAGTACTGGGACTTTATGATGTTTACTTTTATTTTACTTAGTGCCTACCTTCTGCCCCAGGAGCCTGCCCCCTTATGCCCTCCTAGCCTTAAAAAAAAGAGAGAGAGAGAGAGAGAGCATGGTATTTGGTAGTGTTCCAGATAGTTATTGTAAGAAAAATAAGCTTAGATTTTGGAGCTCGACAAACAATGATGGAGATTATAACTGTATCATTCAATAGCTCTGGAATCTCAGGCAAGTACACAACAATAAAATGAGTATGTAATACCTATCACCCAGGTTTGTGAGTAAGGATTAAAAATAATAGATCTTAAATTGAGGTATTTTAACATGTAGTTTCCTTATGTTTTTTTAAAATTTATCTTTATTGTTGAAAGTATTACAGATGTTCCCCTTCCCCCCCTCGATCCCCTCCACCCTGCATCTGTCTCTCCCCCAAGCCTTCTCCACACTTTTGTCTGTGTCCATGGGTTATGCATATATACATATAAGTTATTTATGTTTTAAGATAAGTGACCCACTTAATTTGGAAAGGACATTTGCCTATTTTAGCGTGATTCCATAAGGATTAATCAGTCAATTATCCCTAAAATACTGTAGTTTTAAAAATATCTCTTTATTCAGAAATAGATGGTATATGACAAGATATTGTTGATTAATTTGATAATATAAATGAAATGTAGTGGGGTATTTTTTAAAGCCTGAAAAAATACGAATTCAAATGTGAGAAAAATATTTTTAATAAAATGTGAAAAACATCTTTTTTTCAGCCAGTAAGACTAAATTGTATTTAAATATTTTATTAATATCTCCAAGGAGTTTATAAGCTACTAAGTGCTATTTTTTAATGCAAAGGGAAATGGTAACCTCTATACCCATGTATATAATTTTTTAAAAACCAGAGTTTTCTAGGCCATTTTTCATTTACTAGTGCCACAGCAGTTATGTACCCTGTTGCAGTAAGCTCCAGTAACCTGAAACAGTACTGCATAGACACACGAGTAAATCATATACTTATTGTTATGAAATTTTGTAATTGTTCTTAGCTTTTATGTTATCCGTTTGCAGATCAAATTATAGAATATCATTTATTTAATAAGTACACCAAATACACATCTAGTGCTGTTAGGTTTTAATGATACCAGAGGGAAAAAACAAAACAGCATGGCCTCTACTATTAAGGAGCTGTCTCACAATAATATGAACTACTTGATTGAGAAGATTGACACATATAGTATAATGGAATTCTACAAAAATTGCCTATTAAAAACTTTCCAAACAGGCCAGAGGGGTGGGGAGGTGGGGTGGAGGCGGGGCATGAATGAGAATCAGATATACAATTTAAAATTTTCTCATGTTTAAGAATAATAAGATGAAATTTAAAGGTAAGTCCACTCTAACAAAGCAAGGATTCTCATTTCCAAAGGAGATAAATGAGCTTTGTTTGTTATCGAGATTTATTCACAAGCACTTGATTACGTTTATTTGTACTGGATATAGCAAAGCTTTATTGTTGATCTGTTTTGTTGGACAAGCTGAAATTGTGAATATTTTACATTGTAAACTGTATTAAAATACATTTGTATTTCCTTCTAAATACAGGGAACATAATCGTTAAACTCTAGATTAGTATCAATAGGAGACATTCCATGTTTTAAACTGTTTTGCCTTTTCCTTCATCCTCAGTAACACCTTTAAGGTCTTTTGATGTATCACAAAGAAAATATTGTGAGCTCTTTGGCTCCAGCAAAAGAGAGCTAATTGACCTGAAGATGTTTGTACTTCCCCACTGCCAAGTCTTTGCTCAAATTGCTTTCTATCTTTTCTACTGCAGGTTTACTCCTCATCCTCTACTCTAAGATCTCTAAGACCACTCTCAAGCCCATTTTTCATAGCTTCTGTTGTCTACCATCTCCTTCATCCTGAATTAACAGGGAAGAATAGAAAGTTGCCAGAAAAAACAGGCTTAAAACTTAAATCATCTGATACCTGTTTTGTTCCTCACAGCCAATTGATTAAAATAATCCTTTAGATTCTTGTCCCTGTGTAGGGCTAGACTGTCATAACATACTGCATTATGCATACCATTGCCAGAACAGTCTTTCTGAGTACTAATTAGATTGGGGGGAGGAAGAGAGGAGGATCCTTTCCAGGATGCAGAATATGTACTGTGCAGAATACGTACTATCCTGAAATGCCTGTAGTGCTCCAAGTTTCTTACACTGTTTTCTTTGACCTGAAATCCAGTTTCTTTTTATCTAAAAAAAACAAATCCTAGTTATTATAAGACCTAGCTAAGATCTTATCTTGAAGTCTTGCCTATCAACCCTAACTAAAATCCCTTCTCCAAGCTCCTCGCACCTACCACTCATTGAGCTGGAACAAGACTTCTGTGATACTTGGAAGATAGTGAGAGGTTATTTTTCCAATGAGATTCCAAAAGAGTTTCATATCTTGAGCTTTGCCTTAGCAGAGAGTAGCAAATATAGTGAGTGTGCGGATATTTGATAATTGAATTTACTCACATGAATTTTTTATAAAATGGCTTGGTACTTTCTACCCAAAGAAGGAATTAGTGTGTCAGCTTCTTTATTTGTTGAACCTAGGACTGCTTACTTCTGAATTCCTAACTACTCTTGAGTACGCAGTTGGGTCACTGGAAAATAACTATTGGAATTTGGGATGGGTTGTGTGAGTTTTGGAAAAGGTAGTAAATCTATTATTGGATGTTTAAAACAGTTTCCTTTTCTGTTTTAAAGTATTATGCTTGTTACAGGTTGTATTGGTACAAGCATACTTAACTTTCCTTCTCTTTAATACAGTATTTAAAACTTTGGTGTGATACTGAATTAGAATCTGGAAGTGTGACCTGGAACTGCATTTTAACTAAGCCTCACTTAAGGTGCTTATGAAGGTGGTGGTGATGGAGTGGTAGTGATGTTAATAATGGTGGCAATGATGATAATGATTGTGGTATTCTAGTTTTGAAGGCTTTTATGTGCCTGGTGCACTCTTCTAGGCTGTTTACAACTATTAACTTAGCTAATGTTCATAGCAAGCTTATGTGGTAAATTCTGTTATTTTCATTTTTCAGGTAAAGAAACTAAGAGTAAATTAAATAAATTGTTCCCAAAATAATTTTCTTATAAACATGATAAAAATCTATGAAAAGGGTGAGGCATAGTTCTTTGGTTGATTAAAAAATATTTTCTAAAGGATTGCTGTGGATAATGTGAATGAAAATGAATAAACTGGTTTTTATATAATATATTAGCATATCAACATGCTAATTCTGGATAGACTACCTCAACAGCTAGACCTAAATATACCCTATATTGCTTTTAGGAAGCCAGTCACAATTCTAGGTGAAAAAAGTAAGCACACACATGCAAACTTAGCACATTGAGTAAAACATTAAATTATTATAATTTCTAATAAACTCATGATTTTAAGACAACTGCCCTTATCTTAATGCGTACATACACATATATTATACACATAAAACATATACATACACATATTTATACACATACAACATATGTTTACTATTTATGTATATATGCACATACATATAAACTGTATTGAGATATTTTTAAACAAATGGAATATAAGTAAAACTCCTTAAACATAGAGTTTTCGCTTTACTGGCATAGGATAAATCTTGATTTTTATATGATAAAATATTTTATTCTATTTTTAATAATGAATGTATGAATATTTTATGCCTTTTGGTTCATTGACTGGACGGTAAGATGTCAGGGGAATGTGTGATGTTTGTGATGGTGGTAGGGTAAAACTAATTTTTTTAGTGTCATTGCCTATTCAAGAGAGTGATTTTAGGTGTTGCTAATGAGTGCTCTCACTTTTGAGACCAGTAGAACTAAAAGGTATGTTACATTTTATTGGAAACATTCTATGAGTTGACTGAATAGATGATGAAATCTAAATTGAGTTAGTGGCCAAATTTTATCCTTACAACTAAATCAAAACAGTGTTTCAACTTTAAAAAAAATATAATTCCTACTTACTAATTATCTGAATTTCTCTTGCTGCCTATTTATATATAATTGGGATGAGTGACATCACCTGAAGCAGTCAAGATAAAACCTTTTCTTACTTACACTATTCATGTGGTGTGCTTAAATTGCTAGGTGATCCTATGAAAAATTGGATTAAATAGGATGATAGAAAGTGAAAGAAAAATAGATGTAATGCCATGAGAAGTTCTAGTATATTTCTTTTTTATAGAAAGTTTTGATAACATTTTATGTAATTTTCAAGCTCACGTTTTTAGTCTGTAAGAGCTGGGTATAAGACTTAATGCCTGCCTTAAAACTCTAGATTATTATCAATAATCTAGAGTTATTAAACTCATAAAGAGGGAGGTATCAGGCTTAAATTAATAACATACCTTTCTTTCCCTACTTCATGAATTGGTGTTTTGCATTTCCTGGGACTGATAATTTGAATGTTTGAGATTAGCATGGAGGTTAATAGGTTGAAATCTTTCTAATAAAATTATATCTCTTTCTGAGGCATAACTATTTATTTCCTTGATTATAGTTAAAAAGCATTTCTTCTTGCCCTGGCAGGTGCTGCTCAGTGGTTAGAGCATTGGCTCTGGCACTGAAGGGTCGAGGGTTCAGTTCCTGGTCAAGGGCAGGTACCTGGGTTGGAGATGTGGGAGGCAATCAATTGATGAGTCTCACATCAATGTCTGTCTGTCTGTCTGTCTCTCTTTCTCTCCCCCCATTTCTTCCTCCTTCCAGTCTCTCTAAAAATCAATGGAAGAAATATCCTCAAGTGAGGATTAGCAACAAAAAAAAAAAAAAAAAAAAAAAAGCATTTGTTCTTAAGGGGTCTTGATTTTGCTGCTGACTTGCTGTGTGACTTTGGACAAATAATGTCCTATTCCTGGACCTGTTTCTTCGTTTGTACAAACACTTAAACACATTGACAAATCATTTGCTACTCATCTTTGCTCGAATATGAAACTAGTTTTGTGTGTAGGTGCATTCTTATTCACACCAAGATCATCTTATTCACACCAAGAGAATTGCACTATGCTTTTTGATTCATGATTTTGTTAATCTGATAGTGACTTTTCAAGATTATTTTTTGTATTAAAAATTAAATTACTGCCATGATGATTGGAATCATTAGGATGAGTGACATGAACAAATTTAGAA
The DNA here is from genome assembly GCF_964146895.1 of Miniopterus schreibersii. Classification (NCBI taxonomy): domain Eukaryota; kingdom Metazoa; phylum Chordata; class Mammalia; order Chiroptera; family Miniopteridae; genus Miniopterus; species Miniopterus schreibersii. The sequence continues at coordinate 115,538,823 of NC_138101.1, read as the reverse complement.
TTCTCTTATACTGAAAACTTGATTTATATATATTCATGCTCTTCTGTAATTTCATTTGTCTAAGGAATTTATCTTTGATCTTCTTCCAGAATGAGGACATAAATACTTCATTGCCAAATTTTATATTCAATTAATTTTTGCTTTGTGGATTTCATCAGGCTAAGAATAAAATGGTTGTATATTTTCTGCTTTAAAAATGCTTCTTGATCCATTTTGAAGACCTAAATGTGAGACCTGAAACAATAGGTTACATAGAAGAAAACAGGTGTCAAACTTATGGACCTTGGTCGTAGAGAACATTTTATGAAATTGACCTCAAAGACAAGGGAAGTAAAGGCAAAAATAAATGAATGGGACTGTATCAAACTAAAAAGCTTCTGCACAGCAAAAGAAACTAACAACAAAACAAAGAGGCAGCCAACCAGGTGGGAGATGATATTTGCAAACAGTAGCTCCAACAAAGGTTTAGTTTCCAAAATATATAAAGAGCTCATAAAACTCAACAGCAAACAACCCAATCAAAGAATGGGCAGAGGACCTGGACAGACACGTCTTCCAAGAAGACATACGAACAGCCAATAGGTATATGGAAAGATGTTCAACCTCACTAGCAGTTAGGGAAATGCAAATCAAAACTATAAAGAGATACCATCTCACACCTGTTAAGAGTGGCTGTTATCAATAAGACAAGCAATAACAAGTGTTGGAGAGGTTGTGGAGAAAAGGGAACCCTCATTCACTGCTGGTGGGAATGTAGGCTGGTTCAACCACTATGGAAAGCAGTCTGGCGATTCCTCAAAAAATTAAGAATAGAGTCACCATACGACCTAGTAATTCCTCTCCTCGGTATATACCTGAAAAACTCCAAAACGTGTATTCACAAAGATATATGCCCCCTTATGTTCAATGCAGTGTTATTCACGGTGCCAAGACATGGAAGCAACCAAAGTGTATTTCGATAGAGGACTGGATAAAGAAGATGTACATGTACACAATGGAATACTACTCAGCGATAAGGATGAAACACTGCCATTATTAACAACATGGATGGACCTTGAGAATATTATGCTAAGTGAAATAAGTCAGTCAGAAAAAGCTAAGAACCATATGATTTCACTCATATGTGGGATGTAAAACTGAAACTCATGGACACAAATAGCAGTGTGGTGGTTGCCAGAGGGAAGGGGGTGTAGGGGTGGGGAGTGAAGGGGGTCTTAATATATGGTGACCAGGAAGATATCACGTTGGGCGGTGGGCACACAGAGCAATATACAGATCTTGTGACATAGAAACCCACACCTGAAACCTATATGTTCATAGTAACCATTGTCACCCCAGTAACTTTTAATAAAGTGTTAAAAAATAAAAAATAAAAGTGCTTCTTGATATCTTTTCAGATCAGCCCCACATGTGACAAATATATTCAAACAATTTAAGCTGCCCCAATGTACTTGTTTCTTTCTTGGAAATCTAACCATTCATATATGTCTTTATGAGCTTTTTACCCCCACATTCCATGTGAAGTTTTAGATTATAAATTCTCTGAGAAAGGAGTACTCAGGAAGGAGCTCTCTTAGTCTTTGAATAGTTTACAAATGTTATAGATATTGAGGATTTGGGATTCACATTATTTGATAGAATGGAATAAGCCTATTTCTAGGATATCAAACTGTGCAGTCAGTGTGATTAACTCAAAGACATAGCAGTTTTGTTAAGCTCTCCGCTTTGTTCTGAAGCCAGCCTCTCTTGATTTAACCATAAGTTGATTGTTTACCTTATATTCTTTCTCATGTAATACTGTGGTATCAGGTTATTGATATGGGAAAGTTGGTCGGGTATAGAAGTGCATGTGGATAGAAGTCCATGTGTATGGACATAAGTACTCCTGTGTATGTATGAAGAGAGAGCGGGCACACAGAATATATGAGAATTTTGGGTGCATGTTATGTTTAGTATTTTAATTTGAATGTTACATAACTGTGCACTGAATATTGGAGCTATTATAGTTGACATTAAGAAAGTTTTTAATCAGTGGTAAACATGATAGCTTAGGAAGATAAGGACATGTTTTCCGTTCCTTTCATGGTTTCATTTTAGCTTTACTTTGTTGTTTATTTGCCAAAGACTTAAATTGTCAAGGATACATAATTATTGAAATGGACTAACTTATAGCTGGGCAGAAATGATATTGAGGCTCTAAGGTATAGCTTAACATTTGGGGAAAGATTTACTGTGCACAATATTTTAAAAGCATCAAAACAGATATTGTAAAAGTCAACTATCATATAAAGCCTAATGGCGAAAAGTCATATATAGTTGACAGATATTACAGAGATTAGCTATAAATAATAATTAAGAGAAAAAGACCCTAAATGGGTACAGAAAAGGAGCTGATCTGTTTTGTGTTATAATTAGAAGTCTCTAATCACAAAGTTTGCCTCAGTACAAAGAATGATCTTTGCAGGCAGGGCATGTCTCTTCAGTGTAACCTTGAACTCTGATGGTGTCTGTTACTATAAGTAGTTGGTAATATAATATTTTATGAATATAGATGATACTGTCAAAGTATATACAAGTATTGCTGTTAGTGTTGTCAGTATTTGACAGAATGTAAATCTGTGACTCTATAATTGATAGTAGATACGTCATTGTATAAATACCATCTTTATCATGTATTAATTTTGGCTACAGAATAATAGAGTCAACTTTTTTTGGAAGCTTCAATCAAAGTTTACTTAAAACTGTTCTCTGAAGATATTAGAATTTTAGACGGTTTTTGTTTTTGGTTTTATTTCATCCTAGCATTTCTTCTTAAACATAATATTATGACTGCTTGAAAAGCGGTAAATCAAAATCATTCACTTTGTTTTGAGTTTAGAGTCATTGCTCGTTATCAGTTGGTGGATGTGGAAACAACTTAATAAAGTTTGGGTAATTTAGTTTCAGTCTAAATTCTCAACTGGCAATTGGCCGAAAACTCCTATCTGAAGAAGTGAGCATCCAAATGTCATTTTGTGATTTGTCTACTGTCAGCTTGACATAGCAAGGCCCTATCAAGAAAAACTAATGGAGTGACTAACTATCAAAAGAAAACCAATGGTAAGAGTTTTCACTTAAATTATGTCTGTGTGTGTGTGTGTGTGTGTGTATAAAGCATACCAATTTATTATATTTGAATTAAGGTTTTAGAACTTTTAAAATTTAGGACATAATTAATGCCAAATGTTTGAATTTATGTCTGTTACTTACATTTGTAATAAAATGTATGCAAAGAATAGTTTTATAGACATATTTTATATGCTTAATGTTGATTAAAAATAGTAATAATGTGAAAAATCAGTTATACAGTTCATGTCTCATTTAAGAACTTCAGTTCTTTGTGGTTCTACTGTAGTTATTTATCTTTAAAAATAGCATATTATAAATGTTGCTTGAGTAAAGTGTAACTTTTAAAAAAAATTTATACCAATCCAAATTTATCTGTTAGTTGCATAGATGCTTCTTACTTAAAGTAAATGTCATAAATTTTGCAGTAGTCTGTTGATTTCTGTTTTGTTTTTACTTCAATTCTAACATGATAGAGGGGAGGAAAAAAGTATATCACATAATAATACCACTTAGTTTAATATTAGCTTTTAAAAAATATATTATTGCTACTATAACCCTTAGAAAATATTAAATTCTTAAGATTAAATGTTTATATATCCAAAATAAAATGGAATTAGGTATTCATAATATAGCCCAGTATCAAATTTTGGTGGTAAATCAGACAGCTCTCCCCTGCCTTATACATGTTTGCACTAAAAAGATAATTCAAATTCGGCTACATTTTTATATGCTTCAAGTGACCTTAAACTTAATGTTTTTGTTGTCATTGTATCTGGTTCCTACTTATCCCTTTATGTAGACTATCAGGTCCATTATTAGTTAACTTTGGACAGGAGTGGAAATAGTAGCTTCTAAAGACTGAAATCTAAAATCGCTGTTTTTCAGAGCTTTTCCTAGTGTCTCCAGGGACATAGTAGCTTTGTGAACATGGGTGATGAAAGTCAAATATAAGTAATAGATTGTGATTCTGTTGTCAAACTTATAATTTTTGAGAGTGACATAGTTTGAGTAATTTTTCTTGCTCAGTTATAGATGTCTAAATGATGTTAATTGAATGTGACCATGTTCTTAATTGTTTTCTAGAGCTAAATAAAAAACACATCAGGAATAGCACATGTGACAGATACCTAACATAGCATCTGTTACCCTGTTAGCATCCAGATGTTGACAGAGAACACAGTATTCTAGATGGCAACATTTGTCCTTTAATCCATCTATCTAGTAATTCAGATTTTTATAGATTGTACCATTCATTCAGTTAGGTGCTGAGGATAAAATGGTGCAATTAAAAACAGGTATTTCCTAATTGCTCTTGAACTTACAGTGTAGATGTTAATTATAGTGTAGATAAAATTACACAGACAAATGTAAAATTGTAACTAGGACCAGTACTATGGAAAGGTGTAAATTACTGAGTGTAGAAGTAATATGGTTGATGTGTAAATAAAGCATACAGCCCACACATTTATTTCTTAAAGTGAATTTATAAGTTATTTTTTTGGACTTTTTAAGTTTATACTTCTATTAAATGAATATTTCCTAAGCAAGGCATGCTTAGAAAATAGCATAAAGATATGCTGAAAGACTAAATTCTAACCATGGAGAAATAAAAATTTTTATGCTACTATTCTATTTTCTTAGATTTCTTACAACAAAGCCTTGTCAAAATAACATTCTTATGTGAGAATTTCACTTACAGGAGAGAATTTTTATAGGATACTTTTTAACATTTCAGGACTAAAGGCAATGAATGATAACCTTAATTTTTAAAACTGAATTTAAGTTAATTATAGGATGTTAACCATAAAATAACTGCTATCCTCTCCTTAGCAACTATGTTCCATTCTAGTATCAAGCCATTACAGGAATTTATCACTCATTTTATATTGTTGAGTTGTTACATGCGGACATTTAAAAATTTTTTTAATTGATTTTTTTTTTTAGAGAGAGGAAGGGAGGAGAGAGAGAAACATCGATGTGAGAAAGACACATCAATTGGTTGCCTCCCCCACATGCCCCAACTGGGGTTGGAGATTGAACCTGCAGCCCAGGTACATGCCCTTTACCAGGAATCGAACCTGAGACCCTTCGGTTCACAGGTTGATGCTCTAACCATGGAGCACACCAGCCAGGGAGAGAAAGGAAAATTTTAATGAAAGTTATTGTTGATAATTGTGGGAAGTAAAAGAATGTTTTAAGTTTAGTATAACAAAGAAGCTTATAAATGTGGAAAATAAAATGGATTGCCTTCCAAGGTTCATTTTTTTAAGAATCTGTGACAGAAGTTTATCAGGAAGGAATTATTGCTGATAAAAGTCACAGCATTATTTGAAGGAAATTTGTAGCACATCTTAAAAATTAATATATTCATAATAATAATATAAATATATAAAATATTTTACTATTATGTGAAATAGATATTACTAGAGATATTAAACTACTGCTTATAGTGGAATCTTTACTAGATAAATTTAAGAGATAAAAGAGCAAATCCCATTTAATTCTGTAAATTCTTATTGACAATCTGTTGTATGTTAGGCATTGCACATATTGGGAGCATAGTCACAAATAAGACTGATGTGATAATTATAGTCTGTCAAGGAAGATAGATACTAAATAAGTAACTATAATAAAGTATAGTGGCTTGTGACGTTATAATAACAAAGAAGTCCTTTCTTAAGGATACTTTGAGAATTGCTAATTATTTAATCAGTTTACTTTCCTTGTGAAATGAAGTTATTTTGACATAAAAATTGGACAAAATTCTTTGAGAATGGATCTTAGAAATTAGTAGAGACTGAAATAGTCTTTTTTTTTTTTAATAGCTTATTTAAAACAAGAAACTTCTATAGAAAGGTCTTCAAGTTCTGAAGTACCAAGGAATGTGAATATAAGCAGAACAAATTCAAAATGCCTATCATGTATATTATGCATTGTATAGGTCATTTAATAAAATTATATGTAGCAATGTTACATTAATAATTTCTGAGTTGTGGTTAAGAAGTTGGGCTCTAGAGTCAAGCTGGTTGGGTTTGAGTGTTAGCTCTGACACAAGCTTTGCAATCTTAGGAAAGTTATGTAACTCCTCTGTGCTTCAGTTTTCTCATCCTTAAAATTGGGATCATAAGACTACATAACTTATAGAAAAATAAATTATTTGATGCATATAAAATACTTAGACAAGTATCTAGCACACCGAAAGTGCTTATAGAAAGGGCTCTATATATTGTGCGGTTAACAATAACAATCATGATAGTAATTTCCTCGTGTCAGAAATGTTCCATCTAATTCACAAAGTTGGACTGACTGAAATATAATTTATATAGGTGTACATATATAAAATACAACAAAGAGCTGTTATCTTTATTACTGCTAAACAACACATCACCAAAATTCTCACTCAAGCTTTGGGACCTTTTTAAGAAGCAATATAGCAGTTACTCAAAGGCCTCCATAGATTGCGTATCTAGGACCAAGGTTATCTCAGCATTTAACCCAAGATTTAGTTTGTCCCAGTCATCATGGAACTGATCCTTCTTGTTTAAGAAAGGAAAGAGCAAAGATCTTCTCTTAGGTACTCCGTGGAAGGTAAGCCCAAACCAGTTTAGAGTAAGTTTGAAAAGGAAATGACTATATCAATATTAAATACTCTTTTTCATGCATGACACCTCAACAAAGGATTCCTTTCTATTATAGGTCTATTTTATATTTGTAAACTTAATCATAGATAACACTACTTGTTATTTTACTTACCTTATTAGGAAACAACTGTCTCAAGATAGTCATATATTACATTATCTACTTCTATATATAGTTTGTATAAATATTTTTAAATCTGTAAAAAATATTTTTATCTATACTTTTACTATATCCTTTAGTGTGATATCCTAGTAAAATTTTTAAGAATTAAATAATTTTTGCTAAGTAATTCTTGTTGGAAAGCAACTTCAGGATGAAATTATATTTGACTTTTTCTTTGGCCTATAATTCCATGGCATGCATATATATATATATATACACACACACACGTATATCTATATCTATATATCTATATATATATATGAGAATTTATATATTTGTAGATTAATTTAATTATCACAAGTACAACTTTAATAAATTGTTTTCAGGTGAAATATTTGAATTAAATCTAGAATTAGGTATTTTATAACCTAGTGTGTTTATTTTTGTTTGCAACACAACACTATTTATTTCATTGTAACTTATTAATAATAGTGCCTAAAAGAATTATGCTGTTACTCTACTTAGGCCTTACAAAAACTAGAACCATGGAAATAACACTTAGACCTGAAGCAGAAAATCTGAAATCTAGTTTTTATCCTGTCACTAATAAATGCAGGGATTATAGATACATGAACTTACTAAAATGATGAGGTCATCTTAGCATCTCAGTCTCCTCATTATATATGTGTGTGTGCATTCATGCATATGTGTGTACATATGTATGCACACATATATGTATATATCCCAAATTACTGTTCCAAATTGTAACAAAAAGCTAAAACTTTATTGTTTTTTAATGTCAAAATATAGTAAGTAAAGAATTCTATTCTAAAAAGTATTTTATAGGACGTTTTCAAGTGAAAATACATTATTGATTTTTATATATACTATTTCCAGACTTCTCAAATATTTCTATATAAATTATGTACCATACTTAAACTTCCAAGAGAAATAAAAATTCCTTTAGTCTGTCTAATTTCAAACTGATTTCCTTGTTATAAGATTAACATTTTTAATAAACATTTTCAACAGGTACCAAGTTATATTTTTATATCTTTGGACTAATTTTTTATAAACCAGCTTTAAATAGCTACAGAAGTCTTAGCAACTCTTGTTTGCAACACTATAGAGCATTTCTAGTTTTGCAAATAGTGTCATGAGTTCTCAGATTAATTTACTAATTCATTAAAGAGTGGACTATAGCTTTTTAAGGGAAAAAAACAAAAACAAACATAATTTATGTTTTCTCCTCCACCCTCATTTGCTATAACAAATGATCTTCCTAAATTACTTAAACACCATTTACTCCTACTAAAGAGGAGAGGCATAGTTGGGGGCCACTAGTTGAAGCACCACTATTTTATCCAATTCTGCATTCATGTTGTAGAGGTCTGTGCCCTGATAGGTTTCAAGTCAAGTGAACATTGGGTGGAAAATGCTATATATATCTAACCACAAGAAGTTGGTTGTCTGCCTGTTGAACTATTAGATGCTATTATAGTCTTAACTAGAATAATTTTTCATATAAAAATTAAAGAGTTAAAATAGAAGCCTTTTATAGGCTTAATGGAAGATTTAAGAACACCTGTATTGCGAACTACATTTTAAATGGTAAAGTGTTACAAAGGTATTGAATGCAAACATATTTTTTGGACATAGATAATAACATTTAAATTTGTGAATTTTTTGGAGGAAATACTAACATGCAACCACATAAAAAAAAGACTGAAATTTATAAGAAATAAAATTAACATAAAGAGAACATTTTTCAGAATTTATGCTGTAAAGTAATTTTTTACAAGGGGGGAATAAGTGATGACTGCTCGCTCGTTGGTGGAGGTAGGGGGCATAGGGAAGTGTTCTGGGTTTAAATTTATTTCTGCCATGTACTTATTAGAAATTCATTTAAAATATTAAGAGGAGTATATAAAAACAAATTTATCTGTTGATAAACTTTTATCTGTCACTCATTTGAATACCTGAGTACCTACTAAGTATAAAATATTGTACTGTTTTATACTTAGCACAGTAAGGCTGTAGCACACTCTACCTCCTATTAACTTAGCTGAAACCCATCAGTCTTATTCAGAGGATTATCATTTGGTTAAAGAGGAGTCATTTGAAACATGAGACAATCTTTGAAAATGCAGGCTCAAGTAATATGTACCATTAAAATCAGAAGGCAGCATGAGTTTATTGCGATATGAAGGAGATAAGAAAATATCAAAATAAAATATTTACTTTACATTAGTTCATCGTGATCTGCAAACTGTCCTGTCTTTTATTTTCTAGTTTATTTTGGGGGACAGATTATTTTATTTTTATGAAGTTTTGTTTCCTAAAGTACTGTTGGATTAAAATTTTTCTTTACAAATATACACATACACAGTAACAATATGTGCAAGTCAAATTTAATTTTCAAATTAATCATATAGAATGTGGTCACATATGTGCCAGTCACAGGGCAATCTGTCGTATCTTTTACATCCTTTGTCTAGGTCGTCAGTGTTTGGTATATAAGAGGGTAGTAGGTAACAGCTCTAGTTTTACTTATACTAGTTTATATTTGGATTAATGGATTATGTTCTAGGAGCCTGATTTTTAAAAAATTATATGAAAAATTCAAACATATACAAAAGAAGGGAGACTTGCAGTAAACTCCTTATTTCTATGGCCTAAATTTAGCAATTGGCAAAAATTTGCCATATTTGCCTCATCTACTTCCTCCGTTTTTCTCAAGTATTTTAAAACAGATCCCAGACTTCATCTTTTAACACCTACATTCTTCAGTATGCATCTCTTAAAAAAAGACATTTTCTTATATACCCTTACCTTGTCATATCAAACAAAATAAAGAATAATTCTTTATCATCTGATATTGTTTTCTCTATTCTGCTTCCCCTGTTGGATTAAAAATCTTATTGTACATTTGTTCATTCAGAATCCAAACAAGATTCACACAGCATTTGATTGTTAGGACTGTTCTCTAATTAAAATGTCTTTTCTTTCACTTCACCATTCTGCTTTCTTCTCCCTCTCCCACCCCTGCCCTCCTTCCCTTCTCTTCCTTTCTTATACTTCCTGCACATGACTTATTAAGAGAAACTGGGTAAGCTGTCCCATAGAATTTCCCATTCTAGGTTTTTCTGTTGGCTTGCCTCATTAACTTATCTAACCTCTAAATTTCCTGTAAATTAGAAGTTATTAGACTCAAGTTAAGCATTGATTTTGGTGGTGGGGGAGGGTTGACAGGAATAATTCATACATGGGACTATTCTTTTATACTGCATCACATCAGGGAGCATGTAACGTTTACTGTTTCACTCATAGCAGTGCCCAAATTGATCAGTGGTGACAGTGCAGTCTCTCCACGAAGAGTTTTCCATCAACCTTTCCTTCCATAGTTTCATTCATTGCTAATTGTCTCTGAATCAGTTCTGTCATTAGGGTTTGAAAGATAATGAATCAGCCACCCTTTCCACATTTACTAGTGGGAATTCTTCTATAAAGAAGCTTTTCTCATAAACTGTGGCCATTTGGTTTCCCTGAAATAGTTCAGTCTAGAAAGAAACCTGGTACTTTTAATATCTCTTAAACACCTAGGTTAATATCCAAGAGTAACTTTGCATACAAGGAGCACATAGCATTGCCCATGTAATTGTAGGATTTTTATAAAATATATTTTTTATTTGATTTTTTAGGATAGCTATATATAGTCAGCATGTACAGGGTTGATCATATAGGAGGTGAACACCTTTTCCTGGTCCTACTTGGTCAAGTATTCTGCTTTGTGATGAGTCATTGATAATGAGTTGAGCTTCAAGGAATAGAATTCTTAGGTCAGCAACTGAACATCACCTAGCAGAGTAAAAGCATTTAGGTGGGGATTATTTTATATTGCTAGAATCATAAACTTAAATTCAGTGATGAACAGTCAACATTTTTATTAGATTTATTAGGATAATTGGTTAATAACATATAAATTTCATGTGTACAACTTTATAACATGACATGTATACACTATTGTGTGCTCATCACCTGAAGTCTAGTCTCCTTCAGATGTCATATATTTGACCACCTTTACCTTCTTTGTCCTCTTCCCAACCCTCTTTCCCTCTGGTAACCACCATTTTGTTGTCTGTACGTAAGAGTTTTGGGTATTTTTTTTAATTCCCTTTTGTTTTATATCCCACGTATGAGTGAAATCATATGGTTCTTGTCTTTCTCTGACATTTCATTTAGCATAATACTCTCAATATCCATCCATGTTGTCACAAATGGTAATATTTCATCTTTTCTATGGCTGAGTAGTATTCCATTACATACTACATGTACCACATCGTTTTATTATTAGTTTATTCAGTAATCACTACTAACTTCGTTTTATTTAATACTGTTAATGAACAAAACCTGAAGAAGAAATAAAACCATAATACTTTTTTAAAATATGTTTTTATTGATTTTAGAGAAGGGAGAGGGAGAGAGAGATAGAAACATTGATGAGAAACATTGATTGGCTGCTTCCTATACACTGCTTACTGGAGAACGAGCCCACAACCTGGGTACATGCCCTGACTGGGAATCGAACCAGGGACCTCCTGGTGCTGGGGTCTATGCTCAACCACTGAGCCACACTGGCCGGGCAATATTTTATTTTTAGATGATATGATTAGTTAAGGAAATCTATGGCAGTCAACTTTAAAACCATTTATAAACAACAAAAATTTAATAACAAAGTGCTGTATATACCACATCTTTAGACAAGCTAAAAAGACATAATGGGAAAAGAACCCACTCAGAATTGTAACAAACAAAATAAGTGCTTAGCAGTGAATTGAGGAAGATGTTAGACCTTTGGGGAAAAACCATTAATATATTGGAAAACATTTTTTAAGATTCAAATAAATGGAGAGAAACTGTTTCTGAATCATGAGAGTATTGGCAAGTTATTTGAATATAAGTAATTTTATGGACATTTAGGTTTACTTCTAACTTTTAAAATTTCTAGTGATTTATTTTATAAGGATTCTATAATGAGGGGTAGTCTCTCCCTACTGCATATCAGAAACATTTTTTTTTTAATCCTCACTTGAGGGTATGTGTTTATTGATTTTTAGAGAGAGAGGAAGGGGAAGAAAGAGAGAAAGAGAAACATCGATTGGTAGCTTGCCTTATGCTCCTTGACCAGGGATTGAACCCACAACCTGGGTATGTACCCTGACTAGGAATTGAACCCACAACCTTTTTGGTGCACAGGACAACATTCCAACCAGCTGAGCCACTCAGCCAGGGCACATAGCAGAAACATTTTAAAGCAATGGTGTCTAAACAGTGGTAATGATACAGAAATAGATGTGCAGCCAGGATACTAGAAGGGAACTCTCTACGTTTCAGAGGTTTAAATATAAATTTTCCTTGAAACACAGACTTTTTGGTCAGAGTCAAAAGAAAGGTCCTTCATCCTGTGACTTATGCAAACTCCTGTACCTGACTTAAGACCTTATGTTTTTTTGCCTCTGCTTGCATGCCACCCTGATTTCTGTCAATGTCAAATGCAGATGTGAAATCAGCTCCTTTACTTTTACTAATTTCAAAAATTAATTTAGCATTATATGAGTTTAAAGACTGAGTAGGTGATAAAACCAGCACATTTTTTTTCTTACTCTTTGAGTAAGACATCACTGTCCACATTCATGTTCTTCTTCTACTCACACACTTTCCTAAATTAATACAGTTGCCTTCTTAAGGGGAATTCTGAAAAGAAAACTTACTTTCCATCTTGTAAAAACATGGATTACTGGAGCATTATGAGGAATACAAAATTAATCCCATCTTTATATAAACACCTTAATATGTCATAGAATATTCTTTCCTAAAGGAGAGGCCACTTTCAGGATATTCATTCAGTAGTATTAGATAGTAGCATTCAGTGGTACGACTTCAATACTGATTAGATGAATAAATATTTTCATTCTTCTTTACACAGCTTTAGGAATTTTTTTTAAAGTAGAATAGAAAATACTTTTGCATCTCATATTTGAAGCATTAGTAGAACTCACTAAAGTAAACATGTACTTGAATATTAAAAATTTTTGTTGGACCAAAATAGTATAATTAAAAGGATTACAGAAAATTGTGGAAAATATCTACATCAAATGTTACAAAGAAAATAATACTAGCTGTAACATTTTATAGTATTGCAGAATATGCAAATTTAGAATCAAGACCTAATATATAAATAAGAAAAATATAACAGTTAAGATTTGAAAATAAAGAAATATAAATAATAAAAAGTATGAGGGAAAACATTTACTCATGCACTTATTATAAGTTACAAAATAAAATGACTTTGAGAAACAGTTTTTTCATTCCTTTAAAGGAGCCAAATTTTTAGAAAGGAAATCTAACATTCTCAAGATAAGTAGTGATACCAAACTTTTGGAAAGAAATACAGGAATATATGATGAGAGACATAGTAATGTACAAATATTTCACTTGTAGGAGTTTAGGATATAAATATTTTGCTAATTATAAATCATATATGTAGAAAAATGCTCAATTTAGAGACTAATATAGAACATTAATGTAAAATATATTATCTTAAATGATTATTTTTGAAGACTCTAGAACAATTGTCCAATAGAATTTTCTGTGTTAATGGAAGTATTTTGTAATTTACACTGTCCAATAATGGTAGCTATTAGTCACATGTGGCTACTGAGCACTTGAAATGTGGCTAAGGAAACTGAGGAACTGAATTTTAAATTTTATTTAACATTATTTAGATTTAAATACTCACATGGAGCTAGTGGCCACAGTATTGAACAGTGCAGTTCTTAAAATATGGAGAAATATAAAGTGTAAATGAAAATAAATTCATAAGTTTATGTGCCATGACTACAGTCATATAAATACCTGTATGTACATATAAATGATATAATTAAAATATATGTGTTAATATTGAAGGAAATAGGTGATTTAAAAAAAATACTATTTAAAAGATCAAATGAAAACATGGAACACACTGACAAATCTCAGAGGGAAGAGGGGTGGAGGATGGGAAGAGATTAATCAAAGAACTTATATGTATATACACATAGCCCATGAACACAGATAATAGGGTGGTAAAGGCCTGGGCAGGGCGGGAACCAGGTGGTGGGGGACAATGAGGAGAAAAAAAGGGGGACATCTATAATACTCTCAACAATAAAAATAATAAAATTAAAAAAAAAAAATGAAACAACAACAAAAGATCAAAGTGAAAATAATGCAGCACTCCAGCACTGCACTGTTCAATATGGTGGCCACTAGTTGGATGTGGCAATTTAAATTTAAATTAAGTAAAATTTAAAATTTAGTGCCTCAGAGGGCTAAGAGACAACCTTATCACAAGAGTTAAAGAAATCCAGAGTGGAAAGGTTGTGTAAACAAGCCTTATTAACGCCTTTATTAATTTACTACCCAAGCCCAAACTCTTTAGATTCCTCACTAATGGATACCCAAACCTTGCTTAGATTCCTTTCTAATGAGCATTAACTTTCTTTTGTCCTTTCAGTTTCTTACGTCTTTATTGTTTGTCTAAAAAGTATAAAAAGCTGCCCTGTTCAGTCATCTGTTTGAGCCTCATTTTATGATCCAAGTATCATGTTATGATTCTTCTGTACACACATATTAAATTGTTTTATCTCCTGTTAAAAAAATTTTTATCCAGTCACACTAGCCACATTTCAGGTGTTCAACAGTCACACATGGCTAATGTTCACTCTTTGGACAGTGTCTGCTCTGAACTTTTATACAATCATAAAAATTCTGTTGTACAGTGCTGCAAAAATAACTGATAAAAGGAATATACTGAAACAAATCATTGATAATTTTAGTCGATAATTTTTAAGGACACAAATGAATTAAAACTGGAAATTAGATTCATCAAAAAAGTGTACGGAACAGTACCATAAGACCTTGCACTTGTGACCTAGATTAGAACTTCATAAAGTATGGGCAACAGACTAGCACTGGTTATATCAGTCCATGAATAATGCTTACTCAGTTTCACCATTTGTTTACAAACTCTGTATTTTTATAACAAGGTGATATTTCTGTGTCATCCAAGCACATCACCTATCTTATCTCACTGAGGGATAGACTGGTCTGATTATTAAAAAACTGCTGAGAGAATTCTATGTACTATGAGCAGCAGTCCACGAACATGGGTCCACAATGGAAATAAAAACAGTCCTTCACTACAGACAGTATGAGAAACATTGGTCACGATGAAAAAGAGAAAATAGATTGCTCAGGACAGTTTTGTAAGGAACTTAAATTAGTTGTTAATATAGCTTAATAATCTGTACTTGCAAGTGAAGTTAAAAATTGAATACTAAATCTCTGAAAGTGGTAAACTTAGCCTTCATCCCTCCTGCTAGTGGAAATGAGGCAAAAGATTCATTATCTACCAATGTGAGTCAGAATTTTAAAGGAGTTCCAGTCAGTGCCTCTATCTGGGGAATTTGTTTCCTTTTTCACCCTCCTGGGCCTGGAAGATTCAACCATCTAGTGGAATCTTTTTCTTTTAGCAAAATTTCCAATTTTGTGGCTTTCTTTACCCTTTTTAATCTCCTTTGGCATATTGTTGCACTTAGTTCTTTGGAACTGTTTTCATCCCTTACCCCCAAAGTTAGTTTCAGAGGCTTGCAAAATGTCCCAGATAGGAAAATTGTTTTAAATTAAGTGAGCTTCTGAAGTTTTGTCTTAAAATCTCTTCCTTTTTTCACATTTTAAGCCTGATTCCCTGATATAAGATATTAAATTGAATTATTTGTTCAAGTTTTTTACTACTATAATCAAGGCATGATTTATGAGCTAAAGCATTATTTTAATGATATGGGGTAAGCATACATTCTAAATTTACTACTTGTTTTCTTATTGTGATTTTGGCTCTATATTACATGGTTGTCTATACTTCGAAATGAAATGCTCCATATACCCAGTGTTCAGGTTTTTTTGAGGACTGATTCTACTTTGTAGAATTTGAGGTCAAATGGAATCAAGTACTTTGTAACAGTTCTGATTTTAGTGGCCATACATTTTTATTAAAATATATTATACATACTCAGTCCTTTATCAATACTATTGATTTATCTGTTACTGATTTCAGCATTTCTTCTTTTTTTCCCTAATTTATCAAATTTGGAAAGAGTTGGAAAACAGTTGGAGGAAATCAATCTCTGTTTTTAGTAATAGTCTGTAAGTTACAGAAAAATAAATGAATAGTATTCAGCATTTCTTGTTAAATTTTGTGTTTTTTAAGATTGAAAAAATGTACATATTTATAAAAAAATAAATATGAAAACCATACTGATAGAATGTTATCTTCTGATTCCAGTTTACTATTATGGTAATGATTTACTTTACTTAGGCAGAATTATAGATATAGATAACCATATTATCACTTGGTTTATGTAGACCTACTTTTCAAAAGATGAGAAATAATTGATACTAAAATATTAAGAAGAAATGTTACATTTTATCTATCTTAAATTCTTATCCTTATATTTGATGTTTGATAATGCATTTGTGTGTGATTTCCTGATATTAATGTATTTTATTTCTTTTCTGAAATTTGGGTTATAATATTTCTATAGCATTTTCTCATAAATATTTTATGATATAGCATTTTAAAAACATATTATTAAGTTTTTAAATATGTGATTAAAGGTTGATATTGTTAATACTATTTTTATATACTATTTTCAAATTTCTCAAAACATTTATAGGCTTCTAATTTTTTAATTTTTATTTATTGAGTTTTAAAAAGAGAGAGAAACATTGAATTGTTGTTCCACTTATTTATGCGTTCATTGGTTGATTCTTCTGTGTGCCCTGACCCGGGATCAAACCACAACTTTGGTGTATTGAGTTGATGCTCTAACCAACTGAGTTACCTGGCCCAGGGCTAATTGTTTTATTTTATGCAAGTTTTGACCTTGAGAATATTGACTAATTGGTTAATATTCTTTCTATCACTTTTTTTTTAGTGCTTACTATGAGCCAGGAACTAGTTGAGGCTCTGTAAATAAATATTTTTTTAATAAACAAAAATCCATTTCCTCTGGGAGCTTACATTATAGTAGGTTACTTCATATATGATTCTGTGACATTTAACACAACTCAAAGGGCTACTTTTCTTTTGTTAAGAAATGCATATGTCATTATAGTATTTGGAAATTTAGAGATACAGAGAGAGCTGGGATAAAATTTCTCCGAGCTCTGTTTAGCTCATTGCTTTTTAATGAGTTTAGCTTTACTAATTTTTAAATGGAATTTACAACTGTCACAATTTGGCCACCCAAAATTTGTCCATGTTTTTCTTAACTTCCCTGGGGTAGTTAATTCAGTGCTGGGGTAGCAGTTGAACTAGTCAGTCATTTTAGATTTGGGGTTTAAAAAGTAATATTTGAAGCATACAGCATTATTTAAGGAAGTTAACTTTTTTTTTGAAAGAAGAGAATGTGATTTTTTTGAATACTCATGATTTTATCTGATTTATTTTCTTCACAACCTACTTTCTGTAATATGGATAGATGAACTTGAACCAAATGGTATAATCTCAGTATAATCTTTTACTCTTCTTTCCTCCTTCAGGAAAATCTTAAAACTTCCACCACAAGAGGATTAAAAAGAGGTTCCTCCTGCACCAAGAAAGATCTGCAGATCTTTTTCAGTGTTCTTGGAGGTGTGGGTGTGAGAACTTGATCAGTTTGTGTCAACCACCTTGTTCTCTAAAGGTAAGCACTATGTAGTGAGTGCACACTCATGGGCCCAAGCTCCTAATGCAGGACTGGTTTTGGAATGCTCCATGGAGGGTTTGAGACGATCAGACTTTCTCACAGAAGGGGGCCTAGGCAGCCACTTGTGGGCAGAACATCACATACATCTATCAAGAGATGGTTTTCATTGTTTAGAAGTGAAGCATGTCTTTGAGATGTATGGATGTTTTTGTTTTGTTTTTTTAAATCCCAGTTATAGCAAACCTTGTCTTTTAGTTCATTGTGCATCTTAAATAAGTTTAGTAAATGTTGTGGTTGATCTCTCATCAAGAACTTTCTTGGATATCTTGAAATTTGCATTTAAGAATTTTGAAATAGTGACAGCATTTAAGAAATCTGGTGACTTACTAGCTTAAATTTATATAACTAGCTTTGAAGAATTGCTTTTCATTATCTTTCTGAAGCTATCAGTCCCCTAAACCATATTTAATCTGTATTAAGCTTCAGAAAGTATAGAAGCAAAGGCTTTTAAAATCTCTATTAGGTATATTATCATAAAATTTCTTATGCCAGATCCTAATTGAAAAAAATATCACTTAGAATCAGCAGCTTTTTTCCTATCTTACAACTTTTTCATGTCTTCAGGAACTGAAGAATATGTACATTGATTTCACCAGGGAAACCTAATGAAGAATAAATTAATGGCTTAGCTTTACTTTAATCTCTAACATCAGAAAACCTTATGTTCTTTTGTACAGTTTATTGACAGCTCTCAAAATGACCAATTCTAACTTAAATCATTATTTGATTAGGAGCATGTTGATTTTGAAAATGTCATCAATATTAAAAGTAGGTTAGTATTAGCTAAGACTAACTTTGGCTGTCACCAAGAGACTAAATGGCTAACAAAATGTTTCAGGTTATAATCACCAGAATACTGTGGTATTGACAGAAGGACTTAAATTAAATCTTTCCAGGTGATCTTGGGAACTTTAGTGTTCTACAAGATGTGAAATTCTTATGAAAAATTAAATTTGGGAGAAATCTGCTGATTTTTGTCTGGCAGCCCTATCTTTGTTAATGATTAATTTTATTGTGTTTTCAAAACAATTGTTCTTCCAATATTTGTATAATAAAAGATATTAAGGAGGGAAAAACCCTTTGTGCTTGCATTAGAATGAGAAAAATTACAACCTTTTTTGAAAAAACCTTGAGAATCAGTTTACTTTTTTGTATATTAATAGTTGGGGAGTTAGAACTATTCTTGCTTATTGTAACTGCAGGCAGCGTTAAAATATTTAAATCTTCAAAGTAGAAATGATATAAGTTATATTAGTGAAGAAATAAAGATTACTGGATATTTATAATTTCTCTATGTAATTTTTGAATTATTTGTGAGAGCATGTTAAATATTTTTAATCTTTACAATAGCCTGAAACAGAATGGATGAATGCCTTCACTCTTTCAGCCATTTGAGAAAAAAAATTGAATCAAAAGCTAAACCTACTGAAAATGTAAGGGAGATATAAAAATAAACAGATTATTATTTCTTACCTAAACTAAAGCTTTATTATAACTGAATTTTTAAAATGTAAAAATACTGCCCCTTTTAAAAATGAGCTTTGTCTTAGCATAGTATTGGCAACATAGTTTGTAAAAAGAAAAAATTATTTCACCATTCTAAAAGTAGTGCTGTAATTTAAATCTGTTAGTAGTATGGATATATAAAATGGGGACCACTGGGATCTAAAGTATCAAAAGTTAGATCTTTTCGCACCAGTTCTTATTGATAACTTATATCACCTCAACTCATAGTAGTCAACAAAATAAAGTATTGTTCTATGATTTTGATGATATAGAAGAGTGAAAACCCAACACAATGGTACTGAAGGATTCTTCCATTGAAACTAGTATCTGAGAGATTTTTTTAATATATATACCTAGACATACTTAATTATGCACACATATACATACCAGTGCTTGTTTATTTTTAAAGGATCATAGCCAATCCATGGAAACAGTCACTACTTGGAATTTAGTTTCATTGGTATGCTCACGTTCCCTACCTACTCTTAATAGCTAGAGGGAGGTGAGAGAGGCAGCCCTGTTTGCCAATATTAATTTTTTAGGGAAGGAACAAGGAAATTCTAGCTCAACCCTCTCCTTGTAGTCATGTAGACCAGCACTGTCTGTAAAAATATAATGCAAGCTACACATACAAGCTACATATATAATTTTAATGTTATTTTGTAGCCACATTAAAAAAGTAAAAAGAAACAGGCAAAATTAATTTTAATTACATTTTATTTAACCTAGTATATCTAAATATTATTTCAACATATAATCAGTATAAAAGTTTATGAAATGCGCTTTTTTAAATACTGGGCATTCAAAATCTAGTGTATATTTTAGACTTTGAAAGCATTTCATATTGGACTAACTAGCCACATTTTAAGTGCTCATAGCCACATGTGACTAGTACCTGTCTTATTAAACAGTGCAAATATAGACCAAGAGTGGAGCTCCCATTTTAGCATCATCCATGCTAAAGTCCACTGGGTATCCCTCTGAACCCCCTTGGTTTAGAGGGTCCAGATTTAGCAGAAGACAAACAACAACAACAAAAACCCCAGGACACCCAGTTTAATTTGAATTTCAGTGAAATAACAAATAATAGTGTAGTGTAATTATGTTTCATGCTATATTTGGAACATACTTATAAAAATGATTTATCTGAAATGCAAATTTAACTGATTGTCTAGTATTTTATCGGGCAATCCTACCCTGGAAACTTGTAGAACTAGGACATAAAGAATCTCTTCCTCTGTGAGGAGGATTTTGATAACCCTCTGAAAATCAGTATGCAAACCAGAAACTGTGGCCCATTTCTTCCTAAATCTCTAAGATGTTTAAGACAGAAGAAGAGGCTAACAAAACAGAGACTCAATTCTTACATATTTAAACATTTTAAATCTAAATTATTACATTAAGTTGTAAGGCTTATGAAATTTTATAAAATGAATGATTAGTTACTTGAGTTTATAAAAATATGCATTGTCTGGTAGCACAATGCTAGTATCACATCTTCTGAAAAACAATTCACCCTTGGTGATAATTTCAGCAGTTTTCAGGATCCTGGCTATTTCAAGTTATTTTCCTACCATTGGTTACCACTGCCATTGTCACATAACTTTCAGGTTGGCAAGCATTACACAAAATATATTGCTGAGTGCCAGGATAAGGCTTACTTTGCAAGTATCTAAGTACTTGTATTCTCTGCTCTGGTGTTGACCATGGGATCCTAACCCAGTCATCAACCAGTCAGTTCTCATACCAGTATCTCTAATTCCTCTTAAGGGCTCTTTCACAGAGAAACAGCTTTCCATTCTTATTTTTTAATGTTCAAATTTTAGTACCATTTTTGAAGCATTTAACTACTTCTTTAGTAGTGGTTCTATCACCTTTAAGCTCTAGAGAAGACACCATTTATAATTCATGTTCTCTAAGGACAGTAATTACACCAGCTCCACACTCCCTCTCCGGGAAAACACTTGCCTTCACCAGGTGAATTACTATAAGTGACAGCTCTGCTTCATTACCACATAGGTAGGTAGATCCAGCTGCCAGTGTGGTTTGGCAGTTTAGCAGTTCAGTTTAAGCCATGGCGCATTCCAAATCCATTCACACTTAGGAGAATGTACCCAAGAGTGTGGATATGTTTATAATTACTGCATTTCCTTCAGAGAACAAGAATTACAGGTAAGTTTTTATTTTTTTGGCAGTGATCCAACAATTATTTTTAAATAAGGAATTTAAGGATCTGAAAGTATTTTGCTTTCCCCAAAACAGTCACCTAAAAGTTCTCAAATAAAGCCTACATTATATTTTTCTCCCTCACTCTCAGAAGGAATTGAACTTGGTGGGGGGCTGGTGGGGTTGGGAAGAGACAATTCACTGTCATTTGTAAGCTCTGAATATCACATACTTTATGTCTATAAGTATCTTAGGTTTATGTAAGAATTTTAATTGCCTAACTTCTAATGTCTACGATATGAATTACTTTGTCAAATTATCACCTATATCTATATATAGATAAGGTGTTCAGCCTTTCCAAGCTAATATCTTTAACTACAATGAGTAAATTAAGGGATTGCTTGGGTTTTCACTTTTATTCTCAAAACTGACTTCCTATTGTTTAAAGGCTTTAAACTTATTTATGAAACCAAAATTTAAAGCTACAAAGTAGTTTAAATATCCTCTAGCTTATTCTTGTCCAGTGATACTTGGATGAGCTTCAGAGGGTCTGTGAATCCTCTGAAATTATAATCAAATTTTATATGTATGTATTTTTTGCGGCAAAGAGTGCCCATAATTTTCATCATATTCTAGAAGGGGTTTATAACAAGAGTTGGCAAACCACCACTGATCTAGTCTAATGTCATTATTTTTCTGACAAAGAATCTGAGTTTCAAAGAATATAAGTTACTTGCCTTCATTCATTTGAAATATAAAACTTGTAAACACTATAGTTTATTTCTAAAAAGCACTGTATGTACTCTTAGAAGGAATGGATTTTTAACTTGAATTAATTAAACTTGAAAATACCAGCCTAAGTGGAAGTAGTTAATTTGCTAATAGTTTCTTCTGTCCTACTCTTTGCCAGATGATATGTAAAATAATGGCCCCTCAATAAAGTATGAAACTGATAAATTCTTGTAGATGGATTTAAAAAAAGAATTGTCTATTATAATTTACACCCTATTTTTCTCTTTTTAAATCCCATCTCCAAAAAGAATAACTAAAATCCAAGAAAAAAGGTAAATAATGTTACTTTTGTTATTTTCAGGGTATTAGAAAAGCAGTTAATTGTCCGTTAATAAACATTACACTGAACATTGATGGGATGCCTTCTGGTTCTGAGCCTCTGTTAAAGAAATTCTGTAGTAGATTGTATATGTTTCAAGTTGTTTTTAACGGATAAGTATTTTAAGATCATTCTTTTTTATTATAAGATTCTTTTAATATAACAGTAGTACTTTAGAAATGGTAAGTAAGCAAATTCTATAATTAAGGAAACTAATAATTTCTTTCTCAAAATAAAAGAAATATTATTTCTTTCTTTTTCTTTTCTCTTCCCGGTACTAGCCAGTAAAGTCTGCCTAATTCAAGATTTAATGAATTTATATCATGAATGTTAGAATATAAATAATTTGGAGAATGATACACAAAAAGCAATTATTTCCAAAAAGGAATAGAAAAATGAGACACCTTAGGGCACTACCTATGTTTTTAATTTTAACTTAATTCTTAAAAATTGTAAAATGTGTAGTATAAAGCTCATTATAGAAAATGGCAGTGATTTCCAAAAGAGATTACAGTTTTGTTTCTTTTCTTTCCTTTGGGCATTATCACTCAAGGTGATTATCATTCATGCTCTTCTGCCTTTTAAATAAGCCAGATTTTGTTTTCTATCTCTGAAGAACAGTTTGTGAATGCCACTCAGTAGGCCCCTGTATTACTTTCTGGTGGTAATTTTAACAAAAACTTATAATTTTACTATTCATCAAATTATTTTATTTTTTAAATAGAAAAGCTTAAATTCTCAGAAACATTTGCAAATATTTATAAATAGATCTTTTTAAGTTGAGCTAGGCAGATATTAAATGTTCTCTTTGCAAACTGTAACAGTTGACCTACTCATTCAATATACTAAATCAGTGGTAGAGCCTTGATTTTCATGGCAGATTAAAAATAATCAAGCATCTTAATGTAGAGACATAGAAATTTATTTGTGATCAAGTTTATTTAAGAATTGTTTAAAATAGAACTTTTAAAATAAAGTTTCAAATAAGAACTATTAAAAAGTGACTTCTCGCTCGGCCAGGCGTGGCTCAGCGGTTGAGTGTCGACCTAGGATCCAGGCCATCGGGGTTCGATTCCCGGTCAGGGCACATGCCCGGGTTGTGGGCTCGATCAGTGACTCTCTCATCATTGATGTTTCTGTCTCTCTCTCTCCTTCTCCTTTCCTCTCTCTAAAATCAATAAAGATATATTAAAAAAAAAAAAAAAAAGTGACTTCTCACCCTAGCAGGTTTGGCTCAGTTTGGCCCACAGACTGAAGGGTCCCGGGTTTGATTTTGGCCAAGGGCACATACGTTGCAGGCTCAATCCCCAGCCCCAGTCGGGGCACATGCGAGAGGCACCCAATGAATGTGTCAATCTCACATCAGTGTCTCTCCCCGCCTTCCACTCTCTCTGAAAAGCAATGGAAAAAATATCCTTGGGTGAGGATTAAAAAAAAAAAAAGTGACTTTCTGTGCCTGCATGGATGGATGGCTTCTATCTTTCTGGGTATAAACAATTCAGCATTTAACTCTTTATTTCATTTAAGTTCAATTAAGTTCATTTTTTTTAGCAATTTCACTGCTTATATTGCAGAATATAGACTTTGAAACTTTGCCACAGCTACCTTCCATGTTCTAGTATGGGAAATAAATTTATTCAATCAGTCATCAAATTTATAGAGAACTGTACAAATAGAGTGGTAAATAAAACACATTCCCTGACCTCCTAGAATTTGTAGTACATTAAAGATGTGTGATGGAGCAGTACAAAGGAAAGATAGAGGGCATTGCTAACCTAGTCTTGGGGTCAGAGCCAACTTCCCTGTAAAACTGAAAATTTACCTGAACCTGAAGCATTATTAGGAGTTAGTCAAACAAAATGGGAAGGCAGAATAAGCATATATGTAAAAGCTCTGAGGAAGAAAGGCATATTTAGGACAAAAGAGTACGGAGAGATGAAAAGATGAGACTGCATGGTAAAATATTTTCAAGTCATTATGAGATATTTGTCCTTTAGCTTAAGAGCAGTGGAAGACAATGAACATCATATTTGTATTTTTTCTTAAACTTTTTATTAAAGCCTAATATATATACATCTTAAAAAGTGAGCATATCGTAAGTATATAGCTCCATGAGTTTTCACAAACTTAATACACCTGTGTGACCATTACCCAGATGAAGAAACAGAACGTTAACTTCCCAAAAGTTTCTTCTCATCTTTCCTTGCAGTCAGTCTTGACCCCTACTGTCTGAGACCTCTTACCTGACTTCTTACTGCATAAGATCATATTGCCCATGTTGTATTTTATGTAAATGGGAGCATCCAGAAGCCAGACACAACATGATTATAAGATTTATCCATATTATTGAGTGTGGTTGCTGATCATTCTCATGGCTGTGTAATGTTCTGTCACATGAATGTATTACGAGATTTGTATTTTTCTGAGATTGCCACATCTGATGTGAAGTCAAACCTCAGAGCAAGCCTGAGAGAGTGATAATGGGGTTTGAGCAAGTGTGATGACAGTGAGGATGAAGAAGTGGGCATATTAGAGATTTATGAGTTAGAATTATAGGTCATGGAGTTAATTTGCTGAGGGGATGAGGAATACAGAAATGGCAGGGATAACTCAGTGGGTTTCTGAATGGGCAGAAGTCAATAGGGTGCCCTTTATTAAGTCAAAACACTGGAGAGGAATAGCTTATTGTTTGAGTTTTAGTGATAGGGATAAATAACTCAGTATATGATATATTTGAGCTACTTGTGAAACATTGCACAGGTCTGCTTTATACAACTAAATAACTGTTCATTAACTGAATGAATGCATTACTTTACATTCATTAAAAATATATATATGTACACACATACATGCACATGTACGCAGGGTGGGGAAAAATATGTTTATAGTTCATATGGAAAATAATTCAATAATTAATAAATAATACAAGAATATACTCTGTGTTTTGCATACTCACAACTGTAAACCTACATTTGCCCCACCCTGTATAGTGTACTTCCTCTGTAGTAGTACTAGCTTTATATGTAAGCAGAGTTACCATCCTATATACATGATATACCTTCATACTTTAAAAATTATTTCTGTCATTATAGTCTTTCCTTTAGCTAGCAAAATAACCACATCTTAAATGTACTTTATTTATTTGAAATGACTAACCTAGTTACAAGGCAAGACCTAAAGTGACTAAAATAAATGTCCATTACATTTTGGTAGGGAAAAGGAAAGAAAGATAATAATGAGTTAAAACCTGCAGCCTGAGCACAGCCTAGGCAGGATGCCACAGGGAGACCGTGGGTGTCAGAGAGCAGGATGAAAGCACCTCCTGTAAAAGATGCCAGAGGGGAGGTGAAGGGAGTCTTAATGTATGGTGATAGGAGAGTTATGATTTTGGGTGGTGGGCACACAGAACAATATACAGATCTTGTAACATAGAAACCCACACCTGAAACCTATATGTTCATATTGACCATTGTCACTCCAATAAATTTAATAAAAATGAATAAATAAATAAATGATGCCAAAGGGTTGGAATTGGAACTGTGAACAAGGAACTTTGCCTGCTTTACAATGCTTCCTTGGGACTGGTGGTGCCCTTGGGAAGTTTTATGGGAAGAGAAATAATAGGTATTGCACTGAATAAAACAAATGTCTAGGACATAGTAGAATACTAAATAGACTCAGCAGTTTACCCAGTTTACACCAATCAGTTATGATTCAGCACTGCATTTAAACTACAAAATTTGAACTGAAGTCAAGGCAGTTGATCGTGTCCATGAAAAAAAAAATGAGCAGTTGTGTTCATGATTTTCAGTTAATTGAGTTTTACACATCTTTGGCTCTGTTAGTTACCAGATAGTACAGTTTTCTTAATTAAATGTTTTATTTTGTTGCATGGAGTGATTTTTCCCCCCAAATTTTTGCCTATAATGGACGTTGACATAGTGAAATCAGACGAGCACTTTCAGAGCCCATTTAAGTTAACTCATTTATTTAACATACACTTAGGAAATATATCTCATATTTATAATAGTGTTATAGCCTAAGGTGATAATGCAAAGAAGTGATTCTGCCTTTTGTTACTCTATAATTGGGAGACTCAGAACATACAAAAACATTGTTATATAATACAAATTATTACAGGAGTAACAAATTCAATTATAGGATTGAATAATGTTGAAAAAGCAGGGAATCCATGGAAAATAAATTATGGGCTATGATAGAAGAAAATGATGGAGGAGGTGGACTTTAATTTGGGTCTTGATGGAGAAGTAGGACTTGAATAAGTGTGCAAAAACACTACAGACAAGGGTAACATGAGAACAAGTGCAGAAAAAAGTATAGCTTATACTGAGCACAGTGAGAAATGGGCCAGACTGCAACAGAAAGCACAACCTGTTATGTGGAGAGAAGTTTCATTAAGGTTTGACCATGTGTAAGCTTTGAATTACTCATTATTTATCAGACATAAGAGCATGGATTGTTATCTCGATATTTAGATTATCTGTAAGTATAGTTTTACTTTATTTGTCATAATGTAATTATTTAGATTTTTTTCTTTATAAAAACCCTATGTGAAATTACCTGAAGGGGTAAAATGCTTGTGATTTTTAAGTTCATTGACTCTTCACGTAGGATCTGTGGGTTAGCCTTAGGGAGCTTGAGTCTCTCTGAAATTAAGGCTAAAGTTTGGATGTATATTTTTTTCTGGAGAAAGAGTCCACTGCCTTTATCATAGTCTTAACGCTCTGACAATCCAAAAGAACTTAATAAAAGCAGCTCTTGCTCTCCTGACCTAAAATATTTTTGATCTAACTCCTTTGTGTATATATTTTTAATACAGGGGATAAAAATATCCCTATATTTTATAATGTTATAACACTTCCCCTTTCCCTCACTAGTACAATATTTAAGAGATAATCCTGAAAAGAGTATCAACTGGATTGATTATGTAACCAGAGATAGTGTCTTTTTACAAAGTCCATTCCATGGCTTTCAGTAAAAGAACACTAAATTGCTTTTTAAGATTCAGGCATGTTGTTGGTTATGCTATTTCAAGTATAAATTTGCTCCTATTTTTGGACAAACATATTACATATCTCCTTCCTACAGAATATAAAACATTTGAAATAAATATCCAACTTCAGTCCTGAAATAGGACTCACCTGAATCATGTTTTATCTTTTACATAACTGTTTAAAGTAGGAGTTAACAAATTATAGCCCATGGGGCAAATCTAGTTCTTTGCCTATTTTTATATGTCCCATAAGCTAAGAATTGCTTTTACATTTAAAACTGGAAATCGTGAAGAAGAACATGTAATAGACTGTATGTGGCCCTCAAAGCCTAAAATATTTACTTCCTGGCCTTGGAGTTTTCTTGTTTGTTTTTTGCCAACCCTTAGTTTAAAAAAGTTCAGTTTTTAAACCCTCCCAAATACATGCTATTCTACCAGATGATATATTGCTTGTGGATCGATATTTTTTAAGTTGGGCATATATTTGTATAATTCTAGCATACTTGATTAGGTAAGGTAATCTGTTTTCCATACTGAGTATTCAGCTAATAGTTATCTTCTGGAGTTGGAAGTTTATGAGCAAAATGCAAACTTAGTGATCCATTTCAAATATCTATATGAATATAAAAGTACATTTTGGCCCGGCCAGTGTTCCCAGTGGTGAGCGTCGACCCAGGAACCAGGAGGTCACCATTCGATTCCTGGTCAGGGCACATGCCCAGGTTGCAGGCTTGATCCCCAGTAGGGGCTCAAAGTAGGCAGCTGATTGATGTTGTTTCTCTCTCACCGGTTTCTATCACTCTATCCCTCTCCCTTCTTCTCTCTCTAAAAATCAATAAAAACATATTTTAAAAATAGATTTTGTTCTTCATGAATGAATAATGTAGCAACCACAACACAGATCTATTGATGAATATTAAAATATAATCTTTATATTTAATATAAAAATATAATCTTTACTTTTGAAGGTACCACCTACCTAAAACAAGTGTATGATATAAAGGCAGAAGAAAATATACATTTAACTAATAAAGTGCTGGGCAAGGCATTTACTAAAAAGGTGTGCTATTCATTGGTTTGTTCAACATTTATACTTCACTTTTGGAGCTGTTAAATATATTTTTACTTTTTATATTATTAATGCTTAATATACTGTGATTCTAACTTTCAGGTAAATTTTGAAATACATTTATTAATGGAGAATTATTATGTCATAATTAGTGATTTTCAAAAAAATTGGGCAATTCTCACTTCATTCTCCTGTATCTTTAATTTTTCCTTCACTATTAGATTGTTTCTATCAACACAAATAATACAGTTTTTTCTCCCATCTTAAAAAAAAATTCTTGTTCCCAATTATCCCTTTAGTGACTGCCCTACATCTTTCCATTTACAACTAATCTCTGAAAGGGTTGTCTGTACTTTCTAAATTCAGTTCCTGTAAGCCCTGCCACTGCATCAGAATTACCCTTGTTACTGACCCTCAGGCTGGTCACTTCTCAGTCCTCATCTTACTTGACAGCAGCATTGAATACTTTCTTTATTTGGCTTTCAGACACTATACTCTCCTAGTTTTGCCTCCTCCCTCTCTGGCTGCTACTTTTAATCTCCTTTGTTGATTCCTTCTCACTTCTCCAGCCTTTAAATTGGGAATGCTCCAACATTTGGAATTTGGACCACTCTCTGTTCACATTTACTCCCTCATTCACTTTATCCAGTACCATAGCTTTAGATGTTCATTCATTTGCTGATGAGCATAAGTCATTTAGTGTTCTCAGAATGTAATATAGTAAACTAAACTCCTTATCTTCCCACCCCGCAACTTCCTTCTCAGCTTCCCTCTTCTCAATAAATAGCAACTGCATTCTTTTGATCAGCCTTCGTGTTACCCTTCATACCTAGAGTTCTTTCTCCCCACATCTGATAATTCCCCACATCTCTGTCACCATATTCTCTTGTCTATACACTTAAGATATATAAAAAATTCAATCACTGATCACCTTTTCCACTGCTACATCTCTGATCAAGTCACCTTCATGTCTTGTTTGCATTATTGCAAAAGCCTCCTATAATTGGTCTTTCTGTTTCTGCCATTGATTTACTTCAGTCCTTTCTTAATAAAGCAGGTAGAGTAATTATATTAAAAATAAGTCATGTTATGTCACTCCCCATTGACCTCTCATCTCAATCAGAATAAAAGGCAGAGTCCTAGAAATGGCTCTCTCTGGTGAACCTGTTATTCCCACACCTCAACTACTTTTCTCCGCTCATTCATTCTGATTGTCATACTGGCGACTTTGCCATTCTTAGAATATGTCAGGCAAGCTCTTACTTCAGAGCTTCTCCACTGGCTCTTTTGCTGCCTGCAACATTCTTTTCTTATTATCTACATAGCTCATTCCCTCATCAACTTTGGATTTTGACCTTAATGTCAACTTGGGCTTTCCTTAACAACATAATCTAAAATTGCAGATCTCCCACACATGACCCCCATTCTCCTTTTTCCTTTATGTTTCTTTTCCTGTCAGCCTTATTACCATCTACCATCCCACTTATTTTACTTTTCCTATTTATTTTCTGGAATGTAAAGGCAAGAATTTTGCTTGTTTTGTCTATTGCTCTATCCTCAGCACGTAGAAGTACAGTGCCTGGTTCATGTTATTACGTGATTTGCTGAATGAATGAATGCAGTTTTTAAAAAAATAGTCAACACAAAAAGATTTAAAAATAGTTCAGGGATTTTGTGAGTTCTTGGATTATTTAATAAGCACTCAAAATACTTTAGTAAACAACATGACTGGAACTAAAACTGTTAGAGATCCTTTTTCCAATAAACTATTGCAACTTTGATTGAAAATAAAACACAAGTTGGCAAGACTTGTGAGACAACAGGCAGACAGCATTCCACTTGCAAGAGCCTCATTCAATTATGTCAAATTTAACATTGTTAGCAGTTCACAGACAACAGGGTAAAAGAATTATATTAGAAAACAAAATACCTGAAAAATATAACAGGAACAAACACCTGACAACACTGGCAGTGTAGTGTGACCCATGACTCGATGTGTTTTTGTTTAAATCCCATGTTGTTTCACTGTGTCCCCCCCTTAGCAACACACACAGTGCCAGGCCCTCCAGACTTCACCCTTTGTGTACCCACCATACATATACCTGCAGACAGTGACTTTTGGTGTAAACTTTGAACAAGTTTTAAAGAATCTAAAGCATATGTTTTAGGACAAATTCTGTCAATCACCACAAAATATTTAAACTTATTTCTGCCAAGTGAACATAAAACTAGGTTTCCTCCACTGATAGTCATTATTGAATCAGATTGCAGAGAAGGAAAGGTGCGGGGTCTACTCAGGAGATGAGGTTCTGAGCATAGACTAATAGCTTAGGCAGCCTGTTTACGGCAAACACAACAACCAGGGTAAATCTGTTCACCACTGAGAACAATCTGATTGACTCCTCTTTCACTTACCCCTCCTTAAGTGAGCACAACAGTGCATGAACGTAACATGGACATACCATGTCCCCTCTGTACAGATAAAGATGTGAGGATTTTCAAATATACACCCTAAATAACTATAAGAAGAGTACCACACACTGATATAACATGACAACTTGCTGCTTTGAACAAATCCTTGGTTTTTTATCATTTGCTTATTTAATTTTATAAGTGTGTAATACTGAAAAATATTATTTGAAATTAAATTGATTAATGAACATACTAGAATGTGGGTTTTTAAAATAATACTTTTGTCATTGAAAGTGTTGGTCATCATTAGTGCAATAGCAAGAATATTGTTATTATTTTAGTTAAAACTTTGTGTTTTGAAATAACTTTGATTTAAAGAAGAGTTGCAAAGCTAATATGAGACTATACCTCTCAGGATCCTTATTTTATGTTTTATAAGTATACAGGCTTCAAAAAGCATAAAATGTACCATAGCCTTTTTATCCACTCATCTACTGATGGGCACTTGGGCTTTTTCTTAGCTATTGTAAATTGTGCTGCTGTGAACATAGGGTGCATATATTCTTTCTGATTAGTGTTTCATGCTTCTTAGGACATATTCCTAGAAGTGGGATCACTGGGTCAAGTGGCAGTTCATATTTAATTTTTGGAGGAAACTCCATACTGTTTTCCATAGTCACTGCATCAGTCTGCATTCCCACCAGCAGTGTAGTAGGGTGCCCTTTTCTCCACATCCTCACCAGCACTCGTCATTTGTTGATTTGTTGATGGTAGCCATTCTGACAGGTGTGAGGTGAATACTATGCAGCTGTAAACAAGAAGGATCTCTTACCCTTCGAGGCAGCATGGAGGGACCTGGGGAACATTAGGCTAAGTGAAATAAGTCATTTAGAGAAAGACAGGTATCATATGATCTCACTCATATGTGGAATCTAAAGAACAAAATAAACTGATGAATAAAATAGATCCAGAGACAAAGAAGCATGGAAAAGACTGATGAATCTCAGAGGGAAGAAGGCAGGGGTAGGTAGGTGGGTGGAAAGAGATTAGCCAAAGAACTTATATGCATATATATGCATAACCCACGGACACAGACAATTGTGTGGTGAAGGCCTGGGGTGGGGGCAGGTGCTGGGTAGAAGGGGTTAATGGGGGGGAAAAAGGGACATCTGTAATACTTTCAACAATAAAGATAATTTTTTAAAAAAACCTTAAAAGAAAAATTCATTCTACCAGTAGATCTTTTGTTGGGTTATTGCTTTTTAAAATATTTTTTGAAAAACCATCACACAACTACTATTTTCAAGTTTTTCTTTTCTGTTTTTTACTTTATTTTTATTGTTGACACTGTTACAGATGTTCCCTATTTCCCTCCCTTTGCTCCCCTCCCCCATTTTCTCTGCCATCACCACATTGTTGCCTGTGTCTAAGTGTCATGCATATATGTTCTTTGACTAATCCCTTCACCTTCTTTTATCCAGTCCCAAATGGCGCTACCCTTCTGACATCTGTCAGTCTATTCCATGTATCCATGCCTCTATTCCTATTTTGTTCATCAGTTTATTTTTGTTCATTAGATTCCACATATAAGTGAGATCATAATTATTTTCTGTCTTTGACTACATATGTAACTATATGGATTTTTGTTTCCTAATTATGACATCCATTTTTTTCATGTTTCATTATTATCTTTTTATTTTATTTTTTATTGAATTTATTAAGGTAACATTGATTTGAAAACTATACAGATTTCAAGTGTACAACTCAATAAAACATCATCAGCACACTGAATCGTGCACCCATCGCCTCAAGCAAAGTCTCTTTCAGTCCCCATTCCCCCTGTTTTTGCCAGCTTCCTCCTATCCCCACCACCACTTCTCTCTGGCTATCACCACACTTTTGTTTGTGTCTGTGTGTTATGTATATATAAATTTTTTGCTTAATCCCTTCACTTCCTTTTATCCAGTCCCCCAAACCCTCTCCCCTCTAACAGCTGTCATTCTTTTCTTCTATGTGTCCTGCCTCTGTTTCTGTTTTGTTGGTCAGTTTATTTTGTTCATTGTATTCTACATATAAGTGAGATCAAATTAAAATGTCCATACTACCCAAACCAATCTATAGATTAACACAATTCCTATTAAAATACCAATGGCATATTTCAAGGATCTAGAACAAATATTCTAAAACTTTATATGGAATCACAGGAGACCCCGAATTTGTCTTTCTTTGACTGGCTTATTTCACTTAGCATAATAATCTCCAGGTCCATTCATGCTGTCCCAAAAGCTAAGATTTCTTTCTTTTTTTTTCTTTTCTTTTTTTTTTAACAGCTGAGTATTATTTCATTGTGTGAATGTATCACAGCTTTTTTATCCATTCCTCTACCAGTGGGCACTTGGGCTATTTCCAGATCTTGGCTATTGTAAATAATGCTGCAATGAACACAGAGGTGCATATATTCTTTAGAATTAATGTTTAAGTTCTCTTCCGATGTATTTCCAGAAGTGGGATTACTGAGTAAAAAGGCAGTTTCCTTTTTAATTTTTTGAGGAAACTCTATACTGTTTTCCATAGAAGTTGCACCAGTCTGCATTCCCGCCAGCGGTGCAGGAGGGTTCCATTTTCTTTACATCCTCGCCAGCACTTGTTTGTTGATTTATTGATTGTAGCCATTCTAGCAGGTGAGAAGTTTTAATTTCTCATTGTGGTTTTGACTTGCATCTCTCTGATGATTAGTGACCTTGAGCATTTTTTCCTTATGTCCTTTGGCCATCTGTATGTCCTCTTAGGAGAGGTGTCTGTTCAGGTTGTTTGCCCATTTTTTAATTGGATTGTTGGTCTTCCTGGTGTTGAGTTGTGTATATATTTTTGGAAATTAACGCTTTATCATATGTATCATTGACAAATATATTCTCCCATACAGTGGGCTCCCTTTTCATTTTGTTGATGGTTTATTTTGCTGTGTAGAAGCTTTTTAGTTTGATGTAGTCTGTGGAGATATATTAGCAAAAATAGTGCTACGAGAAATGTCTGAGATTTTATTGCCTGTTTTTCCCCTAGGATTTTTATGGTTTTGCAGCTTAAGTCATTTATCCATTCTGAGTTTATTCTTGTGTATGGTGTAAGTTGTAGGACTAGTATCACATTTTTGCATGTACTTGTACAATTTTCCCAACACCATTTATTGAAGAGACTGTTTTTACTCCATTGTGTGCTCCTGTGCCCTTTGTCAAATATTAATTAGCCATAAAGGCATGAATTAATTTCTAGGGTTTCTGTTCTGTTCCATTGATCTATATTCTTGTTCTTATGCCAATACCATGCTGTTGTGTTTACTGTAGCCATATAGTTTGACATCAAGTGGCATGATTCCTCTTTGTTCTTTTTCAAGATTGCTGAGGCTATTGAGGGTCTTTTGTGATTCCATATAAATTTTTGGAATATTTGTTCTAGATCTTTGAAATAGGCCATTGGTATTTTAATAGGAATTGTGTTAATCTATAGATTGGTTTGGGTAGTATGGACATTTTATTGATGTTAATTCTTCCTGTTTAAAAGCAAGGTAAATGCTTCCACTCATTGTATCTTTCTTAATTTCTTTCTTCAGTATCCTATAGTTATCTGAGTATAGGTCTTTTACCTCCTTGGTAAAAGTTATTCCTAGGTACCTTACTTTTTTGTTGCAATAGAAAATGGGATTGTTTTCTTAATTGCTCTTTCTGATAGTTAATTATTGGTATATAAAAATGCCAC
Source organism: Miniopterus schreibersii (assembly GCF_964146895.1). Classification (NCBI taxonomy): domain Eukaryota; kingdom Metazoa; phylum Chordata; class Mammalia; order Chiroptera; family Miniopteridae; genus Miniopterus; species Miniopterus schreibersii. Next base: position 115,504,096 of record NC_138101.1, on the reverse strand, counting down.
CGATGTTTTCCCTGTACAGGTTGCCCAGTTGGTTGGATCATAGTCCCTTACACCAAATGGTGGCAGGTTCCCTTTCAGGGCACATACCTGGGTTTTGGGTTTGATCCCTGTTCATGGTGTGTACTGAAGGTAATAAGATCAGTGTTTCTCTTTCACATCAATATGTCTCTGCCTGTCTCTCCTTTCTCTCTCAAAATCAATAAAAAGCGTATTTTCCAGTGAGGATTTTTTAAAAAATCCACCAATTTTTGAATATTAATTGTGTATTATGCTATTTTGCCGAATTCACTTATTAGATGTTGTTTTTGGTGGAGTCTTTAGGGTTTCCTTTGTATAATATCATGTGATCTGTGAATAATGACAGTTTTACTTCCTCCTTTTCAATTTTGATGCCTTTTATGTTTTCTTCTTGTGTGATTGCTGTTGCTAGGGCTTCCAATACTATATTGAATAAAAGTGTTGAAAGTGGACATCTCTGTTTTATTCTTGATCTTAAGGGAAATGCTGTTAGTTTTTGTCCATTAAGTATGATGTTGCCTGTGGGTTTGTCATATATGACTTTATTACGTTGAGGTATGTTCCTTCTTTTCCCACTTTGCTGAGAGTTTTGTCATAAATGGGTACTGGATTTTACCAAATTCTTTTTCTACATCTATTGAAATGATCATGTGATTTTATCCTTTATTTTGCTTAAGTGATATATCAGTCTGTTGATCTGCAAATATTGTACCAACCTTGCAGCCCTGGAATAAATCCTGGTGTATGATCTTTTTATTGTATTATGGGCTCCAGTTTGCTAATATTTTTTTGAGGACTTTTGCATGTATGTTCCTCAGGGATATTGGCTTGTAATTTTCTTTCTTGTAGTATCTTTATCTGGTTTTGGAATTAGGGTAATGCTGGCCACATAAAATGAGCTTGGAAGTTTTCTTCCCTCCTCCTGAATTTTTTGGAATAGTTTGAGAAGAACAGGTGTTGTTTCTTCTTTGAATGTTTGGTAAAATTCACCTGTGAAGCCATCTGGTCCAGGACTTTTGTTTGCTGGGAGTTTTTTTATTTTTTATTACTGCTTCAATTTTATTGGTTTTAATTCATCTATTCAGGATTTATGATTCTTTCTGATTGAGTTTTGGAACATTGTATGTTTCTAGAAATTTATCTATTTTGTCCAGGTTGTCCAATTTGTTGGCATATAGTTGTTCACAATATTTTTTTTACAATTTTTTGTGTTTCTTTGGTGCCAGTTGTTACTTTTCCTCTTTCATTTCTGATTTTATTTATTTGGTCATCTCTTTATTCATTAATGAGTTTGATTAAAGGTTCATCAGTCTTGTTTATCTTTTCAAAGAATCTTCTCTTGGTTTCATTGGCCTTTTATATTGTTGTTTTTTGACTCTATGTCATTTACTTCCACTCTGATCTTTATTATTTCCTTCCTTCTACTTACTCTGGGCTTTGTTTGTTCTTTTTCTAGTTCCTGTAGGTTTAGGTTATTTATTTGAGATTTTTCTTGCTTCTTGGGTTAGGCCTGTAATGCTATGTATTTCCCTCTTAGGACTGCTTCCACTTTGTCCAATAGATTTTGGGTTGATCTGTGTTCATTTTCATTTGTTTTTAGGTAACTTATGATTTCTTCCTTGATCTCATTGTTAACCCACTCACTGTTTAATAACGTGTTATTTAGTCTCCATGTGTTTAAATGTTTTTTAGGTTTTTTATTATAGTTGATTTCTAGTTTCATACCATTGTAGTCAGAGGAGATGCTTGATATTATTTTAATCTTGAATTTATTAAGACATACTTTGTGTCATAATATGTGGTCTGTCTTTGAGGATGTTCCATGTGCATATGAGAAGAATGTATATTCTGCTGCTTTGGGTTGAAATGTTCTGTAAATATCAAATCCATCTGATTCAGTATGTTGTTTAAGGTTGCCTTTGCCTTGTTGAGTTTTTGTCTGGAAGATCTATCCATTGATGTCAGTGGGTGTTAAAAATCCCCTACTATGACTGTTGCTGTCAATCTCTCCTTTAATGTCACATTATTATATTTTTAATGGCATAATAATAGGCCATATTGCTGATGCTCATTATTAATAGACTGTGCTCCTCCTGTTGGAGGTTGACATCTAGTGTGGTAGAAATAAGAATGGAAAAGAATGTGTAAATGTGAGCAGTAGGTTTTGTCTTCTGATTAAATGTAGAATAAGGATTTATATAAATATTTTTCCACGATTACAGCACTTATTATCCTGAGTGGCTAAAAGATAATGATCCTAGGAAAAGAACAGAGGATGAAGAAGAAGAACTGTGTGAGTAAAAGGAAGAGGGCATTCTTAAAATGATGAGTTTATAGAACAGCACTATCAGGAGAATTTGATTAATCATGTGGGAAGCCTGGATAGCTGTTTATGTCTCTGATGTAAGTTTTCTCATCTGTCATTTAAGTATTGGACTAGTAGATCATTGCTGAAGTGTCTTTCTAACTGGAACAATTGCTATGTCTTTTGTTTTATTTGAACTTTATTACTGTTTCTTCTGATTTTTTTCTAGTGACCTTTTAGAAAACTTTCAGTTTATAAAATGAAAAGAGAATACAATGCTCAATCCTGAGTGCACTGGAAATTAAACTTTCCTTAATACTGGAACACTTGACTTAACAAACAGGAGTTACAGAAGTACTGTTTCATTTTATCTTTCTCTGACAGAAATAACTCCTCATAGATAAGAATTGGAGCAAGGAAGATGGGATTAAAGCCCAAACTTGGAAAAAACATTCTGGAATTTTCTTTAATACTTTTGTGATTCTTTTATTAACTACCAGAAATCTCAAAAAAGTTATTCAGAAAAAGTAATACAATACAAATATAATATACTTATGTATATAGGTATATAAAATAAATGTAATAAATATAATCTAGAGGAGCAATATCACATAGAAGAAAAGAACAGCCTTAAAAATTACTCAGCTTCCATTCAAATATCAGTTTTACTCCCATAGATGAAAGAAGGTGAAGAGATTAGCCAAAGAACATATATGCATAAACCATAGACACAGATAACAGTGTGGTGATGGCCAGAGCGAGGGGGATGCAAGGGCTGGGTGGAGGTGGACAAAGGGGTTGGAAATGGGAACATTTATAATAGTGTCAACAATAAAAATAAAGTTTTTTAAAAAAAAGGTTGATAGACCCTTCCCTCATTGTTTTTAATTTAATAGGTCTGGGATAAGGTCCCAGAATTTCCAGTAAATTTCTAACAAGTTACCATGTGGTGCTGATGCTGTTGTTCTGTGGATCGTACCTTGAGAAACTACACATAACTGAACAGAGTAACTCTACTTCACCCCCCCCCCAATTAAAAATTAGTAATGTTTGAATTGGATGCATTAAGGGTAATTCTGTGGCTCTTTTTATACCATAAAGACAAATATTGACCAGTTTCAGGTAATTGGAACTAATTTTTTCTGTTATTTAAATACCAAAATCACTCCTTTGTTTAGAGAGGAATTATTTGTGTAAAAGTAGGGTGACTTTCCTTTTTATTTCTTGAATTTAAAAATAGCATTATTTCACCCTAGCTAGGTGGCTCAGTTGGAGCATCGTTCTGTACACCAAAAGGTTACAGGTTCCATTCCAGTCAGGGCACATACGTAGGTTGTGGGTTTGATTCCTGGTCAGAGTGCATGTGAGAAGCAGCTGATGTTTCTCTCTCTCACTGATATTTCTCTCTCTCTCTCCCTTCCTGTCTCTCTGAAAATCAATTTAACAAGTTGCATTATTTCTAACTTTGAGATACATTTCCTCTATTCCCACTTTGCTGAGAGTTTTTATCAGAAATGGGTGCTGGGTTTTATCAAATGCTTTTTCTGCATCTGTTGATAAGATCATGTGGTTGTTATCCTTTTTTCTTTATGTGGCGTGTATCACATTTATTGATTTGTGGATATTGTAGCAATCTTGCATCCCCCGGAATAAATCCCACTTGGTCATGGTTTGTGACCTTTTTAATCTGGAATCTGATGAACAAAACAAAGTAACAAAGTAGAGATAGATTCATGGATACAGAGAACAGATTTATAGCTGTCAGAGGGGAGTGGTTTGGAGGCTGGATGAGAAAGATGAAGGGATTAAGGAAAGAAAAAAAGAAAGATTCCCGGTCCCAAACAGCAGTATGGTGATTGCCAGAGGGAAGGCGGGGTTGGGGAGAGATAGTAAAAGGGGGATAAATGGTGATCAAGGAGACTTGACTTGGGGTGGTAAACACAATACAATATACAGATGATGTAGAATTTTATTTGTCACCCCAATAAATTCAATAAAAAAAACGCATTATTTCTGAGACTAATATAAAAAATTTTTTTTTAAAGTCTTACTGCAGAATAGTAATCTGCTAGATCTGACAAAGTAATGTAAACAACATGCTATAGAATCTTGCTTACACTACTTTTTTTAAAGGATACTCGATATTGTGGGTACTAAAGATTGTTTACCAGTCATTTATATTACATATTCAACTTTGCTTTTATAAATTTTATTTAAACATTTCAAAAAATACTTTAAAACTAAATACATCTTAACATCTCATGCTTTTGCTTTAAATAAAAACAGGTTGATAATGCTAATACCATGGTAAAACTATCATGTTTTTGCATAAATCACATTTTCTATTTTGCAATAATAAGAATACCTTTCAAAAATAGATGGAGAAAATATAAAAGGCAAATTGCTGCTGAAAATTTACATAGTCTTTAAGGAATTCAGTAAGGAAGTGTTCACTGACTATTAACAGACTATTCGATATTATTTTAAATTTCCACTTAAGTTATAAAAAATTCAGCATATTACCCTTTTGGACATTTAAAAATAGTAAAACACCTTCTTTTTAAGAGCAGGAACAATGTGTTTGAAATAAATTCATTTTATGATTGTAGTTATATTTGAAGAGTGTACCTTTTTAAATTTATCTTTATTGCTTAATTTTTTTTAAATTTATCTTTTTTGTTGAAAGTTTTACAGATGTCCCCCTTCCTCCCCCCCATTGACTCCCTCCACCCTGTTCCTGACTCCTCCCCAGGCTTTCACCATACTATTATTGCCTGTGTCCATGGGTTATACATATATGCATATAACTTCTTTGGTTAATCTCTTCCTGTCTCACCCACTCTCCCTCTGCTATATGTCAGTCTTTTGCATGCTTTAATGTCTCTGGGTTTATTTTGTTTATTTTGTTCATTAGATTCCACATATAAATGAGATCATGTGGTGTTTATCTTTCTCTGCCTGGCTTACTTTACTTAGCATAATATTCTGTAGGTCTCGCCATGTTGTCTTAAAGGGTAAGAGATCCTTTATTTTGACAGCCACTCATCTACTGACGGGCACTTGGGCTGTTTCCAAATCTTAGCTATTGTAAATAACACTGCTATGAACATAGGGGTGCATATATTCTTTCTGATTGATGTTTCAGGCTTCTTAGGACATATTCCTAGAAGTGGGATCACTGGGTCAAATGGAAGTTCCATTTTTAATTTTTTGAGGAAACTCCCACACTGTTTCCCAAGTGGTTGTAGCAGTCTTCATTCCCACCAGCGATATGCTAGGGTTGTTTCCTTCACATCCTTGCCAGTACTTATTGTTTGTTGATTTGTTGATGGTAGCCATTCTAGCAGGTGGGAGGTGGTACCTCATTGTCATTTTAATTTGCATCTCTCACATGATTAGTGACATTGAATGCCCATTAGGTCCTCTGCCCATGCTTTAATCTGCCCATCCTTTAATTGGATTGTTTGTCTTCCTTTTGTTGAGTTGTATGAGTACTTTATATATTTTTAAAAATCCCATTTACCATTGCACCAAAAATATTAAGATACTTAGGAGTATACTTAACCAACGACGTAAAAGACCTATATTTGGAAAACTATAGAACATTGAAAAAAGAGATAGAAAAAGGTAAAAACAAGTGGAAAAATATACCGTGTTCATGGATTGGTTGAATTGACATCATTAAAATGTCTATACCACCTAAGGCAATCTATAGATTCAATACAATCCCTATTAAAATATCAATGGTGTATTTCACAGATCTAGGATAAATACTCCAAAAATGTATGTAGAACCCAAAAAGACTCTGAACAGCCACAGCAGTCTTGAGAAAGAAGAACAAAGTTGAAGGGATCACAATGCTGGATATCAAGCTATACTACAAAGCCACTTTAATCAAAACAGTCTGTTACTGGCACAAGAACAGGCATACAGATCAGTTGAACAGAACAGAGAACCCAGAAATTGACCCAACCCATTATGGCCAATTCATATTTGACAAAGGATGCAAGAGTGTACAATGGAGTAAAGACAGTCTATTCAATAAATGGTACCGGGAAAATTGGACAGATACATGCAAAAAAATGAAACTAGGCCACCAACTTACACCGTACACAAGAATAAATTCAAAATGGATAAAAGACTTCAATGTAAGTCATGAAACCATAAAAATCCTAGAAGAAAATGCAGGCAGCAAAATATCAGACATCTCATGTAGCAGAATTTTCACTGGGACAATGCCTAGGGCAAGAGAAACAAAGGAAAAAATAAATAAGTGGGACTACATCAAAATAAAAAGCTTCTGCACAGCCAAAGAAACCAGCATCAAAATGAAAACCCACCATATGAGAGACCATATTTACCAATGGTACATCCGATAAGGGGTTAATTTTTTAAAAGTATTGTGTTAAACATTGGACCTTGCCTTTAATTGTATTCAGATTGCCTCACTTTTTTTATTACTTCATTCTGTAAAAAGTAACAGTATAAGAGAATGAACAAGGGTCTCTGCCAATAAACCATGTGGTGGCAAAGATAGGTGAAGCCAGAGGTGATTAACATTAGAGGAAATAAGTCTTCAAAAATATACTGGGTGAGGGGTCGAAACAAAGTCAAGGTCACATAGGGAAAAGAGCAGGCTAGCTTCATGGGCATGTGACCTGTGCAGTCAGACACGGCCCAGTACTCTGAAGGGCCCTGTACTTGATGTAATTCTCTGCTGTTTCCATCTTAAAATTAATAATTTGCAAACAGGGGCCCCTGCAATTTCATTTTGCAGATGATGTAGCTGATCCTGCAATAAATAAAAAGGGGAAAGGATGCAGAGATTTCTGCTGTCTCCTTGGTTTTTCATTCCTTTTCCCAAGGTAGGTAGAATGGGAATCTATCAATTTTTTAAATGATTAATTGTAGACAATGAAAACATTGTAGGAGATTAGACTACTTTGAAAGCAATTATATGAGTGTACACTTCAGTCACTTACCAAAGAATTAGGTAAGGAGGTCAGAGTTTGTTTTAAAATGTTTTTATAAAAGTATCAAAGATGGTCAAATTTCCAATAGAGACTTTACTAAGCCAATATATATAATATGCACAGTTTGAGAAGTAAATATTATTGGAAATACAGAATTTTATTCTTGAATTAACCTAGTACATACATGTTTATGCAAACAACAGTAGTGTGTTCTTAATCACAAAGCTTGATGCTTTATATTCAGTGCAGTACTTTATTATTTTTTCATTATCTCCTCCTAATATTGTTATTATCTTTATCATAGTAATTGTTTCTTGCCATTACTGTTTTTGTAAAGTTTATTTTTAAAAGATTTTGCAAATTAAAATTTAGAAATTTAAAATCTCAAACTATTGTTTTTAAAGAGCTTTATTAGTTACTTTTATTTGATAGCTACATAGTACTCACCTATTTAAAATGGAAGGTACTGTCTATAGACTTTTTTTTCTAGATCTCATAGTTTATTAATTTCAGTTATTGCATAGCCAAGCTAAAAAATAAAACCAAACTGGTTTAAATTCTTTCACATGAGTTCTTTTAGTCTAATAAACTGTGGAATAATGAGGGGATGGAGAAATTACCTAACTTCATTAAGGATCCTTGCAAACTTAAGTATGCCAATGTAAGATTTGCTGAAATTTATAATTCCACTTCACAGGTCTCCACCAGAATTAACTGTCTTTAAATCACATGATATAGAATAAGACACTACTATTGTTTTAGGAGCAAAATTGTGAAAAAAGAGTAGGGAGAAATAACTGACAATGCTCCTTGTTTCCCTACAAATTTAGTAAAAGTATGTGCCCACTTTTATAAAAAGTGTCTAGTAATGTAACTGAGAACTAACTTTAAAACTAGAGGAGGGAATACCAAAGTTTTCATTATAAGGTGACTCAGCTATAAGGTGGGATTTCAATTTTAAAATTGATAAAATACATTTCTTTAAGACTCCTTCCTATGTAATTTTTAAGGACTCATTGGCTCAATTTTAGATCTCTTTGTCTTTAGTCCAAAATGTATTAGCCCTTTAGAAAGTGTCTCCTGGGTTCTAAAGTATTCCAAAAGAGCTATCAGGAAGCATCAGGCTGAAGGGTTAAGCAGGGAGTACTGCTATCAGCCTAGTAAAGGTGTTAAAGCTCTTTTATACCTTAGAAGTACAACTAAAAGAGAAAACCCCAACTTAAAGCTAAGTGACGTACCCTACTGTTTCTCCCATTGCAAGAGGACATTTTTAATATGTTTTTATTGATTTTAGAGAGAAAAGAAGGAAGAGGGAAAGAGAGAAAAACATTGACCAGTTGCCTCTGTACATGCCCCGACCAGGGACTGAATCTGCAACCTGGGCATGTGCCCTGACTGGGCATCAATCCAGAGACCTTTCAGTGCATAGGGGTGATGCTCAACCAACTGAACCACACTGGCCAGGGCAAGAGGACATTTTTAAAGAGTCATATGGTTAATAATTTTAAAAAGCCATCGAGTCTAAATTATAGACAAGAGTTATTTCATTAATTTTTATCCAGAATTACAAGATTATATATTAAGGTTATATAGAAAATAAACTACATTAGAAGCATTAGTTCTACACCTAGTTTTGCACAACATTGTACAAAGTAATAACTGCAGAAATGAAGCTAAATATGATGTCTACTCATCAGAAGCTTAAATCATCCAATATCAGCATACACATGCAGAAGTATCTGCCCCTAAAACAACTCTCTTGGTTGCCTGCTATTGCATCAAACCATGTGCAGTCACACATGCTTTTTCCTGCCATCACCTGACAAAGCACTGACCCCTTTCGAACTTCCCTTTTCTCTTAGTAGCATATCCATGGACCAGCACAGTGATTTTCAACCTTTTTCATTTCATGGCATACATAAACTAATTACTAAAATGCTGTGGCACACCAAAATATATATTGTATTTTTTGTAGATCTGACCAAAAAAAAAAGGTATAATTTTGATGCATTCACACCAGACGGCTATTATGTTAGCTGTTGTCATTTTTTATTTGACAATCTAAGGGAAAAGAGGTCAGTGCCCCTGACTAAATAGTCGGCTATTGCATGTTTGAAAAATTCTTGCAGCAAAGTAGTTGAAAATGGTTGAACTAGCAAATTTGGAGTCATTTTTTATTTTCTCTTTCCACTTTACCCTTTCCGGTCTTAGATAGGATTTTTGCACATTGCTTAATGTCTCTGCGCCTAAGTTTTTTTGTTATTTCATAGGGAAATAGTAAAGCTTTGTTGCCAGTTTAATTAAATGAACTAATGCGTGAAAGCACTCAGCATAATGCTTGGCACATAATAGTTGAGTTTTAGTTCAGCAGATGTTGTTTTGCCTCTTATCAACTGGTAATAAATCTACTGAAAAGGTAATAATTTAGAGAAAAAATTTAAATGAATTTGTGATTTGTGCCAAAATTTTGGTTTGTATTTATACAGTGGATTAGGTATAAAGTAGTTCTCAGAGATGTTATCAAGTGTTTCTTCTTTACCTTGTTTAGTTTTTTAAAGGTTAATTGGAGACTATCAAAAAGAAGCATCACTGTCCTACAAAGTACCTATCAAATTATAAATTTTAATTATCTTAAAATTAGTCTGAAAATTAGTGAGGGGTTGTTACATGAGACAGGTTATACTTAGTTCTAAATTTAGTTATGAAATTATTTGCTTCTCAAACTAAGGCAAGTCTCTAATTTCATATTTCCATCAATGTTGCAAATTAGTATTTTCATATCCCTACCTATAATAACTCATAGATTACCTGCTCATAATATCCCTGTCCTGTGTGGCATCGTATTGGGCACTCCATAATATTTATACCAAACCATTGCCTATTATAACAATCTCTCTTCTGTCTTTTAAAATCCCTTAGCAAAGTAAAATTCAGTCCTAACCTAGACTTTTTGATACATTGAATAAGAAGAACAGGTCTCAAAGAATGATAAAAGAGTTGTTCATACTTGATAAAGCTTAACCGTTGAGAGATTGGAACTAAAACTTAACATTAGTGGATTAGCTTCATTCAGACAAGGTTATTGAGAAACAGGAATTACAGATTTCCTTCAATCCAGTTTTATCAGATTCACATTGTTCCTCATTCAGAATCATTTTACCTACCTCTTTGCCTACCTTCATCATCCACTTTTCAAAGAACTTTGACCTGGTTGGCATTGTTGATGGTGAAATGCAGTGCCCTGAAGTCATTCCTTTGGATACAAAATCTGTTTTCAATATAATTAGTTGTTGAAGAAGAACATGATTTTTGTGAAAAGATGGTATAGTCCTATAAAAATAGATTGACCTTGCTTATTTAATTTTGGAAAAATGTCAAATTCTTAAGAACCACTGGTGTGATTCATGTGTCTAAAAAATTACATTCTTGAGAAATGGTGCGAGGAATATTTAGCCCATGTATAGTAAATTAATTAATCAAGGATGCCTTCATAATCCATGCTGCAGCTACTATTACTGGTACTATTATGACTACTACTGGTATAGAAAAAATATCTCTGGTCATGGAGGTTGGGGAGCAAAGGTATTATAGGTAGTGGGATCACATCTCTTTTAAAATCTTTTTGCTTACCTTTAATTTTTCTCAAGTGAAAATTAGAGTCCTCTGTACTTAATTTTTTTTTAATTTAAAAATAACTCATCCTGCCCTGGCCAGTGTGGCTCAGTTGGTTGGAGCATCATCCCATGTACCAAAAGGTTGTCATTTTGATTCCTAGTTGGGGCACATTCTTGGGTTGCAGGTTTGATCCTGGTAGGGGCACATTCGATCTGTGGTGAGAGCACATACGGGAGGCAGCCAATCAGTGTTTCTCTTATACATTGATATGTCTTTCTCTCTCTCTTTCTCTCTCTCTCTTTCTCTCTCCTTTCCCTTAACTCTAAAAAAATAAATAACACATCCCCATCTTATTAGACTTGTTTAAGTCATCATTTTTCATTTATGTAATTCATTTCTGACATTTATACTGCCCATTACTCAATACTTTGACATACATTGGCAAATTTAAGATTCTAAATATAGAAATGTGAAAAATTCATTTGAATATAAAACCTGTATTTGGAATTTTTTTGCCTTCTCAAGGATAACCTAAAAACACTAATACTGGTTAGTTATTGTGTTTATAAATGGTTATTAACAACAATGTTAATTTCTCTTACATTGTGAACAATAACAAAATTAATCAGATTTACCCAGTGTTTTAAGAGCTACCCAAGTTGACACTCAGAATTTAAAAGGGCTTCAGAATATGAGATATCTAATTGCTAATTAAGGCTGTAACTATTTTTAATAATCTTAGATGTAAATGCTATGTTTTATTGGCTTTCTACTCCACCTTGTCATTGCTATCCTCTATTTAATTAGTTTATATCCAGTGTAGAAGTGTGATTATCTTAGGAGTGATATTTTTTCCCCAGATGTTAAATATGGCATATTATTTTCTATTAACAAAAAGTATCTTGACTAAATATTTTTGTTCTTGATTGGTTATTATTTAATATTTTATATGTTTGGGATATTTAGTTTTAAGTATTTTTATAAGTGGGTTCTTAATCTTTTTATCTTTTTGTGACATAGACTTCTGAGCCAAAATTGGTATAATTAAATATGTTGATTTAATTTTTTTCATTTTTACATTCTACTATTGTAGTACAAAATAAAATAGCCTTTGCTACCACATGCAAGCTAGTCATCAGGTGTGGCCAGCTTTTTTTTTGACTGACAAGAATGTTTATTAACTGGCTCCTACATAAAGTTCCAGTCCTGGAAGCCATCAACAGACTCCATGACCTTCACCAGCCTTAAGGTCACTGACCCTTTTCCTTCTATATCAGAATTATTGGTTTAAGGCAAGGATGGGAGGACATGAGGACATGATGAATCTGATCTGAGCAGAAAATATGGCATGGCAGAAGGCTGAGCTGTTCTTCTTGTCCAGCCCTGGGGCGGTCCAAGAACCCTCTAGTCATCTCTGAGCCAATCTAGTTCAAGGGCAGCTGTGATCCTTGTCCTTGAATAGGAAAGATCCAGAACTGGCCAAGCCCAAGTCTGTCCCCACAGATCCATTTCTCACTGGGGCAGTGGCAGAGCTGAAGTCAGTTCCTTATTAGTCTTTGTTCAAAGGGAGATGTCGCCTGTCCTTGCCTGCGTTTCGGCACCTTTTTCGACTCAAGAAGCTGTCTAGCTTCTTACTGCGTTTCAACTCCTTGTACTTCTCTGCTAGGACCAACTGGTGCTGTTCAGGTTTCTTCAGGAAATATGGACGATGGCCCTGCTGGGCCTGAGCTCGCCGCTCCTGCTTCAGGGCCAGGCGAAGCTCCTGCTGCCGCTTTTGTTCCTGCTGTGCCATTTCTTGCTGCTCCATTCGCTGAAGCAGCTGCTGCAGGTTCTCATGCTCCTCCCATGAATGGTGCTTCTTCAACTGCTTTTTCACAAGTTCTTTCTCTTTGGCTCGGATGCCATCCAGGAATTGATACGTTTTATCGAACACTTCAGGATTATATTCCCCTGACAAATTGTCAAAGCGGGGATCCCGGGCTACCTTCTTACAGATGGGGACAACTTGACGCTACTGCTAGTCTCAGTTTTCACTGCCCTGAGTGCACCAGTGGTCAGCCCCCACAGCTGTGCCACACTTTTGGCTCCACCCCATACAAATGCCTTCAGATGGCCACGACCGCTATATACAGTGGTACCTCGATTTTCGAATGTAAGACCCTTCGAATTCTGAAACATTAGAAAACCAAGGGATCAACAGCTGACAGCTAGGCCTCAGGATGTTGCACTCAGCAGAGGCTGTGTGGCATGTTCGACTTCCAAGGCATGTTCAAAAACCGAAGCATTTACTTCTGGGTTTACGGCATTCATAAACCAAAATGTTCATCAGTGGAGAAGTTTGAAAACCGAGGTACCACTGTACTTCCATCCATGGGTGTGTCTGGGCCCTGCAACCCCCTGGCTCCCACTACTGAGTGTGTGCCTAGGGATGGCCCCTGCTGGTTACCCAGGCACACTCATTGCTGGAACTGTAGGCACTGCTAAGGACCACACCAGCCCTCACAGTCACTGCTGATGCCATCAGCTGTCACAATCCAGGACCATGCAGTTGTCAGTGTTACAGATCCCAACTGCCAGGCCATTAGGTTCCCCCAACTTGGGGCTTCCATATGCCTCTAATTTGGTATCCTGTGTACAGTTAGAGCTGGTGCAACAGTACACTCTTTTTCACCCTTCAAGTGGTGCCCAAGCTCCCAGCCTTCACATCTTCTGACAGGTAAAGATCTTTAAGGAAGCGAGTTTGTGAAATCTAGAAAATGTGACTGCTTCTTCAAATGCACAGACATCAATGCAAGGAAACAACACCAAAAATTAGGGGGACATGACACCCCCAAAGGAACTCAATAATCTATCCCAGTAACCTACCCCAAATATATGGAGATCCACAAGTTGACTGAAAAGAATTCAAAATAATTGTCCTAAAGCAACTCATCAAGCTATATGGGGACATTTATAAACAATTCAGTGAAATCAGGAAAATAATACAACAAATTCAAACAAAAGGTAGGAAAAAAAATACAAGGAACCAAACAAATTCTAGAACTGAAGAATACAGTAGCTAATCTAATAAATAATTGAGTCTTCAAAAACAGGCTCAATCAAGCAGGAGAAAGAATCAGTGCATTCGAAGTCAGGTCATTTGAAATTATTTGATTAGAGGGGAAAAAAGTGAAAAAAGCCTACATGATTTATGGATCACTGTAAATGAACCAATATACTAATTATGAGGATCACAGAAGAAGAATAGAGGAAGGGGCAGAGAGCTTCTTTAATGAAATAATAGTTGAGAATATCTCAAACCTGGGGAGAGAAATAGATATGTAGACACAGGAAGCCCACCTGACTCCAAATAGATTGAACATAAAAACGGTTACACCAAGAAACATTTCAATTAAACTGTCAAAAGTCAAACTGAACTTTGAAAGAAAGAGAAAAGTTATTAATCACATACAAAGGAACCCCCTTAAGACTATATTGGTGGCTTTCTCAACAGAAACCTTTCAGACCAGGAGAGGAGAGGATGATATATCTGAAGGTACTGAACGAAAACAGTTGCAAATCAAGAATAATGTACCCCGCAAAAGTGTCCTATAAAATGAAGGGAATAAAGCCTTTCTCAGACACAAACAGAGGGAGTTTGTCACCACTAGACTTGCCATCAAAGAAATCATTAAAGGAGTTCTTCAAATGGAATTAAAACATGTTAAACAGCAACATGAAAGTGTAAATCTCATCGGTAAAGGTAAAAATACAGACAAATACAGAATAATATAACACTGTAAAGGTAGTGTGCAAATTAACTGTAACCATCATATAAAAATTAAAAGACAAATGTATTTAGAATAACTATAACCCTGAAAGTTGGATGACAGATTCACAATATAAAAGAGTAAATTTTGATTTCAAGAACACACAGTCTATGGGTGTAAAAGGAGAGTGTTTATATACAGTTGAACGTAAGTTGTAAGCAAATTAAAGTTGATGGTTATAAATACAAGATTTATATGAATCTCAAAGTAACCACAAAGGGAAAACTTTTAGTAGATACACAAAAGGTAAACAAAGGAATCAAGCAAAATGATACCAAAACAAGATACCAAAAGAAGACAGCAAGAAAGGAACAAAAAGAACTGCAAAACAAAACAATTAAAAATGGAATAAGTTCTTACCTTTCAATAATTACTTAAAATGTAAATGAATAAACTCAATCAAAAGGCATAGAGTGGCTGCTTGAATTTTTTTAAAATGATCTAGTGATATGTTGACTACAAAAGAGACACACTTTAGATATGAAGACACATTGCCTGAAAGTAAAGGGATAGAAAAAGGTGTTCCATAGCAGTGGTGACCAAAAGAGAGCAGGAGTGGCTGTACTTATATCAGAAAAAGTAGACTTTAAATCAGAAGTTGTTACTAGAGACAAGGTCATTGTATAATGATAAAATATCAACTCAACAGAGGGAACAGTTGTAAATATATATGCACCCAACATCAGAACACCTAAATATATAAAACAAATATTGAAAGTCTAAAGAAGAAAAATTGACAATAGAATGATAGTAGGAGACTTTAACATCCCACTTTCAATAATGGGTAGAATATCCAGGCAGAAAATGAAGAAAACAGCTGACTTGAACAACACTATAGATCAAATGGACTTAACAGACATATATACAAAACTTTTCACCAAACTACAGAATGGGCATTTTTCTCAAGCACACATGGAACATTCTCCATAATAGGTCACAGTGGGTCACAAAACAACTTAAAAAATTAAAGAAGATTGAAATAATATCAAGTATCTTCTCAGACCATGGTGGAATGAAACTAAAAATCAGTAACAGAAAGAAAATAGAAAAATTCACAAACAGGTGGAAGCTAAACACCACACTCTTGAAAAACTGTTGAGTGAAAGAGGAACTCAAAATGGAATTTAAAAATACCTTTAGGGGAAAAAAATGAAAATAACAACTTACCAAAACTTATAATATGCAGCAAAAGCAATACTAAGAGGAAAATTTATAGCAATAAATGCTTACATTTAAAAAAGAAAAAAATATCTCAAACAATCTACATTTATTACTCAAGGACCTAGATAAATAAAACAGTCTGCACCCCAAATTAGCAGAAGGAATGAAATAAGATTAGAGCAGAAATAAATGAAACAGAATAGAAAACCAGTACCAAAAAATCAACAAAAGTAAGTGTTGGTTTTTGAGGATAAACAAAATTGACCCACCTTAAACTAGTTTAAGAAAAAAAATGAAAGAGGAAACATTGCAACAAATGATACAGAAATAAAAACAATTATAAGGGGCTGTTACGAACAGTTATATTTTTAGAGATACACAAACTACGGAGAACTGAATCAAGAAGAAATCAAAAGCCTGAAAAGACTAATAACAAAGAGATTGAATCAGTAATAAAAAACATTCCAACAAAGAAAAGCTAGGAACCAGATGGCTTTATGTGGGGAATTCTACCAAACATTCAAAGAAGAACTAATACCAACCCTTCTTAAGGAATATTCCTAAACAATGAGATCACCTTGATTCAAAGCCAGACCCAAAGACAATACAAGAAAACCAAAGGCCTCATGATGAACATAGGTGCAGAAATCCTCAATAAAATACTAGCAAATGGATTCAACAGCATACTGTCTGGCTTCAAATAATATTTCAAAATTATAATAAAACAGTTTGGAACTAGCATAAATAAGTATAGACCAGTGGAACAGAGAACTCAGAATAAACCTATGCTTTACAGTCAACTGATTTTTGACAGTAGTTTCCAGAACACACCATGGGGAAAGGATAGTCTCTTCAACAAATGGTGCTGGGAAAACTGGATATCTAAATGCAAAGAATTAAAGAGGACCTCTTTCTCACACCATCCACAAAAATCAACTCAAAATAAAAACTTGAATATAAGACCTGAAAATCTAAAACTCCTGGAAGAAAACTTAGGGGAAATACTTCTTTACATTGGGCTTGGCAGTAGTTTTTTTAATATGACACCAAAAGGACAGGCAGCAAAATAAAAAAATACACAAGTGGAATTACATCAAACAAAAAGGCTTTGGCACAGCAAAGGAAAAGAATCAAATGAAATGGCAAGCTGCAGAATAAGAAAAAAATATTAGTAAATCACATATCCAATAAAGGTTTAATATCCAAATATATAAAGAATTTATACAACTAAATAACCAAAATACAAGTAACCCATTTAAAAGGACAAAGGACCTATTGGCACTTTGCAGAAGAAGAAAATTCAGACAGCAAAAAGGCATATGTAGAGGTGCTCATCATCTCTAATCACAAGGAAATGCAAATCAAAATCAAGAGATATTACTTTGTCTTGTCAGGATAGTTATATCAAAAAGAGAAATGAAGTGTTGGATAGGATATGGAGAATGTGTACTGTTGGTGGGAATGTAAATTGGTGCGACCATGATGGAAAATAGTATGAATATTGCTCAAAAAATTAAAAACAACTGTCAGATGATCTAGCCATCTCACTTCTGGTTATATACCCAAAGGAAATGAAACTAGGATCTCAAAGATATCCCATGCACTCCTATGATTGGTGCAGCATTATTCACAATAGCTAAGATATGGAAACAACCTAAATGTCCTTCAACAAATGAATGGATAAGTGAAATGTTGAATGTATAGTGTGTGTGTGTGTGTGTGTGTGTGTGTGTGTGTAAGGTGTCCCAAAAAAATGTATACACACTTTAACAGCTGATAACTCACTTCATTTTCACTCCTTTTCAGGTTTACCTGATTTGAAATAATGGGTGAAGCCAGACTAAGCTTTGAATAAAGAAAATTTATCCTAAAGTGCCACTAGACTTTTTTTTTGTGGTGATACATCAACGATAAAGTTTATGGTACAAAACTGGCAACAGTTGATGAATTAAGGGCACACAAATACTGAAAGACATGATCTTGATGTTTGTGATTCCATTGCTTAGTGTTCTCAGCAGTGCCTGGACCTGAACAGTCATCAGTTTGAAAACAGACATTGACCAAAAAAAAAATTATTCATTTCTGTAGGTTCTTTTAAATTTTGAAAATGAACTGAATGTTAATAAACACTGACTTTATAATCATTCAAAGTGTGTATACATTTTTGGGGGGAACCCTGTATATAAATGTATGCATGTATGTATACAGACAAAAAATTGGATATTATTCAGGCTTCAAAAATAAGCAAATTCTGCCAATATGAGCAGACCGGATAGAGCTGAAGGATATTATGCTAAGTGAAATAAGCAAGATCAAAAAGAAATACTCCATGATCTCACTTCTATGTGGAATCTAAAATAATCAAAGACAGAATCAGAGTAGAACCGTGTTTAGGATCTGGGGTGTGAGGATGGGGTCATAGTCAAAGGATACGAAGATTCAGTTGTAAAGACAAATAAGTTCTAGAGATTTAATATACACCATGGTGATGATAGTTAACAGTACTGTATTGTATACTTGAAATTTGCAAAGAGGATAGGTCTTAAATCTTCTCAGCACACACACAAGCACAAAAAGGCAACTATGTAGAGGTCATGGATATGCTAACTAGCTTGATTGTGGTTATCTTCTCACAGTATGTACTTATATCAAAACACCAAGTTGTACACCTTAAATATATATAAATTTGTGTCAGATATCCCAATAAAGCTGTTAAAAATAAAGGGGGGATAAATGGTGATGAAAGGAAACTTGACTTTGAGTGATGAACACACAATACAATATACAAATGATATAGAATTGTATACTTGAAACCTATATAATTTTATCAGCCACTGTCACACCGATGAGTTCAATAAAAAATTAAAAATAAATATGTATAAGTAAAAACAGTTTCAAGAAAAATATTGTTTATTCAAGAAATAAAATATTAAGTTCTTACTCTCAGATGATGGTGCCATAATATGTATTTTCTACTCTTGTTATAAGCTTACATTATCTACTTGATGTTAATGCTCTTAACTAATTAAAAAGGTGAAGGATTAAGAAGTACAAATTTATAATTACAAAATAGTCACAGGGATGTAAACTACAGCATAGGGAATATAGT
The DNA here is from genome assembly GCF_964146895.1 of Miniopterus schreibersii. Lineage (NCBI taxonomy): Eukaryota > Metazoa > Chordata > Mammalia > Chiroptera > Miniopteridae > Miniopterus > Miniopterus schreibersii. The sequence goes on along the minus strand of NC_138101.1, from coordinate 115,485,106 downwards.
CAATAATCTTTAGATAACTATGTATGGTGTCGTTGGGTACTGGAGATATCAGGGGGACCACGTTGTACAGTATTTGATTGTCTAACCACTATGCAATACACCTGAAACTAATACAGAATAATATTGAATGTAAAGTGTAATTGAAAAAACTGGAAAACAAGAAATTAAAAATGTTGAATTTAAATCCTCAATCAATTCTTCAGACATTTTTCCTATAAGAAATTTAAAAGTTTATTATTTGGCCATGGCTAGTTTGAATCAGTTGTTAGAGCGCCAGCCCGTGCACCAAAGGGTTCCAGATTCAATTCCCATGAAGGGCACATATCTAGGGTTGCAGGTTGGATCCCCACAGCGTGGGGGGGGCATCCAACCCATGTGTCTCTGCCACATCTCTCTCTCTCTCCCCCCTCCCTCCTTTCCACTTTCTCTCAAAATCAGTGGAAAAATATCCTTCAGTGAGGATTAACAAGTACGTTATTTGACTAAACATTTAAAGCACCTTATGACATAGATGTTATAGGTGTACCAAGTCTTATTTTTATTTTTTTAAATTTATCTTTATTGTTGAAAGTGTTATAGGTATCTCCCCTTTTTCCCCCCATTGACCCCTCCACCCTGCATCTGCACCCCCTAGGCCTTCACCTGTGTTCTTGGGTTATGTATATATGCATATAAGTTCTTTGATTAATCTTTCCCCACCCATTCCCGCACCCCTACCTTCCCATTGAGATTTGTTAGTCTGTTCCATGCTTCTATGTCTCTGGATCTGTTTTGTTCCTCAGTCTGTTTTGTTTATTAGAGTCCACATATGAGTGAGATGATGTAAAACTGAATCAGGAAGAATTAGAAAACCTGAATAGGCTAATAACAACTGATGAAATCGAAGCAGTAATAAATAAACTCCCAGCAAACAAAAGCTCTTCACAGGGGAGCTTTCTAATTCTTTAAGTTGTAGTGTTAGATACTTTACTAAAAATTTTTCTTGCTTTTTGAGGTACTCCTGTAGTGCTATGAACATCCCTCTTAGGACGGTTTTCACTGTGTCCCATAGATTTTGGGTGGTTATGTGTTCATTTTCATTTGTTTCCAGTAAGTTTTTTATTTTTATTTTTATTTTTAATTTATTTATTTTTTTTACTGTATCTTTCTTATTGAGACCATTACAGATGTCCCCCTTTTAACCCTACTGATCCCCTCCACCCCACATCCATCCCACCCCAAGGCCCTCCCCACACCAATGTCCACATCCATGGGTCATTCCCATAAACATACAAGTTCCCTGATTAATATCTCCCCACCCACACCCCCTTCCCCGCCTTCCCTCTGAGATCCCTCAGTTTGTTCCTAGCTTCTATGTTACTGGATCCACTTTGTTTATCAGTTTATTTTGTTTTTTATATTCCACATACAAGCGAGATCATTTGGTACTTGTCCTTCTCTGACTGGCTCATTTCGCTGAGCATAATACTCGCTAGTTCCCTCCATGCTATGCCAAAGGCCAAAAGGTCCTTCCTCTTCACAGCTGCATAGTACTCCATGGTGTAAATGTTCCACAGCTTTTTTATCCACTCATCTACATCGATAATCATCAGAGAGATGCAAATTAAAACCACAGTGAGGTATCACTTCACACATGTCAGAATGGCTATCATTAACAAGTCAAGGAACTACAAGTGCTGGTGAGGGTGTGGAGAAAAGGGCACCCTAGTACACTGCTGGTGGGAATGCAGACTGATGCAGCCACTATGGAAAGCAGTATGGAGTTTCCTCAAAAGAGTAAAAATTGACCTGCCATTTGACCCAGTGATCCCACTTCTAGGAATATATCCTAAGGAACCCCAAACACCAATTGTGAAGAACTTATGCACCCCTATGTTCATAGCAGCGCAATTCACTATAGCTAAGATTTGGAAACAACCCAAGTGCCCATCAGTAGATGATTTCTTTCTTGCTCTTATTGGCAACCCATTCATTGTTTAATAACATGTTATTCAGCCTCCATGTGTTTTAATGTTTTTGAGTGTTTTTACTGTAGTTGATTTCTGATTTCAGGCCATTGTGATCTGAGATGCTTGATATAATTTCAGTCTTCTAGAACTTCTAGACACTGGTTTTGTGTCCTAATGTGTGGTCTATCTTTGAGAATGACCCATGTGCCCTTGAGAGGAATGTATATTCTGCAGCTGTGGGGTGAAATGTTCTATAAATGTCAATAGAATCCATCTGATCTAGTGTGCCATTTAGTCACTGTTTTTGTGTTGACTTTTTGTCTGGAAGATCTATCTGGTGAAGTCAGTGAAGTGTTAAAGCCCACAACTATGACTGTGTTGCTGTTGATCTCTCCCTTAAAGTACTTAAGGTTATTATTGATAGGTCCTTATTTATTGCCATTTTTATTTTTTATTTTTTTAATGTAAAACTTTCTTTTTAATACAGATGTCCCCTTTTTATCCCCATTGATCCCCTCCACCCCACACACCCCACATTCATCCCACCCTCAGGCTTTCTTCTTACCAATGTCTGTGTCCATGGGTTATGCTTACAAACTTATAAGCTCTTTGATTAATCTCCCCCCACCCACTCCTGCCTCCCTGCCTTCCCTCTGAGATCCCTCAGTCTGTTCTATGCTTCTATGTCTCTGGATCCATTTTGTTCATCAGTTTATTTTGTTTCTTATATTCCACATATAAGTGAGATCATGTGGTACTTGTCTTTCTCTGACTGGCTTATTTCACTTAGCATAATACTTTCTAGTTCCCTTCATGCTGTGCCAAAGGATAGAAGATCCTTCTTTTTTAGAGCAGCATAGTATTCTATGGTGTAAATGTGCCACCGCATTTTTATTCACTCCCTTACTGATGGGCACTTGGACTGTTTCCAGATCTTAGCTATTGTAAATTGCACTGCTGTGAACATAGGGGTGCATAAGTTCTTTGTGATGAGTGCTTCAGGTTTCTTAGGATATATTCCTAGAAGTGGGATCACTGGGTCAAATGGCAGGTCAATTTTTAATCTTTTGAGGAAACTCCATAAGGCTTTCCATAGTCTGCATCCCACCAGCAATATACTAGTGTGACCTTTTCTCCACAACCTCGTCAGCTCTTGTTGTTTGTTGATTTGTTGATGGTAGCCATTCTGACATGTGTGAAGTGATGCCTCATTGTGGCTTTAATTTGCATCTCTCTGAATATTAGCGATGTTGAACATTTTGTCATGTCTTTTAGCCATTTGTATGTCCTCTTTGAAGAAGTGTCTATTCAGGTCCTTTGCCCATTTCTTAATTGGATTGTTTGTCTTCCTTTTGTTAAGTTGTGTGAGTTCCTTATATATTTTGGAAATTAACACTTTATCAGATGTGTGAGTGGCAAATATGTTCTCCCATACAATGGGCTCCCTTTTCGTTTTGTTGATGGTTTCTTTTGCTGTGCAGAAGCTTTTTATTTTGATGCAGTCCCATTTATTTTCTCCTTAGTTTCTCTTGCCCTAGGAGATGTATCAGCAAACATATTGCTACGAGAGATGTCTGAGATTCTGCTGCTTATGTTTTCCTCTAGGATTTTTATGGTTTCACCTCTTACATTTAAGTCCTTTATCCATTTTGAATTTACTTTTGTGTATTGTGTAAGTTGGTGGTCTAGTTTCATTTTTTTGCATGTACCTGTCCAATTGTCCCAACACCATTTATTGAAGAGACTGTCTTTACTCCATTGTATGTTCTTGCTTCTGTTGTCAAATATTAATTGACCATAATGGAATGGGTCAGTTTCTGGGTTCTCTGTTCTGTTCCATTGATCTATAAATCTCTTGTGCCAGTACCAGGGCTGTTTTGATTACAGTGGCTTTGTAGTATAACTTGATATCTGGTATTGTGATCCCTCCAACTTTGTTCTTCTTTCTCAGGACTGCCATGGCTATTTTGGGTGTTTTTTGATGCCATATATATTTTTGAAGTGTTTGTTCTAGATCTTTGAAATATGCTGTTGGTATTTTAATAGGGATTGTATTGAATTTATAGATTGCTTTGGGTAGTATGGACATTTTAATGATGTTAATTGTTCCAATCCATGAACATGGTATATTTTTCCATTTGTTTATATCTTCCTCTATTTCCTTTTTCAGTGTCCTGTAGTTTTCTGAGTAAAAATCTTTTACATCTTTGGTTAAGTTTATTCCAGGTATCTTATTTTTTTAGTTGCAATGGTAAATGTGGTTGTTTTTTTAGTTTCTCTTTCTGAGAGTTCATTATTGGTGTATAAAAATGCCATGGATTTCTGGGTGTTAATATTGTATCCTGCTACCTTAAATCAAGTAGTTTTCTGGTGGAGTCTTTAGGATTCTCTATGTTCAATACCATATCATCTGCAAATAATGACAGTTTTGTTTCCGCCTTTCCAGTTTGGATGCCTTTTATGTTTTCTCCTTGTCTGATTGCTGTGGCTGGGACTTCCAGTATTATGTTGAATAAGAGTGGTGAAAGTGGACATCCCTGTCTTGTTCCTGTTTTAGGGGAAATGGTTTTAGTTTTTGCCCATTGAGTGTGACAGTCCCTCTAACATTTCTTGCAATGCTTCTGTTCCTACTTCTAATAACAGCTGTCCCTTTAACATTTCCTACAGTGCTGGGTTGCTGATGATAAACCCCTTTAGCCTTTTTTTGTCTGCAAAGCTCTTTATTTCACCATCTATTTTGAATGAGAGTCTTGCTGGGTAGAGTAGTCTTGGTTTCAGATCCTTGTTGTGCATTACCTTGAATGCTTCATACCACTCCCTTCTAGCCTATAGAGTTTCTTATGAGAAGTCAGCTGACAGCTTTATGGGACTTTGTAGGTAACAGATTGCTTTTCTCTTGCTGCTTTTAATATTCTCTTTGTCTTGAATTTTTGGTATTTTAATTATGATATGTCTGGTCATAGGCTTCTTTGAATTCTTTTTGCTTGGGACTCTCTGTGCCTCCTGAACTTGCGTGACTTTTTCCTTGACCATGTTAGGGAAGTTTTCTGCCATTATTTCTTCAAACTGGTCTTCTGTAACCCTTTCTTACTTTCAGCCTCTTCTGGCATTCCTATGATGTGAATATTGTCACATTTCTTGTTGTCCCACAGCTCCCTAAAACTGCCCTGTTTTTTGTTTTTTCCTTTTGAATCTGTGATTGAGTGATTTTTTTCTACTCTGTCTTCTAGTTCACTGATCTGATCCTCAACTTCCTTTAATCTGCTGTTTATTCCTTCCAATGTATTCTTTATTTCTACTGTGTCATTCTTAATTTTCTTCATAGTTTCCATATCTTTTTTTATGCTGTTGAGCATCCTTGCAATCAGTATTCTGAACTCTGTATCTGATTGATTGCTTATCTCCATTTCATTTAGTTTTTCTTCTGGAGACTTCTCTTGTTCTTTCATTTCAGGCTTGTTTTTGTCTCCCCATTTTGGCTGCCTTTTTGGGTTTGTTTCTATGTATTAGGAAGGCCTGCTTGGACTCCCAGTTTTTTGGGATGGCCTCTGGTGCAGGGCAATGTCAGACGCTGTTTGTGAGTGGCCATGAGTACCCTGTTTGGAGCTATCAGCAACCCACAGCTTGAGGTCCCCTCTTTTGGGACTGAGTGCGTTTGGACAGGACCAAGATGCAGACCAAAGTCTGCTTTGCCAAGGCCTGGGTCCATAAGCAGATCAGGCAAAGACTCAAAGCACTCTAAGGTCTGCCTCTGCCTGCAAACTGATTAATCTGATTCTCTTAATGAGCCTCATGCTGTAGAAACTTATGGGTTCTACGTAAGTTTTGCTGCAGGGTGGGGCAATTACTTCCCCCTCGGGCAAAGGCTGCTTGGAAGGTAAATGTCTGCCTGTCTAAAATATGCGGGAATGACTTGCCACAGGAATCCAGAGGGGTGCCCTCTGAGCTCTATCTACAGAGCCCACAACCCGAGATTCTCCTCACAAGGCTCCAGTCCCACTCCTCTCTCTCTCTCTGCTGGAGCCTAAGGTGAGTGACTGCACATGAAACTTTGTGCCTTCGCTCTTTATGAGGGTGCCTGCGTTTCCAGCCATTTTTCTCCCTGGCAGACAGAAACCCAGCTGCTTTTCACAGCCAGATGTTATGTGCACACCTTTCTCAGTTCTGGTGCTCTTGACAGGGAAGCCCAGCCTGGGCTTTAGGCCCCAGAGTCCTCTGTGGGAACCCCCCACAGCTGAGATATCCCTCAGGACCTTCAGCTGCTGCCTGAGGGAGCCCAGCCAGCCCTCTCACACCTCTGCACTTCCTGCCAGTCTCTATGGGGTCTCCACTTTTCCTCCTTGGTTATGAGGGTTCTTCAGTTGCAGTTGATTATTCAGGATAGTTTTTCTATATTTTAGTTTTAATTCCAGTTTGGCCCTGGGACAGTATCAGTGTAGCTTCCAGTCATTCTGCTACCATCTTTAATCTCTCCAAAGTCTTATTTTTAGAGCACCAAAGAGAAGGAACAGAAGTACATAGTGAGAATGACTTCAGTTACACATTTTATAGATAATCCAAGAATTCAACAATGGGGACACATATTTGCCAAATAAAATTATTCTATGAAGCAAACATTTTCTTTTTTTGATTTTGTTTTGTTTTTTTGTTAATCTTCACCTGAACATATTTTTCCATTGATTTTTAGAGAGAGTCGAAGGGAAGAGGGAAGGATTAAGCGGGGGAGAGAGAGAGAAACATTAGTGAAAGAGAGAGACACATTGATTGGTTGCCTCCTACACTTGCCCTGGCTGGGGCCAGAGATCAAACCTGCAATCCAGGTATATGCTGTTGATGGGGAATCAAACCCTCAACACTTCACTGGGGGGGGGGGTGCTTCTAACCATTGACCCACACTGGCCTGGGCAGCAAACATTTTCTTGATTATACCATAGCAGCTTGAAAATTTCTCTTTGTGGCATTTCTCTGATTAATGGAATCAGCTCCAGTGCAAACATTTGGGCTCTTTGAATATTGAAAACCATTATTGTCCACTTCTGCAACTGCTACCATAGTCCTGGCTCTCATCCTTTTACACCTGGTTTATTATATATCTTCCATTCTGGAATCCATGCCTCAGTCCCGCCCTGCTTAAATACATTCAGTAATGAATTTATTTGTTGCATAGGCATTTCAGGACCTACCAGGTGCCAAGCATTTATTTAAGCAATGTTTCTATATTTTTATATTCCCAGTTAGGAGTTTTAATAGTTTCAAATTGGTTACCAAATCGAAAGGAAAGCCTAGAATTTAACGTTTTTCAAGTCTCATTCTTGCTGTTCAACACACTCTCTTTACGGTAACATTTATACTTAGCATAGTATGTGTCTGTTCCCACTTCTTGTCTTGGTACCTCATCTTTTATTTTACATGGATATACTTCTCTTCCTTATACTTTTTTGAAAATACAGCCAATAGTACCTTGTGAGGTTTGAGGTTTAGGTTGATTTTAGTCATCTAATCTGTATCATTCTTTTATTCTGGATGCTGAAAACATCATCAGGAAATTGAGTATTTAGTTAATTAGTTGCCTATCATGTTAACAATGGTAAGCACTCTTTATTCAGTCAAATTCACATCATAAGAAAATACACTGCAATATATGTAATGCTTCTTTGAAGATGTAGAAGGCATTTCACGTAGAAATGTAGATGGGTAGGAATGCTGGTTAATAGAAGTTTCTAGTTTTTACTATTTCATATTTGTTGATGTTTATCTATTTGAAGCTATTGAGAATATTTTATATGTTTTGTATTTTTAAGTAGGTAGTAACTATATCTCCCACTTTTAACACCTAATATGGTACCTTCTACTTCATAGGTTTTCATGAAATACTTGATTCTTCTTTTCAAAAAAAATATTTTGGTCATCTACTGTGTGCCAGGACGTAGGACTCTAGGAAAACAGCCATGAAAAGATACTTTGCTCTTAGCCTGTATATAGGCTAGTGGAAGTAATAGGTGGGGCAAGCCTAACATAATGTAAGTTCTGTAATAGAAGTAAGTACACAATAGTATATAGTACCTAGTTTGTTCTGAGGGTAGCAAGCAAACTTGTCCAATGAAAGCAGTGACAGCAAGCACCAAGAAAAGAACTAGTATATTTTAGTCTCAGATCATCTTCCTCAGTCCCCCAAACTACACTGAATGAACATTTTAATCAAAGTAGCAATGTGTCTTTGTCATGCAGTTCAGCTCTAAGACAAATCCCCAGCATTTTCTCCCTCCAGAATGCCTTCACTAAGCCTTTCCATATAGAAATTCTGGAGCTACCTCTGAAAGGAAGGTATAGCTAAACCAAGGCAAGTAGAAGTCATTCTGAAGGAGACAAGAAGCAAGAGTAGTCCTGTAATGAGGACATGAACAAAGGCCCAGTGGTAAAAAGAGAGCAAGGCACGTTAAGGAAGTAGTTCTCTAAGGCCAGAGCATAAATTTGGTTGGAGGCTATTTATTTGGAGGGGATGGTCATAACAGGAGCTAGGTTGTGAATGGCTTTACAGGCCATGTTAGGAAGTGGAATTCTTATCATGAGGGCAATAGGAAGTCACTGAAAGGATTTAAGCTAAAAATGACATCATCATATTTTATTGTCTGAGCCCAATTTAGATTATTTTTCAAACTTTTTACTAATGAGATTTTTAAAAATGTTATTCTATACTTTCTTACCCTTAAATCGGTGATTAAAATTTTTTTGTTTTCCTAGAAGTAAAATTATTATTTTTTTATTCTGGAATGTAAAGCTCTTTTTAATTAAGGTATAATTGACGTACAATAATATATTAGCTTCAGATGAACAACATAGTAATATGACATCAATATACTTTATGAAATGGTCACCACAAGAAGTCTAGTAACCATCTAATACCATACAAAGTTATTGCAATATTATGAACTGTATTCCCTATGCTGTACTTTACATCCTTTACTTGTTTATATTATAAGTTTGTACCTTTTAATCCCCATCAACTTTTTGCCCATTTCTCCATTTGCCCAACCCTCTGGCAATTATCAGTTTGTATTCTGTATTTAGGACTCTGTTAGTTTAGTTTGTTCGTTTGTTTCGTTTTTTAGATTTCACGTATAAGTGGAATGATACAATATTTGTCTTTCTCTGACTTATTTAACTTAGCATAATACCCTCTATGTCCATCATATTGTTGCAAATAGCAAGAGTTCATTCTTTTCTATAGCTGATTTATATACATATATTTACATATGTATATGTGTGTATATACATATATATACACACACACATATATATATACATGTTGTATATATGTGTATAAATACATGCATATATACTATGTGTGTGAATGTAGAGGTACATATATCTTCTCGAATTAGTGAAGGGTTTTCCCTTCAGGTAAATGCCCAAAACTGAAATTGCTGAATTGTATGGTAGTTCTATTTTTAATTTTTTGTGTAACCTCCATATTGTTTTCCATAGTAGCTGCACTAATTTATAATCCCACCAATAGAACACAAGGATTTTATTTCATCCACATCTTTGCCAACACTTGTTGTCTCTTGTCTTTTGTATGACAGCCATCTTGACAGGTGTGAGATGATATATTATTGTGGTTTTTACTTGCATTTCTTTGATGTTGAGCATGTTTTCATGTACCTGTTCACCATCTGTATGTCTTTGGAGAAATGTCTATTCAGGACTTCTGCCCATTTTTTTTCCTTTTAAAAAATTTTTTTAATTTATCTTTATTGTTGAAAGTATTACAGATATCTCCCTTTTTCCCCCCATTGATCCCCTCCATCCTGCATCCAATGCCCCAGGCCCTCACCGCACTGTTGTCTGTGTCCATGGGTTATGCGTATAAGTTTTTTGATTAATCTCTCCCCACCCACTCCTCCACCCCCGCCTTCCTACTGAGATTCATCAGTCTGTTCCATGCTTATGTGTCTCTGAATTTATTTTGTTCCTCAGAATGTTTTGTTCATTAGATTCCACATGTGATTTTGTTTTTTTGATGCTGAGTTTTATAAGTTCTTTATATGTTTTGAATATCAACCTCCTATCAGATATATCATTTGCAAATACCTTCTATTAAGTAGGTTGCCTTTTTATTTTGTTGATGGTTTCTTTTGCTGTGCAAAATCTTTTTTTAAAGATTTTAGTGTAGTTTCATTTGTTTATTTTTCATTTTGTTGTACTTGCCCAAGGAGGGACATACAAAAATATATATTTAAGATCATGTCAGAGTTTACTGTCTGTGCTTTCTTCTGGTAGTTCTATGGTTTGGGGCTTATATTTAAGTCTTTAATTCATTTTTAGTTTATTTTTATATATTACATAAGAAAGTGAACCAGTGCAATATTTTTGCATTGTAGTTATCCAGTTTTCCCACCATTTATTTATTTATTTATTTATTTACTTACTTATTTTTAGAAATTGGAAAATATTTTTCTCTTTATTGTATGAAGCACAGAAATGAAGGTCTGAGAAGATAAATATAATAATGTATTTTGAGGACCAGGAGTCTATTTAGAACACTCCTGACCTGGTTATGAATTTCTTACTTGTTATTCTATATGAACAAAGGTCACTGTGTAAAAGCAGAATAAACTGATGAACAAAATGGATCCAGAGGCAGAGAAACATGGGACAGTTTGAGGGATCTGAAAGGGAAGGTGGGAATGGGGGTGTGAGTGGGGAGAGATTAATCAAAGAACTTATAAGTTTATAAGCATAACCCATGGACACAGACATTGGTCTGGAGAAGGTCTGGGGATGGCGTGGATGTGGAATAGAGGGAACCAGTGGGGGTAAAAAGGGGACATCTGTAATATTTTCAGCAATAAAGATAAATAAACTTATAAATAAATAAATAAATAAATAAATAAATAAATAAATAAATAAATAAATAAATAAATTTTAAAAAATAATATAGCAATACTGTTATGAGAAGTGGTGCTAGCTTTTATGCTATCATAAATCACAGTGATTTCCTAGGTCTTCTAATGGTTATATTAAGTTATATACAGGGAAACTGGCAATGAGATTTTCAGAAGAATATAGGATAACATTACTTCCATTCAGTGAAAGAGGGATTTTAATGTTTCAAATTATGCCTATTTCCTGAAGACACTTTTCTCTGCCAAGTACTTTCAGGAGATAAGAATATTTTATAATTAATTCCTAGATGTTTCTTGTGTTTCTAGTAACAGATTTCTGTACTCTAATGAGTTGGGGATAATACTGCAAAATAAATGTCATCCACGTTTAAAAGAAAAAAAAGAAAAAAAATTGATTTATTCATTTTCTTAACCATTGTTCCTGACATATGACAAATTCTCAAAAAATGTTTTAAATAAGTAGGTGAATTAGCATGAACCCAAATCACAATATTTCCATCCACTTGACTTCAGGTAACCACACATTATTCCCTCAGATACAAACACTGACACTGATAAATCTATTTTACTTTGCTCCATGGATACATATTTGAACCACTGGCCATTCTTTTTATAGCTAGTTTAGTTATTCTGGCCTAGAAATCTGACTGACCAGCATGTTTTAAAGTCGTAAGATCAGTCTTCCAAAAAGATGTTATGGCTGGGACAAAGCCTTTATCTCTTAAAGCACTGTAAATCACTCCAGAAACTGTAGGAAATGCAAAGTGGTTGGCATAGGTTGCAGCAGTAACTGAGGAAATTCATTATAATTCTTTATATTTGAGTGAGGATATGAAATAGAATATGAACCATCATTCCACAATCTTTAGGTGTCGGGTATTAACCAGAGATCTTCAGAAATTTCCATATTTTGAAATGTACATTTAAGGTTAATGTTATATTCATACTTAGCAGAGAACTAGTATTTTCAGATTATCATCTCCACTGAAGATCCTTATATATTTTTACTGTTGAAAAGCAGCATTAAAGATGGTGCAGTAACATCCTTAGAATTGTGGCCTTGGAAGAAATAGCTTCCATATCAGAAATGTACTTTTTAATATGAGAATTAAATCTATAAAATATTTATAACTAGCATAGGAGTATAGAATTAAGGAGTATACAATGCTTTATGTGGCTTTCCTTCTGGAATATGAGCAGAAATTAGTTTCATGGTTTTCTCTGTGGTCAACCATTTTCTGATGGTACTTACCTTGTTAGAAGATATTTAACTGACTACAATTAACTAAAAGTTTCTGTGTAAAAAACTATTTTATGCATGGAAAACAGGATCTAGGATGTGACATAACTTTTTATTGTGCAAGAAATAATGTTTTTATGCTAACTGTTATAAAACCAGATGAAGGAAATGAATGATTTAGTAGAAGTTGTGATTTTTAATAGACTCTAAAACATGTTAATATCATACATACTTTTCTTTTTTCTGCTTTCAAATTATTCTGATAACAAAGGTTTATACAGTAGGTATACTTCCAAAAAGTTGTGTTTCATATATAATGTAAAGGCATAAGGATCAGTGTTTAAGTATCTAAGTTGTCAGAAACCTCTAACTTATCTCTCCCCCAGATGTTTTTATCTTTTAAGTTATCTATAAGCAGGCACACTTGTAAGATGAAATGGAAAAATGGGGAAGAGTAGGTTATGTAGCAAATATGTACATCCAGAAAACTTCATGATCAAAAATTTCATGAAGTCTGATAACCTCATGGGAAGTCTTAAAATAATTAATTAAAGCAAATCTGATTATAGTTACTTAGTATCAAATGTTCTTCAGGTGTAGTCTTTTGATTCTGTTAGTCTTAAAGTTCTTAAATGAGGAATTCTGATAGTGCGCTGCTCCCATTTCAACAGGTAATGAAGGTTCTACCAGTCTCACAGTATTGTTCTGAGAATAATTGGTAGAGTTTAGATTTTTCTTAGAGATTCCATAAAGATCAGTTGTTATAAAGGACACTTACTTTGTACAAAGCCAAATTGCTACTTTTGTTTGATTATTATTGTTTGTGTTGTGTTTGTTTTATTTTGGTTGGTTGGTTTCAGCTTATTATTTTAGATCTTTGCCTTCTATGTAGTACTTTATCCCCCTTATTCTCAATTTTAATTTAATTTTTTCTGAAAATTATTCTGCCACTCCATTAAAACATTTTACTACTTATAATACATTTTCATAAATCCATATTGAAGAAATAATTTAGGCTATCAGCTATATGGAATAATTCATAGTCAATAGCATCATTAGTGAGAATATACACTTTCCTTATAGATAGTTGTTTCACCATGACTGTGCATAGTATTGTTCTAGGTAGATCAACAAATTGATCATTATATTTTATTTTTCTTATACCATGAATTATGCTTAAGGTCTCAATAATGTGAGTGGAATTTACTCGGGAAGTTTTTATTTTAAGCTGCTGTGTTTAAATGGCACTGCAATTTAGAGTGTGTGCTCGACATAGTTGATAAAAGGTTTTGTTAGCTTTCTTTATATTGAACATTTGAGCAATACACAGTTCTGTTTGTGTTAGGATTTGAATTTCTTATATACAAGAATATTTACTACCTTCTTTGTTTTATTTCAGAATGACCTTATTGAAAAAATGTATGAGTATCTATAATTGACTCTTTGCCAGTGATTAAAGAGGTGTGAGTAATAGGTTATTGGAACTTGACAACTCCTGGTTTGCTCAGCTAGTGTTAGAACATTATTGCTGCTCAGATGTACTATATTTTTCTAAGGTGGAAATTGTCGTTTGACATGTGGGTTATTGGTATAATATATCCCATAGGTTTTTCTCTTTAAAGTAGTTTACCAAATCATGGGATTTTGTTGATTTATTTTGTGTTTTAAACGTTCTTTAGCCTAAAGAATCAACATTTTATGCTTACTAACAATAATCTTAGTATAGGTTATCAATTAATCAATATAGACAGAGGATTTGTCCTTAAACACAGCATTTGCTTTCTGTCTGAAGCTTTCATATAAGATGAATGCAGTCAAGTTCATATATATTTAGTCCTCACCCAAGAACATGCTTTTTATTGATTTTCTTTTTCTTTTTTTTTTTTTTTTTTTTTTTTAGAGAGAGAGAGGAAGGAAGGGGGAGAGAGTGAAATATCAATGTGAGAGTGAAATATTGATCTGTTGCTTCTACACACAGCCCAATCCGGGATCGAACCCACAACCTGGGTATGTGCTCTGCATGGGAATCGAACCTGCGACCTTTCAGTGTATGGGACAACACTCCAGCCAACTGATCCACACGGGCCAGGGCTCAAGTTTATATTTTTTATTTGAAAAAATACCTTCCTTACAGAAAAATGTTAAACCTTTGGTAGGCTGATATTCAGTATTCCTGAAGAAATTTGGGATAGCATGATATATCAAAAAATGAAGAGCTGTATACTTGGTATGTCAGTAAACCTTTATTAATTTTAGAAACAAAGATCAGAAAAACATGAATTTAAATTAACAAAATTTAAATTAGACAATATTTTTAAGAATAAAAGAAAATGTGCCTGGCTGGCATGGCTCAACGGTTGAGCATTGGCCTATGACCCACGAGATTGCGGTTCAAATTCTGGTCAGGGCACATGTGCAGGTTGTGGGCTTGATCCCCCGTAGGTGTGCAGGAGGCAGCCGATCAATGATTTTTTTCTCATCATTGATGTTTCTATCTGTCTCTCTTTCTCTCCCCTCCCTCTCTCTGAAATCAAGTAAACCAGTAATTAACTTAATGAGTTTTTCACTGATAGCTATCATAGATTCAGAGCACTCTGTCTTTGGTACCACCCTAAATTCAAGATTTAGTGCTAAGATACATTTTAATATTCCAGCTCAATGTCTAAAAAGAATGAGAGCAGAGAAAGTCAGAACTGCAGCAGAGAAAGTCAAGCCTCAGAGAAAACAAAGTTTTTGGAAATAACAATAAATACAATATGTTTATAATCGGCAATAAAGCTGAGAAATTTTTTAATCTAAAAAAATTATCCAGAATAAACACATTTCTTAGTATGACAGTCTTTCTCAACATGACAAACTTCCTCCACTCAATAACTCATTGCTTGACTTACTTTCCTCAGTTTTGATCTGTAGCATCAGTCTCCAACAAATTTTGAATTATGACAGTTGTACCTGTTTTTAGAGTTTTTAACCTGTCTGGCTTGAAACTTATTTTTCACTTGATTTTTTTCCTTTGTTTAATTTTTGCAAATCTAAAAAATTCTTGTGTAACAGCTTGTATTTTGATGGTATTTAAGAGCGTATTTTTCTAGAACTGAATGTCTACCCACATATTGAGAATTTGGAATACAAATGTTTACCAAAGGATGGAATAATCATTTGAAGGTATCAGACAAAATTATATATACATATATGTAAACACTCCAAAGATATTGTGAAATTAAATGTGATGATATATTCAAAACACCCTGCAAGAGACTTGTATTTATTTCTGGGATATCATGATACTTTGGAGAAAATGGCAGAGACATGTTTTTAATTCTTACTCTCCTAATTACTCTCTGTGTGAATTTAAGTAATTTGCTTAACTTCACTAAACTATATATGCCTTTTCCTCAAAAAGTGATGGTGATACCAACTCTACCAGTCTCACAATGTCATTCTGCAGATGTTCTGGTTAAAGTGCTTTCAAATTTGTACATTTCAATAGAATTGTAAAGTTTGGAGATGTTGTTTTACTCCTTGTCAACATGAGGTTTTGAGTTGAATATAAAACGTGACCTAGAGAAAACATGATTCCACTCCCCCAAGGTGACTCAAGGTTGACAGCCATTCTTAGTTAAGAGATGCTTGGGAAAAACAGGAGTTTGGAAAGCTCCCTTTGGATATTCTTTGACTTCTAGTTCAGTTTCGACTTCTGAAACACTTTTCTTTTTTTTCTTTTTTCTAAATATATCTTCATTGACTTCAGAGAGAGGAAAGGACAGGAAGAGAGAGAGATAGAAACATCAATGATGAGAGAGTCATTGATCGAGCCCACAACCCGGGCATGTGCCCTGACCAGGAATCAAACCCTGATCGCCTGGATCCTAGGTCAACTCTCAGCCGCTGAGCCACACCCAGACGGGCTGAAACACTTTTCTTGATAGTTTTATGTCTTCATTTCAAAGCCTTTCTTAAGATATTCTGATTATAGAGTCAGTCTAACTCTATAACTGTAGCGTTGGGTAGGTAACTCTCATGTTGTTTCAGTTTTACAACTGGGGATGTCCTGTGATGTTTATAGTACACAAGCTAATCCCACCCATATTCTGTTTATGACTAATTGGATAGATTCCTGGAAATTCTGGTGCCAGAACGGATATCTCAGTGTTTATTTACCTTCTCCTTAAACAAACACCTCTTGTAGGTGAGTCTCTTTGCTGAAAAGGGCAAGATTATTTAGTAAGATAGATCCTTAGTTATATCTCCATAAACATGCTTTGGATAGCACTTCCCATTGATCTGGATAGAAGACATATTTAAAGTACAAATACAGGGCTAACATCTTTCTGTATCACTAAAGAAATAGGTTTTGAATTGTACACTTCTTCCTATGACTATAGAAGAGGTACTTTGGGGAAAAGAATTTCTTAATTATCTTCTTATCTAAATATTTAAGAATAGGAAAATACAGTTTGCAATGTTGCAGTCTCTGTTGCTCTTCAATTCTCTTTACAGAATCTCGAAACATATGGTTAAAAACAGATACATTAACATGTGTGCAACCTTGTCTTGATTCAGAAAAGAATTCTGTTACATCTCAAGGATATATGTACAGTCATATGTCACTTAATGATGGAGATACATTTTGAGAAATGCATTGTTTGGTGATTTTGTTGTGTGGGAATATCATAGAGTGTGTATGCATTTAAACCTAGAAGGTATAGACTACTACACACCTAGGCTACAGCCTATTGCTCCTAAGCTAAAACCAGTACAGCATGTTACTGTAATGAATACTGTAGGCAGTTGTAACACAAAGTTAAGTATCTGTGTATCCAAACATATTTAAACATAGGAAAGATATAGAAAAAATATGGTATTAAATTTTTAAAAAAAAATGATACAGCCATATAAGGGCACTTACCATGAAGGGAGCTTGCAGAACTGGAAGTTGATCTGAGTGAATCAGTGAGTGAGTGGTGAGTGAATGTAAAGGTCTAGGACATTACTGTACCCTACTCTAGACCTTTTATAAACACTGTCCATCCTACGAGCCCTCCCCCTGCTTTTCCACAGGGTCAGAACCAGAACAGCAAAGCTATCAGTGCTGCTCCATGAACAGGGATGTGGGCTGGGTTGATTCGAAATATCAAGGAGAAAGTGGCTGGCTAAGGTGTATATCACCATAGTAGTAACTGTCAAGAGGAAGTGAAAGGTGGCCTGAGGATCAGTAGGAATAAAAAATCAATACAGAGCGATAAAGGAACATCAGGGTTTGTCATGGCAATGTGGTTTTGACTATTGCATGTTGGACCAGTGGTCAGATTAAGGAACTTTGTGGTATTCATTTAAAAGAAGGTATTTAACATGGAGAAAGTATAGAACTAAGCCTTTTATTTTGACTTTGGAAATTTATTTTTCCATTTCATTTTATCTGGCACAAAGAGCTCTCTCTGTAATGGAATTGATGGAAGAAATAAAACTTATCTATACTTTACATCATTACAACCAGAAAGAATTTCCAAAGTACAGGGACATACTTGTTCCATACTACCACAGAGAGCTTTTACTCAACTGGTGGTGGCACTTAATACTTGCTAAGGTAGTTCCTGTGGACCCTTGTCCTTGTTCAGGATGTTAGATCTTCAACAAAGAGCTTACAACAATGTGCTCTGAAGACCATTAAGCTAGATCTGGGAGGGCTGTAGCACCATCTGAATATGTAGTTCCGCTGAAACAGTGGCTGGCTGACTAGGATATAACCTGCACTAAAAATTGAGGTACTGTGAGTGAGAGGGAATCTGTTGCCAAGCCGCACAGATTTTGCTCCTGTCAGAGAAAAAAAATTCCTCTTGATCTACATATTCTTCCATTTCTTACAGGAAATTCAGCTTCACTATAATCTTATGGGACCACTGTCATGTATATGATCTATTGACTGAAATGTCATTATGTGGCATGGCTGTTATAGTGCTGCCATTTACCAAATCATGTGATTAAGGACACAAGTTCTGGAATCAATATTCTGAGTATAAGTGCTAAATTCATCACTTATTAAAGAATTCTAATGCATGTGGTGGGGAATAAAAAAACAAAACTCCCTTCTATCTAATTGCTCTATCCTCACCCATAATTAGTATATTAATAAAGACCATTTTAGTTCTAAGTTTCAGAAGCCCAACTCAGGGGAGGAGGGGAGGGAATGGATTTTATTGGCTTCACGTAACTGAGAAGTACAAGAGGTGATGGCTTCAAATATTGATCTATCCAGGGACTCAGACTATATCATCAAGACTTAATCTTTTTTTTCCTCAAACTCTCTCTCTCTCCCCCCCTTCCTCTCTCTCTGAAATCAATAAAAAAATACATTTTTTAAAAAGTCAGTGAATTTGTCAAGAATATTACAGATAGAATTCTTACTTAAGGGGAGGAGTTTCATTGGATTTTGGGGTTCTATTTTTGATGCTCTTAGTATGCAATTGCATACAATTTTGGAATCTAAATCTTTTAATTTTCTTATTTAAACTTGTAAATGATATTTGAAATAATAGGCTATTTGAAATCTTTTACTATACATAACTATAATGAGTCAGGTGAAATGCTTATAAACATGTCTGTCTTGGAGAAATTGTGTGTGTGCGTGTGTGTTCGCGCGCGCACACACACGCACGTGCAGTGTAGGGTCATTTATTAATCATTATATATCATTTGCTGTGCTAAGCAGTTTACCTAAATTGCCTAATTCAGTCCTTAAAACAGTCTTTTAAGTGGTTATTATTATCATGTTATGTGCAAGAAAACTTAATCAAGAACAACCAACCATCTAGTGTGTGACCCATAATTTGAATTCAAATCAGACTGACTCCAAAGTCTCTTACATTGTTAGGTTATACCTTTATGGCATCTATTAATAAAGCACCTTCTTATTCAAGCCAAATATAACCTTTTAATATAGTATCTTAGATTGCTACTATTTACAGATATGACTTGACTTGAACTTAGTAAAAAGTATCTGTTTTCAGTTTACTAGTTATTTAAATAGCCATATGACTTTTATCTAAATTTCTGAATTTTGCCATGTTAAAGTTTAACAAAACAATTTGAACCATAAAACCTGATTTTTCAAAAATATCTACCCACTGCAGCCTGGCTAGTGTGGCTCAGTTGGCTGAGCAACGTCCCATGCACCAGAAGGTCACCAATTTGATTTCTAGCCAGGGCACATGCCCAGGTTTCAGACTCAATTCCTAGTATGGGGTGTGCAGGAGGCAGCCAATGGATATTTCTCTTTCATCTATGTTTCTATCTCTCTTTCCCTCTCCCTTCTTCTCTCTGAAATCAATAAAAACATTTTAAAATTTCTACAACTACAAATATAGTATAAAACTTACCCTTACCTGTTGGTTAATGTTATTTGAAACATAAATTTCTGCACAGGTACACATGCAATTTACATATAAAATAAAAGTTTATGAAAAGTTAAGAAAATGTTATTTCTTACTTAGATCATAAGCATTTCTAGTTATAAAAACATTGTTTAGAATGAACTTAAGTAACAAGACAAAATTGAAAACAGGCTTTAGAAGCTAGCATAATATAAAGTTTACAGTTCACAAAAATTACTTTATTTAAATAGCAATTCTTTTTATTTGCTTTTATTGAAGAAATAAATTTCTGTGATTCAACTTGTGGTACACATTCTTTGCATGGAGTAAGGGTGATTATGTAAGACCCAAATCAGCACCTACATGATACTGTATAAATAGTATATTAGTTTTATGGATCATGTTTTTACTTCTCTCACCCAAAAAAGCAGATTTAAGAAGAAATATTTTCTTCTTTAGGGGATGATGCATAATCCTAAATTGGCAGAGGGCTAATACAAGTAGCTAATCTCTCACCTAGTTCCAGGTTACATATCTTTTTCGTTGTTGACCAGAAAACTACCTGTCCAAAAGCCCATATATATCTCCTGTTATTTTCCTATATATGTGGTCTTGCATGCTAGGAAACAAAACTGGAAATAGGAAGCAGCATTCATTATGCTCTAGCTCTCTAACTACTGTATGAAGAATAACAGAGCAAATAGAGCACTACAGGCCAGCCTTAGCTTTTTGGTATCTCAAAGTATTTCTACCTACCGATTATTTTGGTAGGTAAAAATCTTAGAAGTGTCATTAAACAAAATTTATTTTATAGTTTAATTTTAAGCTTCTATAAATTTTATTCATTACTTTTGATAGGATATAAGGATTATCCAATCAAAATAATAGGTGCTAAGCCTTGGTCGGGTGGCTCAGTTTGGTCCCATACACCAAAAGGTTGCATGTTCGATTCATGGTCAGGACACATACCTGGGTTGGAAGTTTGATCCCTAGTCAGGGAGCATAGCGGAGGCAACTGATCAATGTTTCTTTCTCATACTGATGTTTCTCTCCCTCCCTCCCTCTCTCTCTAAAATCAATTAAAAAAAAAATGTATCACCAGGTGAGGACTAATAAATAAATAAATAAATAATAAATAACTGATGCTAAAATTTTAAAAGGTTAGGAATCCTACAAAGCTATATGGAAATAAAATCATTCTGTAAACCCCAGGTAATATCCATTCAAAACAAACTTAATCATTTTATTTTTTTGATTTAATATAACTTGTAAAACATCAATTTCAACTACATGTACAGAAGTCTTTGGAAAACTTGAAAGTCATAATTAGTAGTCCATGACTGTGAACTATGAAACCTGTTTAGTATGGTTCTAGTTACTTTCGCTATAGCATCATTGCCATAGACATTTTTGCACAGACATTTTTGCTGCATAACTAACTGGCTGTAAGGTAATTTTGCTGTAAAAGATAAAATAACTGGTTGACAGTTTGAGAGTTTGTTATTTTTTTAGTTTGGTTTCATTTCTCTATTGATGAAACAACTGCATTGCAGACTTAATGTATTTAAGCTAGGTTTCATTTCTCCATTGATGAAGTTTTCACAGTTACTTCCATTTTTGCATGATATTTAAATCTTAGTCTTCATACTGGTCTACACAGTGGCAAGTAGGTGTGGTGGTGGTGCTGGTCTTAAAACAGTAAGTATTTCTTTCAGATAATGATGATTTGCCCTAAGGGTTGTTTTCTTATTTTGGAACACAGTATACTGGGAAAAGAAAGAGAGGCTGAAATCCCTCTTTGAGGGTACAGAGTTGAACCCACATCTCAGTGCTTATGTACAGTCCACAAAATAAAAATTCATTGTTTGGGCAGTATTGCCATGAATCTACACACATTGTAAATAGTCTTTTTAATTTTGTTACTCATTTTTCATGTTTCATTATGTCCTTTTTAATGTTCCTCTTTTATTTGTCATGATTTTATCTATTTTACAGCAAAATTGCCTTATGGCCAATTAGCTATGTGGCAAAAATGTTTGCAGTATGAATGCTGTGGTAAAGATGTCTACAGCAAAGATGCTTGTGGTGAAAATAGCAGACACAATTTAGTTTAACCAACAGATAATGAGAGGAAAGATTGTCTTTAAATCCTTATTTATGAAAATGTGAAGTAAAGCAACATAAATTGACTGTTGACAAAGTAGTTTATTATAAATGTATATGAACAGAAAAAGTTGAGATTCAGTGGTTATAAATTTGGATAGGAATATATATATATGGACCATAATAAACATAATCACATGGTATCTGTCATATGTAAAACCCTGAATAAATATTTATTGTTCAATTCAGTAGATTTTTTATTTTCAATGTATTTATTCCTAATAATGTATATATCGGGTATCCCCCAAAATGTATACACACACTTTTGAATTATTATAAAGGCAGTGTTTATTAAAATACATTTCATTTTCAAAATTGAGCTGTTAGCTGTTAAAGAGTGTATACATTTTGGGGGGACACCCTGTATATGTTATTTTATGGGATACAGTAGCATGTCACATATACATAAATAGTTAAAACAGGTATAATAAAGTACTGAAAGAATTATAACAGTGACATTAAGTAAAATGTTAATTCACTTTGCCCCAAGTATTGTATAGATGAATACTTTCCAGAAGAATTTTCTGTGAGGACACAAATGTTCTACATATATATTGTAAGAGCCATAACCACATTTAGTTATTGCGCTCTTGAAATAGGTTTGTATGAATGAGGGCATGAACTTTACACATTATTTATAATTTTAATTATCACAAATGTGAACAGATACATGTAATTAATGGCTACCCTATTAAATAGCACAATTCACAATTTCTTTTATCTCAGCTTCTTTTTACACTTACAAGGCTTGAAGACCCCAAAGTGCTTTTGATCATGTGTGTTATACTTATTAACATTTATTAATATATAAATAAGGTTTACTATTTATTAATAAACACAAGAAAAGTTTAAAATATTTATAAGTTGATTTAAATATATATGTGTGTACAATACACACACACACACACATATATGTCTTCATTGATTTCAGAGAGAGGAAGGGAGAGGGAGAGAGAGAGATAGAAACATCAATGATGAAAAGTCATTGATCAGCTGCCTCTGCACAGCCCATACTGGGGATTGAGCTCCACAACCCTGGCATGTGCCCCGACCGGGAATTGAACTGAGATCTCCTGGATCATTGGTCGATGCTCAACCCCTGAGCCACGGTAGCTGGGCTTTTAGTTGGTTCTTAATAAAAATAAAGGCATCTGGATTCTCATATCTTCTCTCCATTCAGTCTGTTGAAATATTTTAAAACCTAGCCTCATACAAATATGTAGTTTGAATTAATTAGCCTTTTCAAATAATTGTGGGTATTTGTTTACTACACCAAACTGATCAAGTATCAGATTTTACAGTTTAGTTGGAATGTGGAATATGAAATCACATAATGAATTTCATAGTTTGTTACATTAAAATCCGTTGCTGTCTTGAACTTTAAGTGGATCTTTTACCCATTCATGAATTTGTAATATCATACATTAGTCATTTGGAATATATTGGTTCACTGAGTTGTATAGATCTTCCAAATGTTGATGCATTTCATTTTACCATATCAAAAATATCACCAACATTCGCACCAGTCTCTTCAGAAAAGTATTTAAAATTGGAAGGTTGTAAAACTCATAGTGGCAGTTACATGTTTTCCAAAATTCTAATTTACACTTGAAAGCTCAAATATTGCTATTGGCAACAAATTGGTCTTTTGTTTTCCTTGAAGTGACAGGTTTACTTGATTTATTTTTTAGAAAATGTCTACTAAATACTCAAGTCTGAAAAACCATAGTCAGTCAGTTGTTCTTTTAAGTAAAATTGGTGTACCATGAAAAAGGCAGCTAGTTCAGCTAGTAACTCAAGACAATTCCAAGCTTGGATAGCCAGCAGAAGTGTTTTATGTATGCATTCCATTATGTCACACAGAATATTAAAAAGACATGTGTTAATGGGTCAAGATTTAATAAAGTAATTTTTACTACCTTATCAGGGCATTCTTAAGTGAAATTGATAATTTTTAATGGAAATAAGTAGCAATAAAGGATGCCATTGCCTTGAACTGTGCTAAGGCACCAACAGCTTCACCCTTTACTGCCTTTACATCAATACAAATGTCAAAAAGGGAGGAGACAAATTATTGTTAGCTAGAATAAGTAGGTGAAGTCCTCATGATGGAGATCAGCATCACATGCATGCTCTGCTTTCTTTTACCTACTTTTTTCCATAAAAGTAAAAATAGGAAAGTATTTAGCATGCCAAAAATTGTGTAACCATGTTTGTTTGTATTTTACTTTTTTTTATACTACTGGGCATTTATTTCAGAGAAAGTAAGTCATGTTTATACAAAAACCTAAATGCAAATATTTATAACAGCTCTATTTATAACAGTGAAAACCTGGGTATATCCCAGATGTCCTTCAGTGATTAAACAAACTGTGGCATATCAATATCATGGAATAGTACTCGCCATGGCTGTAAAAGGATAAAAGGAGGGATCCTTATGGTGATAAAAATGGAAGAGGTGGGAACACTGTTCCCTTTTGACTGTATTAATGTTTAGGATCTTTGACTATAATTTGGTAAAATGTCATTGGGGGAAAACTGAATGAAGGGATTTTGAGCTCTCTATTTCTTTTCTTTTTTAAAAAATTAGTTTTTCATTTATTTTATTGTTGAAACTATTACAGATGTCCCTCATTTTCTCAGCTTTATTCCCCTCCCCCCCTTTTCCAACCCCTCCCCAGTTCTTGTCTATTGTCTGTGTCCATGAGCTGTGCATATATGCGTATAAGTTCTTTGGTCAATCTCTTCCCGCCCTCCTTCCCTCCTTCCCTCTGAGATCTGTCAGTCTGTTTCATGCTTCCATGTGTGTGGTCCTATTTTATTCGTCAATTTATTTTGTTCTTTATATTCACATATGAGTGAGATCATGTGATACTTGTCTTTTTCAGACTGGCTTATTTCACTTAGCATAATATTCTCCAGGTCCATCCATGCTGTCCCAAAGGGTAAAAGATCCTTCTTTTTTACAGCTGCATAGTATTCCATTGTGTAAATATCCCACAATTTTTTTATCCACTCATCTACTAATGAGCACTTGGGCTGTTTCCAGATCTTCGCTATTATAAATAGTTCTGCTATGAACATAGGGGTGCATATATTCTTTCTGATTGGTGTTTTGGGTTTCTTAGGATATATTGCTAGAATTGGAATCACTGCGTCAAATGACAGTTCCATTTTTAAATTTTTTAAGGAACCTCCATACTGTTTTCCATAGTGACTGCACCAGACTGCATTCCCACCAGCAGTGTACTAGGGTTTCCTTTCCTCCATATCCTCACCAGCATGTGTTATTTAATGATTTGTTGATGGACAGGTAAAGTGATACCTCATTGTGGTTTTAATTGCATCTCTCTGATTAGTGATGTTGAGCATTTTTTCATGTCTCTTGGCCATCTGTATGTCCTCTTTGGGGAAGTGTTTATTCTTGTCCTTTGCCCATTTTTCAATTGGATGTTTGTCTTCCTATTGTTAAGTTGTATGAGTTCTTTATATTTTGGAAATTAAGCCCTTATCAGATATTACATTGGCAATATGTTCTTCTAGACTGTGGGTTCCCTTTGCTTTTTGAAGATGGTTTCTTTTGCTGTGCAGAAACTTTTCAGTTTGATGCAGTCCCATTTGTTTCTTTTTTTCCTTTGTTTCTCTTGCCCTAGGACATGTATTGGTGGAACTCCCCCTATGTGAGATGTCTGTGATTTTACTGCCTATGTTTTCCTCTAGGATTTTTATGGTTTTGCAACTGACATTTAAGTCTTTTATCCATTTTGAATTTATTCTTGTGTATGGTGTAAGTTGGTGGTCTAGTTTCTTTTTTTTGCACATATCTGACCAGTTTTCCTAACACCATTTATTGAAGAGACTGTTTTTACTCCATTGTATGCTCTTGCCTTCTTTTTCAAATATTAATTGACCATAAAGGCATGGTTCGATTTCTGGGGTTTCTCTTTTGTTCCATTGATCTATATGGCTGTTCTTGTGCCAGTAACAGCCTGTTTTGATTACAGTGGCTTTGTAGTATAATTTGATATCTGGTATAGTGATCCCTCCAACTTTGTTCTTCTTTCCCAAGATTACTGTGGCTATTCAGGGTTACAGTATAAATTCCATATAAATTTTTAGAATATTTGTTCTAGTTCTCTGAAATATGCCATTGGTATTTTAATAGGAATTACATTGAATCCGTAGATTGCTTTGGGTAGTATGGACATTTTAATTATATTAATTCTTCTAATGCATGACCATGGTATATTCTTCCACTTGTTTATATCTTCCTCTGTTTCTTTTTTCAGAGACCTGTAGTTTCCCGAGTATGGGTCTTTTACATCTTTGGTTTTTTCCTAAGAATCTTATTTTTTAGTTGCCATTGTAAATGGTATTATTTTTTTAGTTTCTCTTTCTTGAGAGTTCATTATTGGTGTATAAAAATGATGCCAATTTTCAGATGTTAATTTTGTATCCTGTTACCTTGTTGAATTCATTTATTGAATCTAGTAGTACTTTGGTGGAGTCTTTAGGGTTTTCTATATACAGTATCATATCATATTCAAATAATGATAGCTTTACTTCCTCCTTTCCAATTTGGATGCCTTTTATGTTTCCTTCTTGTCTGACTGCTGTGGCAAGGAATTCCAGTACTATGTTGAATAATAGTTGTGAAAGCAGACAACCCTGTCTTTTCCTATTTTTAAGGGAAAAGTTTTTAGTTTTTGACCATTGAGTATGATGTTAGCTGTAGGTTTGTCATATATGGCCTTTATAATGTTGAGGTATGTTCCCTCTATTCCTACTTTGCTGAAAGTTTTTAATAAAAAATGGGTGTTGGATTTTATTGAATGCTTTTTCTACATCTGTTGAATATATGGTCATATGATTTTTGTCCTTCATTTTGTTTGTGTGATGTATCACATTTATTGATTTGAGAATCTTATACCAGCCTTGCATACCTGGAATAAATCCCACTTGATCATGGTGTATGATTTTTTTTTTTTTAATATATTTTTGTTGATTTCAGAGAGAGAGAGAAAGGGAGAGGGAGAGAGATAGAAACATCAATGATGAGAGTCATTGATCAGCTTCCTCCTGCACACCCATGCTGGGCATTGAGCCTGCAACCCAGGCATGTTCCTTGACTGGCAATTGAACTGCAGTCTCCTGGATCATAGGGTCACTGCTCAACCGCTGAGCCATGCCGGCCAGGTGGTGTATGGTCTTTTTAATGTGTTGCTGGATCCTGTTTGCTAGTATTTTGTTGAGGATTTTTGCATCTATGTTCATCAGGGATACTGAACTGTAATTTCCTTCTTTGTAGTGCCTTTATCTTGTTTTAGGATTAGCATAATACTGGCCTCATAAAAAGAGCTTGGGAGTCTTCCCTCCTCTTGAATTTTCTGGAATAGTTTGAGGAGAATAGGTGTTCATTCTTCTTTGAATGTTTGGTAAAACTGGACTATAAATCCATCTGGCCCCAGAATTTTGTTTGCTGGGAGTTTTTTTATTACTGCTTCAATTTCACTAGTTTTTATTGGCCTATTCAGGTTTTCTGACTCTTCCTGATTCGGTTTTGGAAGATTGTATGTTTCTAGGAGTTTGTTCATTTCACCCAGGTTGTCCAGTTTGTTGGCATATAGTTGCTCATAGTATTTTCTTATGATTCTTTATATTTCTTTGGGGTCAGTTGTTATATTGCCTCTTTCATTTCTAATTTTACTTATTTGGGGCCTATCTCTTTGTTTCTTTGTGAGTCTGGCTAAAGGTTCATCAATCTTATTTACCTTTTCAAAGAACCATCTCTTGGTTTCAATGATCTTTTGTATTGTTCTTTTAGTGTTATTTATTTCTGCTTGGATCTTTATTATTTCCTTCCTTGTACTTCCTCTGGGCTTTTCTTGTTGTCCTCTAATTCTTTTAGTTGTTGTATTAGATGGTTTATTAGACCTTTTTCTTGTTTCTTGAGGTGTGCCTGTAATGCTATGAACTTTTCTCTCAGGATTGCTTTTGTTGTGTCCCATAGATATTGGATTGTTGTCTGTTCATTTCCAGGAAGTTTTTGATTTCTTCCTTGATCTCATTAGTAACCCATTAATTGTTTAATAACATGCTATTTAACCTCCATGTGTTTGAATATTTTTGAGATTTATTATAGTGGTTGATTTCTAGTTTCATGTCATTGTGATCTGAGATGATGCTTGGTATGATTTCAGTCTTCTTGAACTTGTAGAGACTTGTTTTGTGTCCTAACTTGTGGTCTATCTTTGAATGTTCCATGTGCACTTGAAAAGAATGTATATTCTGCTGCTTTGGGATAAAATGTTCTCTAAATGTCAATTGAATCCATTAGATCTAGTGTGTCATTGAAGGTCTCTGTTTCCTTATTTATTCTTTGTCTGGATGATCTATCTAATGATGACAGTGGGGTGTTGAAGTCCCCTACTATGATTGTGTTGCTGTCAATTTCACCCTTTAAGTCTACCAGTAATTTTTTTATATATTTAAGTGCTCCTATATTGGGTTTATGTGAACATAATGAAAACATCATGGAATATGGACACTATTGCGGA
Organism: Miniopterus schreibersii; assembly: GCF_964146895.1. Lineage (NCBI taxonomy): Eukaryota > Metazoa > Chordata > Mammalia > Chiroptera > Miniopteridae > Miniopterus > Miniopterus schreibersii. The sequence continues at coordinate 115,456,921 of NC_138101.1, read as the reverse complement.
GGTACAGAAGCACAAAGGTTAGAACAAGAGTCAGGGAAAGTTAAGAGCACCACCAAAGCAGTAGTGTTTTAATCTGTTCATTAATTCAACAAATATCTTAGGTATGTTTGATAGCCCCTATAATGCTCGGAACTTAAATTACTGGAGTGATAAAGACAATGTTCTTATCCTCACAGAGCTTACTTTTTTTTGACTTTTTAAAATTTTATTGAATTTATTGGAGTGACACTAGTTCGCAAAACCACGCAGGTTTCAAGTGTACAACTCAACAAAACACCATCTGCACACTGCATTGTCTGCCCGGCCCCCAAGCAAAGTATCTGTCTGTCCCCATTTCCCCCCCCATTTTCCCTCCTCCACCTAGCCCCCACTCCACTTTCCCTCTGGCTATCACCACACTGTTTTCTGTGTCTATGTGTTATGTATATATTTTTTTATCTAGTCCCTGCTCTGACATCTGTCAGTCTGTCCATGTATGCATGCCTCTGTTTCTATTTTGTCAGTTTATTTTGTTCAGTAGATTCCACATATATGAAATCATATGATATTTGTCTGTGTCTGACTAGTTTATTTCACTTAGTATAATAATATCCAGTCTTTCCATGCTGTCTCAAAAGGTTTTAGTGGGAAGTATGGCAGGTAGAATAATGGCTTCCCAAAGATGTCCATGTCCTGATCCCCAGACTTGTGAATATTTTACCTTATGTGACAATGGAAAATTAAAATAGTAGAAGAAATTCAGGTTGCTATTCAGCTGACCTTAAAATAGATTATTTTGGGTTATCCAGTTTGGCCTAGTGTAGGGTCCTTAAAAGTAGAAGTGGGAGGTAAAAGGAGGTCAGTGTCAGTGTAATGTGATGTGAGAAAGTCTAAAGTGGCCATTGCTGACTTTGAAGATGGAACGGGTCATGTGCTAACAAATGCAGTCAGCCGCTAGAAGGTAGAAAATGTAAGAAAATATGTTCTACTAGAGTCTCCAGAAAGAACATAGCTCTGTCCACACCTTGATTTTAGCTCATTGAGACCTGTTTTAAACTTCTGACCTCAAGAACTGTAAAATAACAACTGTTGAATGACCTTGGAGTGGAGAAAAGGAAAAGAAAGATCCAGTCATGGAAGGATCTGGGAACGGAGGATCCTAGGCAGAGGGAAGAGCTTAGAGTGGAGTAAAGCTTTTCACATACAAAGAACAAAAGACCATTTAGTGAGAATGTATAAGAATAGTGGAGAAGAAGTTGAGGGCCTGAACATGCAGAACCTTGTAGGCCATGAGAGAACATTGGAAAGCTACTGAAAGTTTACAAGAAGGAGAGTGACATATTCTACTTTATGTTTTGAAAAGATCACTGGCTGCTAAGTAGCAAATGGAGACAAGGGACCACTGAGGCAAATATTGTAGTACAGAGGAGCAGAGGTGACAATTTGAAATAGAATAGTGGCATGGAGATAGAGAGGTATAACCCCAGGATTTATTGATGGGTTGGATATGAGTTCTGAAAGATGCATAGAAATTTGGCAGTAGAGGAGAAAGAGCAAAGGGAAAGCATGAAAGTACAGTGATGTCTAAGGAATAGAATATATTGAGCAGAATATATCAATAAAAAGGTAATTGACACCATAATATTCACAGTCTAGAGACCCTCATTTGCCATGCATTGGAGTTTGAAATTCATGGTATATGCAATACAGAGCAACTGGAATTTTAAATCAAGGAAATAAAACAATCTCTGAACTGAGGTTTTGTAGTTATATATGTCCTCTATTGTCATTCTGATGTAAAGATGAATAATAAGGATATTTTAAATTTAAATTGTATTTTCTTAGATTCTGAGTTTAGAAAGATTAAAGTACTTGTCAGTGAAGTGTTTAATAATTTATTCTGAATCTTTTTTGTTTTGTTTGTTTTTTTGAGGGGTTTTTACTCATTTGTTGGCTCTAATATTCCACTTGCTTTGGAGAAACAGTATATTTAGAGCATGGTCTCCAGAGCCACATGACTTGGGTTGGAATCCTGGCTCCAATACTGACTGGTTCAACCTTTGGCAAGTTATATAACCTCTCTATATCACAGTTTCCTTTTCTATAAAATGATAATAGTTCTTCATGTGACTCTTCTAAGGATTAAATAATTCATAACTGTACTTCATGTAAAACACTCAATACTTAGTAAGTACCTCATGAGCAAGAGTGCAAAACTATATAAGCAGTATTGATTGATTTAACTCTTTACCAACAGTAGAAATTCAATAGATCATTTCTTTAAAATACTTTGAAAATATCCTCTCCTTGTTTCTGTATATGGTATTAAAGTTTACATTTATGTGTGATTTTCCAATAATGTTGACTTCTTTCACCACTAAGGTAAAATTTATATGAAAGTGTAACTGTTGAATTCACATGATCTTCTAGTTTATTGGATACTATTTATTTTCTGAATAAGTTCTGTCCAAAGATGGTTACCATTCCAATTCCTTCTCAGACCTGATTCTTAAATCAAGTAAAACAAAGCACTAGGAATTCTTTGGTACTACAATTCAAATCCATTTAATTTACCAACAAATCACAAATTTAAAAAACCAAAGTATTAAAAATTTTCTTTCTTTGGTGCATTATCAAGACATAAAATAGAAATTAAATACAATGAAGTATGGGATACTATAGCGTTTATTTTCTTCATAACTCTCAATTTAGCATTTAATTACTACCATATTTCTCTATATAATATTTAACATATATATATCACTCATAGTTTATAGATATTGCATGTATCTCAGAAGTTGGTCTAGCTATTAATGTCTTTTATTCTCCTACCTTCTGGAACACTTAGGTCAAAGGAACTAAATTTTTCATTCTAATTTGATAACTCAAGTTTGTAACACATTGTACTGTTTAGAAGGCCTCTGTAAAGCTAAACTCTAGTTTGAATTTATTAATAAATAAATTCAAATTCAAATTTTATTAGTATGATTCTTGTTCTTCCATGTCTGTACTGAAGGAATTAGTATCCTTGTACTAAAATTTGGCCCTTAGGAAAGCATTGAAAGAGGAGGTCGCCTAGTTAGGTACCATGAGCCATACTTGAATTATTGTATACTGTTCCCCTGGAAACAAAAGAGAACAGTCCTCAGACTACATCCTTGGGGTTCTTGACCTGTTTCTTTTAACTTCTCCTGTGGTTTTTATTTCCCATTGTGAAAACTGATGTCCAGCACATGGCCAACAGTTCCAAATAATCAACACTGTATTTCTAGCTTAAGGAATCTGAAAAACCTAAGTGATTAGAATTAAAATAAAACTTGTGTCCTCTCCAGTTATCTTATTTTTCATAACCAGTTCAGTTATGAATCAGTTTCAAAACCATTCGGGAAAAGTACCCTCTGGGACTGGTAAATGAAAAAATATTTCTTAGAACTTCTTTGTAAGTTGAAAAAAACTTGGAATCATGCCAGCTCCTATAGTAGAGGCTATGAAACATGTGATTGTGAGTATAGGTGTATTGTGCTCTGATCTGTATTTTGGGAGTATTAGTTGCCTTTCACAAGGGAAAGTATATGATAGAGTCTGTGCAGTAAGTGTGCAGTTGCCCTCAGAACTAGTAGGAAGGAGCAGACGTCACTTTTCATTCTAGATAACTTCATACTTTATGTAGCTATGAATAGAAAAGGTGAATGTTACTCATGCTTTAAGAAAAACTGCTGTCTTTCATACATAAGAAAAATACATCTTATTTTTTCCTAATAATTTATTTTATTTCAAAATCTACAAGATGTATACTTACAACATAGTAAATATTTTCTTCTTAAATGTAATTTTAACCTTTAATTATTATAGAATTTCATTTTGATATATTGATTATTGTTTCTAATTATACCTATCTACTGTTATAGAAATTCAAATAACAAAAATATTAAAATGTTTCTCCTGATTTCAGTTCAGTTTTCTTCAGTTCACCACTAGAAACAGTGTACAGAATATTATTTCAGTCATTTTTCTTGGGCATTTAAAATTTACCTTTTAAAAAATTTGTAAAGTAATATAAACATTTAAACAATATAGAAGGAATAAAATTGTTTAAAGTCTCTTTCATTACCTCATTTCTTCAGCGGCTATCTGGACATTATGTTTTATTATTCAGGTATATATATGTATATGATATGTCTTCATTTTCTGCAAGAATGGGATCAATTATTTTGAAGGACTCGTCCTCTGTATATCAGTACAAAGGACTATATCTTGGATGGTTACTTAGGTGTTTTTAATTAAAAACAAGTTTGCAGATAAATATATGTATATTTGCACACATATGTAAGTTAATTTGTAGGTAAATGCTAAGATATTGCTGGTTCAACAGGTAAACATTTAAAATTTTGACAAATATTGCCATATTAGCACAACAACCTGTAAGAGTGTACTTGTTTCCTTACCCCTTGGATATACCATGTGTTATTGGTATTTTTATGCTTTATATCACTGTGCTTTAATATCATTTTAAATGATACTAAACAAACATAATTTATTAACCAGTTAGTACTTATGGGCAGTGTTCTACATGCACAGCAGTGAATACAACAGGAAAAATTCCTACCCACATGGAGTTTACATTCTAGTGAGAGAAAACAATAAAATATAAAATAAAATATTATGGCAGTTGTTGATATGTATTTTAAAAAGAAATTGATCACAGGAGAGATTGGGGTGTGCTCTTGTGCTAGGGAAGGTCTATAAATTTAAATAGGGTGGTCATAGAAGATATCACTAAGGAGGTGAAATAGAGCCATGCATGAAGAGTATTCTAGGTGGAGTGACATGAAGTACAGAAGCCTTGAGACAAGAGGCCAGTATATCTGGAATGGAGTGAGCAACTATATAGTAGTAAAAGGTGAAGTCAGAGAGAGAATGGATGAACATGAGCCAGCTCATGAAGGGACTTTCGATTACAGTGAATAATAAGATGGGAAACCATTAGATGGTTTCCTCAGAAGAGTGAAAGGATTCCTCTAATGCTTTAGAGGGATTACTTCAGCGGTTGTATTGAGAACTGGCTGTAGAAAGGTAAAGGTAGAAGCAAGGAGACCTGATAGGAGAATTACAATATTCTGGGTGAGAGATGATGGTGGTTTTAGAGCAGGGAGGTGGTAGTACGAGTTAATCATAAGTGGTTAAATTCTGAATAAATTTTAAGGTATTTTTCTCTAGATTGGATGTTGAGTATGAGAGAGAAAAAAGGGGGAGTCAAAACTGGCACCAAGATTTTTGGCCTGAGCAACTGAAAGAGTAGAATTGCCATTTACTGAAATGGAAAAGACTATGAGAGGATCCAGAGTTGACTTTTTGGATGTGGAAGATTTGCCCTTTAGAAATCCAAGTGGAGATGTCACATAGGCAAATTGGGTGTCTGGACTTCAGCAGGGGAGTCACCGAATGGTATTTAGAGCCATGAAAAAGAATGAGGTCCCGGAGATGGGGGGGGGGGGGGAGCAGCAGCCAGTGAGTTAGAAGGAAAACCTAAAGGAGAGAGTGATTCAGGATTATGTCAAATGCTGCTAGTAGGTCAAATAAAATGAGGGCTGATAATTGTCATTGTATTCAACAATATAAAGGCCCTTCCCAAGTCAACAATTTTGTGACTGGAGTGGGTTTAAGAGAGAATAGGAAGAATCAGACTGTAGGCAAGTGTACTTGGAGACAGGTCTGTAGGCAACTTTTTAAAGAAGCTTTGCAGGAAAGTAGTATAGAATTTGGAAAAGCGAGATTTAACCAGGGTTTAATAAGGATTTAATCAGAATAGGGTTTTTGGTATGTGTTTTTTTAAGTTAGAGAAAGGCAAAGGAGAGTTAAGAGTGTATGTAAGATGTAACAAAGTTTTTGTTTTTTTAATTAATGAGGTTAAGCATCTTGTTACATGTTTATTGACCATATTTTTTTGTGTGTGAATGTGTGAATTGCCTTTTTGCATATTCTTACTGGGTAGTTCATCATTTTCTCATGGATATTTAAGAATTCTTTGTACAATAAAGAAATCAGTCTTTAGTATCATGTACTACAAATATTTTTCATAGTTTGTCATTTGACTTTGACTTTAATTTTTTTCTGTGTACATCACGGATTTCGTGTCATGCTTAACACCCTTATTACAAGACTATAAAATGATTTTCCTATACTTATATTACTTCCATGGTTTTAGTATTTTTAATTAAAATCTTCCATTCATATAACTTTTATTCTGGTTAAAGCTATGGGGTGGGAATCTGATAAGCAAGATATACTCCTGGATTCTAATCAAGTCCATTGATTGTCTGCCTATCCCTGTTACCACTGTAAATCTGTTCCCATGTGTATAGTTTTGAGATGCATTTTCCATCTGGTATGGCTAGGCCATGTTCTTCTACCACCACATTACCATTATTTTTCTGAATTTTCTTGAATAATTTTGGGTTTGTTTTCCCACAAAATAATAGTAACAATATGTATTGAGCACTGTGTACAGCACTATTTAAGCTTTTGTCATATAGAATTATTTTTTATTATTATGAAATAGGGACATACTATTATCCCCATTTTAGAGATGAGGAAACTGAGACATGAGAAGATTAAGTAACATGCCCAAGGTGACATAGGTAATAAGTGGTAAAGCTGTGACTTGAAGTAGGCATTCTGGCTTCAGAGATGGTGCTGCTCTTACCTCTCATTATAAACTTTAGAATCATTTTGTCTAAATCATTTAGATTTAGAATCTAAAATATCATATTAGTATTTGGATTAGAATTGCATTAAACTTAAAGATTATTTTAGGTAGATTTGGCATCTTTACAATATGAAATCATTCTAACCAAAAAGAATGTATTTGTTCAAATTCTTTTATGACCCTCAATAGAGTACTAAAGTTTTCTTTATATAGGTCCTCCATGTTTGGGGCGTGTATGTGTGTGTGATTTTTTTGTTTGTTTGCTTGTTTTGTGTGGGGTTTTTGCCTTTATTGAATTATTACTAGCATATTTTTTTCTTCTGTTATTTTTTTAGAAGATTATTGTTGATTTATTGGAAAGCTATTGATTTTTATGTTAAATTCATAATTAGTCATTTGCCAGATTTTCTAATTGCTTATAGTTTTTTAGTGATTTTTCTTGAATTTTCCAGAAACATCATCATATCACTTGCAAATAATAATTTTGCTTTCTCTTTTCCAGTATTTGTGCTTTCTATTTTGTTCTTTTTAAAAATTAGCCTGTTCTTTTAGAATTCTATTAACAAATAATGATGACAGTAGCATTTTATCTTATAAATGCCTAGAAGTCATATTGTTTCTTCTTTTACTGTATTAATATATAGTGCAGTGATTTTTCAACCGTTGTGCGACAAGAATCTGTAAAACATGCAATACCTGACTATTTAGTCAGGGGCATTGACCTCTTTTCCTTCAGATTGTCAAATAAAAAAATGACAGCAGCCAACACAAAAATAGCCATCCAGTGAGAATGAATCAAAATCATAACCTTTTTTTATCAGAATGGCAAAAAATACACTTTTTGGTGTGCCGCAGAATTTTAGTAATAGTTTATGCATGCCATGAGATTAAAAAGGTTGAAAATTGCTGGTACAGAGAACTCCCTTATGTATTCCCTAATGTTGAATAATGCTTGCTTTATTCTTTTAACGTACTACAGGATTTAATATTTTATTTAGGATTTTTACATTAGTGATTACCAGTGAGACTGAATTCATGAGTGTGTGTGTGCATGTGTGTGTTCTTTCTCAAATTTACTTTACTGTTATTATGCTGACTTCATAGAAAGAATGTAGGCTCTTTTAATTTTCTTCTCTCTTTAAAAAGCAACAGAATTATCAGTCCTTTGAAGATCTAAAGAAATTCAGCTGGCAAAACATTGCCACTTTTTGAGTGGTTAACTATTTGATAGCTTTCTAAATTTATGCTATGGTTTGTCTACCTTGCTCTGTTTTCTATAATTTTATAAATTCCATAAAATAATAAATGTAGTTATAATCATTTACATTTTCCTAGAAAGTTTTTTCATCCAGGTTTTCAAACTTATTTACTTAGATGGGTGCAAAATATTTATAAAGTAAATCTCTGCATTCTTTGTAGTTACTTCTCTATTTGCACTTTAATATTGAATATTTGTGCCACTCAGTTTTTTTCTGGGATTAAGTGTGATGGTAATGTATCTATTTCATTGATTCTTTAAAGATCTGGTTGTTGGATTGATTATTAATTATATGGTTTCTCTACTTTCTGACTCAGTTTCTGCATTTGTATTTATTTTTAATCTCATCTTCACACTTTTCTTGGGTTTTGTTATACTGCCTGTATTCCATAACTAACAAGTCATATAAATTAAAAAGCATCCTTTTTATAAATGCAGATTGTATCTATGAAGGAAATATTAGTTCTTGGTAATTTAGTGTGAATTATCTCAGCCCAGAAACTTTCCTCCCATACATAAAAGAACCACCTATTCCTAGGACTGTGTTTAGTTTAATCTGCTAAGAATTTTGCTCTTTAATTGCTTCATCTACCTCTCTGTGAGTTATACTAGCACTGGCTGAAGTTAGCTCACTGAGTGAGCTAATTACCAGGGAAAGGGGAAGGTAATTTGGGATGGCTGTTGTTGGGGGGTGTATAGATAGAGGACCTATGGAGAATGGGGAATACGCCAGAACAAGAACTGAGAGAGTCCCAAAGACAAATCCCATAAATACTTAGGAATTTTTGTGTAATGAGACGGGAGAAAATTAGAACTGTGATTCTGTGCGTGATGGCAGCCCTCTCTCCTGCCTTTGCATATCAGTTTTCATTCTTTTAATAGCTTGTATCTGAAGGCATTTAAAAAGAAACCTACCCGTTTGCTGGGGTAAATTTCAGAATCATTGACTTCATTGGAGTTATAATAAGTTAAAATTATTTTGAAAATGTAAAATGAGGCTATGGTTATTGTTCAATATAATAGGCACCCTAGATTAAGAAAGATCTTACCTAGAGGATTAAAAGAACTGCCCCCCAAAATTTGCTAAAGCATTAGTACTTATTAAAACCTAACATGTTCATAGTGCTTGGAGCACTCTAAAAATCATTATGATGCCTATTTTTAAAGGACTTAAATTAAAATTAGATAATATATACATTGAATATTATGTGCCATATTAAATATATATATTATTACATTATAACCTTTATTAGGTAGTGAAATATAGGTAGTAAGTTAATATATATAAATTAGGTCAAAAGGCAGATTAACAAATATTTACAGTAAGTATCCGAGTGTATTACTTATGGACAACATAATCTCCCCTTTCCTGGAGTAATGTTATTTGCAGAAGTTTTCTCTAACCCTATGAATTGTCGAAAGATTTCTTTCCATTTTATGTGTTAATTTACAAGTTGTCTGGTTATCATTGCAGTTTTGTCTTCATTTTTCTGAATTATCAGTAACACTTAAGTATACTGACTTATTTCTTCACTAAGAAAAAAAGAAATTTGGCCCCACATTCAGTTCAACAAATAATTCTATACCTACTGTGTGGAAGCAGTGTGCCAGGGACTCTGTTCAAGATAAGAAAAATATATTAAGTGATGTTATTTTTGTCCCAACTGATGTTAAAGAATAATGGAAATACTTTTTTTGTGTTTCCACCTTTATCTTCATATTTCAGAGCATTTGTGCCTAAGTTGTGTTGTTTTCAGCATAGTATAAACATGTGTAAAATATCTATTCCTTAATCAAACTATAATCCCATTACTCTGGAGAACGTGACTCAAAGTGTATTTGTTTTTCTAAGTGTTTCTTAAATTATGACAGTAGGTTAGTCTGGTGTATATGGAACAATTAGTTAGAAACAGTCTACTAGTTTTTAAGTATTAGTCTTATATCTTTCCCTAAAAGAGATCTTATCTTTCTTTACTGCCATGCAGATAAATGTGTGTTTGGGAATTTGGTAGGAATTAGTAGGACATAGTTAAGCATATATTAATGGCATGATGTAAGCAGAACTTCCTCTTGGAAAGAAAAGCCTTTATACACCCAAAAATTGTTGAAACATGGCCTTATCCTGCAGCTTTAATCAACACTTGCCATAGTTATCACCTGACAGGAATCAAAGGCCTGAGAGTTAAATCTGCCCCCTCTTCCCTCTCTCCCTCAGTCTTCCCTTATGCAGCTTAATTTACTATTGAGAGCTACAGTAAACAGTGTATGGTGGGGCCCCCTATTTATAAAGCATTTAGATGATCTTCCTCTTATCTTAATGACTGAAGGTTGTATTACTCCTTTTTTGAACCATACTCACCTAATTCTTTTATTATAATTGTACATTACTTAGAATCAGATGTTTACAAGTTTAATTTGTGCAGTTGATATGGTGCTCCATGCAATCAAGTGCAAAAAGAATATACTGTGTGAAAGTCTTCTAAAGGTTTATTAACTATAATGATGATGCTACCCCATGGTATACTATTTGTTGTATTATTATGAGATTCTAATGGTTAACTTTCTTTTAAACATTTTCATTTGAAAATGTTTTCAGCAGCAAATTGTTAAGTATAGAATTCTAGGGACCCAGGATAGGCTAGACACAAAAATGCAAATTTAAGAGTATTTAGCAATGATTTTCTGTCAGGGGGCTTTATACATGGTAGTTAAAGAATATGGACTATGGAATCAGGCAGACCAGGATTTGAGTTCCAGCTCTACAACTTAATAGCTGTGAAACCTCAACCAGGTTACTCAGTCTTTCTCTCTCCCTCTCTCCCTCTCTCCCACAACCCTCTCTCTCTCTCTCTCTCCCCCCTCTCCCTCCCCCTCCCCCTCCCCCCCCCACGACCCCCCCATAAAGATGCATTGAGATGATGATGATGATGATAACAAATACCTGCATAGTCTTTACTGTGTGCAAGACACTGATCTAAGCACGATACACTTTTAAATCATTAGCTCCTTACAACCACTTTATGCAGTTACGCAGTGTAGATACTGTTATATCTGGCATTAACTGTTAGCAAATAATACCAACAAGAACTACCGCCAAGATTGTCCTTAACCGCAACCTGGTGCCAATGAGACTGCATTGAAAATGTTACCATTTTCTATTGAAATTGAAATTCAAATTATGAATGGTAAATTATGCTTAAATATTTTAAAACTATTTACCTTTTCTATTTTCCTTTATCTTTACTCTTGAAATTTTATTATTTTAATTAAAACTCAGGACAGCCCCAGCTGGGTGTCTCAGTTGGTTGGAGCATCGTCCCATGCACCAAAAAGGTCGTGGGTTCGACTTCTGGTCAGGGCACATATCTAGGTTGCAGGTTCAACCCCCAGTTGGGGCGTGGGCAGGAGGCAACCAATTGATGTTTCTCTCTCACATCGATGTTTCCCTCTCTCATCGATGTTTCTCTCTCTCTGTCTCTCTCTCCCTTGCTCCCTCCCTCCCTTCCCCCCTTCCTTTCTTTCTAAAATCCGTAAATATATCCCTGGGTAAGGATTTTTTTTTAATTAAAAAAATACCCTCAGGGCCCAAAGTTGATTATCACCTGTGATTAAGAATATACTGCTCTTTAGACAAATTATATTTTGTTATATTTTTTAGCCAAAGGTTAAACAGTATAAAGGGTATTGCATTAGATGACAGGCAATGAAAGTAACTGACACTCTCATTGGCTATTAGAATTTATCAAGGTCCCTGCATTATTCTGTATATTTTTGGTTCTGGGACCCTATTTTTAAAATTAGCTTTGTAGATCCACAGAAGGATAGATTCAGAAACACTAGGAAGCTTTCCTATTACCTAACTTTTGATAATCAATATAAGTGATTTTCACTGCTTTTTCTCTCAGCTAAGTAACTGTGAAGCAAAAGACAGAAGCCTTATAAAATAATTATTGGTCTTTTTTCCATTTTAGCCCATAAAATGTGCTTTTTAAATTTTTTCAAATATTATCCTGTATACTCAGAACATGCTTTGGGAAAATTCACACAATAACTATAAAATATATACAACCTCTGTGGTTTGGGTATTTAACTTATAATCTTACATGCCACAATGGCAGCTTATACTGGGGACAGGAGGGAGTTTTGCTAGAGTTCTAGAAAGTAACAGGTATTCTCAAAGAGTACTTTGAGCTACTGCTGATTCAGGCAGAATAAAACACCTGCAGCTCAAGGTAAAAAGAACTTAGTGAAAACTATGAAGCATCCAAGTTAATATTTGAATCATAATGTATATATTCTGTCTTAAAGCCTAATTATTGGAAAATTTGAAGCCCCAAAATATTCTAAATGTACATGTGTTAAATATACAATCTAGGATAAACCAAACAACATACAACTAATAAAACTGATAATGATAAAGCTAAGTGACAGCATTTTATCATTAAATGCAATAACACCAATGTAAAACCATGGTCAACTCAAAATATTAAAGAAGCACTAAAACCTCCCTTCACAAAATAGTAGGAATTTCAACTATCCATGCATAGTGAAAGCTCTGCAGTGAGCCAATGTGGTGGCTAGATCTCATGGAATACAGAATTGATTGATCCTCAGTAAACACTAAGCATTGTTTAATGCATGTAGCATATAAATGACTACATACCATAGCATCTTTAAATGACTTTAGTAAAGCATTTAGTAGCTTACTAATAAGGAGCTTTGAAAGTAAAAATGAAATTTAATAGCATGGTGCATTATTTGCCAGTACGATTCCTAAAAAATTATATATTTATATACACATACACACACACACAAACACACACACACATACTTATATGTTTGCATCTTACTCTCAGTTAAAGGCTCATTAAGAAACCCTTGTCCCAACTGTGGGCCATCCTTTGAGAATCATTCCCTTTACCCCCCCACACACAATTTCACAATTTGCCCTGCTCATAGTGTGCCTGGAACAAGGATTCCTCATGTTTTCATATCTATCTATCTACTTAATAAGTTTTCTCTTTGACTCAGCAATTCCACCCCTACTGACAAGTGTCCTTAAGGAATGGCCAAAGATATATTTGTAAGAAAATTTATTATGACATTCTTGCTAATGCTTAAACACTGGGAAGAAACTAAATTTTATGTATAGGTGATTAGTTAAGTAATAACTGTACAATGAAATGCTGTGTAGCCATCCAAAAAAAAAAAAAAATGAGAAAGCTCCACATGTACTCACATAGAAAACTAAGTGGCAAAGCGTATAATGTGATGCCATATATGTGTATTATATATGCATTATGTATATTATTTATATTAAATATAAGATATATATATGTGTATAAGGTGAGATCTGTATTACAGTTAAACAGAATAAGATATATAAAGTGGTTAGTGTCATGCCTACTTAGTGTATAAATTAATTGATAAAATTTGCTATCATTGTTACCTTTAAAGAGAGAGTTGTAGGAAAAATTGGGGGGTGGGGCTTTTACTAATTTTACATATTATGTATTGTCTGACTTTTTCTCAGTGAACATGTATTACTTTAATAATAATATTAGAGAGAAAATGATATGCTCTTGGGAAAATATCTGGAAAATGTATATCTGAAGTATTAATGACACAAGTCTTTATATTTTTCTGATAACACAAGATTCTGAAGAATTCCTCTTATGGGCAAAAGGGTAACTCCACTAGTCTTTTGGACAGAGGGGTCTTCCCACGGTCTATAAGAGCAAGTTTGGAGATTTTTGGTTATTTTTACTCACCTTGACATATACATTCATACTTTTTATTGTATTTCTTTTTTTACATTCTTGGGTGTGTGTGCGTATGTGTGCATGTGTTTATATGGGAAGGGGGATATATACGCATACCACTTAAGCATTTAGGTGATTATCTTCTATCAAGAATGGTTAGAAAATTGAAGGGAGAAATGGAAAGAACTAGAAGTAATCATTACTTAGTTATCTAAACAAAGGAAAGCTTCCTTTTTTCTCCCTTCCTCTCAGTCTATCTTAGCGAGTAAGAATCTCCCTGCAAATAGTAGAAAAGAGTTATTCCAGTGACCATGCCCAATGAGGTACTGAATAATTTATCCCATTACAGTGATCATTACAAATAGTCTGAAGAAAAAATACTGACTATACTACATTATTTGTTTTATTTTATTCTCAACTATTACTCATGATTCTGAATGAGCTAGTAGTCATTCAGAATAATTATACATCCTTATAACACTGACATTAAATTTTATTGAAATTCATTAAAAATATGGGAAGGGTACCCATTTGAAAACCTCTGAATGTCAATTATTTTTTAGAACGACAGACTCACATATAAATGTTACTTAAATAATGCCTTCATTATGTAGAAATTTTGCTAAATTTGTTGATTCTTTCTAAAGCCAATGATGATGATTAATATGGAATGCATGGGCTTAATCGATAACTTGAAAATATTTTCTCTTATGGTAAATTTGATGACATATTGCTATTCATTAGAGGAGGTGAACTCTTTTCTTAAATTGTAATGCTTTAAAGATTTGAAGTCCTAATTTTACACAAGCAGTATCATATAGAATGAGTTCATATGATTGAAGAGGATGGGATGTTTAATGTAATGTTTAAGAGCACAAATTATGAAACCAGATGCTAGGGTTCAAATCCTGGTCTCACCACTTTCTAGTTGGATAATCTTGAATAAGTTACTTACCTTCCCTCTGTCTTGGTTTCCACTTCTGTAAAACACAGATATAAGTAGCAGATGGTAGATAGTTACTCTATTTCATAGGATTGCTGTAAGGTTGTTTTAAGAATTAAATAAGTTACTATTTATAAATCACTTGTACATCCAGTAAGCATTCAGTAAGTGTAGCTACTAAAAGATATATTATTGAATCACAATCTGTTGTAAATACTTTTAAAAATTTATTTTTACTGGTGTAAAAACTGATTTTTACACTAGTTGGTTTTGATTATTTGTTTCTTATTTGTATTACAGTTACAAATTATAATACTGTGGTAGAAACAAATTCAGATTCAGATGATGAAGACAAACTCCATATTGTGGAAGAAGAAAGTATTACAGATGCAGCAGATTGTGAAGGTGGTATGCCCGAAGATGACCTGCCAACAGACCAGACAGTATTACCAGGGAGCAGCGAAAGGGAAGGGAATGCGAAGAGCTGCTGGGAGGATGATGGCAAGTTTAATTTTGTTTTGTAATATTCTATTCTCTTGATTCTTTTAAAAAATATGTTAACTGAAAAGGTAAATTGGATGAAAATTTTGAAATGAACAGTAAGTTTATTTGTCTGTTAATCAATAGAAAGTACCCTTCTATTTACCAAAAAATAGATTATGAAGCAGAATAATAAAGTTATTATGACCAAATATACAATGCATATAATACTGACTGAATTCTAGTAGGCTTTTAAAAAGAATCATGCTTTCCATACACTGTTGATATAATCAGACCTATATTTAATTTCATATTGTGACCTCAAATGAAGAATCTACTTAGAAAGCAACAAATTATATTTTGGTGCAATAAAATTATAACAATTTAATGTGCAAAAATCCCAAACACAAATAAATCCCTGGAATATTTTTAGTATTTGTAAGCCAGCCTGTCTCCCTCCTTACCTCCCTCCCTCTCTCTCCTCCCTTCTCTCCCTCTCCGTATGTGTGTGTGTGTGTGTGTGTGTGTGTATAAAACATCCAAATTTGGGAGAGGAAAAGAAGTCCTAGAAGAGTTTCTGACTGAAACAGTGGTCTTGAGTTACAAAACATCAATAGAGATTAATCAGGTAAAGACAAAGAATAGAGGTGCTTCAAGCAGAAGATACAATATATGTGAAACCATAGAGGTTTGAACAAATGGTGTTTGCAGAAAATGAGATCAAGGAAGTAAATAAGGAAAAGAAGGAAAGAATAGGAAGGGCACTGTGTTCTACATCAAGGAATTTGAACTTAATCCTGGAAGCTTTGGAAATAACATCATTGATATGTACTTTAGAAATAAGTCTAGTAGCAACATGGAAAAGAATTTTAGAGGGAGGGAGTCTAGAGGCAGGAGGTAGTATCTTCAGTAAGGGAGCTATAATGAGCCAGGAATGATAAGGGTTTTTTAACTAAAAAAGTAGTAGCCCTTGGGATTGGAATAAAGGGGAGAGATTTGACAGAAATGTAGGAGATAGAGCATATAAGATTTGGTTAATTTTATGTGGAACGTAACTAAGAGGGAAGGACTGACATAACTCGCAGGTTTCTGGAAAATGAAACCCAGAGAAGTTAACTTGTTTATTTATTATCACAACTGATTAATGGCAGGGATATTAACCTGTTAAACTTTAATATTGAGCTCAAAACTTTTGGGAGCAAGAGTTTCTTATGTATTTCTTGTCTGTGGCCAGAATGATCCATCAGTGTAGTTGATCCAAAGTCTTAATATGGAAGTAATAAGGTTATGATTTCTCTGAAAAGGGGTGAGATAAGGAGAATGCGATAGATGGAGATAAAAAGATGAAAAATCATTGAAGGAGTTCTTTTTCTGAAAATATATTAGGATAGATTATTTGGACTGTCTCGCTGAAAATAATATCAGTCTAATTGCCTGATGTTATATTTAAAAATAAATAAATCTTCTTGAAAGCTTTAAAGAGCTAAATAGACAGTAAAACAACAGATCAAAATCTAAGTGAAGTCAAGAACCCATAGAGGTAAGCAAAGCACAGCATAGGCGGCTATTTGGTCTTAAGGACATTTGCCTAACCAGGCCTCTGAGAAGAAACAAAGCCTTGGACCACCAAAATGTTTAATTACAGATTCTCCCCTGGTATGGATTACAGTTTGACCATATAATGAACTAAAAGAAAACCGTCTGTCATCCCTACCATTCTCAGGAGTTAGCAGACAAAATTGCCTTAGTTAGGGATTGGGGGAGTGGAGGATTGTCTCTGAGAAGTGGTAACCATGAGGTGTCTTCCATTGATTTACACCTCAAATTCACATTACTGGATAGCCTGATAAATCTCAAGCCATGATTGAGTTTAAATTGAAACTGAAATTAATACTCAAGGGCATGAAGAAGAAGTAAATACAAATCTTTTTGGAGGATGCTTTCATCCTAACACTATAAGAAGTCTCCCAAATAACTCAGCAAGAAGGCACCAACATGGAAGAGAATTATCAGAAACAAGAGGGAGCAGAAACTGACCCATAAAGAGGTTAATTACTAGAATTATCTGAGACAGATTACAAAATGACTTCATGTTTAAAGAAAAAATAGACAAATTTGAAATTATCTGCTCTGATAGAATAAAATATAACCAACAGATTTTAAAAGAATCAAATGAAACTTCTAAAAATAAAATAATAGAAATTCAAGTTCAAGGGATGGATTTAACAGCAAGTAAACAGAGTTGAAGAAAGAATTAATGAATTGGAATGTGGGGGAAATTATATTAAAAGCAACTCAGAGAGGCAGAAATATAAAAATAAGACAAACAGAATAGGAGACATGAAGGATAGAGTAAAAAGGTCCAATATATGTCTTAATTCTAGGAAAAGAGAAAATAGGGATGCAGCAATATTTGAAGAGATAATGGCTGAGATTTTTTCAGAATCAGTGAAGGACACCAGACCACAAATTGAGAAGCCCAGCAAATCTCAAGAAGAATAAATAAATCCACCCCCAGTCACGTTATAGTAAAATAGCAGAACATTCAAGACAAAAAGAAAAACTTAAAAGTAAACCCAAAAAGTCAGATTGTGAATGGCAATTAGACTGACAGCCAAATTCTCAATAACAACAATGGAAACCAGACATAGTAAAATGATGTCTGTCAATACAGATTTTTATATTTAGCAAAAATATTTTTTAAGAAAGGAGGTGAAATAAGGTAATTATTTCAGACAAGTTTCAGGCAATGAAAAGAGAAAATTTGTTATCAATAGACCTTTACTAAAGCAAATTCTAAAGGATATATTTTAGGCATGAGGAAAGAAATCTTTGATAGAAGGTCTGAGCTGTAAGAAGAGCAGAGAAAGTGACAAATATATAGTAAAGATAAATAGTCACATGGTATTTCTCATGAAAATACTAACCAAAAAGCATGTGTAGCTAAAATTAATTTCAGATGATGTCAACTTTAAGGGAATAAGCATTATTATACATAATAGGATCACTTTATAATGATGAAAGATTAAATTCACTAATAAGATATTATTTTAAATATTTTTGTATTTAATAAAAAGGCCTAAAAATATACAAAGAGAAAAAGACAGATCTATACTGTGGAAGATTTAACATACCATGGTTAGACATTGATAGACAAACCCAATGAGGATATAGAAGATTTGAAAATATCAGTAACATATATAGACATTGTACTTAGAATTGCAAAGAAAATATTTTTTTTCAACTGTGGAGCATTTATAAAAATTGAGCATATACAGGGTAATAAAGCAGATCTCAACAAGTATTTTTCTTTTTTTAATGTTCAAAATATTATTACAGATGTCCCCTTTTTTCCCCATTGACCCCTTCCACCTAGTACCCACACGCCACCCCAGGCCTCCACCACACTATTGCCTGTGTCCCTGGGTTATGCATATGTGCATATAAATTCTTTGGTTAATCTCTCCCCACCCACCCACCCACCCCCACCTTTCCTCTGAGATTTGTCAGTTTGTTCCATGCTTCTATGTCACTGAATCTATTTTGTTCATTAGTTTATTATGTTCTTTAGATTCCACATATAAGTGAGATCATATAATATTTGTCTTTCTCTGCCTGGCTTATTTCACATAGCACAGAGCATGTTCCTTGAGCACAATACAGTTAAGCTAGAAAATAATAAAATAGAAAATTAAGTTTGGAAATTTTAAGAAACACTTCTGAATTTATGTTCATGGGTGAGTGCAGAAATGAAAATGAAGAAATATTTTGTGCTGAATGATAAAAATATTGCATTTCAAAATTTGTATGATATGGTTGAAGCAGTTTTATGGGTTTATTTAAATTTATGGGGGTGATATTGGTTAATAAGATTATATAGGTTTCAAGTGTACATTTCTATGATACATGATCTGTGTGTTGCATTGTGTGCCTACTACTCAAAGTTAAATCATCTTCCATCACCATATATTTCACCCCCTTTACCACTCCCCACCTTCCTTCTCTCCGGTAACCAAGATACTGTTGTCTGTGTCTATGATTTTTTTCAGTTTTATATCCCACATATGAGTGAAATTATATGGTTCTTAGCTTTTTCTGATGGACTTATTTCACTTAGCATAATTTTTTCAAGGTTCATCCATATTGTTGTAAATGGCAGTATTTCATCTTTTCTTATGGCTGAGTAATATTCCATTGAACATATGTACCACATCTTCTTTATCCAGTCCTCTGTCAAAGGACACTTCAGTTATTTGTGTCTTGGCCACTGTGAATAATGCTGCAATGAACATAGGGTACATATATCTGTAAAAAGCAGTTTTTAGAGGAAATTTAAGTACACATTTTAGAAAAGGTTCTGGCTAAAAGTTAATGAGCTAAGCACCTGTCTCAAGAATTTAGAAAATGAACAGAAAACTGAGCTGTTTGTAAGTAAAAAATTTAAGTAATATAAAATTGAAAATAAACCTACAATACAAAAGATCAACATTGGTAAAACTTTATTATTTTAAAGTTTAACAAGAACAGCCCTCACCAGGTAGCTCAGTTGGTTAGAGCATCATCCTGACAAGCCAAGGGTGTGGGTTCAGTCCCTGGTCAAGGCACATACAAGAATCAACCAATGAATGCATGAGTGGAACAACAGATCATGTTTCGCTCTCTCTCTCTAATCAATCAATAAATAAAAACTTAGCCTCACACAGAAAATTGTACACCTATGTTTAAAGACCTGTTCATAGTTGCCCCAAACTGGAAACAACCTTTTGCCCTTCAGGTGAAAGGAAAAGGAAAACATAGTACATTCATGCAGTGGAATACTACTCATCAATAAAAAGGAACAAAAGCAGCAACGTGGATGAATCTCAAAGGCATTATGCTGAGTGATAGAAGCCAGTCTTAAAAGGTTATATACTGTATGATTACATGTATATGATATTATAAAAAGACAAACTATGCGCTAGATAACAAATAGTTGTTGCCAGGGTCTTAGAGTGGGAGAGTGTGACTATAAAGGGATAAACTGGGGAGTTTGGGGGGATGACGTAACTGTTCTGAGTCCTGATTTTGGTAGTGGTTACATGAATCTATAATTGTATTAAAATTTATAGAATGTACACCAAAAGAAAAACACAGTAACACTTTCTGTGTGAAAACTTATATATGTATCTATGTGTGTATATATGTATTTTTTCTCTCCTACAAAGAAAACTCTAGCCCAGATGACACCACTGCTAAGTTCTACACATTCAAGAAGCTAATAATTCCAACTTTACACAGCTCTTCCAAAGATAAATATAAGAGGGAATATTCCTCAACTTTTTAAATGAGGCTGCCGTAATCTTAATACCAAACCAGATAAACATAAGAAAGGAAAATTACAGACTCGTTCAGAACACAAACACAAAAATCCCAAACAAGATATTAGCTATACATTATACAGAGGTGGGCAAAAGTAACTTTACAATTATAATACAAACAATATATTAATAAATAATAATACAAAAGTAAACTGTTTCATGTACTCTCCGCTGTAAACCTACTTTTGCCCACCCCATATATATATATATATATATATATGTATATGTGTGGAATGCAAGATCAGGATAACATTTAAAAAATTTTTAAATACACTTTAACAAACTTAAGGAAAACAATCAAATATTCATCTCAGCAGACAGAAAAAACTTTTAGTAAAATTTAATACCTAGGAATGGATAATATAAAAGCTAGCAATTAGAAACAGAAGGTACTTCCTTGATCTAATGAAGTGTGTCTATGTAAAATCTATCACAGACATCATACTTAATGATAAAAATGCTGAAAACTTTTTTTGTGTGATCAGGAACAAAGTATTTGTAAAGAAAAGGAAATGATAAAAGAAGGAATCTTGGAACATCAGGAAAGAAGAAAAGAACTCTCCATTTAAAGATACATTTCTTTCATAAATAAACTACATTTCTAAAGCTATATAAAAGACTAATTTTAGACTTTCCCTCACCTACTTTAAAAATAAAATTAAAGGTTCATATGTGTCACATCATGTTCAAAACAATCTTGCCTGACCAAGTAGAACAAACCAATAAACACAAAACTCTTTGATAAACAGTTTTGACCCAAGTAAAAACTCAGTCTCAGCCACTGAAAACCACAAATCAAGATAATTCTGGCATTCCACTAGGTAAAAATTATCCTTTTTCATTGCTGGAGTTTAAAATATCTTTGTGAAAGTGTGCACAGAAGTTCAGCACCATTGCCCAGTAACGCAAGGCAATCAAGTAGAATATTGGACTAGAGTCCTCAGTAAATTAATTTAAATTTATAAATATCAAGGTTAGTAATTCTTTTATTTACTGATTGATTTTTAGAGAGAGAGAGAGAGAGAGAAAGAAGACATCGATTTGTTGTTCCACTTATTTATACACTCATTGGTTGATTCTTGTGTGTGCCCTGACTAGGGATCAAATCTGCAACCTTAGTGTGTCAGGACAACACTCTAACCAGCTGAGCTACCCAACCAGGGCTAAAATTAGTAATTCTTAATAGTTCATTTAGTTGGTTACCATTAAGTGGTCCATAGTTATGCATTTAAATGAAAGTTGATGGCTTCAGATCCCAACAGAGAACTTCTGTGCTTTATGGCTCCTCAAGGTGATCCTTGTGGCTGAATTTGAAAAATTATCTGTGAAATCAGACATGATTGACCAAACCAAGCTGATTCTGAAGCAGAAGCAGAAAACTTGAATTACCACAAGAGGTGCTTTCTCTAAGGAGCAGTCAACCTACTGGGTAGAGCTTCACTCTGTTCACAGTTACTTTCAAGTTCTGTTCTTGCATGAGAATTATCTCCACTGCTGTTCTTGTGTTCTTTGCTTTTTTGCGTGTCCTATTAAACTACTACCCAATGTAAAAAAAAAAAAAAAAAAAAGGAAAAAAACCCTGTAGAGTATCTTGATCATGTCACTATTATAACTGATAACTACAAGAAGATATAAATATGTAAAATTCCCTGCTATTGAATACAAGAGATTAGCAATGTTTGGTTAGAAAGTAGAGTAGCTGCAGCTTAGTTTTTCAGAAGGAAGTTTAGATGGCCAGTTGTTCAATAAAGAGTTTCTTGTTACTTGAGGATGAGCAGGGAGTAGTGAAGCAAAGACCATTTACCATTGCTGAGCTAAAGGAAGTAACACTATCTTTGACAATTATTTTATTTTAAAGACTTTTAAGGGCAAACAATAAAGATGGAAGGGGTCAGTGGCATTTAGCTGTGCTAGAGACCAGCACATGAAACTGACATTTATATATCTGTAGCATAGTGTGAATCAAGAGTCTAAAGTATATTGAAAAATGTAATATGCCATTGGAATGTTATGCTTTAAAAAGTTAGAATGTGTAAATGACATCTCAAGTTAGAATGAAGTTCTTAGAAAAAGGATTATATAGAACAATATTTTTATTGTAGATATTAAATAAACTAGGACATGTTCACATCCAAAAATAAACAAAATTTTTAGGTAAATTCAGTTCTATTGTCTTAAAATACTTTCAACTTTAAATTTTCTTTGTAGGGAAGATAGTATAAATTGGCAGGGTTCAACCAAAAAACTCTCATGCCTGTTCAGTTAAACATTTTTATTTATATGCACCCTTGCTTTTGGGAAAACTTGTTTTATAGGCCCCTCATATTTTAGTTTTTAAAAATAGAACTAGTCCAATAAGATAAATATTGTTTTAACATGTTAGGTATTTCTTAATGTTTTTAAGTTGATGAATTTAAGAAATGATCCCAAGTGATAGTGACTTAAATATTTTTTTGACTTCAAGTTTAAGTCTATAGAAATTTACATGTTTACAAAAATGCAATGAAAATGTCTTTATGATAAAAATATTTAAAATTTGAATTTTTAAAAATTTACCAAACATGTTATTCTTACTCAAAAATATACAACTTTTTAATTGAAATATTTTCTTAGAAATACAATGAATTTCTCCATTCTGATAAAATGTATCTACACTGCAATTTCCAGCTGTGACCTTAATTTAACACTAGTGGGATTTGCCAGTTATGCAGCACTAACAAGTTCTTATCTTGTAGTTTATGGAAATAAGGCTTTTGGGGGCACAAGTTATAATAAAACACTAAATAACCTATTCAAAAAATACATCATTTACTGTATAATTCAGCAATGAGCCAAATTATAACATCTCTCAAGATTCAGTTTAACATATTCTTTGGAACCTTTTCAACCAAAGGTGTTGTGTAATGTAGAAAAAGCTCAGGATAGGTTTCTAGTCTTCCCTATACCACTATGTCTCGTTTTTTTAATTTTTCAATTACAGGTTGCATTCACTATTATTTTGTAATAGTTTTAGGTGTATAGCATAGTGGTTAGAAATCAGGTACTTTACAAAGCATTTCCCCCAATATTTCCAGTACCCACCTGACACCATACATAGTTATTACATTGTTATTGACTATATTCCCTATGCTGTATTTTACATCCTCGTGACTGTTTTTTGGAACTACCAATCTGTACTTCTTAATTCCTTCACCTTTGAGTTCCACTTTTGCCTTTATGAAGTGAAAAGACTAGGCCAGATGACTGCAGAGCTATTTTTTAGCTCTACTTATAAGGGGGCCCAATTCCATCCGTACTAAATATACAACACTAATATTTAAGTACCTCTCAATATCTCAGTATTAAGAGGTAGCACTAATGAAGGAGTTTGGGCTTTCTCCACACATCTGAACCTCAGTTGTATACTCTTCCCTTTTTAAAATCTTAATAAAATCTGCTACTTAGAGTACAGTGTATACAGTTCTTTTTGTCATTATCCTTACAGTACATATTCAAAATACTGTTTTCAAAGTTACTTAGTTTATTTTTTGTCTTCCCCACTTCTTCAATATGTTATATAATTCATTTATAATGCAGTTACATGTATTTGTTATAGTTTTTATTTCATTTTTCATTCTCCCTGTCTGCTGAGTGATTTAAATTACTTGTGTGTGTATATGGAAAATATTGCATAGGTAAGCTATACAAAAAAGGTCTGGTCAGGGAAGTATCACATACCCCCATGATTACTACCCTATCCCATTTTATCTCTAATTAATACATTTTTCTCACAGAGATATGGGTTATTTTGAAACTACTTTATGTACATACAGGAATTGAACAAATGAGTAAATATTTTGAGGATAATGAGACCCAGATTTATCATTAACAGAGAAAGAAGAAACAAATAAAAGAAAGGGAGAAGGCTGGAATAAACTTTGGTGTTCAGATGGATTCAGAGGTATCAATATGAACTCATGGTTCTTAGTCTATACATAGGCACATAGATAACAAAAAATATAGATGGGATATATATAGTGTAAATACATATATTTCCTAGCTCTGCCAGCTGACAAGGCATGGAAGCAGTGACACCCAGTAGGAATAAGCATACCGAGTGCCCAGATCTGGGATTCAAATACGATTTTCCAAAAGAATACCAAAGTTTCTTGCATAAATAGCAGATTCTAGAACAGAGGTAGGGAAAATATTAGCTAAGGCTGGAACACAGGAAGCACAGAGTCCCAAATAAGATGAACCCAAAAAGGCCGACACCATATAATTAAAATGCCAGAAGTAAAAACAGAGAATCTTAAAAGCAAGAGAAAAGCAGCTAGTTACCTACGAGAGAGCTCCCATAGATCTGTCAGATGATTTCTCAACAGAAACTTTGCAGGCCAGAAGGGATTGGCAAGAAATATTCAAAGTGATGAAAAGCAAGGACCTATAATCAAGATTATTCTACCCAGCAAAGTTGTCATTTAGAATTGAAAGACACATGAAGAGCTTCCCAGACAAGAAAAAGCTAAAGGAGTTCATTGCCTTCAAGCCAGTATTACAAGATATGTTAAAGGGATTTCTTGAAGAAGGAAAGAAAGATCAAAAATATGAACAATAAAATGGCAATAATTTACATACTTATCAATAATTACTTTAAATGTAAATAGATTAAATATTCCAATCAAAATACATAGGGTGACCAAGTGGTTAAGAAAATAAGACCCATATATATGCTGCCTACAAGAGGTCCACTTCAAATTGAAAGACAAAATAAAAGGATGAAAAAAATATTTCATGCAGATGGAAATAAAAAAGTAAAGTTGGGGTAACAATACTTACATTAGACAAAATAGAAGTTAAAACAAAGGCTAAAATAAGAAACAGAGAAAGACCCAGCAACACCACTTCTGGGTATTTATCCAAAGAAACCCAAAACACTAATTTGAAAAGGCATACACATTCCTATGTTCATTGCAACATTATTTACAGTAGTCAAGATATTGAAGCAACCTAAGTGTACATTGATACATGAATTGAAGAAGTGACATATATATACTATGGAGTATGACTCAGCCATAAAAAAGAAAGAAATTTTGCCATCTGCAACATATGGATGGACGTAGAGGGTATTATGCTAAGGGAAGTTAAGTCAGACAAAGACAAATACCATGATTTCACAGATGACGACTTTGGGTCATGGGCACACAATGCAATATACAGATCATGTATCATAGAAATGTACACTTAAAACCTATAGGGTCCCATTAGCCAATGTCACCCCAATAAATTTAATAAATGAAAATTAAAGTTTATTGAAAAAATAAAAGACAAAATAAATGAACAAATAAACTCATAGATAAAAACATTTTGATGATTGCCAGATGCAAAGGGAGTTTGAATGATGGGCGTAAGAGGGGAAGGGATTAATATGTACAAATAGCCTGGCTGGCATGGCTCAGTGGTTGAGCATCAACCTATGATCCAGGAGATCGTGGTTTGATTTCTGGTCAAGGCACATGCCCAGGCTGTGGGCTCAATCTCCAGTGGGGGGTGTGCAGGAGGCAGCCAGACAATGACTCTCTCATCATTGATGTTTCTATCTCTCTCTCTCCCTCTCCCTTCCTCTCTCTCAAATCAATAAAGACATGTTTAAATAGAAAAAAAAAAGATGTACAAATAGCCAGTTACAAAAACAGTCACAGGAATGTGAAGTACTGCATAGGAAATATAGTCAATAGTATTATAATAACTATGTATGGTGTCAGATGGGTACTAAATTCATCAGGATGATCACGTTGTAAGTTATATGTCTTAATCACTATGTTGTACACCTGAAACTAATGTAATATTGTATGTCAAATATAACCGAAAAATAATATTTAAAAAAAATAAGAAAAGCCTAGAACAATAAGTAAGAAAGTGCTAAAAAAAATTATAATAGCATATCAAAAGAGGCAACTTGAAGGAGCTCCCAATGGCTAACGCTGGAGCAAGTTTAGCAGCAAAATAATAATAGTATTGGAGTATAATCTATGGAATAAAATAAATCTCTATACATTCATATTAATATAAACAAATAAATATAAGGGGAGACAGGATAGTTCTTATAGTAAAATTCCAATTATAACTTAAGAAGTAATAGGGATATGGAAAATCACCACTCAGCAAACACCATAGTAATAATTGTAGGCAAGAACCATCAATGGGTGCTAAAATTAGTAGGTGAAAGTATAATGAGAAAAAAGGATATTTACATAATCTCAAAGTATTTCCCCACCAGATAATTATTAATTATAAAGACATAATTAGTATAATGAAACTTGACAGACACTACTTTACCAGGTGATCAAGGTTAAATGTCATCAGTAGTAAGACAGTAACATCATATATCACTGGTGCGATGATTTTTTTTGTTGTTGAATTTACTGGAATGACATTGGTTAATAAAATTATATAGGTCTCAGATATACAGTTCTACAATACATCATCTGTATATTGCATTGTGTGTTTATCACCCCAAATCAAGTCTCCGTCTATCACCATTTATCCCCTTACCTGGCCTCTTCAACATCCCCCAACCCCCTTTCCTCTGTCAATCAACATTGTTGTCTGTGTCCATGAGTCTTTCTTTTCTTTGTTTGCATAATTCCTACACCCTTATCACCCAATGCCCAACCCCATCTTTTCTGACAGATCTCAGTCTGTTGTATGTATCTGTGTGTCTCCACTTTGTTAATTTTATTCACTGGATTCCACATATAAGTGAAATTATATGGTACTTGTGTTTCTCTCACTGGCTTATTTCACTTAGCATAATACTCTTCAAGTCCACCCATGCTGTTGCAAAAGGCAAGATTTTATTTTATTTTATGGCTGAGTAGTGTACCATTGTGTAAATATACCATAGCTTTTTTATCCACTCATCTACTGATGGGCACTTGGGCTGCTTCCAAATCATGGCTATTGTAAATAATGCCGCAATTAATGTAGGGGTGCATATATTCTTTCAAATTAATGTTTCAGGTTTCTTTGGATATATTCCAAGAAGTAGAATTACTGGGTCATAAGGCAGTTCCATTTATAATAGTTTGAAATTCCATACTGCTTTCCACATTGGCTGCACCAGTCTGCATTCCCACCAATAGTGCACAAGGGTTCTCTTTTCTCTAAATCCTAGTCAACACTTGTTTGCTGATTTATTCATGGTAGCTATTCTGACAGGTGCAAGATGATATCTCATTGTGGTTTTAATTTTCATTTCTCTAATTATTACCTTTCATATATCTATTGGCCATCTGTATGTACTCTTTGGAGAAGTGTCTATATAGGTCCTTTACCCATTTTTTAATTAGATTGTTTGTTTTTTTGCTGTTGTTTTATAAGTTCCTTATAAGTTTTGGATACTAAGCCCTTATCAAATGAAGGGGAAACCTGTAATACTTTCAATAGTAAAGATAATTTAAAAAAAAAAAAGGGAAAAAAGACAAATACAACAACCCTGAAACAAAACAAAACAAAAAATGTATTGGGGAATATGTTCCCCCATTCAGTGGGTTGTCTTTTCATTTTATTGATGGTTTCCTTTGCTATGCAAAAACTTTTTAGTTTGATGTAGTTCTATTTGTTTGTTTTTTTGTTTGTTTCTTTTGCCAAAGGTGATATATCAGAAAAAAACATTGCTTCAATTAGAAAAAAAATATGACTACAAGAAATGTCCAAAATTTTACTGCCTGTATTTTATTCCAGGGTTTTTATGGTTTCAAGTCTAACATTGAAGTTTTTAATCCATTTTGAGTTTATTCTTGTGTATGGTATAAGAAGGTGGTCTACTTTCAATTTTTTGCATGTATCTGTTCAATTTTCCCAACACCATTTATTGAATAGACTTATCTTTACACCATTATATGTTTTTGCCTCCTTTGTCAAATATTAATTGACTATAAATGTGTGAGTTTATTTCTGGGTTCTCTATTCTGTTCCATTGATGTCTATGTCTGTTTTTATGCCAGTACCAGCTGTTTGGATTACTATGGCATAGTAGTATAGTTTGATATCAGGTAGTGTGATTTTCCAACTTTGTTCTTTCTCAAGATTGCTGTGGCTAGTCAGGGTCTTTTCTGGTTCCAGATAAATTTCTGAAATATTTGTTTTGGTTCTGTGAGACACCCCATTGGTATCTTAATAAGAATTGTGTTGAACCTATAGATTGCTTTGGGCAGTATGGACACTTTAATGATGTTAATTCTTCCAATCCATGAACATGGTATATGCTTCCACTTATTTGTATCTTCAGTTTTTTTCTTCATTGTCATAATTTTCAAGGACAGATCTTTTATATCCTTGGTTAAATTTATATCTACATATTTCATCTTTTTGAAGCAACTGTAAATGGGATTGTTTTCTCAGTTTTCTTTTTTCATAGTTCATTATTGGCGTATAAAAATGCAACTAATTTCTGGATATTTAATTTGCGTCTTGCTACTCTACCGACTTCATTTATCAGTTCTAGTAGTTTTTTGATGGAATCTTTAAGGTTCTCTATATACTGTATCATGTCATATGCATATAATGACAGTTTAACTTCTTTCTTACCAATTTGAATGCATTTCATATCTTCCGATCTGATTGCTGTTGCTATGGCTTCCAGTACTATGTTGAACAAAAGTGGTGAAAGTGGCCATCCCTTTCTTGTTCCTGATCTTAGGGGAAATGCTTTCAGTTTTTGCCCATTAAGTATGATGTGGCCTGTGGGTATGTCACACATGGATGGCCTTTATTACATTGAGGTATGTTCCCTCTCTTCCTGCTTTGCTGAGAGTTTTTATCATAAATGGGTGCTGTATTTTATCAAATACCTTTTCTGCATCTATTGATACGCTCATGTGGTTTATATCCTTCATTTTATTTATGTGTTTTTATCATGTTTATTGATTTACAGACATTGTACCAACCTTGCTTCCCCAGAAAAAATCCCATTTGATGAGGGTGTATGACCTTTTTAATGTATTGTTGAATCCAGTTTGCTAAGACTTTGTTGAGGATTTTAATGTCTATGCTTCATCATAGATATTGGCCTAAAACTTACTTTGTTTTCATGCCTTTCTCTGGTTTTAGAATAGGATAATGCTGGCCTCATAAAATGAGCTAGGGAGTCTTCCCTCCTCTTGAATTTTTTAGAATAGTTTGAGAAGGATAGGTGTTAGTTCTTCTGTGAATGTTTGGTAAAATTCACCTCTGAAGCCCCTGGTTCAAGACTTTTGTTTGTTGGGAGTTTTTTGGGGTTTTTTTGGTTTTTTATTACTGCTTCAGTTTCACTAGTTGTACTCTGTCTATTCTGATTCTGATTCTTCCTGATTCAGTTTTGTGAGATTGTATGTTTCTAGGAATTTATCTGTTTTGTTTTGATTGTACAATTGCTGGCATGTAGTTGTTCATAATATTTTCTTATAATCCTTTGTATTTTTTTGGTGTCAGTTGTTACTTCTCCTCTTTTATTTCTGATTTTATTTATTTGGGTCCTCTCTCTATTTTCTTGATGAGTCTGATTGAAGTTTTGTCTATCTTATCTCTTCAGAGAACTAGCTGTTGGTTTAATTGATCTTTTGTTTTATTTTTTAGATTTTATTTCATTTATTTCTGCCCTGATCTTCAGTATTTCCTTCCCTCTACCCACTTTGGGCTTTGTTTGTTATTTTTTGTCCAGTACCTTTAAGTGTAGTGTTAGATTGTTTATTTGAAACTGTTCTTGTTTCTTGAGGTAGGCATGTAATGCTATGAATTTCCCTCATCAGACTGCTTTCACTGTGTACCATAGATTCTGGGTTGTTGTGTTCTCATTTTCATTTATGCAAGGTATCTTTTGATTTCTTCCTTGATCTCATTGTTAACCCACTCATTATCTAGTAATATGTTACTTAGCCTCCATGTCTTTGTGTGTTTGTCAGTTTTCTTCTTGTGATTGCATTATGGTCAGAAAAGATGCTTGATATTATTTCTCTTAAATTTATTGAGACTTGTTTTGTGTTCTAACATGTGGTCTGTCCTAGAAAATGTGCTATGTGCACTTGAAAAGAATGTGTATTCTGCTGCTTTTGGGTGAAATATTCTGAATATGTCAATTAAATTCATCTGATCTAATGCGTCATTTAAGACCACCATTTCCTAATTGATTTTCTGTCTGGAAGATCTATGCATTGATGTCAATGAGATTTAAAGTCCCCTACTATGCCTGTATTACTGTCAGTCTCTCACTTTATGTCCATAAATATTTGCTTTACATGTTTCGGTTCTCCTATGTTGGGTCCATAAATGTTTACAAGGGTTATAGTCTCTTGTTGGATTGCTCCCTTTGTCATTATGTAGTGTCCATTTTTTGTCTCTTACTATAACGTTTGTTTTAAAGTCTATTTTTTCTACCCCAGCTTTTTTTCCCTTTCTATTTGTATGAAATATCTTTTTCTTTCCTTTTATTTTTAGTATGTGTGTATCCTTCATTCTGAATTGGGTCTTTTGTAGACAGCATATATATGGATCTTGTTTTCTTATACATTCACCTTTCCTATGTCTTTTGATTGGAGTATTTAAGCCTGTTACATTTAAAGTGATTATTGAGAGGTACAAACTTATTGCCATTCTATTTTTTAAAAATATATCTTTATTTCAGAGAGAGGAAGGAAGAGGGAGAGAAAGAGAAACATCAATGATGAGAAAGTCCTCATTGATCGGCTGCCTCCTGCATGCCCCCAACTGGAGATCAAGCCCACATCCTGGGCATGTGCCCTGACTGGGAATCGAACCACTATCTCCTGGATCCTAGGTCAATGCTCAAACCCTGAGCCTACCCAGCCAGGCGCCAGTCTATTTTTTAACTATGTTGCTGCTGCTGCTGTTCTTCTTCTTCTTTTCTTCTTCTTCTTCCTCTTCCTCTTCTTTTTTCCTTCTTCCTCTTCCTCCTCCTCCTTCTTTTCTTGTCCTCCTCCTCCTTCTCCTCTTCTCCTCCTCCTTCCCCTCCTCCTCCCACTCTTCCTCCCCCTCTTCCTTCTCCTCCTCCTCCTCCTCCTCCCTTTAACATTTCTTATAGTACTGGTTTGGTGATAACAAATCCCTTTAGCTTTTTCTGTCTGGGAAGATCTTTATTTCTTCTTCAATTTTAAATGATAGTCTTTCTGTTAAAGGAGTCTTGGTTGTAGGTCCGTGCTTTTCATCACTTTGAATATTTCATGCCAGTCCCTTCCAGCCTGAAATGGTTCTGTTGAGAAATCACCTGACAGACTTATGGGAGCTCCCTTGTAGGTAACTAACTGTGTTCCTTTGTGGCTTTTAAGAGTCTCTCTTTGTCTTTAACCTTTCCCATTTTAATTATGTGTCTTGGTGTGGGCCTCTTTGAGTTCATCTTCTTTGGGGCTCTCTGTGCTTCCTATACTTGTTTGTGTCTTTTCCTTCACCAGGTTAGGGAACTTTTGGTCATTATTTTTTCAAAAAGGTTCTTGATCCCCCCTGCTCTCCCTCTTCTCCTTCTGGTGCTCCTATGGTGTGCATGTTGTTATGTTTCATGTTGTCCCAAAGGTCCCTTAAACTATCCTCAATTTTAAAAATTCTTTTCTCTTTTTGGGCTCTGACTGGGTATGTTTTTTTAACCTTGTCTTCCAAATTGCTGTTTTTATCCTCTGTTTCATCCAACCTACTTTTAATTCCTTCCAGTGTATTCTTGATGTCAGATATTGTATAGTCTTCGTTTATGACTGGTCCTTTTTAATGTTTTCTGTGTCCTTTTTCATGCTGTTGTAGTTCTCACTAAGTTTCTTGAGCATCCTTATACCCATTACTTTGAACTCTGTATCTGATACATTTCTTGTCTCCATTTCATTTAACTTTTTTCTGGAGAGGTCTCCTGTTCTTTTATTTGGTGCCTGTTTCTTTGACTCCCCATTTTGGCTGTCTTTTTGTGTTTGTTTTTATGTATTATATAAATCTGCTATGACTCTCAGTATTTGTAAGGTGGCCTTATGTAGTAGGAGTCCTGTGAGAACTAGTCACACAGTCTTCTTGATCACCTGAGCTGTGTGCTCTAGGAATGTCCCTGTGTGGGTTATGTGGGTTATGTCCTGTTGTAATTGAGTCTTGATTGCTATTAGCCTGTTCATGCATTGGATCACCCCTCAGCTTTGCTGTGAGGTTCAACCCTGACCACAGTGTACAAGCTGCTGTGCAGGTGCTTACCACATGAAGTGGAATTTGCCTCAGCAGGGTTTGGTGCCTGCCAAGATCTTCCTTTGAATATGCTGCTTGTGGAGCTTATTAGATTCTGCTCTGATGTTATCTGAAGCTTGCCACTGTATTTGTTGGTTCTAAGCCTCTTGGGATGGACTCTGGTGCAGGCCAGTGTCAGATGCTGTCAGTGCCTGACCCTGTTTGGAGCTACAAGCAATCCAGAGTCTGTCACTGCTTCTGCTGATATGTAGTACACATGGCAATGTTCAAGCTGCTACCAAGGCCAGCTTTTTCCAGCACCAGACCTGGGAACAGGTTAGCAAGGCGCACCCCGAAATCCATCTCCTTCTGCTGGCTTCCTGTTAGGCTCAGTCACTGAAAGAGCCTCTGGCAGAGTTGGGAGGATGGGGCTAGTAGATCTGCTGTGAGGGTGAGGTGGCAGTCAGGCTCCATAGAAGGTGGTGGGCATGATCCACACCCCAGTGCCACAAGAGACAGTCTGTCCTAGATTTTGCTCCAACTTCAGCAGAGTGGAACCACTATTAGTCAGACAGGTGGGGCCTGTAGAGCCCAGAGGTTGGGTCTGCCGGAAGCTGGGAGGGTGGTTCTATAAGGTCTTCTGTGAGGGGAAGGCACCAGTCACGTTCACTAGGAAGTGGGGTAATGGCCCCCCACCTGAAAGCCCAACAACTCAGTCACCAACACCCCCTGAGTCTACCCAGACCTCTTCACCTTGGCCAGGTCAGCTGCCTCTTTGGGGCCTAAGCTCCAAAGGGTCGGGTGAGAAGGGAGTCCAGAGCGTGGGGCAGTTGCTTTTCCCCAGGCTATTGCCACATGTAGGGGATTGCTCCACCCAAGAAAGATGGTGCTTGCTGTATCAGAGAATGACTCAGTGCAGGGATCCTGGCAACTCCGCCCCCCAGCTCCCTCCCTAGAGCCACAAACCCCAGACTCTTCTCAGGCCATTCCAGTTTGCCTTGCCCCTCCTTTCCAGAGCCCAGTGTGAGTGGCCACAAATTAAATTTTGTGTGTTGGCCCTTTAAGGGGGTGCCATGTCTCCAGCACACTCTGTCTCTCCCTTGTGGGCAGAAACCTCACTGTTTTTCACAGCCAGATGTTATGTGGGCACCTCTTCCCAGCTCTCATACTCTGGGCTGGGGAGCTGGCTTGGGGCTTAAGCCCCATTCTTCCCAGGGGGAATACATTGCCCCACCCCCCACAGCTGAGATATCCTCCAGAACCTCAACCACCACCCCACCACCTGTGGGAACAAAGCCAGCCCTTTTCATGTCACCGCCCTCCCTACCAGTCTCAATGT
Organism: Miniopterus schreibersii; assembly: GCF_964146895.1. Taxonomy (NCBI): domain Eukaryota; kingdom Metazoa; phylum Chordata; class Mammalia; order Chiroptera; family Miniopteridae; genus Miniopterus; species Miniopterus schreibersii. Next base: position 115,422,929 of record NC_138101.1, on the reverse strand, counting down.
GACTTCTACAAATCTTTGGTTATGAGACTTTTCTTCAGCTAGTCTTCAGTTGGTTATTCAGGGTGATTGTTCCTTAATTTAGTTGTGATTCCAGTTTGGTCCTGGGAGGAGGTGAGTGTAGTAGCTTCAAACTACTTTGCTACCATCTTGAAATCCCTGGTGTGATAGATTTACAAAGGCACATCACTTCAGTGATGTTCTTGCTCAAAATGCATTTTCTCAATCCAGTCGTTAGACAGTATTAGAAAAATCAAATTGAGGGAATCCTACGAAATAAGTACTCTTCAAAAGTGTCATTCTCAAATTTTGGGAAAGACTGTGGAGACATGACAACTAAATAAGCCATGGGATCCAGAAGAAAATAAACAGTGGGAAAACTGGCAAAGTCAACTATAATTGTTATAGTATTGTATTAATGTTACTATAATGGTTTCCATAATAGTACTGTGATTAAGTCAGATGTTCTCATTATGGAAACCTAGTTGAAGGGTATACAGGAATTCTGTACTATGTTTACAACCTTTCTGTAAGTCTAAAAATTTTTTTTAATTAAAAAGTTTTAAAAACCTAATTGAAATGAAGCAAAACCCCCTTTTGTTGGGTTTCATTAGTATATCTGAAAAAAACATTGGGGTTTTTAAAAATATTGTCTTTGACCAATAGTAATGGAACAAAAGGATGAATGTTGAAACAATTATTTAGTTTACAAAGTGCATATGCTATCAGGTCTCTGACTAGGTCTCTGGCCTTCTTCCCATTCTTTAGCCTGTCTAACAGAATGTCTGACATCTGTTCCACAGGGGACTCTCACAGGGTCTCAGGGTCCTCTTGATCTCCCTCCACACTGCTTACTTCTCCACCATTGCTGAGCTGATCTCAATAATTGAACTTTGGGTGTAAGGATTAATCAGGCTAATTCTGCCTTTCATTAGGACTTTTCTAGTCAGGTCTAATTTAGTTTTGAGAGACATGCCTCTTTTCTGAAAAACTGGAGAACTGGGAAAGCTGGCACAATAAATGAACATTCATTTGCAGTTTAACTTTTACATACTAGCTAAGATAAATAATACTGAGTAAATGTACCTGTAGAGGCCTAGAGCTAATTGCTTTCCCCATAAAACTTTTTTTCATTTTTTATAACAACTTTGTGTGATAGATGTTCGCTCCATTTTATAAATAAGGATACTGAGGCTCATAAAGGTTAAATATCTTTCCAAGATGACACATTAAATATGGAAGTCCAAGATTCAAACCCAAATCTCTTTGACTTCAAAACATACTATTATTTTCTTTTACTTACAGGTTCAACAGAAATATATATAATTTATACATACACACAAACACAATGAATATAACATTGTTACATGAAGTACATATATAAAGCAATAAAGAAGTACTTTATCACAGCATGAGCACCCATCCACATAGATCTCTTTTTTGGTGCTTCTATTAGTGCTGAACTCTTCTCTATTTCATGTTCCCCTCCACATTTTAATTTTATTTTAAATTTCCATTTTTATATTTTATATTTCCTTTTGATATTTCTGTTTATATTTCTTTTTTATCCTCACCCAAGGATATGTTTATTGATTTGAGAGAGAGAGAGAAGCATCATTGTGAGAGAGAAACATTGACAGCTTGCCTCCCTTCTGTGCCCTTACTAGGGATCGAACCCAAATCTTAAGTATGTGCCCTGACCTGGAATCAAACCTACAACCTTTTAGTGTATGGGACAACACTCCAACCAGCTGAGCCACCTGGCCAGGGCTGTTTATATTTCATTTTTATATTTCAAATTTAAAAGCCTCAAATTCCTTATTTCACGGGCAAGTTATATATCCCTCTAGATTGTAAACATCTTAAGAGCAGTTACCATGTCCCATACTCCTTTTGAATTTGTATGGCCCCCAGCAAGGCTGTAATTAATAGAAGATTAGTGGTTTTTTATTTATAGTATCTGATAAGACTGAAACAACAAAAAGGAAACAATATTGAACACTTCTTAGTTAGCCAGAAAATGGCAGTTATTCTCATTTTTCTCCTTGCTCTAAACTTATTTAACCACTTTACTGGTTTTCTGTTGCTGCCATAACAAATTAGTACAACACTTAATAACTTAAACAACAGATTTATTTTTACACAGTCATTGTAGGTCATAAGTCCTTCACAGATCTCACTGGATGAAAAATCTTAAGTGTTGACAGAGTATCATTTCTTTCTGGAGATTGTAGGAGAGGATCTACTTCCTTGTTCATTTTGTCATTGGCAAAATTCAGTTTCTTTTGGTTATAGTACCAATGACCCTACAGACAATTCCAACACCAAGGAGCTCCTCCATACTACCCCTTTTTAGTCATACCTTCCTCCCACTACAAACCCTGGCAACCATGATCTATTCTGTCACTATAGCTTGTCTTTTTGAGAATGTCATATGAACAAAATCATACAGTATGAAACATTTGTGTCTGGCTTCTTTCACAGAGCATGTCTTTGAAATTTATTCAAGTTGTTGCATCAGTAGTTTGACTCTTTATGGCTGAGTATTATTCCATTTTATGAATACACCACAGTTTATTTAGCCATTCATCCACTGAAGAACATTTGGGTTATTTCCAGTTTATGGAGATTATGAATAGAACTGCTATTAACATTTGCGTATATGTGGGGTTTTTTTTTAATGTGGTTTTCATTTCTCTAGGGTAAATACCTAGAAATGGTATTGTTGAGTAATATGTTAAGTGTATATTTAATGTTTTAAGAAAATACCAAACTGTTTTCCAGGGTGGCTGTACCATCCCACTAGTAGTGTATGAAAGATCCACTTTCTCCACATCCTCACCAGTATTTGATTTTAACAGTTGTTTTTTACTTCAGCCATTCTAATAGGTGTTTTTTTATACTGGGTGTTGTTTTCACTTGCATTTCCCTAATGACTGGTGAATTTGAACATCTTTTCATGTGCTTATTTGCCATCTGTATATCTTCTTCAGTGAAGTGTCTACTCATGTCTTTTGTGCATTTTTTAATCAGGTTATTTGTTTTACTATTGATTTTATTATTGTTTTTAGCATTCCCTATAGTTGTAGTAAATATTTTCTCCCAGTCTGTAGATTGTCTTTTCATTCTCTTATCCTAGTCTTTCACAGAGAAAAACTTTTAGATTTTTATTAGGTCTATTTTATCAAATTTTCCTTTTAGTTATTATGCTTTTGGTGTGATGTTCAAGAACTCTTTGCTTAACCCCAGATCACCAGAATTTTCTCCTTTGTGTCCTTCACTTTTTTATTAGATCTATGATCCATTTTGAGTTAATTTTTTATAAATAGAAGATTGAGGTGAGGTTCACTTTTTTTAATATGGATGTCCAGTTGTTTCCACACTGTTGAAAAGACTATCCTTTCTTTATTGAATTGCCATTGTACCTTTGTCAGAAATTGTCCATATTTGGGGGGGATCTATTTCTGCACTCTGTTCTGTTGATCTGTGTGTCTTTCCTTTTGCCCATACCACATCTTATTACTTTAACTTAATAGTAAGCCTTAAAATTAGGTAATGTTATACCTTCAATATTTTCTTAAAAAATTGTTTTGACTATTGTAGTTCCTTTCTTTCCATGTGAATTTTAGAATAATCTTATCTATATAAAAATCCTGCTGGTATTGATTTAAATTTTGTTAAATCTATAGATCATTTTGGGAAGAACTAACATCTTTATTATGTTGAGGACTTGTCTAATTAATGGATGTGGTATGTCTCTCTTTATTTAGAGCTTTGATTTTTTGTGTGTGCATATGAGAAAATTTCCAGTTTTATTGAGATATATTTGACATATAATATTGTGTAAGTTTAATAATACAATGTGATTTAATGTATGATTATACAATGAAATGATTACCACAGTAAGGTCAATTAACACATTCACTGCCTCACATAGTTACCAATTTTTGTGTGTGTAGTGAGAACATTAAAATCTACTCTCTCAGAACTTCCAAGTATACAAATATAGTATTGTTATCTGCATTCACTATGCTGTACATTAGCTTCCCGGGACTTATCATTTTATAACTGGAAGTTTGTACCCTTTGATTGCCATTTTTCCCACCTCAGGACCTGACAATCAATGATCTACTTTCTGTTTCTATGAGTTAAGTTTTTAGGATTCTGCCTATAAGGAGATGATACATTATTTGTCTTTCTCTGTCTAACTTATTTTACCTACCATAAGGCCCTCAAGGTTCATCCATGTTGTTGCAAATTGCAAGATTTGCTTCTTTTTGGTAACTGAAAAATATTTCATTTTACATATATATATTTATATATATGCCACATTTTTTATCTGTTTATCATTGATGGACACTTTGGTAGTTTTTATGTCTTGGCTATTGTGAATAATGCCTCAATGAACATGGAAGTGCAGATATTTCAGATAATCATTTCTTTTCCTTCAGAAATATACCCAGAAGTATGATTGCTGGATCGTATGGTAGTTCTATTTTTTAATTTATTTTTTAATTACAGTTGACATACAATGTATTAATTTTAGGTGTACAGTATAGTGATTAGACATTATATCCATGCATCCATATTGATATAAATACTTAAATAAATATATGTGAAGAACTAACTAAAGTGATAGTTCTAGTTTTAATTTTTTGAGGAACTTCCATACTGTTTTTCATAGTGGCTGCACCACTTCGCAATCCCACCAACAGTGCATGATGGTTCCCTTTTCTCCACATCTTCACCAGCATTTGTAAGCTCTTGTCTTTTAACAATAGCCATTTTGACAGGTGGGAGGTAATATTTCAATGTGGTTTTGATTTGCATTTTCCTAATGATAAGTAATATTGAACACCTTTTCATGTACGTGTTTGCCATTTGTATATCTTCTTTGGAAAAATGTCTATTCATGTCCTTTGCCCGTTTTCAAATTGATTATTTGGGTTTTTTTGCTATCAAGTTGTATGACTTCTTTATATATTTTGAATATTAACCCCATTTTCAGATTTTTGTTTTCCAGGCATTTTCTTCTATTTCATAGATTGCCTTTTCACTTTGTTGATTATTTCTTTTGCTATGTAGAAGCTTTTTAGTTTGTAGTCCCACTTGTTTATTTTTATTTTGTTGCCTGTGCTTTTGACGTCATATCCAAAAAAAACAATGCTGAAGCCAGTGTCAGGGAACTTTTTCCCCCATGTTTCCTTCTAGGATTTTTATTGTTTCATATTATATTGAAATCTACAGTCCATTTCAAGTTAATTTTTGTGAGTTGTATGAGATAGGAGTTCAATTTTATTTTTTTGCATGTGAATATTCAGTTTCCAACACAATTTATTGAAGAGACTATCTTTTCCCCCATTCTTGGCTCCTCTGTCCAATATTAGTTGACCAATATTTGCAGGAGTTTATTTCTGGGCTCTCTATTCTTTTCCATTAGTCTGTGTGTCTGTTTTTATGCCAGCACCATACTGTTGTGATTACTATAGCCATGTGGTACAGTTTGAAATCAGGAAGTATGATACCTCCTACGTTGTTCTTATTTCTTAAGATTGCTTTGGCTTTTGGGGGTCTTTTGTGATGCTCTATAAATTTAAGATTTTTTCTATTTCTGTAAAAAAATACCACTGGAATTTTGATAAGATTGCATTGAATCTATAGATGGCTATGGGTAGTATGGATATTTTAACAATGTGAATCCTTCCAAAATTCATGAACAAAAGATATCTTTATATGTATTTGTGTCTTCTTCAGTTTCTTTCATCAGTGTCTTACAGTTCTTAATGTACAAATCTTTTGCCTCGTTAAATTTAAGTATTTTATAGTTTTTGATGCTATTGTAAATGAGACTGTTTTATTTCTCTTTCAGGTAGTTCATTAGTGTGTAAAAATGCAGTGGATGCCCTGGCCAGTGTTGCTCAGTGGTAGAGCATTGGACTGAGCACTGAAGGGTCTCTGGTTTGATTCCTGGTCAAGGGGCACATACCTGGGCAGTTGGGGCACGTGCAGGAGGCAACCAATCAATGTGTCTCTTTCACATGAATGTCTGTCTATGTCTGTCTGTCTCTCAGTCTTTCTCACTCCTGCCCCCTCCCTTCTACTCTCTCTAAAAATCAATGGAAAAAATATCCTCTGGTGAGGATTAACAACAACAAAAAAATGCAGCTGGTTTTCGTATGTTGATTTTTTTTTAATCTTGCTGTAGGTCTTTGTTCAGTGTTTTGTATTTTCAAAATACGGATCATGAACACATTTTGTGAGATTTACACCTATGTATTTGTTTTTTGGAAGGAGAAACTGTTGCAGATGTTTTGTTTTTAATTTAGTTTCCATTTGTTCGTTGCTATTATATAGTAAGCAATGTGATTGATTTTTGTGTGTTGACCTTAGGTCCTGTGGACTTGGTAATTATAAGAATTTTTTGTAGATTTCCTTGGGAATTCTGTGAATACAGTCTTCTCAAATACAGACAGTTTGATTTCTTCCTTTCTAATCTTTATATTTTTATTAACTTATTAAAATTATATTTTTATTAACTTATGTCAATAAGGAGTGATGAGAGTGGAGATTTTTCTTTTTCCCAATTTCAGAGGGTAAGTATTCAGTCTTTGACCTTTAAGAATAATGTTAACTATAGGTTTGTTGTAGATTCCCCTTATCAAAGTTTCTATTCCTAGTTTGCTGAGAGTTTTCATCCTGAACAGATGTTGAAGTGTTTTCAAATTTAAATGTTTTTTCTCCTCACTTGATATGATCATGTGGTTTTGCTTCTTTAGCCTATTAATACAGTGAAATTCATTAATGGATTTTCAAATATTGAACCACCCTTGGATTCCCTGGAAAGCCCCACTTAGTCTTTTTGTTTCCTATATTGCTGAATTTGACTTGGCAATATTTTGTTGAAGATTTTTGTATCAATGTTCATGAGAGATACTGGCCTATAATTTTCTCTCTTTTTTGTATTGTTGTTACATGGTTTTGGTATCAGGGTAATCCTCACCTCATAAAATGAATTGGAAAGTGTTCCTTTTTCTCTATTTTCTTGAAAAGATTGTTTAAATTTAGTACTATTTCTTCTTTAAGTGTCTAGGCTTGGAGTTTTGTTTGGTTCAGTTTGGGTTTAAGGGAAGGTTTTAAACTTCAAATTCAGTTTTTAAAATAGTTATAGGAATATTTAGGTTAGCTGATTTATCTTGGATAACTTTTATTCATTTCTAGTTTTTGAGGAATTGGTCCATTTTGAAGTTTTCAAATTTATGTTTGTAAAGATGTGAACCTTACAAGTCTGCTTTAGGAATATAGCTAACAATTATATAGCCCTTGCTATGTGCCTGGTACAAGACTACAGACATACTATATTAATTAATTTAATCCTCACAACCTACCCTAAGAGGTACTGTTATTAATTCTCCTGATTTATATTTTGTAAACTGATTATGTACTGACTCACAGGTTGCTTGGTGGACATAAAAAATTTTTCATTTTAAGTGTAAGTAGTTACAAACAATGTAATTTCTGATGTATCGAAAACATTGTGACTTTTATTTTTATTTCTATTTATTTTTCTTTTTTATTAAATTTATTGGGGTAACATCGGTTAATGAGATTAGGTTTCGAGTGTTCATTTCTATCACACATGATCTATATATAGGGTAGTAATAAAGGATAAAAGGTATCAAATATATGGTGATGGACAATGAGTTGACTTTGGGTGATGGGCATACATTGACATTTTAAGCATCATTCTCATATTTGAAATCCATAGTTTAATACCTGCTGACAGTCGTTTTAAAAAATATGAATAAACTCTTCTTTACAAGTCAGATATGTGTATTATAATGTTTACTGTTTGAACTCATAGTAATCCCTTATTATTTTTTTAATATCTGCTGGCTCTGTAGTGATATTCCCTTTTCATTTCTAATATTAGTAATTTGTGTCATCCCTCTTTTTTTTCAGTCTTGCTACATGTTTGTCAATTTTACTGATCTTTTCAAAGAATCGGCTTTTTTTTTCATTATTTTGTCCTCTATTTTATGTTTTTAATTTTATTGTTTTCTGCTCTTTATTACTTCCTTTTGTTTGTGCTGGGTTTATTTTGCTCTTCTTTAATGTTTTAACATAGAAGCTTAGAATTTTGTTTTGAGACTTTCTTTTATACCATAAGCGTTTAATACTATAAATTGCCCTTTAAGCACTGCTTTTGGTACATCCCACAAATTTTGATATGTTGTTTTTTTCATTTTCCTCTTTGACCCAGGGATTCTTTAGAAGTGTATTAATTTCCATAGTAGAGATTTTCTTACCTTTATGCTATTGATATCTACTTTAAATTCATTATGGTGAGAGAGCATACTTTGTATGATTTCATTTATTTTAAATTTTTAAGTTTTGTTGTATGATTCTAGGTATGATCTGTCTTCATGAATGTGCTATGTGCATTTCAAAAGAATGTGTATTCTGCGCTTGTAGGATAGAATGTGTTCTCTACACGTCAATTGGATATAATACTTGTTAGTGTTATCTAATTCTTTTTCTATACTTTTGCTAACTTTCTGTTTGCTTGTTTTGCCAATTAATGTGAAAGGAGTATTGAAGTCTCCAGTTATAAACATGGATTTGCCTCTACACTGTTATGTCAGTCATGTATTTTGAAGCTCTGTTACTGGACGCATACACCCTTAAGATTATGTGTTCTTGGTGAATTGCCCTCTATCACTATGTCATGTTTCTCTATATCTCTGGTAATTTTCTTAGCCCCAAAGTCTACTTTGATATTAAAATAATCACCCTAGCTTTCTTTTAATTAATGTTTCATTGGTATATACTTTACATCCTTTTACTTTTAATCTACCCATATTATTAGATATGAAATAACTTTTGTGTAGAGAGCTATAGATGGAGCTTGGTTTTTTAAATTTATTCTAAAAACCTGTCCCTAATTGGCTTTATTAGACTATTTACATTTAATGTAACTTTTGATGTTTGGATTTAGGTTTACCATTGTATTTGTTTTCTCTTCGTTCCCTCTGCTTTTTTGTTCTTCTCTTTCTCTTTTCCTGCCCTATTTTGGATCATTTGAATATGTTTTAGTATTCCGTTTTTATTTCTTTGATTTTTTTACTCTATCTCTTTATATAGATTTTTTAGTAGTTGCTCTATAGATTAGAATGCACATACTTAACTTGAATTTTCAGTCTACTTAGAACTAATATTTTACTACTACAGGTGAAATATAGAAACCTTACCCCCATATGAGTCCCATTACCCTCCTTCCTTTCTGTTGTACTTGTCACATGGACTATATAATTTCTCTTGTTCTCTTTCATTCCTGACATTTCAAGCTTCCATTGAATATAGTTTTCCCCTCTTTCCCTCCCATAAGTGCCCAACCAGGGAATCAAACCAGTAACCTAGGTATGTGCCCTGATCAGGAATCAAACCCACAACTTTTTGGAGTAGGAGACCACATTCCAACCGAGCCACCCAGCCAGAACTATTTTGTTTGTTTGTGTGTTTACACTATTACAGATGTCCCCATTTTCCGCCTCTTTGCTCACCTCCATCCAGCCCTCTCCCTCTCTTCCATCTGGCCAACACCACACTGTTGTCTATGTCTGCTGTCTTTTAAATCATTGTCCCTTTATAGTTATGTATGATTTTCTCTGGCTCTTTCCAGGATTTTTTTACTTTAGTTTTCAGAGTTTGAATGATGGTTTCGACCTGGATTTGGGATGCTTTATCCTGTTTGAGATTCAGTTAACTTCTTGAATCTGTTGGTTTGTATCTTTTATTAAATTTGGGAAATTTGGTTTTTGTATAGTATTTCTATAGCAGGGACAGTAGGGTGGGAGGAGCAGGGGGCAGGGTCAAAGAAGACACAAAATGAGAGATGTGAACTGATCTTTAAAGAACTAGAGGCATAGACGTTATTCAAATGGAAAGGGTAATGGATCCTAAACAGAGGGAACAACTTGAGGAAAGGCAGGTACAAATATGTATGTCATATGTGGATGTGTGTTATAGAGGAAGAAATGAAAGCAAGAAAGGAAAATCTGATTCAGTTAGCCACTTACTTTGCCTTATTAGAGATGGCTGTAAAATATTCCCATAAACACATGGTTAGAAATGGTTAGAAACACATTGGTATGAATTTCAAAATTGCAAGTTTTAGAATTTACTACATGTGCTGTAATAAGTAATCAGTCTTGTATTTTGGGGTGTTCTATCCTGCCATTGAATGTAAGTCTTCTAGATTTTTAATTAAAATGAATTGCATTTGCCACCTTTGTTTTTACTTCCTAGGAATTTCATCTTAATGCAAAGTGAACAAGTGCTACCTCTTTTGATCTAAATTTGTGACATTTTTCCTTGACTTTTTAAATGAAACTTTTAATTTTGAGATAATTATAGAATCACAAATAATTCACAAGTAGTTTTAGAGTCACATATAATACAGATATATGTACTTTAACCTAGTTTCCCCGAATGGTAACATCTTGCAAAACTATAGTACAGTATTACAACCAGAATATTGACATTGATAGAGGTAATATACAGAACAATTCCATCACCATAGGGCCCCCTAGTTCCCTTTTATACACCCACCCTCCCAGATTCTGCTCCATCCCTAACCCCTGACAACCACTAATCTGTTCTCTATTTTTATAATTTTGTTGTTTCAAGAATATACTATATAAATGCAATAATCCAGTATGTAACATTTTTTGGGTTGGCCTATTTTTACTTTCCACAATTTATTGGAGAGTCATCTAAGTTGTATGTATGAGTAGTTTGTTCCTTTTTACTGCTGACTAGTATTTCATGACTTATTTTCAGCTGTATTTTGCCATCATTTGAAAAAGCAGTCAGGGGTTTTTCTCATCTATATATTTGCTTTGGAATTTAGACTAAAAGCAAAACCTTAGGAGCATCCTAATTTTCCTTTCTAAATTGCATGTAAGTTAGTCATTCATAATGTGTTGACATTATTAAGTCTTACAGGAGAGAAAATCATATGTACAAGTATACTCCACTACTTTTCTCCTCTTCTATATATATTTTTTTTGGGGGGGGGGGGTCCTATTGTCATTTTTTTATTTGACAATCTAAGGGAAAAAAGGTCAGTGCCTCAGACTAGTCAGGTATTGCATGTTGTTGTTTTTGTTTTGTTTATTTAATTTTTTATTTATCTTTACTGTTGAAAGTATTACAGATGTCCCCCTTTTCTCCCCATTGATCCCTTCTACCCCTCATGAGAGAGAATGCTGCTTGAAAAATATTTAGAACAGCCTCTGTTCCAGAATGTCTTCATGCTAGTCTGTGGATGGAGCAGGAAAGAGCCTATTCCTGGGCAGCACTCAGCAGTGAGAGATGTATATTCGCATTACAGGCGAGCATTAGGATCTTTCTGTTTTCATTAGTCAACATGGTTTTAGTTGTTGAACCAAAATTCTAGCCTCAGTAATGAGAGAAAGAATGGAGACTTCCAGTTTTTAAATTTTGGTAAATAAGTCTGGGACCAGATTCTGAACTATGTTAAATGTTCATCTAAGGAAGGAGCTTAGATTTATTCCAAGCAGAAATGAAGAAATGACGAAGTGAATAAATAATTGTATTCCAGACGATGTTTAAAAGCTGTAATATAACTGTAAGTAAAAAAGTAGTAATTTCCAAAATATCATTTTAACCCTTAATGTCAGTGTTACCTTCCACTTTAACAAGTAACTCTCATGGTTTTGATTTTTACTTAAGGAAAAATAGAGGGCATAGATATATAATAATATATTACTATCATATAATTACCCAATTATCATACTATTTATTATTTTAGCTTCAGTAGATGCATTGGAGAGAGGGAAAAGGATGTTAGAGATTTTCAAACACTTAGCAAACACTGGTACTTATCTAACAGTATTGGAAACACTTTACCACCAGGGATTTGTAAATTGTAGTTTTGCTTATGGCAAATATAAAAGGAGAATTCTTCAGCATAATTTGATATTATTATTATATACTTTATATAATGTGTTTTTTTTTATGCTGGTTTAAAGAAATTTGCACATTTCCATTATTTTTCACACAGTGATCATCTTTAAGTACTAATATAAAAGTTAATGAGTGCCCTACCTGGGTAGTTCAATTGGTTAGAGCATTGTCCAATATGCCAAGGTTGTGGGTTTGATCCCCAGTCAGGGCACACAGAAGAATCAACCAATGAGTGCATAAATAAGTAGAACAACAAATTGATCTCCCTCTCTCCCTCTCCCCTTCTCTCTCCCTCTCTCCATCTCTCTTCCTCTTTCCCTCCCTCCCCTTCTCTCTAAAAAAAAATCAATAAAATATATGTTTTAAAGTTAACGATTAAAGAAAATATGCTGAATAAGTCCACCGGATAATCCAAGGCTCTTAAAGAAATACATGCTTTGATGTGAGCAAAGATTATACTTGATTAGTGTTCTATTTCTCTCAATTCAATTATCACACTTAGGGGAAATCTAAATCAAGGTTTTTGACTGGCATATTCAGTGGGATCTGATTGGGGTGCAGATGACTACACAGTGTTTTAGTATGACTTCATAAGTATTCTGATAATAATTATGATATATACTCTGCTACTTGTTTTCAGAAAAGCAGGGGGTTTTTGTTTGTTTTTAAATATATCTTTTTTATTGATTTCAGAGAGATGAAGAAAGAGGGAGAGAGAGAAATAGAAACATCAGTGATAAGAGAGTCATTGGTTGACTGCCTCCTGCACGCCCCCGACTGGGGATCGAGCTGCAGTCCCGGCCCTCACTCCTGGATCCTAGGTCAAAGCTTAACCACTGAGCCATGCCTGGCCGGGCCAGAAAAGCAGTTTTTAACTCCTTCATGTCTTTCTTATCTACACATGTTCTTAATAAATCATTTTAATTAATAAAATGTACCTGAATATATAAAATATACTTTTTGCTTGCCAAAACAATGTGCTTATTAACTCTTTCTGATCTTAATCTGTATAAAAGACTAGAATCAGCCTACTTGGTTTGCTTTGATAGCTCTAACCAAGTAAACATCAGTGGCAGAGGATAATAGACAACTAGAAATGTTTATCAGTACTGTTATTTACTACTATTTGTAAGTAGTTAGAATAATGAGTAGAGTGAAAGAAAAAATATAGTACCTTATATGTTTACTCTGGGAACAATGAAATTTGGTCCAGTCTTCTTTCTAGTTGTCTGGTAATCTAGATAGACAAGCAAGGGTGTAGTGAAAGGAGGTTTTAAAGTCATTCAGGCCTTTATTCAGATTGCACTTCTACCACCTAAAGCTGCATGTCCTTGGGCAAGTTATTTAACCTCCTCAAGCCTCAAGTTTTGTTTTGTTTTTTAACATATAAAATAGGTAGTTATGAAAGTTAAAGGAAATAAGTTTAGAGCACCTAGCACAGTGCCTAGAACATAGAAATCTGTGCTTTGGGGAAGAAATGTAAAAAGGAATCTTACTGCCTATAGGTAGAGCCCCTCTTCTAAAAAATACTAACATCCCACTATGCTTACAATTCTAATATATTTATAATTTCAGGATTATATATAAATCTTTACTAGTTTTATTTCTCTAAAAATTTTTGTGAGTTTGGTAAAACTCTCTGGTTAATTTCTTCTAAAGCTTATTTTTTTCTAAAAGCTTTACTTTTCAAGGACAAATTACTATATTTATAGAAGGAAAAATCCAAATTTAAATATAATCTAAAAGTTTCCTTTTCAGATTTCTAAAAGTTAAAGTGTTTGTGACATATTGATCTATTTTAATCCTTTTCTCTTTGATTTTAGCAGGAAAGGAAGGACAAGAAATCCTGGGGCCTGAAGCTCGGGCAGATGAAGCAGGATGTACAGGTACTCTCTTGCCAGCTCCTTTCACACAATAGTTTTTGAACAAGGTCTTTTGTGCCACTGGTTTTTGAATTTGTGAGTCCTGAATTTAGTCTTTTTCCTCCTCTTTTATCTTTACCCTCCTTAAATATTTAAGTACCTGGGCATATGGGGTACTACATAAAAAGTTAGAAGTTTGTATTCTTTAAATACAATTGTAAACTTATAGATTCATATAATAGAGCAGATTTTCATATATAAGGATGACAAGTAATCTACAGATAATCAAAAAATAAGTGTTTGAATGATGATTTAAACTTCAATCACATTTTTTAACAAGGTTATAAAAATGCATATCTAACTATTTTGAGTTTCATTATTAGTTATCAGGATCTGTTTACTCCTTGAAATCACATTTGCATTCTACACAGCCTATAGAATTTGACACCAACATAGTATATATTTACTTTTTGAAGTTTTTGATTAACTGCCATTTCTTTACAAGAAAACATGTATATAAATTGAAATTTAAGTTTCTCTTTAATTTAGGAACCGGAAGGCTCGTAAACTATTTTTTAAATTAAAGATTGATTTATTATATAATTATCAGTACCACACAGCTGATCATAACATAAATACAGTACAAATTTTAATAAGCAATTATTAAAGAAAAATGTTACTCAAAATGAAATGAAAGGAACTGAAGTATTCTTCAGTTCATATATCAATAGTTTAATGATACTTATTTCTAGAAGGAGACATGTTTAGCATTAACTCTATTTCTGCTTTTTGTTTAGCACTGAGATAACTTTATTCTCCTAAATAAAAATACGAAATATGTTTTTGTCGGAACTGATTTACTCAATTCCTCACACATCTTGAGAATTATATGCAATGTTATGGTTATCTATCAATAAAAATATTTCTAATGTCTAAAATTCAAAGTCACCTAACTTGCTAAAGGATTTGTTTCCCAGTCATTATAATCATTCATGCCTTCATTTTCTGGGAGATATACCAAAAAGGCTTTACTGGTACTTTTATCAAAGGAGTAATGATATCTGGTTTTAGATTTTGTTACTCTTTTTTCTCCTCACTTAGAGGGGCCTTGTTTGATATATTCAGAAATGATTGGGAAAATTAAAATATTGTTAACTCTAGTACTTTTTCCAATACTTTTTTTTTTTTTTTCAAAAATATATCTTTATTGATTTCAGAGAGAGGAAAGGAGAGGGAGAGAGAGAGATAGAAACATCAATGATGAGAGAGTCATTGATCGGCTGCCTCCTGCACGCCCCTGACTGGGGATCGAGCCCGCAACCCGGGCATGTGCCCTGACCGGGAATGGAACCCCATCGCCTGGATCCTAGATCGACGCTCAACCGCTGAGCCATACCTGGCCGGACTCCAATACATTTTTATAATTTTTTTTATCTTACCACATGGACTAACTCTATTTTGATCAATGCTTTATAACTAGAAACTTCATTCAATATCTGGAATTCTGTCAGGAGAGAAAAAAAAAGCCTCTTTATTTTTCTAATTCAAATAAATGTGTCAATATACATTTTATGGATGAACCTGAAGGGTATTATGCTAAGTGAAATAAGTCAGTCAGAGAAAGACAAATACCATATGGTTTCACTTACATAGAAAATCTAATGAACAAAATAAACAGGCTTATAGATACAGAGAACAGACGGACAACTATCAGAGGGGAGGGATGTTGGGGGGCTGCGTGAAATAAGTGGAGGGATTAAGCAAAAAAAATAAAAAAGAGCAATTCAGAAACAGACAACAGCATGGTGATTACCAGAGGGAAAAGGGGGTCGGGGCAGGTAAAAGATAGTAAAGTGGGATAAATGGGACAGAAGGAGGCTTGACTCTGGGTGGTGAACACACAGTACAGTATACAGATGATGTAGAATTGTACACTTGAAACCTATATAATTTTATCAACTACTGTCACCCCAATAAATTCAGTAATTTTAAAATTTTCTCTATGAGGAATATATAAATTATAAATAATGAGGACTATATAATATATAAATAAATGTATCTTTTAAATATAGATTATTCAAATAGTGAGGTTAAGATTATTTAGATCTAATCTAAATTTATAAATTATAAAAATATTTGTCTCTAAATGAGAACATTTAGAACCAGTCTGTGCATTTAACTTATTAAAGATGCAAGGTTCATGATTAAAATATAGATTGTATAATTCTGAAAAGTGTATACTATTTTAAAACTCATTATTCCAACATATGTATGTGTGTGTTTGTGTGCATGTATGTATGCATATATAGTTACTAGGATATAGAAAATAAAAACATTTTATAAGTAAAGACTTTAATTGAAAGAAATATTTTATAATTTGATGAAAATTTTAAGTATCTTGTTAAGTCTACATGAATTTGTAAGAAATTACATAAAATACAAATTTCATTATGAGTTTTTCTTGTTTAACTTGAAAATTTAAAGGTACATTGAAGAGACACGATGACACTGACTTTACTGCTTTAGCTATTCAAGAATGCTTATTGTTGTCCTGGCCAGTGTGGCTAAGTGGTTACAGTGTCGGCCCACACACTAAAGGGTCACCGGTTAGATTCCTAGTCAGGGGCACATACCCAGGTTGCAAATTCAATCTCCAACCCTAGTCAGGGCATGTGCGGGAGACAGCCCATTGATGTGTCTCTCTCACATCGATGTTTCTCTCTCTCTTCCCCTCCCTCCCTTCCACTCTTTCTAAAAATCAATGGAAAATATATCCTTGGGTGAGGATTAACAGAATAAAATAAAATAAAAGAATTCCTGTTTCAGCTAATGACAGATGTTAAGAATGGTTTCTGAGAATACTCTTTGCTTTGCTTTTCCATATTATTAAAAAATTTTTTAATAATATGGAATGGAACAGGTGAGGTCATTAAAGGAAAATTACTCTCACTCTCTCTGGCTGTATTATTACACAGTTGATTTCAGATGTTCCTAACTAGGACTACAATATCCCCATTTCAGTTGCCGTGCTTTACTCTGATAGATATCCATGTAAACAGGAAAAACTGGAAGGCTTATCTTGGTTTTATGTTGTGTTTATTAAGCAGTAAAGAAGGTTTTCCCCAATTACTATTTTGAATTTTTTTTCTTTGGCAACCTGGAGGTTTTTATGCTCTGAAGCAGTGCATCATATTATGTATTGGATCAATGGAGGGATATGCCTTTTTTTTCTGTGAAAAGGGGAAGATAGAAAAATGAACCTTTAGGATTCTAAGAAAGAGCAATGTGAAAGTTGAGTATCTGAAAATAGATTCCCTTAAAACCAGCAGTACCAGCTTACCTCTTAATGAGTTTTCACTTACCCCTGGATTCAGTAAGCCCAGTTGGTGACAACTGGCAGTATATAGCAGATGCTAAATAATTGATAGCTATTGGCTGTATTAAAATGTGGGGGCGGGGGCAGGGAATGATGTGTCACCATTATTACTATGTTATTGCTCTAAGGTTTTAAACAGCAGCCACCCTAAGGAGTTCAGTTACTATACTGTCCAGAAAATTTAGCAAGATTGTTTTAATGACTGCTGAATAAAAAAGATGTCCGCAGATCACTATTTTAATTTGGCCCAATTTTAGCCTGCTGGGAAGTGCTGTTTTACAAATTTAGAATTGACAGTTCAGTCAGAAGTGCATAAAGAAGTCAGCCAGGAGACATTTGGGAGCCATCCTAACCCATTACAGTCACCACCAGTGCGGAGCAGACAGACTCGCTCTCTCCTCTGGAGCCAGTGGGGAGAATGGAGGAAAACCCTAGTGCAGCAGTACTGTTTTAGAAACTAAGCAGCACTCTGGGCCACCTTCTCAGGTTGAAAACATTCTATTTCTTCTTTTTTTAATCCTCACCTGAGGACATGCTTATTGATTTTATAGAGGGTGGGAGGGAGAGGAGAAAGAGAGAAACATCAATTGGTTGCTTTCTTGTACATGACCTGACTGGAGATTGAACCTGTAACCTAGGTATATGCCTTGACCAGGAATCGAGCCTGCAACCTTTTGGTGTACAGATGATGCTCCAACCAACTGAGCCACCTTACCAGGGCCATTGTATTATCTCTTGAACCTTTTTAACTCAGAAAAAATGCTTCTGCCTTATTGCCACAGTTAAACATCTATTTAGGCAGAAACAGTGCAAGAATAGCCCTGTTTGTATCTGTTTATATATGAATACTAGAGAAGATAAGCAATTTTATCAATATGGTGCTTTGACTCTTATTAGAACTCTCTCTAACTATAGATAACTATTAAAGCTATTTTCTAAGAAATCACATAACTGAACTATACTTCAGAGTGGCTTGTATTGAGAATGATTCAGATTTAAAGTACAACTCTGAGTAAATGATACAGTAGGTTGCTAGGAAAAAATAAGGTTTGAGAACTGAGGTTTTCTTTTTTCCTTTTTTCCTTGCTTTAACATTGACTGAGAAACCAGGAATTCAGCCAACTGTATTAACCTTCTCCATATGTTGCTCATCAGTAAAATGGAATAGAAGTATAACTCTGAAACTTAAAGGGAATATTGTGAAAATTTCAAGACTTTTGTAACACTTAAAGTTTATTTTTTAAATGACTTCTCAATTATAACAGAATGAGTGAATTTTGTTTTTAATATTCAGTAAATATCTCCTACAAATTTAAGGACAATCTCATATTCTCTCAAGATAAAGAATTCCTCAATTAGAAACACTTTTTAACAATGTGGTGGTGAAGTTGCTATTTATAAAGTATGCATTTCTTTTAGTAAAAGATGATGAATGTGACTCAGATGCAGAAAATGAACAAAACCATGATCCTAATGTTGAAGAGTTCCTGCAACAGCAAGACACTGCTGTCATTTACCCCGAGGCACCCGAAGAGGACCAGAGGCAGGGCACACCAGAAGCCAGTGGTCATGATGAAAATGGTAAATGGAGCTTCACAGTTGTTTTTGTTTTCATCTTTAAAGGATTATTTCTATTACTTTACTGTAGGAACCTACTATCCTAATATAGGAAACATTTTTGAAAACCAAAATTGATTGCAGGTTGCTGTAGAGATTAATCCCTTTAATTAATGGAACATTGTCTATGATAACAGTATAGTATTATAGTAGTGGCATCTAATATATATAGTGGTAATGCCACTGCATTTGAAATGCTTAGAACAGTGCCTGGACATTGATTTCCATTCACTAACATGGCAGCAAGTAGTGGAAATAGAAACTAGCATGACCCCTACTACCCACTGATTCTTTTCCACTATTCTTCTAGCAAACAAAACATGGTTGTCTGGTTCAAAACATACTAATTTGGAGACAAATGGTTTTTTCTCTATCTGATCTAGTCTACTCTGGTATAAACAGCCACTGTATAAAGAGTAACTAAATGCAATAATAAAGTGTTTGTAATCTCCTAAAAAAATTAGGCTGTCATTCTGTCCTTCCATGCACTAGAAACAGATGAAGATAGCTTGCTAAGAAATTTTATGCAAGATCTGTACCAAATACTAGGAAATTACTTAGCATGTTTAAGGATACGTCAGGTTTTAAGATACTAATCTGATTTGATTTTTCCAGGGTCCCAGTTTAATGCATATATTTAGCTTAAATGCAAATAATCAACATTTTTAAAGCTCTTTTTTTTTTTAGAGCAGTTGTGTGTTTACAACAAAACTGAGACATAGATACAGAAATGTCCCATATACCCTTTTCCCCCACACATGCATAGGCCTTTTCCATTATCAACATAACTCACTAGAATGGTACTTTTTTTTTTTAACCAAGGACAAACCTATATTGGCATATCATAATCATTCCAAGTACGTAGTTTACCGTAGGGTTTACTCTTGGTGGTGTACATTCTGTGGGTTTGGACAAATATATAATGACATATATCTATCATTATAACATCATTACAGAGTAGTTTCACTGCCATAAAAATTTTCTGCTCTGCCTATTCATCTTTCCCCGTTTCCCTACCCCTGACAACCACTGATCTTTATGTCTCCATAGTCTCATCCTTTCCATAATGTCATAGTTAGAATCATATAGTATGTAGCCTTTTCAGATTGACTTTTTTCACTTAGAAATCTGCATTTAAGGTTCTTCCATGTCTTTTCATGGCTTGATAGCTCATTTTTTTTGTGTTAAATAAAATTCCATTGCCTGGATGCACCACGATTTATTAATTCATTCACCTACTGAAGGACACCTTCCAAATTTTGGCAACTATGAATAAAACTGCTGTAAACATCTGTGTACAGATTTTTATGTGGACAGAAGTTTTCAGTTCCTTTTGGTAAATAACAAGGAGCACAATTGATAGATTTGTATGGTAAGAGTATGTTTGGTTTTATAAGAAACTGCCAAATTGTCTTCCAAACTGGCTGTACCAGTTTTCATTCCTACCAACAACGAATGAGAGTTCCTGCTGCTTCACATCCTTGCCAGTATTTGGTATTGTCAGTGTTCTGAATTTTTGAGGTCCTAATAGGTGTGCAGTGGTTTCTTATGGTTTTAATTTGTATTCCCCTGATGACATATGATATGGAGCATCTTTTCATACTTACCTGCCATCTGTATGTCTTCTTTGGTAAGCTGTCTGTTAAGGTCTTTGGCCCATTTTTAATTGAGTTATTTGATTTTTTTATTGATTTTTTAAGTTATTTGCATATTTTAGAAAACAATCCTTTATTGGATGTACTTTTTGCAAATATTTTTCCCAATCTGTGGCTCGTCTTCTAATTCTCTTGATATTTTCTTTCTCAGAGCAGTACTTAATTTTAATGAAATGTAGCTTATCAGTTACTTCTCATGAATTGTGCCTTTGATGTTGTATCTAAAAAGGCATCAAACATACCCAAGATCATATAGGTTTTCTCCTGTTATCTTCTAAGACTCATAGTTTTACATTTTACAGTTAGGCCTGTTAATCCATTTAGAGTTCAATCTTGTGAATGGTGTAAAGGTCTGTGTCTAGATTTTTTTTTTTTTTTTGCATGAGCATGTTCAGTTGTTCTATTACTATTTGTTGGAAAAACTGTTTCTGCTCTATTGTATTGCCTTTACTCCTTTGTGAAATATCAGTTGACTATATTTATGGGTATCTATTCCTGGGCTCTGTTCTATTTCATTGATCCATTTGTTTATACCACACTGTCTTGATTATTATAGCTTTATAGTAAGTCTTGAAGTTGAGTAGTGTCAGTCCTATGACTGTTCTTCTTCAATATTGTGTTCCAATATTCTGGATCTTTTGGCTCTCCACATAAACTTTAGAATGTTTGTAAATATCCATAGAACAACTCTCTAGGATATATATTGGGATTGCATTGAATCTTTAGATCAAGTTGGGAAGAACCGACGTCTTGACAATATTGAATCCCCTTATCCATGAAGTTGGAATATCTCTCCATTCATTTAGTCCTTTGATTTTGTTCATTAGAGTTATACCAAGTATTTCAACTTTTTTGGTGCTAGTGTAAATGGTATTGTATCAATCAACTTTTAAATTTTTGAAGGAAATTGAGAAAGATGGTACAGAAAACAAAATAGATTATATTGCAAAGAGTCAACTGTACCTTCCTTAAATCAGGAATAAGCTATGAAAAAGAGAAGAAACAGAAGTTTCACTCCAGAATAGATTTTCTGTAACTAAATTGGTGATAGAGGAATTAGAGGTAGGGTACTCCAGAACTGTTTTCTCCAGTGTGCCAAAAGTTCACATTTGTGAACACTGTAGATTATTGCCCCTGGGGACACTGCATTTCAGCTTAATGATTAGTGTTCTGATGATCAGTATTTGTATATTTGGAGAATCTGTAGTTATTTGCGTTACAATTCTATAAGGCCCTACTGTTTCTACTTTCATTTCTTGGTGTTTTTTTCTCTTAAAGAAAATGTATACCATTTCACTGGTAGAAGCAGTAGGTTAAAATAAATATGAAAGGGAAATAGAAAAATTTTAAATTCATATGTATATATGTAAAATTTTTATGTAACAAAATAGTTTTCAAAAAGCTTCAATGAAAGAAAGCAATTAAAACTCAAGAAATATTCCATTGCATAAATCAAATAAGGTTAAACCTTATAAATTTCAGTGTTACAAATCAACACAGTAAAATCCCATAAAAATTGGGGTCCTAACCATTCTGGTTTAGTACAATGTTTGAATTATAGAATGTTTTTAATTCTATAAAGTATTCCTTACTTTCAGGTATATAATATAATTTATATACTGCTAATGAAGTATTTCACAGTAGATAGTCTATCACACCAGTAGCATCTGTTTAAATATAAAAAGTTATTATCTTCAGAAACTCCTAAGTTTTTGAAATTTTAGCAGATTAAACATGCCCTCCCTGTACTTCCTAAGTTGCAAACAGGCAAACTTCATTCCAGTAGGTTATCACAAATTTTGAATTAGTGGGGAGCAAATCAAGATTTTTCAAAGATTTTTACATCAAGTAATGCTATCAATTTGAAATGTTATGCTACCTACCAAAGAAAGAGGAAGATACAAAAAAAATTTTAATTTTTTAAATAAGTATATTTATGGTCACAGATGCATAAAGAAATCATTGAACCCGGCCGAGTATGGCTCAGCGGTTGAGCGTCGACCTAAGATCCAGGCAATAGGGGTTTGATTCCCAGTCAGGGCACATGCCCAGTTGCGGGCTCAATCAATGACCATCTCATCATTGATGTTTCTATCTCTCTCTCTCCCTCTCCTTTCCTCTCTCTGAAATCAATAAAGATATATTTAAAAAAAAAAAAAGAAATCATTGAAAGTTAAAAAATGATCAGATTGGTTATCTTTTTAGGAGTATTCAATTGCTACTGTAAGTTTATTATAGGAATTCTAAAAAATATATTTTCCTTACATGACAAGTCTTTCTTGCTAAAAGAACGATTTTTTAAAAAACAATACAGTATTTTCAAAAATAGAAACAAAAGTTTCACTTAACTTTTAAACTTGCATTCGATAACTTGCTTATTATGTCAGATATTCAGATTTACTTTTCATTGTTTCATGCCAGTGACCTAAAAGAATAAATTCAAATTTTATATGTGTGAAAAAAATTCAACAAATATAGATTTATAAAAGTAATTACTTACTGTTAAAATACAGGGTTTCCCAAGTATTCACACTTTAATAGCTGATAGCTCAATTTTGAAAATGAAATGTATTTTAATAAACACTGCCTTTATAATTATTCAAAATTTGTGTATACATTTTTTGGAACACCTGTCATTTAACAAAATATTAGTATTTTGTTTATTAATTGGTGGAAATAATCATGAAGGCAAGGCAAAAATAAAATTAAAAATAATGAGAGCAGACAGCTCTCTTACACTGTGGCGTATAAGCAGATTGAGTTTGAGAGATGGAAATCATTGTGATTGTGGTGCCAATAATGAACACATACAATGGTGGACTCTGACTTTTGCAGTTGTAAATAGGATGGACTAGGCAGTCTGGCAAGGAGAATGTGTCAAATGTTGGCTTCCCACTTGCCTGTACAAATAAGAAATTCATACTAGACAAAGCACAATATGATTTCTGAAGAATTTCCTCATGTGGCTAATCTAGTCCCCAAAGAAGTGGGTCCCGTTAGAGTCATAACCAACAGAAAACTCTCTAGTTCCAGTTGCCTTGCTAACAAAAGATGTCCTCCTAAAGTTTGGGGGTTTGTTTGATTTTTAATATTTTAAATAAAATGTTCATATTCATATTTTGATACATATTTTAGCATATTTACCTAGCTTTGTCCAGTTAGGTGCTCAGTCTTTTATTTGCAGGTTGGTCCTTGAGCAAGATATTTAATTTATATAAACTTGAATTTCAATAAAGATAATATGTTTATGAAGCATTTGGATTTTATGAAATTTTCTTTGGTGGTCTGTTTTTCTATAAGAAAATCAAAATGAAGACATAGATGACATTTACAATAAGATGTCACTTAGGAACTTATTTCTTTGAAGAAATAAATCAAATATGGAAAACTGCTCTTAGTTAAATAATATTAATTGGCAAAGTAGTATTACATTTTAGGGTTGTCAGGTTAGATGGTTCCAAAATTACATAGAGTTCACTTAGTGAACCCGAATTTATGCATAATGCCTTTATTTTCTGAAAGCTATCCTATATTTATTCATCCATATAAAATTATACAGAAAATTTGTCAATGTATTTCAGTAGGGGAAAGAACATGAATAATCGTGCGTGAGAGGTCTTTATGAGCCAAGCCTAGATCTGGCTCCCACTGATGCTCCCCCCAGCCAATATACATGCATTCTTTTGGTCTAAACTTGGTCATATGGCCACCTAATTGCAATGAACCTTAGAAAGATAGTCTAGCTATGTACTACTTACTCTCTGATGACAGCAAGTGTCATTTTCAAATTTGAAAGAATGAACATTAAATAAATAATGATGACATTGTTACCTGTAGAAAGATTCTGTTATGGTATATAAGTCCATTAATATGTATACATTTACAAATGTAGCCTACATTCTAATTGTACTTTTGTCTCCTGTTTTTGTCTAATTGACTATACAAAAAAAGAAAAGAATTGGGGTTTAGTGAAAAAATATGGAATCTTAAAGTCAGCACACACTTGAATCCTGACTTCGTCATTTACAGCTGTGTGACTTTTAAGTTATTTAATCTTTCTGAGCCTCATTCATGTTTTCATTTTTTTTAAAACAGAGATGAGTATCATTGCATTGTTTTGAGGATCAAATATAAAATGGGTAGCATAATATCTGGCACATAGCACAGGAAGACTCAGTGGTAGTTTGGTAATACTTTATTTTTCAATTACAGTTGGTATTCACTATTACTTTATATGAGTTTCAGGTGTACAGCATAGTGGTTAGACAGTTATGTAATTTACCAATATTTTTTTTAATTTTTTTAATTTAAAATATCTTTCTTTTACAGGAACACCAGATGCATTTTCCCAATTACTCACCTGCCCATATTGTGACAGAGGCTATAAACGCTTTACCTCTCTGAAAGAGCACATTAAATATCGCCATGAAAAGAATGAAGATAACTTTAGTTGCTCCCTGTGCAGTTACACCTTTGCATACAGAACCCAACTTGAACGTCACATGACATCACATAAATCAGGAAGAGATCAAGTAAGTGAAATGACTGAGCTCACTAGCTCTTCAAATTTTGAGAATCCATCTCTCCATAAAAGCCAAGGATTTTAATATACTTAAAAGTTAAAAAGATGTATTAGACAGTGTCTTGTCTGCAGCCTTATAAAAATGAAAGTGATTATTTATTGGAATTATCTGGTGATTTCTGAGTTAAAAATCACATATAAACATGATTTTAGAGGTAACTAAGTTTTTTCTTTTTCAGATAAGATCCCTTTCATCTCAATTTGATTTATTTTGCTTATGCTATAACAAGTATTTCTCTTAAATTTAGAACTGGATTTCATAACGCATTGTACCAAAATTTTCAGTGTAGGAAAATAAATATTGGTTACATAAACCACATGACTTACTACTGACAAAATTTAAAAGAAAATCAAATAATAATAAAGTTTTATTTTTTGTGGACCAATAACTTTTCAGTATAAGCTGCAATGAATAAGGGAAGTTGCTTCCTCTAAGAATCTAAAGTTTACATTCTAATGCGTTTTTGTTCTGAAGACTCAATTTTCATATGGTTTATTCTACTTCTATGTCACTTTACCTCAATTTCTAGAGGTATAAACCAAGACTACTCTGTAAGTATAAGTTACTTGTAAACTGTTGGCTATATACTTAAGGATTAAAGTCAAAGAATCTTGCCAGTTGGCCTTCTTTTATAAGGTCTTGATAACTGACAACTGGAAACAATCAACTGAATATCTCATTAAATCTAACTTCAAAAATCAAATAAATATTCAACTGCACAGGGTATATCAAGGCTATATGTTGTGGTTGGGGCACATGTCCATTTTCTTATATCAAAAAAGATATCTATATACGAGTCTCTATGAACTTTGCCCTAGGAATGTACCTAATATATGTCCCATAAAGAACAAATTAGACACTTTGCTAAGATGATGGCCAAACCAGAACACCAAACAAAAAACTATGGAAAAAGGATGATTGAGCACAGTCAGCCTATCTTCTCAGGACTTTAGCAACAGTACTCATGAAATAAGATTGGGGGTTGGGGACTGGTAAGTCAGGAACTATAGGACCAAGATTGTCTTGGATAGGTTAATGGTTAAGTCTGTGAAGAAGCACTTGAAATGGGAGAGAAAGCCAAAAGAAGGAGCAAACAGATGCAAAGAAGTAACTACTATAGACAAACACCATCTGTTTACCATCTGCCCCTATTATAGTCTTATTAGGGACAATACAGACGAGTGCTCTTTTTATGTTAAGAGCCCTGACCTAACCACAGTATAGATGGGCCTTGGGAAAGGAGTCTATTTGCATGACATTTGGGGAGCAGGTCCATCCTGCAACTGCTGCCCCCATATACTCTTTATATCAGGGGCCTTTGTCAAAGGAAAGGATTTCCAAAGGACAGATAGAGCTGGTGGTGAAAGCAGGAGATGCCATTATAAAAGCAACTTGTAAGATCTCTGATGAGCATGGAACCCTCTTTTTGATGATTTTTCTAACAGGTGCAAAGGTAGTAGGCGTTATATATAAAGTGTGAGGTTCGACTGAAGTCAGAAAGGAGTTGTAATAAATGTGGGGACAAATAAAGTGAGGTAATATAATTGGGAGGTCTTGGAAACAATTTAGATTATGAGGCAGCAAACTAAAAGGGTAGAATGTCTAGCATTTTGGCCTTTGAAAATCATGCCACAACTTAAAGGTAAGCATTTCCATGTCTTATTCACTTATTCATTCAACAAATATTTGAGTTTCTATTATGTGTTAGGCCCTGTTCTAGGTGTTTCACAAAAGTGAAAAAGATGAGCAATGTCTCAGACAGTAGGGGATGTATACAGGGTGGGACAAAAGTAGGTTTACAGTTGTGAGTATGCAAAACACAGTTTATGCTTGTATTATTATTTATTAATTATTGTATTTTCCAGATGAACAACTGAAAACCTACTTTTGCACCACCCTGTATTATTAATAGGTGATATAAAACAGATATAAAATATAAAAGCAGGTAGTATTAAGAAAAATAGAGTTAAGAGGATGGAAAGTGATGAAAGCTGCTGTTTAGAGAGTAGTGAGACCTTTCTGAGAACGTGCCATCTGAACTAAGACCTGAGTGAAATGAAGAAGCCAATCATGGAATTATTGGGGAAGGACATGCCACTCATAGGGAACAGACTGAAGCATGAATAGGCCTTGAGGCAGAAACCTGCCAGACATCACCAAAGAACAGTCAGGAGACCAGTGTTAACAAAGGGTGAGAAAGAAGGTGAGGCCAGGGAGGTATGGGGAGACATGGGGAGGCAGATGATGTAGCTCCTTGGATAGGCCATGATAAAGACTTTTGATTTTATTCCAAAATGTGATAGGGAAGCCTTTGAAGGATATTGAATTTTAACTTTTTTTTTTTTTTTTTTTTTTTAAGGGAACACTGGCTGTTGGGTAGAGAATAGGTCAAGAGAGACAAAAATGGAAGCAGGGAGATGCTATTGCTATAATCTAGGCCAGGGGTGGTTGGTGGCTTTAAACTCAGTGGTAGTGACAAACATCACCTAATGAGGAATATTGAATTCAGGATGTATTCATTTGGCTTGCTGATGAAAAGGGAAAGGATATAAGAAAAAGAGAGGGTTCAAGGATTATTCCGAAGTTCAGGGCCTAAGCAACAATCAAATAAATGAGGGTGTTATTCACAAAGATATGAAACACTAGAGGAGGAGCTGATTTTCAGGAGAGAAATTAAAAGTTTAGTATTATTCATATTAATAGATGCCTATCACTTTCCAATGTCAAGGAATATCAAGGAAGGAATTAGTGATAAGAGTCTGGAGTTGAAGAGAGAGATCTAAAGATATAAATTTGGAAACTGTCACCATATATTCTGTATTTAAAGCCATGGGTTTGAGTGAAGTAGGGCCTGATAGATAGTAAGTACATATTTTCTTTCCTTCCTACGTGGAAGACAAAAGAAAGGAGATTCCAGTTAGGGTGAGCAAGTAGTACGAGTTAAACCTTTGAAAGATAGGTGGAATCTTAAAAGTCATAATTAAAGAGAAACATAGCCTAGAAATAAGGAATAGTATAAATCAAAGCAAGGAGAGAGAGAAGAGCAATATACGTGCAGAAAACAGACTCAGTAAATGACTGAGGCAGGAACTTTTAGAGAACTGGTAAAGAATAAGCCTGTAAACTCAGGGCCCATGAACTTGGAATCTGTAGACTCAGAATCTTAATTCAAGGCTTGATGGGAATCCTTTGGAGGTTTATGAGAGAATTCGATTCAATTCAAGCAGTGTTTGTTTGGGGTTTTTTGAGGGTGGGAGTGTTGTTGTTTTTTACTTAGAAGAGTTTTATAACACAAAGTAAGATATGGGAGATAGTTTAAGAAGAGGTTGCCGTTTTGAAACAAGAAGTCTGTACAGTTCCTCCAGACAGCGACTGTGAAGGAAATAGCTGTGTCTCAGAAACTTGTTTCCATAAGTTCTTAACACTTTTGTATCCCGGGCCCCCATATTCACAGAGTTAGGTATTTTCAAGCTCAGAGTGTTTTTCTAAGATTAAGGGTATTGAATATATTTGAAATATATAAAATGGAGATTTGATAAATGAAACAGAAAGCTATTATAATAATCCTTATTTGTCTGGAAAAGATGGACTTATTTAAATCATCAAATTAAAGTACAATTTAGAAATATCAAACATATAAGAGCCAGGATAAAATACTGAAAAACACCTGACCTTATCTCCTGTTCAGGAGACCTTGTTCTTCTATCGAGTAACTGCTTTAGACAGATTACTGAATGTTCTTGACCTCGATTTCTTTATCTATAAATTAGAGTGCAAACTAGATTATCTCTCCAGTTCCTAGTAAAGTATATATTATTTTTGCTAAATACTATATTGCTTAATAACGTATGATTCTGATACTTTAAATTAGAAGTGGAGATTTTTCTCTATGTCAAAATTCTGTTCCCACTATCACTCTCCTTTTGGTAGTATTTCAAGTGTTAGGTTTTTGTGACTGCTATAATTTGAGGCATTTAAGAAACAAAATAATCACCAGAACATTACTTTTAGCAGATTGGATGTTCTTTATGTCTAAAGCTTTTTTTTTTTTTGCTTTAAAATTCCAATTTTTTCTTTCAGAGACATGTGACGCAGTCTGGAGGTAATCGTAAATTCAAGTGCACTGAATGTGGAAAAGCTTTCAAATACAAACACCATCTAAAAGAGCACTTAAGAATCCACAGTGGTAAATATTTATTATCTTTCTACACCTTGAATATTATAGCAAACATGGAAATAAATATTATAACATGTAATGTACACATATGATTAGAAACTCCTTGCTTTTCTTGTACGATACAGATGAATCCGGAAAAATTTTCTGTTTATAAATGGTACTTTATTAGAGTTTTAATCTTTGACTAAAGTATATCAAGTTGCCCTGGACAGTGTGGCTCAGTGTTTAGAACTTCGGCCCATGCACCGAAGGATCACAAGTTTAATTCCCGATCAAGGGCATGTACCTGGGTTGCAGGTTCACTCCCTGCCCTGGTCCAAGCATGTGCAGGAGGCAAGCAGTCGATGTGTCTCTCTCACATTGATGTTTCTCTCCCTTCCTCCCTTCCTCCCTTCCTCCCTTCCTCCCTCCCTCCCTCCCTCCCTCCCTCCCTTCCTCCCTTCCTCCCTCCCTCCCTCCCTCCCCCCTCCTCCCTCCCTCCCTCCCTCCCTCTCTCCCTCTCTCTTTCTCTCTCTCTCTCTCCTTTCTCTCCTCTCCTCTTCCCCCTCCCTCCCTTCCATGCTCTCTGAAAAGCAATGGGAGAAAAATATTCTCAGATGAGAATTAACAAAAAAATCAATAATATTAAAGTATATCAAGTTAATATTGTATGACCCACACAAAATTTCCTTTTCAAAATACATGTCTTAACAAGAAGCACAACCTAAACACACGTCAGCTTTCTGATGAATGCTAATTTTATGGCCTCTTTTGCACAGTTAACAAGATAATGATAAAGGGTATAGAGGTACAGTTTGCGAAAGGAAATGAGGAGATGAAGTTGTTTACAAGAGAGAAGTAGAAATGGAACTCCAGATAGGAAATGCTGAAAGGTGACGTGCAGTCAGCAAGGGAGGGCAGCATGAGGGGAGAGGGAACTGAAGTATTCATGAGAACTGAAAAGAAAAATGGATCTCCCCATCATTTCACCTTCCTATTTCACATCATTTTCTAAATATTTACAAAATGAATATTATTATATGGTAAAAGTGTTATGTCTCTTTTAGAATCATAAAAACAAAGATAGCTATATTTGCATTTCTTCAGAGGCTCTACTTGAACAAAAGCTATACAAAAAACTTAGCACCCCACATTGCACTGTGAAATATTAGTCTCCTGATTAATTTTGATACACAATTTTAGATTTAAGTAATTTTAATGAAAAAATTATTAGCTAACAAATCACATTGCTTATTTTGTGAAAATTATTGTATTAACATTTACATTTTACAAACATCATCCTACAAAAAGAATACAGTTGGGTAGCTTTCTGAGGGGTGGTTTGTGATACCAGTATTTTATTTTGGAACTTCAAAAGTTCTGGAAGTTTTACTACATTGCTCATTGGAGGCTAAATAAGTTATCACTTAAAAATCCTCAAACCAAGATTCTTACAAAAATATTTATTTTCACACAGTTTCTGGAAAGTAGAGGTTGTCTTTATGCAGCCTGCCACAGGATCCTATTTCTTAACACTTGTTTTCATATCAATAATATATTTTTAATAAACCTCCCTTACTACCAGAGGCGATTTGAAGTTGTTGATAGACATACAACTAATTTGGGAGAGCTTTTTTAAATATTGAAATTGAGTAAAGGAAGGAAAATAAAGCTTAGAGTAAGATTCATGTACAAAGTGAATGTCATATGGTCCTATTGCAGTTGTGTATTAGATCTAATTTATCAGATCTATAGATTATCCAAAACTGGGAAGCATGGCTCATACCAAAGATAATAATACAGATCTGGAAGCAAGTTAATATTTAATCACAGGATCCTTCACTGATATTCAGCAGTCAGTCTCAGTCAAGTAATAAATAGGGAGCTATGGTCTATAGTACCTACAGAAAAATTTTAGGAGTTTGGATGGTCAAGAGCTTTATCTTGCTTATACGTGGAATCTAAAGAACTTAATAAACTGATGAACAGAATAGATTCAATGACATGGAAGCATAGATGAGACTGATGAATGTCAGAGGGATGGAGGAGGGCAGGTGGGTGGAGGGGGAAAGAGTAACCAAAGAATTCATATGCATATATGCACAACCCAAGGACATGGACAATGGTGGGGAGAGGTACTGGGGAGGGAGAAGGGACAGGGTGGAACGGGTCATTGGGGAGAAAAAGGGACATCTATAATATTTTAAACAAAAATAAAATTTTTAAAAACAGCTTTATCTAAGCTAACAGTATGCTACTGCTACTTAAAAAGCTATGCAGCTCTGGACGATGTAGCTCAGTTGGTTGGGCCTCATTGCCATGCACCAAAAGGTTCCTGGATTTCAGGTCAGGGCACATGCTGGAGCGATTTGAAGCTCAATTCCACAGCCTGAGAGGAAGCATGATGAATGTCTCGCTCTCACATCAGTATTTCTCTCTCCCCCCTCTCCCTTCCTCTCTCTAAAAATTAATTTCAAAATCTTAAAAAAAAAAAGCTAATGCAGATTTGGGCCATGTCATGGAACACAGAACTCTGCAGTGTTCATTCTTTACATATTAATATCTGTCTTGTTCTTAAAATTACTTAATATGAGGCTTGTATACCTTTAATACAGCAAAAAATTTTAATTTAAAATATATAAGAAAAATAAAGTTAAGAAAGTAAAATGGTAACCAAGACCATAGTGTCCGTAAGTGAAAGGAATATGTTGCTAGCAAAAGCACACCTTTTCCTGATAATAAGTCTGTAGAGAAACTTGTTCCTTGAAGCATCATAAAGAAGAAAGAGCAAAATACAATTTATATCATCCTCAGAAATATACTTAATAGGGTGGAGAATTTGAGAGGGTTTTCTTTTTAAAATAAGGTTCTTCAACACAGTCCAGTGATATTTCACCAAAGTGCAATTAGGAAAAAGCATTTCTCCAGGGTGGCTACTTGAACAATCCATGTCTACAGCCCTCTGATGGCTTGTTTTATTCCAAATGTCGAGCAGGTGTATTGTTACCCCAGGACTGGTAGCAATCTGCAAGCTAGTTGTTACCAGTTCTTTAAATAAAGAAATGAGAGGAAGCATTTAGAAATGTTATAGATCAAGACAGTGCTGTGACAATTTCATTCTATTTTACACAGTATTGGTGTACAGTAGTTTGGAAATTGAAAACAAAAAATGAAAACAACAACTGGCCCTTCACCATAGGTGGTGTTAAAAGCACTATTTAAAGTATCTAATAATGGATGACTTCTGTATCCTTCAGTAAACTTTTAAAAGGTATTAAGGATCATGGTCCTCAATTATACTCACTAAAATTATTCTGATTGTTCCTGTCTTCTGACACCCATAAAATGAGACTTCTGCAGAGTCATGTGTCAACCATCATTTGAACTCTGCGTGTGAGAGTTAAGCTGTAACAAGGAGGAGGCCACCACACCTCCACTCGGAGGTGAGACAAAATAGCACGTGCACATGGGCTATGATCCTCCCCAGAAAATAACTTGGGTTTGTTCCATGGCCTTATAGAAATTTTAGCCTGGAAAATTTTTACATTAGATGCAACCAAGCACCCATCTCAGCCATTAAAAAAAAAAAAAAACAAACCTCAGTATTGATATTCCATCTAACTTTGAGCAGCACAACTTCCTGATGTCACACCCAGGGTTTAGTAGTTACAAATGCTAGCCTAAATTGATAAATTAAGTGATGTACTTTAGCTATACATCATAAAACTATGAAGTTAGAAAGTAGGAGTTTTCTAACAAACATAGTGACTTTGGCTTTAGAATAATTGTTCTACAGACTTTTCTTTCTAACAATAAAATATTAGAGTAATTCCCAACAATAATGATAACTAGCATGTATTAAACACTTAACTATGTACAGCCACATTCTAATTATTTGTATGTATTAACTTATATAGTTCTCACAATAATCCTATGAGGTAGATGCTACTATCTCCTCCTTTTTTACTGGTGAGAAAAATAGTCTCAGAGAGCTTAATTAACTTGTCCATAGTCAACTAATGCATGACAAAGCTGGGGCTCTGATGTAGACATCCTGACTCCGAAGCCATTGCCCTACCCATTGTGCTTATCTACCTTCCTGTTTGTAAAGATAACAATAAACTATATTATAGATGCTTATTTTCCTAGTAAGAGAATCAAGAGAGTTAGAGAACAAACATGTAGCTCATCTAAAAGTGCTATCAAATAATTTAAAAATGTTAAATAGAGATATGCTAGACCATATCCCTTGTTTTACCATTCCTGGAAATTTTCATCTGATGCATTTTGAATATTGAATCACATTTCAGGCACCCTATTGGAAAGACATTGATAAACTGTAGAATTTCCAGAGGTGAGTTAACAAGCAGATGGGGATTCTAAAAGCCATGTCCCATGAGTGTTTTAAGGACCTCCATATGTTTAAGCTATGTTTAAGTATGTACATATGACAGCTCTTCATTAGTTTGAAAGTCTGGCTTGTAGAAGAAAAGTCAGGGTTGTTCTATGTGGCATCAGAAGGGCAAACTAGTCCAGGGAAGTAAGTAGGCATTATCTTAAACTGACTGAACCTATATCTCATTAGAAATGCTTTTTAAAAGAATTGCTACATTTAGTGAGAGCACATTTAGTGAGTTTCACTGTGTTATCTCATATAACTGCTATAACAAGCCAGTGAGGGTATATCTAAATTTATTTACACACCAAAACACCAAGGCTTGGAAAAGTTAAGAAAATAGTATGTGGCAGACCTAGGCTCTGAACTCAAATCCATGGGCCTCAGCAGGACAAAACTAGACTGTCTTCATAGAGTAACCTCCTCTTAATAAAGGAGTTTCAACAGAGAAGAGCCAGTGTCAAGGATGATATAAAGTGAACTCTTCATTAAGGAGGAGGCTGTACGAGGGGACTTCTTAGATGCCTTCCAGTCCTGATATCTGATTCTTCAAGGAGTCAAATTTCTAAGAAAACACCTCATTTTTTTTAAAACTTGACAACAATGCAGTCACATAACTAGGAGAGCTTACATTGACTTTCTCATTGCTTTTCATTCATTTTAATTCTTAAAAAGAAAGGAGGAGAGGAAGAGCTTTAGTTTGATATTGAGTGGATAAATCAGTATCACTACACTTCATAATTCTGTAGTTAGCCATTCATTGATCTTTAAAAAGTTTTAATATGCGTCTTTGTGACCTGCACTGTAATAGGTGCGAGGGATAAATAGTACACAAAACCCAGAGGTTTCTGTCTTATTTCTGAAACTGATAGTCTATAACTTTTAAC
This sequence comes from Miniopterus schreibersii, assembly GCF_964146895.1. Classification (NCBI taxonomy): domain Eukaryota; kingdom Metazoa; phylum Chordata; class Mammalia; order Chiroptera; family Miniopteridae; genus Miniopterus; species Miniopterus schreibersii. The sequence goes on along the minus strand of NC_138101.1, from coordinate 115,388,412 downwards.
TTATAAATTAATGAACTATAACAACAAATTAATACGTAAAAAATTAGGGTTGTATGACATAGCCCATTTAGCTCAGCGTTTCTCAAAATTTTCTACCCAACTATCCCTAATGGCCAAGAAGCATAAATGCCTTGTACCCCTGGAAAGTCTAGGGAAGCAACTTGAAAGGCAGCCTCTATAAACAAGAAGCTTCTTTAACATTGTGGGTTTTTCCTAACAATTCATAAAAATACTGCATTTGTCCAACATAGTATAATCTGTGTGTTAATATAAAAATATATTAAGTTACTATAACCACTGTCACTAAATTGAAACTCCAAGATGCTTTGCATACCCACAAGAACAATGCCTTGTATGTCTGGGGCTAAGTCAAGTTTAATAATTCAAGGCTTATATAAGTATCTTATATTTATAGTTTTATTCCCATTGAGAAAGATCTTTTCAAGGAAACCTTATAGATATGGGAAAGAGATATTTATATGATTAATACAATCAGAGATATTCATACTTAAGTTTTATGTGATATTTCACTTACTTTTCTTTCCTCTAGTATTAGTTTTTCCTACAGGTGCTTAAGTAGATTGAAATATAGAAAATTACATACACTGGTGAAACAGAATAAGAAAAAAATACTTGGAAGAGTAGGTTGTAATGTATTTTGGGTATTTGAGAATGATTTGAAGTTTTAAAGGTTAGCAGAAATATTACACACATATGCAGAGAAGATTCCCATATCGGTTAGCACATGCAGTTCAGACTAACGTTTTACTAGTGTTTATAATATTTATGTGGGTTTTGAACTTAAAATGATTCTAAAAAAAACTGTATCACAAGTATTCATGGTAACTCCTTTTTAAATTGATATTGCTTGTTTTAGGAATAATGTTGATACATAAAAATTTATAAATATATATGTATTTTTTTGTTGTTGTTTAGGAGAAAAGCCATATGAATGCCCAAACTGCAAGAAACGTTTTTCCCATTCTGGTTCCTATAGCTCACACATAAGTAGTAAGAAATGTATCAGCTTGATGCCTGTGAATGGGCGACCAAGAACAGGACTCAAGACATCTCAGTGTTCCTCACCATCTCTTTCAGCATCACCAGGCAGTCCCACACGACCACAAATACGGCAAAAGATAGAGAATAAACCCCTTCAAGAACAACTTTCTGTAAACCAAATTAAAACTGAACCTGTGGATTATGAATTCAAACCCATAGTGGTAGCTTCAGGAATCAACTGTTCAACCCCTTTACAAAATGGGGTTTTTAGTGGTGGTGGCCCATTACAGGCAACCAGTTCTCCTCAGGGTGTGGTGCAAGCTGTTGTTCTGCCAACAGTTGGTTTGGTGTCTCCCATAAGTATCAATTTAAGTGATATTCAGAATGTACTTAAAGTGGCAGTAGATGGTAATGTAATAAGGCAGGTTTTGGAGAATAATCAAGCCAATCTTGCATCCAAAGAACAAGAAACAATCAGTGCTTCATCCATACAGCAAGGTGGCCATTCTGTTATTTCAGCCATCAGTCTTCCTTTGGTTGATCAAGATGGAACAACCAAAATTATTATTAACTACAGTCTTGAGCAGCCTAGCCAACTTCAAGTTGTTCCACAAAATTTAAAAAAAGAAAATTCAGTTCCAAACAACAGTTGCAAAAGTGAAAAGTTACCAGAAGATCTTACTGTTAAATCTGAGAAGGACAAAAGCTTCGAAGGAGTGAACGATAGCACTTGCCTTCTGTGTGATGATTGTCCAGGAGATATTAATGCACTTCCAGAATTAAAGCACTATAACCTAAAGCAGCCTGCTCAGCCTCCTCTACTCCCAGCATCGGAAGCTGAGAAGCCTGAATCCTCTGCTTCATCAGGCTCTGGAGATGGCAATTTATCTCCCAGTCAGCCACCGTTAAAGAACCTTTTGTCTCTTCTAAAAGCATATTACGCTTTGAATGCACAACCAAGTGCAGAAGAGCTCTCAAAAATTGCTGATTCAGTAAACCTACCACTGGATGTAGTAAAAAAGTGGTTTGAAAAGATGCAAGCTGGACAGATTTCAGTGCAGTCTTCTGAACCATCTTCTCCCGAACAAGGCAAAATAAATATCTCTTCAAAGAACAATGATCAGCCTCAATCTACAAATACAAATGAATCCCAGGAGAGCACAATAAATCTGCCAAGTCCTCTGAAGATAACTAACTCTCCAGTTTTACCAGCGGGATCAGCCATCAATGGTTCCAGAAGTATTACATCCTCCCCATCACCTCTAAACCTTTCTTCATCCAGAAATACACAGGGTTACTTGTACACAGCAGAAGGTGCGCAAGAAGAGCCGCAAGTAGAACCTCTTGATCTTTCTCTACCAAAGCAACAGGGAGAATTATTGGAAAGGTCAACTATCACTAGTGTTTACCACAACAGTGTTTATTCTGTCCAGGAAGAACCCTTGAACTTGTCTTGTGCAAAAAAGGAGCCACAAAAGGACAGTTGTATTACAGACTCAGAACCAGTTGTAAATGTAATCCCGCCAAGTGCCAACCCCATAAATATTGCTATACCTACAGTTACTGCCCAGTTACCCACAATCGTGGCCATTGCTGACCAGAACAGTGTTCCATGCTTGCGAGCACTAGCTGCCAATAAGCAGACTATTCTGATTCCCCAGGTGGCTTACACATACTCTACTACAGTCAGCCCTGCAGTCCAGGAACCACCCTTGAAAGTGATCCAGCCAAATGGAAATCAGGTAAAAAAAGGCTCTCATCCCAAACCTGTTTAGTAAAATGCTAGTTTGACTCATTTCTTTCTGTAATTTATTTATCAATATTACAAATTTATTTTAACAAACACCAGTCAGAATTTTTGGAAAATGTGATATTTTTTCTAACATTTAAGTGGAAAATTTTGAGTTTAGAAATATTGTACACTTTGGAAATGAACAAAAAGAAAGTGGAAAGTGAATTTTTCTCTAGAACCAAGCAGGTTGTTACAAACTGTCATTTTAAAAAGTGAAACCCAGAATAAAAAGGTGAAGGTAAAGGATGCAGTTAGATATTAGTGATTATTTAACAAACTCATAAGTTAAAATTTTCTGAAACTTACTCATGAAGTAATGAATCACAGGGAGCTAAGTAAATTTTGTTACCACAAATTTTAATTTTTTTCCTTTTGGTGTCCTTTCCTTTCAGTTCCAGTTGACCATATGTTTTTGTTGCAGTTATAACTATATTGTCCTCAACCTCACTTCATCTACATCAGCCCCCACCTCTCCTCTAACCCCACAGTTGAAGCCCATTTGCAGTGATAAGCAGTGTGCTTGCTTTGATCAAGTTGTTGAAAGTATAAATCAAAGTAGTTTTTTAACCTATACTTTTATTTATGTCTCTCATATCTTTTAAATTTAAATTAAATTTTCTTACGCCCTTTTTTTCCCGTTAGGATGAAAGGCAAGACACTAGCTCAGAAGGAGTATCAAATGTAGAGGATCAGAATGACTCTGATTCTACACCACCCAAAAAGAAAATGCGGAAGACAGAAAATGGAATGTATGCTTGTGATTTGTGTGATAAGATATTCCAAAAGAGTAGCTCATTATTGAGACATAAATATGAACACACAGGTATGTTGATGAACCTGACAGTTTTTGAAAAAGGAGCCTATAATTCTTTCCACAATCTGAAGTGCCTTCAAAAGCTTTATTAGGATTTTATTTGCTTAAAACCACCATTTTATTTCATAGCTATCTTCTTCTTTGCAGGTAAAAGACCCCATGAGTGTGGAATCTGTAAAAAGGCATTTAAACACAAACATCATTTGATTGAACACATGCGATTACATTCTGGAGAAAAGCCCTATCAATGTGACAAGTGTGGAAAGCGTTTCTCACACTCTGGGTCTTACTCTCAACACATGAATCACCGCTACTCCTATTGCAAGAGAGAAGCAGAGGAACGTGATAGCACAGAGCAGGAAGAAGCAGGACCCGAGGTCCTCACGAGTGAGCATGTTGGTGTGAGGGCATCTCCCTCACAGGTCGACTCAGATGAGAGAGAGAGTTTGACAAGGGAAGAAGATGAAGACAGTGAAAAAGAGGAAGAGGAGGAGGAGGATAAAGAGATAGAAGAACTGCAGGAAGAAAAAGAATGTGAAAAACCACAAGTGGAGGAGGAGGAGGAGGAAGAGGAGGAGGAAGTAGAGATGGAGGAAGAGGAAGGAGAAAAGGCAGAGAATGAAGGAGAAGGAGCAAAAACTGAAGGTGCCATGAAGGATGATGGAGCTGTGAATCCCGTGAGCAGCTTAGAACAAAAAGTAAGTGAGGGTAGTGAGCAAGTGTCTGAAGAAAAAACAAATGAAGCCTAATAGTTTTTCTAGAAGGAAAATAAATTCTAATTGGTAATGAAGTTTGTTCTATATTATACATGCTTTTCATGGAAACACAGTAACCCGTATACTGTGATTTCTGTTCACTACTGTGTAAAGTAAAAATTTAAAAAAATACAAAATACAAAAAAGAAAAAAAAATCCAGGTGTGCCTGAACCTCAGACCCAATAATTTTTCGTGCATTTTTCAAAGTTAGGGACAAGTTTGTAACATGAAGCAGATTAGAAAACTTTAATGACTCAGAAAGCAAAGATTTAACAGGTTAAAGAAAACTGATTAAACATCTGGCATTGTTTCATTTTATCAGTATTAATTTTCACTCTTATGTTGGTTTATTCTTAAGCTGTACAATTGGGAGAAATTTTATAATTTTTTATTGGTAAACATATGCTGAATCCGCTTCAGTATTTTATTATGTTTTTTTAAAGTATGAGAACTTCTGCACTACAAAATTCCCTTCACAGAGAAGTATAATGCAGTTCCAAATCGTGCTAACTACCTTTTATAAATTCAATCTAGAAGGTAGTAATTTCTAATATTTAGATGTCAGAGTAGAGTGTATTCTCGTTTAAAGTGTATTGTTAGCCTTAAGAAAGCAGCCAGTAGAAGAAATGAAGTTTCTTACTCGTGTGGTTTAAAATGGAGTTCAAGAGATTGTCATTGCATTCTGATTGCAGGGACTAACAGTGTTAATACTGGTAAGGACAGCAGAGTCTTCAGAATCAGTGTTTGTAATTGTGTTTGAGTATATGGTAACAAATATGAAGGATATGATATGAAGCTTTGTATCTCCTTTGGCCTTAAGCAAGACCTGTGTGCTGTAAGTGCCATTTATCAGTATTTTTAAGGCTCTAACCAGCCTTCATTCAATGTGTGGCCTACAATAACTAGCATTTGTTGATTTGTTTTATCAAAATTCCAAAATAAAACTTAAAACCACTGACTCTGTCAGAGAAACTGAAACACTGGGACATTTCATATTTTAATTCCTCAGTATTCATTTTGCATTAATTGACTTTCAGAATTTCTCTGCAGAAATGAAAGGGAAATTTCTAATCTACTTTATCCATGTACTTGCATTTCTGTCATGGACATGCCATTGTTATTTGGCTCCTAACTGTTTCCAAATGTTAGTTATTATGGACCCAGTTTATTAACAACATTAGCTGATTTTTACCTATCAGTATTATTTTATTTCTTTTAGTTTATAGATCTGTGCAACATTTTTGTACTGTATGTCTTCAAATCTGGCAGTATTAATACCCTTCTTACTGACATATGTACTTTTAGTTTTAGAAAACTTTTATATTTATGTGTCTTATTTTTATATTTCTTTATTTATTACACTGTAGTGTATAATACTGTAGTTTGTATTAATACAATAATATATTTTAGTATGAAAATTGGGAAAGTTGATAAGATTTAAAGTAGAGATGCAATTGGTTCTCTTGCATTGAGATTTGATTTAACAGTGTTATGTTAACATTTATACTTGCCTTGAGACTGTAGAACAGAATTTAAATGGGAATGTATTAGTTTTACAACTACAATCAAGTCATTTTACCTTTACCCAGTTTTTAATATAAAACTCTTAAATTTTGAAATTCACTGTGTGACTAATAGCATGATGCTCTGCAGTTTTAAGAGATAGCCTAACCATAAAACTATCATTTCCTTAGTAAGCCAAATTAGGATAACCTTATATAAACAGTGTTGGGAACAATGTTTAACATTTTGTGCCAATTTGTTCCTGTATTCATGTATGTAAGTTACAAATCTGACTCTTCATTTTTAAGTTCCTTGTTACACCATGATCATTTTCTAGTTTTTTACCAGACTCCCCCATCTCACAATAAAATGCATCAACAAGCCTGACCTGCTGTCATCTTTTAATACTAACAAGATTTTCTTTGGAAAACTCTCTGTGAAATAAGGTATTACACTGTCATCCTGCACTTGATTTGTCTTGAGCTGAGTTTGGGTAACTAAATGTTTTAGACATTCATCACTGAATTATGGATTTTCTTGGGGCTGTTTCTGAGAAGGTCAGAGGTGACACCTAAAAGCCTCCTCAGAGGTTGCTCCCTCTTCCTGAAATCCTGCACTCTATCCCACAACTTCTCATCCTTCAGATCACTCCAGGGAAGCCTGGGTTTTGGATGCCTTTCCTCTGTGCTCCCACAGCTTCTTGTACCTTTCTTATCATAGCTCTTAGGCAGTTATTCATATTTCTTCCCTACTAGGAACAGAGACCATATCTGCCATAGTTATTCTCACATCCCCTATGCCTCACAGAGTACCTGGTACCAGTAGGTGTAACATTGAATGAAAATATAATTTGCATGTAACATAACTCAGCTATGTTTTCACTACTCTTCTGCTTCTAATCTGAGAATATTTAGGCTAAATGATTCCAGCAATTTAATAATTTTCTTACTCAGATCCTATTAAACACTAGCCAAAATACACAAATACTAAATTACGCCTTCTTTTCCTATTGTCATACTGTTCTGATTTGAGAGTTTATTTCTAGGTGTATTTCTGGTGTTTAACTTCATGGTACATGACACAAGCATTCAAGGCCTGTAGATATGACTACCTCCCATAGGAGTGATAGACCAATACTAGTAGACTTTATTTTAGGACTCAGTTCCCTTTTTATAGCCTCACACTACTAGGTGCTCCTTAAAGTTAGGTTGCTTCATTTCTTCTGTCCCTGAGAACACCTATCCAATAAGCAAATTCATTGTACAGGGCTAGGAAATAAGAATAAGTAACCCTTCTTGGGAGGCATTCATACTGTAATCACTATAATAAGAAGCTCATAGAAGGCAGTGCTTGATACATATGGGAAAATGGCTAATATAGGAATCTAGGCATTATCAGAAAAGTTTTGAAAAGTAAAACGTGAACACTTCTCAGTATTCCCTCAAATTGCATAAAAACAGTGCCATATGTTGTTTACTTGCGCCATGCAGAGGTGCTTCACTGGTATTGTCAAAATTAATTTTCACAAAAGCCTTACAGAACTTAAAGACCATGAACATATACAACTCAAGGATTTGAACACAGGCCTATCTGACTCTAAGATCCATGCTCGTAACTAGCATACCACATCTCATGTAAGAATATCTTACACTATCTACATATAAACTCTAAACTGGACTTAAAGAATATGAGTAGAAAATGTCAACAAGACCAATATAAATTTCATAACATGGTGAAAAAAGAAAAGGGACAGCATGAGATTTTTCAAATCTGTGGGCAAACTTAAGATTTGCATTGAAAACATGAAAATTAGGACAATCACAATATGGACTTTGCCGCTAAACTTAAAAAAAGTGGAAGCTGCTCTGCTCTAGTGAACATACATTCCATTCAACATTTTTTCCCCAACAGCACATGGGATGTTCATAAAGAGAAACCATATTATAGGCCATTAACCAACTCTCAAATTCAAAAGAATTGCAAATGAAGTGTTTTGTCTGAATACAAAAGAATTAAACTAGCAGAAACATATCTGGAACCCCCCACAAATTATTTGAAATTGACAACATATTTCTAAGTAAACCATGGGCAAAAATTAAAGTAAGAATCATAAAATATGAACAAAATAAATATGCAACATATCAAAACTTGTATGCACCAAAAGTTGTACATATAAGAAAATTTGTAGCATGAAATGCTTATATTAGAAACAGAGGACTCAATCATCTGAGCTTCCACCTTAAGAAACTAGAAAAAATAAAATTAAACCCAAACCAAGCAGAAAGTAGGCAATAATGAAAGACAAATCAATGACATGGAAAAAAAAAACAATGGAGTAAAACAATAAAATCAGAACCTAATTCTTTGAAAAGGCTAATAAAATTGATAAGCCTCTAGCCAAATAGATCAAAGAAAAAAGAAAACACATTACCAATATCAGAAATGAGAGAGGAAAGATCCTTATAGATCATATAGAATAAAAGGATTAAAAGAGAATACTATGAATTGTATGCCAATGAATGTGACAACTTTGATGAAAAACACATTTCATGAAAGACCCAAAATACCAAAACTTACTAAAGAAATTGGTAGCCTAAGATATTCCAAGATGGTGGCTGATTGAGTGTAAGCTACACTGACACTCTGCCAGAACCAAACTGGAATTACAACTAAAATATAGAAAATCACCCTGAATAATCAACTGAAGACTAGCTAGAGAGCACCCTCATAACCAAGTATGTAAACTGGAGACTGCATAGAGACTGGTAGGAAGGGCGAGGAGGGCTGGCCAGGCTCCCCCAGGCAGCAGCTGAAGGTCCAGAGGACTGTCTCAGCTGTGGGGCATTCCCACTGAGAACTCTGGGCCTAAACCCCAAGCTGGGCTTCCCAGAACTGAGAAAGGTGCCCACATAGCATCTGGCTGTGAAAAGCAGTAGGGTTTCTGTCTGCCAGGGAGAGATGGCCGATAATGCAGGCACCCTCTTAAAGGGCCAATGTACAAAGTTTCATGTGCAGCCACTCACCTTGGGCTCCAGCAGAGGGAGGGCAGAGTGGACTAGAGCTGTGTGAGGAGACTCCAGGGGTTCTAGCTTGAGTGATAGAGTTCAGAGGGCAGCTATCTGGATTCCTGTGCTGAGTTGTTCCCCGATACTGCAGAGGACATCATCTTCAGGCAGATATTTACCATCCAAGCAGCTTTTGCCTGGAGGGAGGCAATTGCCCCAGTCATTGGAAAACCTTTTGTCCCACCCTGGGGAGTTTCTGCAGCCTGAGGCTCATTAAGACACTGAATAACAATCAGCCTTTGGGTACTTTGAGTCTTTGCCTGATTTGCTTCTGGACCCAGAGCTTGGAAAAGCAGACCTTGGTGTGCATCTTGGTTCTTTTCAAACTCACCTAGCCCCAGCAGAGGGAAACACAAGCTGTGGAGTCTGGAAAACTTGAAAGAGGGTATTCAAGGCAGGTCACAAATAGCATCTGACATTGGCCTGCACCAGAGACCATCCAGAAAAACAGGGAGTCCTAGCAGATCTACCCAATACAGAGAAACAAGTCCAAATAGGCAGCCAAAATGGGAAGACAAAAAAACAAGCCCCAAGTGAAAGAACACAAGAATTTTCCAGAAGAAGAGTTAAATGCAGATAAGCAATCTATCAGATATAGAGTTCAGAATACTGATTGTAAGGATGCTCAAAAGCATGAGAAAAGATATGGAAACTATAAAGGAAATTAAGGATGACATGGTAGAAATTCAAAAATACATTGAAAGGAATAAACAGCAGATTAGGGGAAGTTTAGGACCAGATCAGCGAATTAGAAGACAAGGTATAAAAAATAACTCAATCAGAGATCCAAAAAAAAAAAATTAAAAACAGGAGGACATTTTGGCTGGCATGGCTCAGCTGTTGAGCATTGACCTATGATCCAGGAGAATGCATTTTGATTCCCGGTCAGGGCACATGCCTGGGTTGAAGGTGCAATCCCCAGTAGGGGGTGTGCAGGAGACACCCAATCAATGACTCTCTCATCATTGATGTTTCTGTCTCCCTCTCCCTTCCTCTCTGAAATCAGTGAAGATATATTTTTAAAAAATGGGGGAAATAAACCAGGACAGTTTAAGGGAGCCATGAAACAACATGAAACAAAAATATTTGCATCATAGGAGTGGCAGAAGAGGTCGAAAGTAAGCAAGGGTTAGAGAACCTGTTTGAAATAATGGCAGAAAACTTCCCTAACCTGGTCAAGGAAAAAGTCACACAAGTTCAGGAGTCACAGTCCCAAGCAAGAAGAACCCAAAGGGGCCCATACCCAGACACATCATAATTAAAATGCCAAAAATTCAAGACAGAATCTTAAAGGCAGCTAGAGAAAAGCAATCTGTTACCTACAAAGGAGCTCCCAGAAGACTGTCAGTTGATTTCTCATCAGAAACTCTACAGGCCAGAAGGGAATGGCATGAAGTATTTAAGGTCATGAAGAGCAAGGATCTGAAACCAAGAATACAATACCCAGCAAGGCCATCATTCAAAACAAATGGTGAAATAAAGAGCTTCCCAGACCCAAAAAAAAAAAAATACTAAAGGAGTTTAGTACCACCAAACTACCATTGTGAGAAATGTTAAAAGGACTGCTGTAATAAGAAAGTTAAACAGAAAGAGAAACATAAACATAAAGAAATAAAATGTTAGTAGATAAGTACCTATCAACAATAACCTTAAATATAAATGGATTAAATGCTTCAATCAAAAAACATAGGGTAGCTGAATGTATAAGAAAACATGACTCAAATATATGCTTTCTACAAGAGACCCACCTACACAGGCTGAAAAAAAAAAACTTCTGGAGGACTTTCAAGAAGCGATTGACAGCAATACAGTCATTGTAGGGGACTCTAGCACCCCCATGGGCTTTACTGGATAGTTCTTCCAGATAAAAAATCAACAAGGAAACAGTGACTCTGAACACTAGATCAAATGGATTTAATTGACATTACGGAACATTTCACCCCAAAGCTGTAGAATATGCATTCTCCTCATGTGCACATGGGACATCCTCAAAGATAGACCACACGTTAGGACACAAAACAAGTCTCTGCAATTTCAAGAAGATTGAAATCATATCAAGCATCTTCTTGGACATTTACACCATGGAATACTATGCAGCTGTAAAAAAGGAGGATCTCTTACTCTTTGAGACAGTATGGTGGGAACTGGAGAGTATTGTGCTAAGTGAAATAAGCCAGTCCGAGAAAGACGAGTATCATATGATCTTACTTATATGTGGAATCCACTGAACAAAATAAACCGATGAACAAAATAGATCCAGAGACATAGAAGCAAGGAACAGACTGACGAATCTCAGAGGGAAGGCAGGGGTGGGGGGGTGGAAAGAGATTAACCTAAGAACTTATATGCATATATGCATAACTCATGGGCACAGACAATAGTGTGAAGGCCTATGGGGGGATGTGTGGTGGAAGGGATCAAGGGGGTGGAAAGGGGGGACATTTGTAATACTTTCAACAATAAAGATAAATTAAAACATAAAAAAAAAAAATGGGAAACCTGAATAGTTAAATATCAAAGAAAGTAAATTTCTAATTGAAAACTCTCCTCCAAAGAAAACCAGGCTCAGATGGCTTCACTGGTGGACTCTACCAAACATTTAAGGAAGACATGTACCAATTCTACACAAACTCATCCTGAAATTGGAAGAGATACTTCCCACCTTAGTCTGTAAAGCCAGCATTAACCTTATACTAAAACCAGATAATGACATTACAAGAAACAAAAACACACCAATATTTCTCATGAATACAGATGAAAAATCCTTAACAAAATATTTGGAAATCAATTTGAGAAATGTCTCAAAAGAAAAATACATCATGACTAAGTGAGATTTATCCCAGGATTTCAAGGTTGGTTTCACTTTCAGAAATCAATTAATGCATCATATTTACAGAGCAAAATGATAAACCATAAGATTGTCTCAATAGGTATTGAAGCATCTGACAAAATTCAACACCAAGTCATTAAGTTTTCAGCAATCAATGAATAGGGCATTTCCTCATCCTGATAAAGGACATCTACAAAAAACCTACAATTAATGCATAATTGTGAAAATTAGATGCTTTTTTCCTAAAATGAAAAAGGCAATATGTTTGCTCTCACACCTATATTAAACATTGTACTAGAGGTCCCACCAGGTGCAACATGACAAGAAAAAGAAACGAAAGGCATACAGATTGAGGGAAAAAGAAGTAAAACTCTATTTGCAGACAGCTTGGTTATATATGTAGAAAACAAGTAATTTATCCCCCCCCCAAAAAAGCAACTAGAAAAGGTGAGAGTAAGGTTACAGGATACAAGGTCATTATACAAAAATCAATCATATTCTATGTAGTAGTGATAAAATATGAAAATTTAAGTATAAAAAAACAGTACCATTAAAAAATACAAAATATTTAGGAAAATATAGACAAAACCTGTACACTGAAAAGTACAAAACACTGCTATTAAAGACGCAAAAAATATGAAGAGAGAGTCCATGTTTGTGGATCTGAAGATTTAATATCACTGTGTCAATCTGCCTCAAATTTATTTAATAATTCAATAAAATTCCAATGAAAATTCCAGCCAATGAAATAATTTCCCAATGAAAATTCCAATTTTTTTTGAAATGCAAAAGACTTCAAGTAGGCAAAATAATTTTTAAAAAAAATAAAATTGGAGGACTTGCACTACCTGATTTCTAGAGTCATTGTAAAACTAAGTAGACAATACAGAATTGTATTGGCATGAGAGTAGACATATAGATCAGGGAAAACAATTAAGAGTTGAGAAAAGACCTACACTTTCATAGTCAACTGATTTTTGCCAAAGGTGCTAAGATAATCCAATGGTGAAATGATCATCTTTTCAATACATACTGCTAGTATTAGATACTCATATACAAGGACGTGAACCTCACACCATACACAGAAATTGTTTCAAAATGGATTATAGACCTAAATATAAGCTAAAATTATAAACCATCTAGAAGATTCTTTGTATCTTAGGTTAGGTAAACATTTTCTAGATAAGACACAAAAAGGATGAATGAATTACAGAAGAATTTATGGATTGAACATAAAGATTTAAAACTTGCTTTCCAAAAGATACTGTTAAATACCATATTATTTTACTCATGTGGAATTTAATGAACAAACTGAATTACCAAGAAAAACAGAGACAGGCTCATAGATACAGAGCAGGCAGACAGCTCTGGAGGACAGGGATACTGGGGGGCGGGGAAGAGATTGGGCAGAAAAGAGACCTCATGGGCATGGACAACAGTATGGGGACGGTGGGGGCAAGGAAGGCGGTGGAGGCGGAAGAGGGCGTAGAGGGGATAAATAGTGATGGGGAACTAAAATAATTATAAGGGAAGACACAGAGAAAATATTTTCAAACGTGTCTATATGCCCAAGAGAAATGAAAACAAAAACGTACACAATTTTCTAGCAGCATTTATTTATAATAGCTAAAAAGTAGAAACAACCCCAGTGTCAATCAATTGATGAATACATAAATGTGGTATATCCATACAATGGAACATTACTTGACAAAAATGAGTGAAGCATTATATGCTACAAGATGAATGAACCTTGAAAACCTTACACCAAGTGAAAGAAGCTAGTCATAAAAGACCACATATTCTATCATTCCATTATATGCAATGTCTAAAATAAGTAAAGCCGGAGAGTCAGGGAGTAGATTAGTGGTTACCTAGGACTGGGGATGGGTAGACTAGATAGTGACCGCTGATGGGTATGTGTTTCTTTTGGGGGTAAAGTGTTCCAGATTAGATTGTGGTGATGTTTGTACAATTTTGTGACTATAAAAACCATGGAATTTTACACTTTAAATGGGTAAATTCAAGGTATGTGAATTATACTTAAACAAAACTGTTTAAAATGTATGTATATACATTTTGAATTATAAAGAATTCATACAACTCAATAAAAAGACTGCAAATTTTTAATGGGGCAAAATATTTGAACAAATACTTTATAATAAAGGTATACAGATGGGAAGTAAGCATATGAAAATGTGATCAACATCATTAGTCATTAGGGAAAGGCAAATTAAAACCACAATGTGCTATCACTGAACACCCAATAGAACGGCTAAAGTTTAAAAGATTATCAGTAATCCCAAATGTTGACCAGGATATAGATCAACTGAAACTTTCATACATTACTGTTGGGAATTTAAAATAGTATAACCACTTTAAAAAATAGTGTGTCGGTGTCTTATAAATACATACTTAACAAGTATCCCCGAAATCCCAGTCCTTGGTATTTATCCGAAGTTGATGAAAATGAAAACATATGTCCATTCAAAGACTTGTATTAAGATGGTCATAGTGCTTTTAGTTATCATAGCCAAACTGAAAATAATCCAAATGTCTATCAATCAGTGAATGAAATTGCAGTGTTTCTATACAATAAAATACCAGGAAGCAATAATTAACAAACACATAACAACATGGATGATGTCAAAAGCAGATATGCCAAGTGTAACATGATTGTGCGATGGCTCCATAGGTATATACATTTGTAAAAGTTACCCTTTTTGATATTCAACTCATATAACCTCCATTTCCTTTATTAATAAAAAACAGGTAGTGAGCACTGGCTTTGGATTCTAAATATATTTGAGTTCTGTTGCCACTGTTTTTATGCAGTGACTCAATACTTCTGTTATTGGAAGTGTATAGGTGTCTTTCTTAGTCTCAGAATATTTGAAGTTAGGACGGGGATATATCTCTGAAATGAAGACATATTTGAGGCAAATTACATCAGATTTTTTAAAAATCATCTGGATCTCCAGAAAATTCTGTATTCTATTATTATTTGTGGGCTTGTGTATTTTTTTATTCTGGTAAAAATACCCAACATAAAATTTACCATTTTAACCATTTTTAAATGTATGTTTTTGTGTCATTAAGTACCTTCACAATGTTGTGTAACCATCACCACTATCCATTTTCATTATCCCAAGCATAAACTTTGTACCCATTATACAATCACTCCCTATCTCCCCAGGCCCTGTTGACCTCTATTATATTTTCTGTCTCTATGAATTTGTCTATTCTAGATACCTCATATAAATGAAATCATGCAGTATTTGTCCTTTTGTGTCTGGCTTTTTTCACTTATCATAAAGTCCTCAAGGTTTATCCATGGTGTAGTATATATCAAAATTTCTTTCCTTTTTAAAATTAATGTTTTATTGTATGTATATGCCACATCATGTTTATCCATGCATCGGTTAATGGATATTTGGTTATTCCCACCTTTTGGCTATTGTGAATAATGCTGCTATGAACACTGATGAAGAAGTATCTGAATCCTGCTTTCAATTCTTTTGGGTGTATACATAGAAATGGAGTTACTGGATCATATGGTAATTCAGTGTTCAACTTTTTGAGGAGTTGCCAGACTGTCTTCCACGGTGGTGCACCATTTTATATTCTAACATCAATGCACAAGTGTTCCAATTTCTCCACATCCTCGCCAACGCTTGTTATTTTGGGTTGTGGTTT
Organism: Miniopterus schreibersii; assembly: GCF_964146895.1. Lineage (NCBI taxonomy): Eukaryota > Metazoa > Chordata > Mammalia > Chiroptera > Miniopteridae > Miniopterus > Miniopterus schreibersii. Next base: position 115,372,957 of record NC_138101.1, on the reverse strand, counting down.
TTTGTTTTTTTATAATAACCATTCTTATGGGTGTGAGATGGTATCTCATAATGGTTTTGATTTTCATTGACTCTTGATGTCCTTGCCCTTACCTCAAACACACTTCTTCCCCAGCCATCCCCATCACAATAAAAACTGAAAACAGCAGTTTTAATTTTTCTGATTGCCATAGCACCATTAATTAGTTACAGACACAAACATTTAGCAATGTAAAAGCAAGATAATCAAGACCTACCAGAAACTATAGCTGTCATTTAATTCACTCAGTATTTATTGATTAAATTGAAAGGCAGTATGTTTAAGGGCAGACCAAAGTGTCATGTTCACATTCCAATTTAAGACAGTGATGCACCTGACAGCTACATAATCCTGGGCAAGTTACCTAACATGTCAGGGCTTCAGTTTCCTCCCTGGTGAAATGGAGATGATATTAATAAAACCCATTTTAAAAAGGTTATGATGATTGGCTTCATACATTGAAAGCACTTAGAACAGTGCTGGACACGTTATTGGTACTGAATGTTAGTTGTTATCTTTATGAGGTATGTATTGTGAAAGATAAAACATATGGAAATACCCTAGTGTACCACAGAATACTGTCATACACACAAAGAAGTACAATGCAGGGCACTTCCTTTCTTTCCAATGCTTCTCCATCATTTGGGTCTTTCTCTTCATTTATACAATCAAATTTCTTTATTATGTCTTATCCTATTACAAAGAAACATCTTGTTTCTTCCAGTCACATAGACCTAGGTTTCCATCTCAGAATGTTAGGAATCACTTTTCAGATTCTTCATTTGTAAAATGTATTTAATATTCTCCCTCATGAGGATTAAAGGTGTACAAATGTTTCAAGCATGTATCACATATAGCAGGTGTTTAACAAATAGATCTCCTCTCCTGATTATTCATCTTCACATGCTGCCTGATTAATGTTCCGTAAGGACAGCTCTGATTGCAGCTCTTTATTTATGTTTGACCACTGCCTATGCAGTAAAAGTCAAATTCCTTAGCATATACACCTTATTTCCACTAATAATATTAGTAGCTAATATTTATTGACCACTTACTTTGTGTCAGACACTGGGCTAAGTGTAATATACTTATTACTTCTTTAACCCACATAGCAACACTTTGAGATAGGTCCTGTGGTATAATATAAATATAAACATATTTATATAGGGTTTGTGAGAAGATGGCAGAGTGGAAAGTACCAGGACTATGTCTCCCTACCTAGACAACAGTTGCTTTGACAGCATACGTCTGATGTAACCATTTTGGACCTCTGGAGTCTATTGAAGCCTTCCAACTTTCAGAAGATGAGTTGGACAGTAAATTTCAGTTAATTTCAGTCAATTTACCTCTTAGCACAGTAACAGCTACCAATCTGCCAGCCCTATCCCTGTGAAAGGTGGCTGTATGTATATTCCTGGAATATATTGGACACAACTTGCAGAATCCAGAGTGTTAAAAAAAGACCCTGTCTTCCAAATATCAGAGATCTGTGTTCTGATCACTGATTGCTGCTTCTGATAACACAGGTGCATACGAAAAGATAGGCAGTCATTTTTGCACCTTTCCCCCATTGTTACAAGCAACTCTTCTTCTGGATGAAGTGACTTCTGATCCCCACCTCCTTTCATATTTCACTTCAGATTTGGGGAGTTAGATATTAGGACCTTCAGAAATAACTAATATATGGAGAAAATTAGAAAATGACTGCACCAACCCAGGTAAAGGCTCAGAAAAGACTTTAGTAAACTGTATATTTACAGTTCAAGCTAATCCTCAGGACAGAGACAGCCTACAACAAAAGATGAAATAAAGTAGACAATAAAAATAAACAGCAAACTCGGGAAAGAGAGAGAATCTGATTTCCAGAGTTACCATATTATTAGACTCAAATGTCCGGTGTTTAACAACAATAACAAAAATATCACAAAGCATATATACAAAGAAAAAGAAATGTATGACCCATTCAAAATAAAAAATGTCCCTGAAGAAAGACCTGATGGCAGATATACTAGACAAATACTTTAAACTATCTTAAAGATGCTCGAAGAACTAAAGAAAAATGTGGAGAAAGTGAAGAAAATTAACTGAGCAAAATGGAAATATTAATAAAGAGATAAAAACTCTAAAAAAGAAACCAAAAGGAAATTCTGAAGCAGGAAAGTACAATAACTGAAATTTAAAAATCAACTGAAGAGTTTCAAAAGCAGAATTGTGCAGGAAGAAGAAATCAGCAACCTTAAAGTTAGTACAATGGGGAAAAAATATTATGAACAACTGTATGCCAACAAATTGGATAATCTGAAAAAAATGGATAAATTCCAAGGAACACAATCTTCCAAAACGAAATCGAGAAGTAATAGAACCTTAGTATACTGCTGGGGGGAGTGTAGACTGATTCAGCCACTATGGGAAACAGTGTGAAGTTTCCTCAAAAAATTAAAAATGGGCCCGGCCGGGCGTGGCTCAGCGGTTGAGCGTCGACCTAGGATCCAGGTGATCAGGGTTCAATTCCTGGTCAGGGCACATGCCTGGCTTACGGGCTTGATCCCCAGTTGGGAGCGTGCAGGAGGCAGCCGATCAATGACTCTCTCATCATTGATGTTTCTCTCTCTCTCTCTCTCTCCCTCTTCTTTCCTCTCTCTGAAATCAATAAAGATATATGAAAAAAAAAAAAAAATGGAACTGCCATTTGACCCAGTGGTTCCACTTCTAGGAATATATCCTAAGAATCTTGAAACACTAATCTGAAAAAATATATGCATCCCAATCTTCATAACAACATTATTTACAATAGGTAAAATCTGGAAACATGCCAAATGCCCATCAGTAAATGAGTGGATGAAAAAGCTGTGGTACATTTACATAACGGAATACTATACAGTTGTAAAAATGAAGGACCTCTTGCCCATTCAGACGATATGGATGTACTTGAAGAGTATTATGCTAAGCAAAATAAGCCAGTCAGAGGAAAAAAAATACCATATATCTCACCTATATGTGGAATCAAATGAACAAAATAAACTGACAAAACAGATCCAGAGACATGGAAGCATGCAAAAGACAGGATTCTCAGAGGGAAAGGGAGTAGTGGGGTGTTGTAGGGAAGAGATCATGCATATATGTATAACCCATGGACACAGACAAAAGTGAGGTGAAGGCCTGAGGATATGGGTGGGAGTGGGGAGGAGGGGTTGAGGGGGGGGGGGAAGGGGACATCTGTAATACTTTCAAAAATAAAGATAAATTTTTTAAAAAGAAGTAACAGAAAATCTGAACAAACTGATTGCAACTAATGAAATCAAAGCAGTAATCATCATCATCATCATCATCATCATCATCATCATCATCATCATCGTGAACAACTCCCAACAAACAAATGTCCTGGACCAGATGGCTTCACAGGTGAATTTTACTAAATATTCCAAGAAGAAATAGCAGCTAATCTTCTCAGACTATTCCAAAAATTAAAAAGAAGGGAAGACTCTAAGGCTCATTTTACAAGACAAGCATTATCCCATTCCAAAACCCAATAAAGAAACAACAAAAAAGAAAATTTTAGGCCAGTATCCCTGATGAACATAGATGCTAAAATCCTCAACAAACTATTAGCATACCAGATCCAGCAATACATTAAAAAGATCATCATACACCATGATCAAGTGGGATTTATTCCAGGGATGCAAGGTTGGTACAATATTTGCAAATCAATAAATGTGATACATCACATAAACAAAATGAAAGTTAAAATTCACATGATCATATCAATAGATACAGAAAAATAATTTGATAAAATCCAGCACCCATTTATGATAAAAGCTCTCAGCAAAGTGGGAAGAGATGGATCATACTTCAACATAACAGGCCAAATATGACAAACCCACAGCCAACATCATACTCGATGGGTAAAAACTACAGGTGTTTCTTTTAAGATTGAGAATAAGACAGGGATGTCTGTTTTACCACTCTTGTTCAACATAGTACTGGAAGTCCTATCCATAGCAAACAGATAAGAATAAGAAATGAGTCATCCAAATAGGAAAAGAAGAAGTAAACTGTCATTATTTGCAGATGACATGATACTGTATATAGAGAACCCTAAAGATTTCAACAAAAAAACTACTAGAACTATTAAATGAAGTCAGTAAAATAGGAGGATACAAAATTAATATTTAGAAATCAGTTGTATTTTTAACACCAAAAATGAACTATCAAAAAACAAAAATAAAAACAAATCCCATTTACAGTTGTATCAAAAATAAATAAATAAAATACCTAAGAATAAATTTAACCAAGGAGATAAAAGATAGGTACTCAGAAAATTTTAAGACACTAAAAAAAAAAAATTAAAGGAGATACAAGTACAGTGGAACGTTGGTTCTAAAACTTAACTTGTTCCAGAAGTCTGTTTGAGAATTTGTTTGAAAACTGAATCCTTTTTCCCATTAGAAATAATGTAAATTGAATTAATTAATTCTAGACCCCCCCAAATGATTCTGTTTTAAACTTTCTCGAGTGCCTGTGATCATTGTTTTATGAACACTTTCATATCCTTAGCAACATTAGCTGTCTTGATGGCCTCTTTATGTTTTAAAATTGTGCTAATCATTGATTTCACCATTCCATCCTTGATAGCCAGATCAGACACATGAACACCTCTGTCATATTTTGCAATTATTTCTTTTTTAAGCTTTATTGTTGTTTTTACAACTTCTCCTTTTCACTTTGCTGCTATCATTAACCTTTTTAAGGTCCATGGTATCTTACAGTACAAATAAGTAGCATCAAATGCAAAAAAAAACACATGAAAATACTCACAGCACAAATTCCTGAGATGTTAACAACATGGGGTTTGGCCATAAAACGACTCCTACTTGTGCGTTCTCTCCTTTGTCCTCTGAGAAACTGGTGACTGATCATACAAATATCAGCATGAAAGGGTTGTTGGGTCGAGAACCAAAGTTTTGTTTGACAACTGAGACATTTTTCCATAAACAAATTGGTCAAGAACTGAATTGTTCAAATTGAGAGACGTTTGAGAACCAAGGTTTGACTGTAAGTGGAAGCCTATAGTGTGTAATGGATAGGAAGTATTAATTCCATTAAAATGTCCATACTATCCAGAGTAAACTATAGATTCAATGCAATTCCAATCAAAATGCCAATGTTGAATTTCACAGAACTGGAATAAATAATCCAAAAATTTATATGGAAACACAAAAGACCCCAAATAGCCACAGCAATCTTGAGAAAGAAGGACAAAGTTGGAGGGATCACATTACCTAATATTAAACTATACTACAAGCTATAGTAATCAAAACAGTATAGTACCTCATAAAAACATACATATATAGGTCAATACAGAATACAGAGCCCAGAAATAAACCCATGTTCTTATGGTCAATTAATATTTGTCAAAAGAGGCAAAGAACATACAATGGGGTAAAGACAGTTTACTCAATAAACGATATTGGGAAAATTGGACAAATACATGCAAAAAAAATGATACTAGACCACCTTCTTAAACCATATATAAAAATAAACTCAAAACAGACTTGAAATCTTAAAACTCCTGGAAGAAAATATAGGCAGTAAAATCTTGGGCATTTCTCTTATAAATATTTTTTCTGATATATCTCTTCAGGCAAAGGAAACAAAAGAAAAATAAACAAATGGGACAACATCCAAACTAAAACGCTTTTGTACAGCAAAGGAAACCATCAATAAAATGAAAAAACAATCTATGGAATAGGAGAACATATTTGCAATGATACTTCTGATAAGGTTAATATCCAAAATTTATAAAGAACTTGTACAACTAAACATCAAGAAAACATAATCCAATTAAAAAATGGGCAAAAAGTACAGCTGGCATGGCTCAGTGGTTGAGCATCGGACCTATGATCCAGGAGGTCGAGGTTCAATTCCCAGGCAGGGCACATGCCCAGCTTTTCAGCTGGAACCCCAGAAGAGGGCATGCAGGAGGCAGCCAATCAGTGACTCTCTCATCATTGATGTTTCTCTCTCTCTCCCTTTCTCTTCCTCTCTTTCTGAAATCAATTTTAAAAATATATTAAAATAATGGGCAAAGAACCTGAACAGAGGCATCTCCAAAGAGGACATACAGGTAAAAAAAATGCTCAATGTCACTAATCATCAGAGAAATACACAGTAAAACCACAAGGAGATATATCCTCAAACCTGTAAGAATGGCTATCAACAATAAATTGACAAACAACAGGTGTTGGTCAGGATGTGGAGAAAAGGGAACCCTGGTATACTGTTGGCAGGAACACAGATTGGTGCAGCCACTATGTAATACAGTATGGGTATTCCTAAAATAAATTAAAAATGGAACTACCTTATCACCCAGCAGTTCCATTCTGGTTATATCTTTAAAGAAACCTAAAACACTAATTCAAAAGAATATGTGCATGCTTTTGTTCATTGCAATGAATGAGCATTATTTGCAATACCCAAGATAAGGAAGCAGCTCAAGTGTCCATTTATAGATGAGTGGATAAGAAATTGATGGTACATTCAATGACATGGAAGCATAGATGAGACTGACGAATGTCAGAGGGATGGAGGAGGGCAGGTGGGTGGAGGGGGAGAGAATAATCAAAGAATTTATATACATATATGCACAACCCAAGGACACGGACAATGATGGGGAGGGGTCTGGGAAGGGGGATGGGATTGGGTGGAACGGGTCATTGGGGAGAAAAAGGGACATCTGTAATATTTTAAACAAAAATAAAATTTAAAACTATAAAAAAGAAAGAAAGAAATTGATGGTACATATATACAATGGACTATTACTTGGCCAGAAAACCAGAATAAAATCTTACCATTTGCACAGCATGGATGAACCTAGAGGGTATTGTGCTAAGTCAGTCAGGGAAAGAGAAATACCATATGATTTCACTTATATGTGGAATCTAAAGAACAATATAAATGAACAAAGAAAACAGAAACAGACTCATAGATACAGAGAATAGACTGATGGTTGCTAGAGAAGAAAGGGGTTGGGGAACTGGGTGAAAATGGTGAAGGGATTGAGAAGTACAGATTGGTAGCTGCAGAATAGTCATAGGGATGTAAAAGTACAGCATAGGATATGTAGTCAATAATATTGTAATAACTAGGTATCGTGTCATGTGGGTACTGGAAATATCAGGGGGACACTTTTTAAAGTATATGACTGTCTAACCCTATGCTGTGCACCTAAAAATAATACAAAATAATATTGAAAGTAAAAATATATATGTACTTTTGATTAAATTAAAAAAAAAAAAACACATAAGGCAATGGAAATTATTGTGTCTGTGGAACTAAAAGGGAAAAAAAATGGAATAAAGGTGAACAGAGCCTAAGAGACATATGAGATACTATCAGTTGAACCAATATATGCATTGTGGGAGTCATGGAAGAATAAGAGAAAGAGGAAGTGGCAGAGATAATATTTGAAGAAATAATGGCTGAAAACTTCCAAAACTTGATGAAATAAATGAATATAAACATCCAAGATGCTTAATAATCTCCAAATAAGATGAATTCAAAGAAACCTACACCAAGACACATTATTATCAAACTATAAAAATACAAAGACAGGGAGAGAATCTTGGAAGCATCAAGAGAAAAGCAAATCGTCCCATACAAGCCATCCTCAATAAGATTAACAAGTAGATGTTTTTAGTCATAAACTCCAAAGTCCAGAAGACAATGAGCCATATATTCAAAGTGCTAAAAGAAAAACCTTTCAACTATATTCAGCAAAACTATCCTTCAAAGTGAGGGCAAAATTAAGACAATCTCAGATAAACAAAAACTGAGATAGTTCTTGATCACTAGAACTGCCCTGCAACTAATACTCAAGGTAGTCCTGCAGGTTAAATTAACGGACACTAGACAGTAACTTGAAGCTGTAAAAAGAAATAGAAATCTCAATAAAAGTAAATATATGAGCAATTATAAAAGCTAGTATTATTGTAACTTCACTATTTGTTTTCTATGTGATTTTAAATCCTAATACATTTAAAGAATAAAAAATAGTTATTGATATAAAGGCTAGTATTACTGTAACTTTAGTTTGTAACTTCAAATTTTATTTTCTTTATAGTATAAGTAACAAATGCATTTTAAAGTATTATTAGTTTATGTTTTGGGGCATACAATATATAACAATGCAATTTTGTAACATCAACATTCAAAAGAGGTGGAAACAGCTATAAGGGTGCAGTTTTTGTATGTTATTGAAGTTAAGCTGGTATAAATTCAGGAGCTATAGTAATATCATACAAAATAGATTTTAAGTAGAAAAGGTTACTCAAGATAAAGGACATTATATATTATAAAATGTTTAATGCAACAAGAAGATATAACAATTATAAATATTTACATATCAAATGACAGACCACCAAACTATATGGAGCAAAAACTAACAGAATTGCAGGGAGAAATAGACAGTTCTATAATAATGGTTGGAGATTTCAATACTTCACTCACAATAATGAGTAGAACAACCAGACACAGCATAGAGAAGAAATCACAAAGGAAATTAGACAATACTTAGGAAATTAATAAAAATAAAAATACAACATACCAAAACTTACAGGATGCAACAAAAGTGATACAAGAGAAATTTATAGCTATGAAAACCTTAATTTTTAAAAGAAATATTTCAAATCAACAAAATAACTTTACAACGTAAGGAACCAGAAAAATAAGAACAAACTAAACGCAAAGCTAGCAGAAGGAAGGAAATAATAAAGATTAGACCAAAGATAAATGAAATAAAGAATAGAAGAAAAATAGAGGAAAATTAATGAAATTAAAAATTGGTTCTTCAAAAAGATCAACAAAGTTGACAACCATTAGTTAGACTAAGAAAAAAAGAAAAGGCTCAAATTACTAAAATCAGGGTTCAATGTGGGACACTAGTATCAATTTTATAGAAATAAGAAGGATTATAAGAGAGTACTATGAACAATTGTACAATTTCCAACAAATTGGAAAATCTAGATGAAATGAAAAATGTCCTAGAAATACAAAATGTACCTAGACTACATCGCAAAGAAATAGGAAAACTAAATAGACCTATAACTAGATTGAATCAGTAACCAAAAATCTCCCAACAAAGCAAAGCTTTCAACCTGATGGATTCACTAGTGATTTCTGCCAAACATTAAAGCATATCAAATTACTAATCCTCCTTAAACATTTCTAAAATCTGAAGAGGAAGGAACAGTTCCTAACTCATTCTACAAAGATAGTATAATCCTGATGTCAACGCCAGGCAAAAAAACTACAAGAAAGAAGAAAATGATGATGTATTATAGAATTGTATACTTGAAACCTATAAAATTTTATTAACCAATGTCACCACAATAAATTCAATAACATTTTTTTAAAAAGAAAATGACAGACCAATATCCTTATGAATATCGATGGGAAAATCCTCAACAAAGTAGTAGCAAATAAAATTCTGCAGCATATTAAAAGAATTATACACCATGAGAAAGTAGGATTTATTTCTGAAATGCAAGGATGGTTCAACACATGAAGCTCGATCAGTGCAATACGCCACATCAACCAAATAAAGAAACCACATGATTATATCAGTTGATGTAGAAAAAGCATTTGACAAGATACACCTTTTCATAGTGAAAAACAAACAAAAAACTAGGAATAGAAGAAAACTACTTTAACATAATAAAAGCCATATATGAAAATTCCAGAGCAAACATCATATTCAATAATGAAAGGCTGAAAGCTTTTCCTTTAAAATCAGAAACATGGCAAATATGCCCATTTTCACCACTTCTATTCAATATAGTACTAGAAGTTTGGGCCAGAGCAGTTATGCAAGAAAAGAAATAAAAGACATCCAAATCGAAAAGGAAGAAGTAAAAAATTATCTCTGTTTACAGATTATATGATCTTATGTGTAGAAAACCCTAAATATTCCACAACAATACTGTTAGAATTAATAAATGAATTCAGCAAAGTATCAGGATACAAAGTCAACATGCAAAAATTAGTTGCATTTCTATACACTGTACAATGAATAATATGAAAAGGAATTACAGTAATTCATTTACAATAGCATAAAAAAGAATAAAATACTTAGGTATTAACTTAAGGAAATTAAAAGCTTATACAATGAAAACTACAAAACATTGCTGAAAGAAATTAAAGGAGAGATATAAATGGAAATATAGTCCATGTTCATGGGTTAGAAAACTTAATATTGTTAAAATGTCCATAAGCCAAAGTGATCTACAGATTTGATGCAATCCCAATAAAAATCCCAATGACATTTTTTTAAAGAAATTAAAAAATAAAATCTAAAATTTATGTGGAATCTCAAGGGACACAAAAAGCCAAAACAATTTGAGAAATAACAAAACAGGAGGACACACTTTCTGATTTAAAAACTTACTACAAAGCTACAGTAATCAAAACAGTATGGTACTGACATAAAGACAGACATTTAGACCAATGGAATAGAATAGGGAGCCTAGAAATACTCTTATATAAAATAGTCAAGTAATTTTTTACAAGAGTGCCAAAATAATTCAGTTGAAGAAAGGACATCTTTTCAACAAATTATGCTGGAAAAACTGGATAACACATGCAGAAAGAAAAAAAATGGGCCTTTACCTACCACCACATACAAAAATTATCTCAGAATGGATCAAAGATCTAACTATAAGACCTAAAATAATAAAAACCTCAGGAAAAAAATAGAACAAAAGCATCTTGATATTAGATTTGGCAATGGTGTCTTGGCTATCACACCAAAGGCACAGATAAAAAATAATATCGACAAGTTGGACTTCATAAAAACTTGAAAGTGTTGTGCATCAAAAGACACCATAAAAAAGGTATTTGAATGACCAATAAACACATGAAAAGACACTGAACATCACTAATCATTAGAGAAGTGAAAATCAAAACCACAATGATATATCACCTCACACCCATTAGGATGGCTACTAGTAAAAAAATACAACTTTGGTGAGGATGTGGAGAATGTGGAACCCTGTGCATTGCTGGTCAGGATGCAAAATGGTATAGCTGCTATGAGAAGCAGTTTGTTGGTTCCTCAAAAACAAATAAGCATAGAATTAGTATATGATCCAGCAATTTCATTCTAGGCATATATCCAAAAGAATTGAAAGCAAGATCTCAAAGAGGTATTTGTATACCCATATTCACAGCAGCATTATTCACAATAGTTAAAAAAATAGAAGCAACTCAAGCACCCATCAACAGATGAATGGATGAGCAAAGTGTGGTATATACATACAATGGAATATTATTTAACCTTAAAAAGGAAAGAAATTCTGCAATACGCTACATCATGGATGAACCTCAAAGATATTATGTTAAGTGAAATAAGACAGTCTCAAAAAGACAAACACTGTGTGACACCACTTATATGAGATATTTAGATTAGTCAAAATTATAAAGACAAAGTATAATGATGGATGTCAGAAACTGTGGGAAAAGAAAATGGAGAGTTGGTTAATGGGTATAGAGTTTCAGTTTCATGAGGTGAAAAGAGTTATGGGGGTGGGTGGAGGTTATAGTTGCACAACAGTGTGAATATATTTAATACCACTGAACTGTACACTTAAAAATAGTTAAGATGATAAATTTTATGTTATGTGTATTTTATATAAACATGATTACTCCTGTATGATAGATACTTGTGTTTATGCTAACAAGGTGAGCCCTTAGATAGTATCAAGGAAGGGGCTGGCCATGCCAGAAAGACCATGCACATAATTAGAAAGCTGAATTTCCAGCCCCACCCCCTGACCACAAGGGAGAAGAGTGGGTCTAAAAATTGAGCTTAGGTATCAATGGCAAATGATGTGATCAATCATGCCTATGTAATGAGGCCTTAATGAAAACTCTTGAATAATGAGGCTTGGGGAGTTTCTAAGTTGGTGAACATATCCATGTTTTGTGAGAGTAACACACCTGGAGAAGGCATGGAACTCTGCACCCCACCCCCCAGCCCTTGTTTTAAGCATCTTTCCCATTTGGCTATTCCTGAGTTGTATCCTTTGTAATAAACTGGCAATTGTAAGTAAAGTGAATCATCAAACCTGAGAGGAGAAATTGTGGAAAACCCTGAACTTACAGCCAGCTGGGCAGGAGTGCAGATAGTCTGGGGACTTCATTGCAGCAGATATCTTAAGTAGGGACAGTCACTTAAGTAGGACAAAGCCTTCAACTTTGGAATATGTGATAACTCTGAGTAGTTAGTGTTAGAATTGAATTGAATTATAAGAAATCTAGTTGGAGTCTTGATTCCAAGATGGTAGTAGATTGAGTGGAAGCTACACTGGCACTTTCCCAGGATCAAACTGGAATTACAATTAAAATATAGACAAATCATCCTGAATAATCAACTGAAGACTAGCTGCAGAGCATGCTCATAACCAAGGACCTAAAGTGGAGACCACATAGAAACTGGTAGGAAGTGCAAAGGCACGAGAGGGCTGGCTGGACTCCCCCAAGTAGCAGCTGAAGGTCCAGAGGGATATCTCAGCTGTGGGGGGTTCCCACTGAGAACTCTGGGGCCTAAACCCCAAGCTGGGCTCTCCAGCCCAGAGCACCAAAACTGAGCCCACATAACCGGCTGTGAAAAGGAGCAGGGTTTCTGTCTGCCAAGGAGAGATGGCTGGAAATGCGGACACCCTCTTAAAGGGCCAACGTTTCAAGTGGCTGCAAAGTTTCATGTGCAGCCACTTTACTTGGGCTCCAGCAGAGGGAGGGCAGAGTGGACTAGAGCTGTGTGAGGTGAATCCAGAGTTGGGGGTTCTGGAGACAGAGTTCAGAGGGCACCCCTCTGGATTCCTGTGCTGAGTAATTCCCCGTACTGCAGAGGACACCTTTCTCAGGGAGACCTTTGGATTCCATTTAGCCTTCGCCTGGGGGGGAAGCAATTGCCCCAGCCATTGTAAAACCTCTGGCCTCCACTTGTAGGGTGTACACCTTGCTGTGGTCTAAAGCCTGATGCTCATTAAGAGGCTCAGATTAATCAGCCTGCAGACAGAGGTGGAACTCTGGGTGCTTTGAGTCTTTGCCTGATCTGCTTCTGGACCTGAGCTTTGGAAAAAAAGACTTTGATGTGCATCTTGTCTTGTCCAAGCCCACCCAACCCCAGCAGAGGAATTGTTGGTAACTCCAAACAGGGTACTCGAGGCCAGTCACAATGTCTGACATTGGCCTGCACCAGAGACCCTCCAGAAAGACCGAGAGTCCTAGCAGATCTACCTAGTACATAGACACAGACACAAATAGGCAGACAAAAAGAGGAGACCAAAAAAGCAAGGCCCAAATGAAAGACCAGAGAATTAAATGAAGAAGAGTTAAATGAAATGGAGATAAGCAATCTATCAGATATGGAGTTCAGAATACTGATGTAAGGATGATCCACAACATGAAAAAAGATATAGAAACTATAAAGGAAATTAAGAATGACACAGTAGAAATTGAAAGAAAAGAAAAAAAAAGACAAACTATTGGAAGGAATAAACAGCAGATTAGTGAAAGCTGAGGATTAGATAAGTGAATTAGAAAACAGGGTTGAAAAATTCACTCAATCAGAGATCCAAAAAGAAAAAACAACTTAAAAGCAGGAGAACAGTCTAAGGGAGCTATGGGACAACATTAAACATAAAAATATTGGCAACATAGAAATGCCGAAGGGGAAGAGAATAAGCAAGGGATAGAGAATGTGTTTGAAGAAACAATGGCAGAAAACTTCCCTAACATGGTGAAGTAAAAAGTCACACAAGTTCAGGAGACACAGAGAGTCCAAAGCAAGAAGAATCCAAAGAGGCTCACGCCCAGACACATCATAATTAAAATACCAGAAATTGAGAGATTAAAGATGGCGGCAGACTGAGTGGAAACTACACTAACACTCTCCCGGGACCAAACTGGAATTGCAACTAAAATATAGAAAAACAATCCTGAATAATCAACTGCAAGTGAAAACGAGCTGTAGCACATACACCCTCATAACCAAGGAGGAAAAGTGGAGACCACAGAGAGATTGGTAAAAACTGAAGAGGTGTGAGAGGACTGATTGGGCTCCACAGGCATCAGCTGAAGGTGTGGAGGGTTGTCTCAGCTGTGGGGGCTTCTGACTGAAGACCCTGTGGTCTAAACCTCAGGCTGGGCTTCCCAGCCCAGAGCACCAGAACTGAAAAAGCCACATAACAACTGGCTGTGAAAAGCAGCAGGGTTTCAGTCTGCCAGGGAGAGATGGCTGGAACTGCAGGCACCCTTTTAAGGAGCCAAGGCACAAAGTTTCCTGTGCAGCCACTCACCTTGGGCTCCAGCAGAGGTAGTGTAGAGTAGATTGAAGTTCTGTGAGGAGAATCTAGGGTTGTGGGCTCTGGAGATTGAGATAAGAAAGCACCCATCTGGATTCCTGTGCCAAGTCATTGCCACATACTGCAGAGGACATCTTTTTCAGGCAGACAGTTGGCTGCTTTTGCCTGGGGTGGGGGGGATCAATGGCCCTACCCTGCTGGAAAACTTCACACCCTACCCAGAGGAGTTTCTACAGCCTGAGGCTCCTTAAGAGACTGATAGCAGCATGCTTAACAGCATGAAAAAAAGATATGGAAACTATGAAGGAAATTAAGAATGACATAGCAGAAATAAAAAAAAACATTGGAAGGAATAACAGCAGATTACAGGAAGCTGAGGATCAGATGAGAGAATTAGTAGACAGGGTAGAAAAAAAATCACTTAAACAGAGATCCAAAAAGAAAAAACAATTAAAAAACAGGAGGACAGTCTAAGGGGATGTGGGACAACATGAAACATAACAATATTTGCATCATAGGAGTGCCAGAGGAGGTCAAAAGTAAGCAAGGGTTAGAGAAACTGTTTGAAGAAATAATGGCAGAAAACTTCCCTAACATGGTCAAAGAAAAAGTCATACAAGTTCAGGAGACACAGAGAGTCCCAAGCAAAAAGAATCCAAAGAGGGCCCATGACCAGATACATCAGAATTAAAATGCCAAGAATTCAAGACAAAGAGAGAACCTTAAAAGCAGCAAGAGAAAAGCAATCTGTTACCTACAGAGGAGCTCCCATAAGGTTGCCAGTTGACTTCTCATCAGAAACTCTACAGGCCAGAAGGGAATGGCATGAAGTATTCAAGGTAATGCAAAACAAGGATCTGAAACCAAAAATACTCTATCCAGCAAGACTGTCATTCAAAATAAATAATGAAATAATGAACTTCTCAGACAAAAAATTGCTAAAGGAGTTTATCACCATCAAACCAGCATTGCAGGAAATGTTCAAAGGAATGTTGTAATAATAAGAAGAAATAGAGAAACATAAGCATAAAATATTAAAATGGCAATAAATAAGGACCTATCAATAATAACCTTAAGGACTTTAATGGAGAGATCAGTAGCAATACAGTCATAGTTGTGGACTTTAACACTCCACTGACTTCACTGGATAGATCTTCCAGACAAAAAGTCAACACAGAAATAGTGACTCTAAATGGCCCACTAGATCAAATGGATTTCATTGATATTTACAGAACATTTCACCCCAAAGTTGCAGAATATACATTCCTCTCAAGTGCACATGGGTCATGCTCAAAGATAAACCACATGTTAGGACACAAAACAAGTCTCTATAAATTCAGGAAGACTGAAATCATATCAGGCATCTCAGATCACAAGGACATGAAATTAGAAATCAACTACAGTGAAAACACTCAGAAACATTCAAACACATGGAGGCTAAGTAGCATGTTACTAAACAATGAATGGGTTACCAATCAGATCAAGAAAAAAATAAAAAACTTCCTGGAAACAAATGAAAATGAACACACAACAACCCAAAATCAATGGGACACAATGAAAGCAGTCCTAAGAGGGACGTTCATAGCACTACAGACCTACCTCAAAGAGCAAGAAATTTTTTAGTAATCTATCTAACCCTACAACTTAAAGAATTATAAAGCTCCCCTGTGAAGCCATCTGGACCAGGGCTTTTGTTTGCTGGTTTTTATTACTGCTTTGGTTTCATCAATTGTTATTAGCCTATTCAAGTTTTCTGATTCTTCCTGATTTAGTTTTACATGATCTCACTCATATGTGGAATCTAATAAACAAAATATACTGAGGAACAAAATAGATCCAAAGACATAGAAGCATGGAACAGACTGATGAAACTCAGTGGGAAGGCTGGGGTGGGGGAGTGGGTGGGGAGAGATTAATCAAAGAACTTATATGCATATATACACAACCCATGGACACAGACAATAGTGTGGTGAAGGCCTAGGGATGGGGGTGCATTCGGGGTAGAGGAGATCAATGAGGGGACAGAAAAGGGGATATCTGTAATACCTTCACAGTAAAGATAACTTTTTTTAAAAATGCCAAAAATTCAAGACAAAGAGAGAATCTTAAAGACAGCAAGAGAAAAGCAAACTCTTGCCTACAAAGGAGCTCCCATAAGGCTGTCAGCTGATTTCTCATCAGAAACTCTGCAGTCCAGAAAGAAATGTCATGAAGTATTCAAAGTAGTTCAGAGTAAGGATCTGAAACCAAGAATATGCTATCTAGCAAGGTTATCATTCAAAATAGATGGTGAAATAAATAGAGCTTTCTAGACCAAAAAAAAAAAAAAAAGGCTAAAGGAATTTATCACCACCAAACCAGCGTTGCAAGAAATGTTAAAGGGACTGGTGTAATAAGAATTAGAAATAGAGAAATATAAGCATAAAGAATTAAAAAGGCAATAAGTACCTATCAATAATAACCTTAAATATAAGTGGATTAAATGCTCTAATCAAAATACATAGGGTAGCTGAGTGGATAAGAAAAAGTGACTCAAATATATGCTGTCTACAAGAGACCCATCCACACAGGCTGAAAAAAAACTTCTGGAGGACTTTCAAGGAGAGATTGACAGCAGTACAGTCATAGTAAGGGACTGGTATATTTTTTTCTATTATATAGTATACAAAATTATATTTAATGTATATACTTTAAACACTTTAAGGTATATTGACTTCCAAGAAGTCTGGCTTGGCAGATTCCCAAAGAAAATTGAAAAGAGAGCAAGAACTGCCAAAACATGGAAAAGGTTTGGCTGATTTTTAAAGAACACTGAATTTGCTTTGACCAGTAGAAACAAATTAGAAGGGGAATCTGTCTAATCAGTTAGACATACCTCTGGCACAATAGTTCAAGAAAAAAAGCTGAAGGAAAATAAGAGGTATAAACTTTCAGTTATAAAATAAATAAGGCATAGGGATGTACATCATAGGGTACAGAGCCAATAATATCTTAATTAATTTGCACAGTGACAGATGGTTATTAGACTTATCATGATGATCACATCATGAGGTATATAAATGTCAAATCACTATGTCATACACTTGAAACTAATATTGTATGCCAACTATACTTTAACAAACTTTTAAAATAAAAATTAAAACTACATTTAAAAAAAAGGTGCTGCAAATCAAATAAATGTTAGATTGAAGGATGATTATGATGCAACAGAGGTATAACAATAATAAAAATATTAAAAACTCAGCCTTAACAAATGTAGAAAATCTAGACAAAATTAGTGAATTTCTGGAAAAATATAAAAATATTTAAAATGGGGATGGGCAAAAAGAGTGAAGGGGTAGAAAAGTACAAACTTCCAGTTTTAAATAAGTCCTGGGCATGTAATGTACAGCCTGGTGAGTATAGTTAACAATACTGTATTGGATATTTGAAAGTTGTTAAGAGAACAGATCTTAAAAGTCTTCATCACAAGGAAAAACATTTTTGTAACTATATATGATAACAGATGTTAACTAAATTTATTGTGGTTATTTCACAAAATAAACAAGTATAGAATCATTATGTTGTACACCTGAAACTTACATAGTTATATGTCAATTATACCGCAACAACAAAAATGACTTAAAAATGGCTCAAGAAGAAAGTAAAATATTGAGTAGACCAATAATGTTTAGGGAAGTTGAATTAAATGTTCCAAAAGTAACAGGACCCAAAGAGTATTGCTGTGGACCAAATGCTTGTGTCCTCCCAAAATTCCTTGTTGAAACCTAATCCCCAGTGTGATGGCATTATGAGGTAAGGTCTTTGGGAGGTGATTAAGTCATGAGTGTGGAGCCCTCACGTATGGAATTAGTGCTCTTATAAAAGACAGCCCAAAGAGCTTTCTCACTCTCTTTCTGCCATGTGTGTATACAGCAAGAAGATGGCCTTCTATGAACCAAGAAGCAGGTCCTCACCAGACTTTGAATCTACTGACATCATGATCTTAGAACTTCCCACCCTCCAGGAATAAATGTTGTTTAAGCCACCCAGTCTATGGTGTTTTTGTTATAGCAGCTGAACTGACTGTGACAGGTATTATGTGTGCATTCTATCAAAATTCCAAGGAATGGATAATCCCTCTGGTGTGCTTGATTCTAAAAGTGAATAAGGAGAGTACAAGAAAAGTAACAGTTCTTTCTAGCTATGAACCCTAAACAAAATATTAGCTAACCAAGTCCAATGGAAATTGATGGCATGGCAGTATCAATAAAAGTTTATCCTGGAAATTCAAGCATGAGTTATCATCAGAAAAGCAGTCATATTAAAAGCTAATGTACTAAGGACTAAAGGTAAAAATTCATGTTATTATGACAATAAATGCAGAAAAGTACTAGAGAACATTCAACACCTTTTGACAATTTTTTTTTTTTAATTTCAGAAAGCTAGGAACATAAGAGTAGTTTCTTACTTTGACAAAATCTAAATACAAAACAAATCAACATACTTAGCCAATAAAACATCACACTTACTAGGAAAATCTTCAAGATTGTAAATGCTTACCATCATGATTACTATTTAATATAAACCTGGAGGTACTGGCACTCACTCTGAGAGAAGAAAAGGAAATAATAGCTGAAGGAATTCAAAGAAAAGAGATAAAATTATCTTTATTTGCAGATTTGATAGTCCACATAGAAAACCCAACAGGACCATTAGATAAGTCATTGCAAATAATAAGAGAGTTTAATCAACATTGCAAAATAAAACATCAACTCACAGAAATTAATATAATCATTTTTACCTATGATAGCCAATGTAGAAATAAAGTAGAAAATAAGATATCATTCTAATAGTTACAGAAACTATAATGAATGTAGAAATTAATCTAATAAATAATGCAAAAAATTAAATATTATTAATTATGCAAAAGAAAATTCAAATAAATGGTGAGATATACTATGTCCACAGATAGATGAGTTAATATTGTAAAGTCAATTATTCTCTAAATAATCTGTAAATTGAGTGCAATGCCTAACAAAATTACAGCTGGATTTTTTCAGAGGTGGATTATTTGAGAGGTTCAAAGACTATACTATAAAATGTTTATGGAAAAGTTGAAGTGCACAAATAAAGTCAATTTTGGAAATGAAGAGCAAAGAGTAGGGACATCTATCCAAAACTACAGTAATAAAATTTTGTGGTGGTAGAGGTACATGCCAATGGACAAAGGGAGCAGAAAATAGAGCTCAGAAACATATATAATTGCTGCTCATTACTTGTGGATTCCATATTTGTGAACTTGCCTATTAGCTAAAATGTATCTGTAACACCCAAATCAAGATTCACAGCACATTAGGAGTCATTTGGGAGCATGTGAAGAGTGCTGACAATTTTGAGTTGCTGGATGTGCATGGTGCCAGCTGAGGCCAAACAAGGCAACACCTTGCCTTCTTGTTTCAGCTTTCATATTGTTAACTAGCATCATGTTATGGTCTATTTAGTGTCATGTTTTTCACATTTCTATCCTTTCTGTTGGTGAGTTCAGTATTTAAGATGGCTCCTGAGCATAGTGTTGAAATGCCATCCAGGGTGATGTGCCTTACAGAGAAAGATACATGTGTTAGATAAGCTTCTTTCAGGCATGAGTTATAGTGCTGCTGACTGTGAGTTCAACGTTAAGAAATCAACAATACAGTATGTCCAGGGAAAGGAAAAGGAAATTCCCCAATCTGTATATGAGGCTGCTCAGTAGAATGCTAAAGTAACCTGTAGAAGGCATGATGAAGTTATGGAAGAAGTAGAAAGCAGCTACATTTAAGGATTCATGAGATGATGACCCATAAGAAAAGAATAGCAGACAGCGCTGTTGTGAAGCTAAATAAAACAAAACAAAAAACAAAACAAAACAAAACAAAAAAAAAACAAAAGCAAAAACAAAGAAAGTTATGATCATGTTATCCAGGGGCTGGAAAGTGCTAAACACATCTTAGCTGGTACTGGCTGGCTCACAAGTTTCAAAAGGTGAGGCAGCATGAAAAATGCTAAACTTGCAGGAGGGGCAGATTCTGCAGATCAGAAGGCTGTGGAAGGGTTTTTAAATTACCTGCTCATTATTATACGGGAAAGGGGTTATATGTGGAAGAGCAGCTTTTTTCAATGCTGATGAGACTGGCTTGTTTTACAAAGATGTTGGCAAATGAACCTGTAGAACTCAAGTGGCTTCCAAAGCCGCTGACTTTAAATTATTCAAAGACTGAAATTAATTATTTCTGAGAAATATCTGTTAAATAAGTTGTCTTTAAACAGAAACACACATAAAACAAGTTTGTGTGCTGATTAGTTGATGAAAATGTTGTGACTAGAGGCTCAAAGTAATTTAACCTTGTATTTTCCCTAAAAACAATGGTTTCCTATTCACTAATCTTGTTAATTTAGCATTATTCACTAATATAGTAGAAGATAATTTCCATGAATTATGAGAACCCACTGTGTGTGTGTGTGTGTGTGTGTGTGTGTGTGTGTGTGTGTGTGTTGTTAAAATGGTGAAACAAGGTGGCTGTAGCCCATAAATGCCTCAGGGTTGAAAAATCACTAAGGACAACCAATCACAAACTACACTTTAAGCTACTGCCAATCAAATAATTTCCTTTCTTTGCTTTGCACTTTCTCTATGTAAGTTTTTATGGTTCCTGTTAACAAAGTGCCCCTAAACTCTTAAAACTTCCAGTATGCCTCAGTTTATCTTTTAATAGTGCGTATGTGTGTGCATTTGACATATGATAAAATTGGCACCACAAATTAATGAAAAAAGGGCAGATTCTTTCGTAGGTGGTTGTGAGAACACTGATTCACCACATGGAAAAATAAAATTCCAGTTCATATCATTTATAAAAATTGATTCTAGAGGGACTAAAGACCATGGAATTGGGGGGGGGGGGGCACAATAAGGCTAATGGAAGAAAATGTAGAATATCTGTGATGTAGGGGCAGAAAAGAACTTCTTAAACAAGAACCCAAACGAATAAATCCTAAAGTGAAAAACTGAATATTTGACTCCATAAAATTAAAGATTCCTTTTTCACAAAATACCCTAATTAGAGTTAATTAACATATAGCCAACTAGAAGATATTTTTATATCTAAAATTGACATTTCCAGAACATACAAGAAATCTCTATAATTCAACCAGAAGAAGCAACAGAAAATCCAATAGAAAAGTTTAGAAAAGGATATGCATAAGCCCTTTACAAATGACTAGGAAATCCAAATGACTAGGGAAGATATGAAGAGATGCACAAACTCATCATTAAAGAAATACAAATGAAAACAATGAGATGGCATTCATCCAACTAGAGGGGAAAAGTATAGGTGGGTTAAATCAAATCACAGTGAGAAAGTGAAAAAAACCAGGAACCCTCCTGTACTGCTGATGGGAAAATAAACTGGTCCCACCACTCTGCCTGATGCAGTGAAATTAAATCTGCCCATCTCATTGACCCAGCAGTCCCACCTCTGCATATATAACCCAGAGAAGTTCTCACAGAGGCCCTTCCTACTGGTACCTGGGAGAAAGTTTGCAGCATTGCTTGTGGTATCTGGAAGCTCCAAAATGGAAGTGTTTATTACTATGAGAATAAACAAGAAACCATGTGGATTGGATACTGCTGGCTTCTGTGCAGAATTAAAAGCTACAAAATAGATCTGCATACAGCAACAGGAGGAGATCTAAAAAACATGTTGCTGAGTGGGAAAAAAGAAATCGAATCAGAAATACACATATTTTACAAAGATGCATGTATAAAATCTGAAAATGAACAAAATTTTACTTTTCTACATATGAAGCCCCATTAATGACTGTTTTTGGAGTATAATAAAGGCTAGATTTTGACCTCTCACAGCATATTTATCTGTATAAATCAGAGACACAAACTGTCAGAGCCAGCACACCATAGACACATGTGTAGGGGTTGATAAAATGTTGTAGGAGGAGGGTACAGGAGAGGCTTATGTGCGCCTGAGCCTTTCAAAGAGGTATTTGGTAGGGCACTCATTCCACCAGTGCATTAGAGAGTCTACCCACATCCTGACCACTCCCACCCTCCCACTGACTTGGCCTTAGCTTCAGCATCCTTCCTGGTATCCACAACTGTCCACCTGGCTGCAAACACCATGGCCACTGGTGATGGCCAGAGTCCCAATCCTGCTGTCAAAGCCCATTAAAAATGAGCAGAGTCTCTTCATCAGCACACAATTTAAATGGGTTTCCATGCTTTCCATAGAAGCATCCCAGCCTCCTATGAGATCACCAAGTTGTGTAAAAACACCAACTTCTCATGTGTGCAGAGAATGCCAGCTTGAATCTCTCTGCTCTGGGCAAAGTTGTCCTGTGTTGGAGGAGCACTGAGACCTTCTCTCATTTAACTCTAGAGTTAAGGGTTGTATATCAGCTCTGTGCCAGAGGTCTGTAGCAGGACCTGCACCACCATCTTGCTGAATGGCCACTCATTATAACACAACACACCTAGGTTGGACCAGGTCATTGTCCATCCACTGGACTGCCAGCATCAAACAACTTCAGGAAGTGGCACCACAAACCAGTGTCTTTTGTCTGTGTCCTCACATGAAAGGACCTGCTCACTGAACACGTCTTCAAAAATAGGTCAGACTCACCTGCCTACAATGACTTCTGCAGTCTACCAGAAGGGAAGGTGCTGGATGAGATGACTTGCTCAGGGTGAATTAAATACATATCAAAAAGGGCAGAACCAGGCCTGGCTTGAGGAACAAGTCACTTTCCTTTAATCTTGGTTGGTGAGCACCCACGGTGGAGAATCGCCTTAGGTTCTCACTTAGCAGCACAGTCCTAGGTACTTTACTCTTATTGTGACTCTATTCCAAGAAGGGAGGGACAAGAGACCAAGTAGAAGAGTCTGTCTGTGTGAAAAGTTTTGAAGAGGCCCAAGCATCTGTGCCATAGGACCCATGGCACAAAAGAGCTACTGGGTATTTTGAAATGAAATCACCTGTGAGTCATCAGCCACACTCAGGGTTTTTTAAATTTTAGGAGGTGTGTGTGTGGGCTGAATATGCCCTGAGCTCCCACGGTGGGGCATTTAGGCAAAGGCTTCAGGACTTTCCAGCTGGAATGGGACTTAGGAGAACCAGCTGCTGCTGCTTACACACCCTTTCAAGTTACAGAGGCATACCATTGCGCCCCACCCCCTATCCCCAGCAGCCCGGTCCAGCACTATGTGACTCACTCAACACCAGAGGCCGGGGCTCGTACAAGGAGGGAGAGGAC
Source organism: Miniopterus schreibersii (assembly GCF_964146895.1). NCBI lineage: Eukaryota > Metazoa > Chordata > Mammalia > Chiroptera > Miniopteridae > Miniopterus > Miniopterus schreibersii. Next base: position 115,349,297 of record NC_138101.1, on the reverse strand, counting down.
TGGCGGGGGGGGGGGGGGGGGCACTGGATTTGAAACTTCAAGGAGGGCACAAAGTAGAGTCGGCATTACCTTCATCAAGTCACTTACCCTCTCCAGACCTCAGTGTCTTACTCTGTGCTCTCTGTGGGGAGGATAACACTCTTTATACTGAAATGAGAAAATCCACACAAAAGCAATTTAAAATGATGTAACATAACAGAAATATAAACTACTTTCTAAGGTCCTTTTCAAGCCTAAAACATATGTTTCTGTGAAATCCAAACTTAGAAGGGCCAGTGACTTGATGACTTGGCAGAAGGAGTGTGATTTGAGCAGGGGGGCACAAACCTGGGTGGCAATAGGCCATCTTCCCAACAACACAAACACATGGCCAACACAAGGGGCAATGAGGTTACATGGGGAAATGTAAGCACATCACAAAAATGACATGTGTGGTCCTCAGTGCCTGAGACACCTCCTCTGGAAGCTGGGGATATTTTCCTTTTGGCTTGTTCACTCCTAAGATCTAAGAATCCATCATCAATTGTTCTGACGCAGAAAACTGCTGGACTATAGAAGCCAACACAGAGCAGTTACTCCTGCCGTGGTCCAGTGGTCGGGGGTGAAAAGCAGAGCTCCAGCTGAGGTGGCAAGGACATACATCCTGCCACCAAGTTGTTGCTTTTAGGGAGCCTGACCCGGGGCAACCACAGCCCCTGAGGGATACTTGAACACCTGCAATAACTATGCCCCCAGTGAAGACAGCAGTCACACAGTGAGTTGTTTCAGTGGAGAAGAGACTTCTGGGAGAGGTAGAGGTGATGGGTGGGTTCCAGCAAAGGAAGACAATGAGGCTATGGACACCTACCCACATCCCCCAGGGCAGGGCTGCCGGGTTGGAAAAACCCAGAAGACTCTTAGCCCCAGGAATTAGACTCTCTTTATTGCTTTTGTTTCGTGGGCCTTTTCTCTGGAGCTCTTGGGAAGAGTTGACTGAGTTTATCCAGATTTTAACCTCTCATAGCACATATGTTTGGTTTGTATCTTGTGTCCATGTCTTGAAAAGAATCATGTGGTCATTCTGTTTTGTTCATTGACTTTTTTCCAGCCACTTCTCTGAGGGCTGCCTACTTTCACAGAGCCACTGCAGGACAATGATGAAAAGGAGAACTTGGCTGCCTTGGTTCATTTCTCCATTTCTCTCATCATTTCCCCCCTGGGACAAACCTGGCAAGACGAATGGCTCTAGCTGGTTTGTGAGCATAGATACCAAGGTCCAGGGGCTTGTGCCCATCTGAACTCTCAGCATCTTTCACTCAGTTCTTTGATTTATCTAGAAAAATCACTTTCCTGTCAGTCTAGAAGATTACATAAGTGTAACATTTCATCTACATCAGCTCCTGAGGCCTTGGCATTAGATTGTCTTAATGCTGTAGGGACAGAAGGCAGTCCATTTAGGGGACTAGAAACATCTAAAAATATTCTTTCTTCCCATTTCAGCTGTGCCATGATGACATTTACACAAAGTGAGATAAGATAATATTTTTTGAGAACACTAATTCTCCAGCTCTGTGCCATAGAATAAAATTAGCTCAATTAAATTACACATGACAAATGGCTGGGCTCATATCCGTGGTGTACCACAATCACACCCTGCCTCCACCCAGCCCCAAGAGACCACCTGTGGGGCCAACATGTCGATACATCTCCCTCAGAGCCACCCCCAAAAGGGAGCCAGCTGTGATCCAGGCTTCCTCTGCTGCTTGTTTATCATAGTAGCTGTTGCTAGGGCTGGCTGGTGGACTTCAATTGCCTGGAGCAGAGCTGGTGATACAGAAATAAAGAGCCCCAGACAGCTGTCATGTGCGGGCTCCCTACCCACTCTCCCAAAGCACATGGGGCCTCCACTAGCACAGCGTTCGCCTGCTACAACCTGCAGCCTCTTGGTCTGGCACACAGCCCAGGGAAGCTGTAGAGCAAACATGCAGCTAAAGCTTCCCCACTCCAAAATCCTGCCCCAGGGGCTGAGCTGGTGTCATGGGGACCCATCCTGCTTGAGCTGCAGCTACTTTTGGATCCCCTATCACCCAAGACACTGGGTTCTTGGGCATAACCTTTGCTGACCTTTGGCCTGTCTGTAAGCTCTGGGTCTCTCTGCATTTGCCCAGTAATATTTATTAAGCATTTTCTGGGCCAGGCCCCACATAGGTGCTGGGGATTCAGAAATAAGAAGACACAACGCCCCCCAGGGAGCTCGCACTCAATTACTCAGAATGACGAGTTAAGCCCTGCTCTTGCCCCACAATCCAGGGCTACCATGGGGGGCTTCATTTCCCTCCTTTTCCAAATTTAGGAATATCTTTAGGTGCAACAGTTTTCTGAGTTGCTGAGTAAAACATACAATACACCTCTGGCCTCTGTCTTCACAAAATCTGAACTTTCCAAAATCTGAGAAAAACAATAGCTAAATTTAGGCTCCTCAGAAACAAAGGTTTTTGATGGGAATGAGGTGTCCTCAGACAGCAAAAGCCACTAGCAGATAAAAAGGGGGCACTCAGGAGCTGTGGGACTGGCCCTGGTCCTGGTTCTGTGGGCGGTTGGGCTAAACATGACTACTACACCCAGGTGGAAGAAAGCTGAGAAACCTTAGGACACAGGTTGGGCTGAGAGGCCCAAGTGAGGATGGCCGTTTCCTGAATTATAGTTATTCAAAATTAATAACTGATTCATCCGGAATAATTCTAGCAATGATTTCCCTAAAAAACACAAGATCCCTAGAGATGGAAGAAACTGCCTTCTGCTCTCCAACTGTGGGTCATTTTCTCTTGGTTGTGAATAAAATTGCTTGGACAATGGTCAGTTGATGTTATATGTCCAGGACACAATTGTATGTGTGGGGGAGGTAGTGGGCTAGGGTTATATCTTTCCAAGAGGTAGAAAGCTTGGCAGTGGAGATCCCAGGAATCTAAGAAGCACTAAATGATTCCTGAGGGGGTGTGGCCATCCCAGGCCGACACCCCTCACCCCCCCAAGTCTGAGCACCACAACAGAAGAACAGGGTGCCCTTCAAGGTGCTGAGCATGCAAAATAATTAGCCAGACTTTCCCAAAGTCCCTCCCTATTCCCTGCTGAGACAGAAAGGAACACATGTGGGGTGAGCATCAGGTCTGTGAAGCAGAAACAAAAGCTTCCTTGGCAGTGGAAGGGAAGCAAGGGTTTGGGGGATGGGTCAGTTCCGAGCTCAATGCTCCACTTTGTCACTCACAAGCTATGGAGTTTCAGTTCTCAGTCCCCAATCTGTGAAATGGGACTGAAAGCTGAGAGGACTAGAGGAAACAGTATACTTCAGACATGCAAGCCTTCCATGGCTTGGCCAGCTGTGTTGGGCAGTTTGTCAGCAGAACCTTCCCAGCCCAGCTCCTTCCTTAAGGCCCACCTCTGCACTGCTGGGTGTGACTGGGGTACAGAGAAGATCTAAGAAGATGAGAAGCAGGAAGGAGTAGGGCCCATTTCTCTACCCCCAGCTGTGGTCCTTTGCTCCCTCAAGCCCTGCAAAGCCCCTCCTCCACCTCACTCTCAACTTTGCACCACAGGGCTTCACCAGGCTGCAAACTGGAACAAGCAAAGGACAATTCAAGCCGTAGGACTTTGAGCAACAGAGACAGCTTGGGGTCCTGGGCAGTGGGTTCTAGCTCCAAGCCTTCCTTCCTCAGTGAACTTAGCCAAGTCAAGCAGTTCCCTGAACCTAGGTCCTTGTCTGCTGGGTGATAGGGAATTAGGCATGTAGGCATATTCCATGAAAGGTTGGTGGAGCCCGATGTTTGCCTGAACCCCTCCATGACTTTGAGTCAGGGACCAGGCTCAGTGCTGTGCCTTCCCCTCCGGTTGGGGCTGTCCCCTCTGGCCCTCGAGGGGCTAGGAGGGTCACATCCCTCTGTGGGGCTCTTAGGCCCGGACTCCTCACCTTATTAATCTACATTGTAGCTTGGTATCCTACAGAAAGAAATACTTTATGTATACAGTTGTTTCTTGCAATATTATTTACAGTGACAATAAAAGGAAATAACCTATATATTTAATTGGGAAATGGGGGAAGGAAAAATAGTACATTCAGCTATGAAATCCACACTATGAGCTATCAAGTAGTTATTTAAAAGAACAGGTTAGAGCCATATATTGTTACTGATAAACAGATTTGTTATACATTGGAAACAAACCAATTGCAGAAAATATTTTATCTTGAAAATTCAGATCTCATTTTAAAAATATAAAAATGGGTGGGGAGACAGAAAGATTTGTATATTTTTAAATGACTCTCAATAAAGGCATGAAAAAGTACACATCAAACTATTAATATTATTTGCCTCAGGAGCATAGTTTGTCTTTATATATCTTTCTATTGCTTGATATGTTGTAAGCAAGTATTTTTTGAAATTTAAAAAATCAATATAGTAGAAAAGTTTAATGGAAAAAAATGTGTCCCCTCAATAATCATTCACTCCTTCTTGCACAATAATAGATCTGCTAATATTTAGCTGTGTTTGTGGCCCCATATCTTCACCTTCTTATGGCCAGGTGACTGTGCCCAATGGACTGTGAAGAAGGGATGTGTGCAACATCTGGGACAAGATTCCTTAAAGGAAGGGGTTGTACCTCTGCTTCCTGCATCCTCCATTCTGCTCTGGGGGCATGGGCTTGATGGCCACGGCTCACCTTGGATCTTGAAGCTCAGACCCATGCTCTCAGGAAGGCTGAACAGACATCCTGGAGAGCCTGGTTTAGGGAGAATGGAAGAGCCATTGTAGAACCCTGAGGTGCCTTCATCCTTTTACATCAGAGGGAAAGAAAATCCTATCTTGTTTAAGCCATTGTTATTTGGAGTCTCTTTTAGATACAGCTCAGTCAATCCTCCTTCACATACGAAACAGAAAAACTAGACTCCTTCCTAGTTATCAGAGACTGACTCTGCTTGTCATGCCACATACAGAGCCAGATGGGGGACACATCCAGGAACTTGACATTTTAACAGGGAATAGGAAAACGATGTGTTCAACAGGTAAAAGAGCTTGAAGCCCAAGGCTGCTCAGAAACCCACTAAGAGTCACACAGCTGGTTGCAGGCACACCAGGCCTGGGATGCAGGTTTCTGCTTCTGGACTAGCACCTGGCCCTGAGCTGCCTTCAGTTCCACCTGCAGAACCTCCTTGGAAGAGAGCCCTGGTGACCTCAGGGATGCCTGGAGACTGGGAAAGGCTGCAAGAGAAGCAGTCCTTGGCATGAACTGGCTGCTATGTCCTGCTATCGTGAGTCTAGATTGGTCTGCAACACTTGTGACTCCTTTCCCTTTCTTCTCTGGGAAGAGCCAAGCATTTCACTAGCAGCTTAGTGCCTTGATCTCTGAGGTAAGACCATCTGAAAGAAAAAGCAGTCCTGGGGTGAGCTTGGGCAAAAAGTGAGTTTTAGGTGCTCTTTGTTAAGCCCCTTGGCTTCAGGTCACCCCTGCCATGGTTAAGGCATGGACCCTTGTCCAGGGAAAGGTACTCAGTTGGATGCTGGAGGAAAAGTGTTGCTCCCTGCTCAAGAGTGATGTTTTGGGGAGCTCTTCATTGTTGCTGGGTTTCTGGAGTGACAGTGCAAGAAGAGAGAAGCCTTCTCGTCTATCGCATGAAGGCCCAGAACCAGAACCACACCTCCTGGCCTATGTTAATCAAGAGATGTGACCTCAAAACTCTGATTGCCAACATTTTCTGACTTTAAGGTTTTGTTCAAACTTCCAAATTCTCTGGAAAGAATCTGATTCACACAATGCCATTTGGTCCCTCCAGGATCCTATATCCATCCCACATGGACTGCAGAACTCCTCTTTAAGGGCTTTCAAAGGCAGAAAGATGAAATGTTGAATTCTACAAGGCAGGCAGCTCTGTGGTGCTGCAGAAGGGAGTGCTGGATGGAGAACACTAACATTCCCTTCCCTCTTCTGCTATCACTGGCAGCTTCGCGGAGGGCACTTGGGTGGTAAGATGGGGCTCAGTTCTGCCCTTTGGGCAAAGTATAAAAGCTCCATCATTTGTATCCAACTCATTTGACATTTGTCACTATTGAACAGGGGCTATGCTATTTACTGTTGTGCCATATCTATCTCTCAAAACACAAACTAATAACATAAAAAAAGATTGTGATTATGTTTAGTCTGATTTTTCCCCATTTTCTTTATTTTTATTTTATTTAATTTTTCCATCACTATTTATCCCCTCTAGTCTGTTAAAAACACACATACAACTAAAATCTTCAAGCTCTCATTTGAATATCAGCAATTAACATGCTAATTACAAAATGTGCTTATAGCAAGACTAACAAGAATTCATTAACCATTGCATCTTCTTTTAATTGCTTAAAAGTATTAAGATGACTGATTTTGAAACCTTTATTTGGTTTTATCACTCACTTGAGAAGGGGCTTTTTTCCTCTTCTGCCTTCCCCTCCCCCAGGTGGTCCAGGTTACTGGGATTAAGACTATGCCTTAATAACATCATCCCAGAAATTCCATAGAAAAACAAGGGCCTGAATGTGTCTTTGGGTGGGAAGAAAGGACCAAATCTGGACTTTCGTAACATCCCATTCTACAGGGAGCTGCCATCCTGGGCTCCACCCATCAATACAGTTTGCCTTTCTATGTGTCCATACACTCAAATATTATTAGATAGGTCAGTTCATGTTGAGAAAGTTCATGCTGAGAAAGCAAACACCCTGCAGACATGGCCCATTGCAACCAGCTGCTCAGAGCTCTAAGATCCAAGGTAAATCTGGAAGGTACAGACTTCTTCAAGGACACCCCATTTCTCAGCTACTGTTTATTAGCCAAACCCAGCCAGGATTAGTTTTCTATGTTACATAACAAACCCAAGCTTAAAACAATATGCATTTGTTATCTCACAGTGTCTGTGGGTCAGGAGTGTTGACTAAGTCTCCTGATTGGGGTCTCATAAGGCTGTAGTCAAGGTTCTCGGCTGAGTTGCATTCTCACTTGAAGGTGTCACTGGGGAAGAATCTGCTTCCAGGCTCCTTCAAGTTGTTAGCAGAATTCAGTTCTTTGTATGACTGAGGGCCCAGCTCTGTGCTGGCTGTTGACTGGAGGCCACCCTGGGGTTTAGAGACTTCTCATAGTTCCTTGACTGTGAGCTTATCCAACATGGCTGTATCTGTCATTAAGCCCAAAAGGAAAGTCTCTTGCCCATTTGCCAAAAAGCAGCTATATAATTTAACCTGATCATGGGAGTGATGTTCCATTATCTTTGTCACATTTTTTTAGATAGAAGGACAGGTCTTGCTCCAACTTAAGGAGAGGAGGTTTTACAACATCGTGGGCAACTGGAGGTGAGGGTCACAGACACCACTGTAAAGTCTCTCTACCTCACAATCTTTAGAATTTGTTTTTGAGCAAACTTTGCAAAAAATACTCCTATAGCCTTTGGGAAAAGAATACACTAGGAAAAAGAAGAGGTAGGGTCCAGTGAGAACACGTTATTAGGCTAAGCAGTAGCTAGCAAGGCCCCCAGAACTCACACACCTTCCCCCAGTCCTGTTCAGGGCACTCTGGTTTATGTGAAGTAGAGTGGCTGGGGTATATAAAGGTCTTGGCCTATTTTGCAAACTAAGAAGCATAGACCATTAGAACTCAATAGAGATGAATTATTATGTACTTCAGTCTCCTCATTTTGAAAATTTTGATAAAACTCAGACCCAGGGAGGTTAAGTGACCAGTCCTGAACAACACAGGCAGCTGGAACAGATCTGCTACTGGAAGTGTATTTCAATCAAGCAGCTTTAATGGTATCTACAGTGGTCCAGACTTGTGCTAGACACTGGGGACCTGGAGATGAAATGGGCTCCGGCTGGAAGCATCACCATCCTGGGACACCTGTCAGGCCCTTCCATGTCGCCACACTGCCCCTGCTTTGTCTTTTAAGGAGATACTTGTGCTGGTTCCAGCTGGTTCTTGCCTAGACAGACATTCCAGGGAAAGCCACTAAGAATACATTCCCTAGAAGCCACACAACATCACCAAGGGGGCAGGCAGCCATATGCAAGGCTAGGAAGTGTGGAAAATGCCAATATGCAAGGCACAGTGTTCAGAGTCCAGTCAGGAAGGCCACACCAAGGACACAATCCTGGGGACAAAGGCTGAATGTGATTTTTCTGTTCAGGGAAAGATATGCCTTGTCAGTTTTAGGAAGTTCAGGGACAGCTTCTTGAAAGAGATGGAGGTCAAGATAGCCCTAGGAAGAGAGGGAAGAAAAGAAAAGCAGCATGGGGGTATCTGCTGGGGGTGTTATTTGGCTGCAGTGGGAAGAGTGAGGGTGGGAACAGAGGGATAAGTTGGCATCTGATTATAAATTGAAAAGCATTTATCTTTTACCCCAAAGGCAATGGGGAACCACTAAAATATCATTAATAGTATAACAACATTATCAAAGCCCTACTGTGGGACACTTAATCTAACCATATAAACAGAATTATTATTTATGTCCTAATTTATAACCTGTTTCATTTAAAATACCATTCAAGGCATTGGATATTCATATTGCTCTAAAAGAGGGAGAGAGACCCTGAGGTAGGAAGAGCAGTTAAGAAGCTGCCACTTGGGGGATTCCAAGATGACTGCAGAGTAGGCGGAGGCTGTACCCACCTGCTCCTGGCCCCAAACCAGATTTACAGCTAAATTACAGAGCTATCAACCTGAGCAACCAACTGAAGAATAGCTGAACTGAAATATTATAACCAAGGATTACAGAAGAAACCACATAGAGACTGGTAAGGAGAGTTGACACATGGAAAAGGATAGCCCACACACACAGGTGTGGTGGCAGCTGAGAAACCAGAGGGATAATGTGGTCGCAGAGTTCTCTCCCCCTAAGAGCATGGGGTTTCAACTTCATACATGGACCCCAACTCAGAGCAATAGAGTAGAGAAGAGCTTCCTTAAAAATTGTAAAATGGAACTGCCTTTTGACCCATTTATCCCACTTCTGATAATATATCCTAAGAACCCCAAAACACAAATTTGAAAGAATATATGCATCCCTATGTTCATAGCAGTGTTATTTACAATAGCCAAGATCTGGAAACAGCCCAAGAGCCCATCAGTAGATGAGTGGATAAAAAAGCGATGGTACATTTACACAATGGAATACTACGCAGTCATAAAAAAAAAAAAAAAAAAACAAGAAAACCTTACCTTTTGGGACAGCATGGATGGATGTGGAGATTATATGCTAAATGAAATAAGCCAACCAGAGAAAGACAAATACCATATGATCTCACTTATATGTGGAATATAATGAGCAAAATAAACTGATGAACAAAATAAAAACAGAGACATGGATACGTGGAATAGAATGATAGCTATCAGAGGGGAGAGGGAAGGGGAAATGGATGAAAAAAATGTGAAAGGATAAGCCAAAAAACATATATGCATAACCCTTAGACACAGACAATAGTGTGGTGTTGGCCAGAGGGAAGGAAGGCCAGGGCTGGGTGGAGGTGGACAAAGAGGTAAAATTGGGGACATCTGTACTGGTGTAAGCAATAAAAATAAAGAATGAAGCTGCTACATGACTTTTTTATTGTAGTAAATATACAAAACATAACATTTACCATTTCACCATTATTTCTTTCTTTTTTTTATTTAATTCTCACCAGAGATTTTTTTTTTTTTTTTTTGAGAGAGAGGGGGAGAGCGAGAGAAACATTGATGTTAGAGAGAAACACTGATGTGAGAGAGAAACATCAGTTGGTTGCTCCTGTATGCACTCCCACCTGGGATCAAACCCAAAACCTACGTACGCAACCTTTGTTGTATGGGACAATGCTCCAATCAGCTAAGCCACCAGGCCAAAGCTCATCTCCACTATTTTTAAGTGTACAATTTCTTGGCATTAACTATATTCATAATGTTGTACAACCACCACCAGTGTCCATTTCTAGAACATTTTTATCATCCTAAACAGAAACTCTGTACCCTTTAAACCAGTGATCTTCAACACTTTTTATCTCATGGCACACATAAAGTAATTACTAATATTCCATGGCACACCAAAATATATTGTGTTTTTACAAAAAAAAAAAATAGGTATAATTTTGATTGATACACAATAATAATAATAACAATAATAGTAATTAACTACCCTTTTTGCTCCAAAGTGACTTTATAAAAAACCAGGTGCCTATACTTGTATATGAGGATTTCTGATACCAAGAATTAAACAATCAAATGCAACCTTATTATGTAAACCAGCATTTAAACAAAACTAGCTACCATTATGGAAGAGATTATGTTCTATAATGGAGGCAAAGAAGAATATGTTTCACACTCACATTATTTACTGGAGATGTTTCTAGGTATCCCACTTCCAATTTCAACTATAAATGGGCAAAAAAAGCATGATCTGATAAGGGCATGGGGACCAGAACCTTAAACCCCTCAGAAATGAGACATGGATCATTCCAGCTAAGTCAGTCACCTAGACCAACACAATTGCTGGCTAAGGGGGAAGGTAATCTAGAATGAGTGTTGGAGAAAGAAGACAGTAAGTTTCAGTTGGCCTTCGACCAACTGTAGAAGCAGAGATTGTATTTTATCCCTCTGATCTTTAAGTTTCCCTAGAAGTGTGACCAGCCAGAATATGAAGAAGCTGTTGTCTCCATGGAGTGAACTTAATGTGAGAGGTGACGCTGAGCAATGTAAAGGGGTGAACTGTAGTGGACACTGTTGGCCCCCAATCCAAATCCCCTTTACTGAGTCAGTGTATCCATTTGTTATGAAAATTGGCTCCTCATGGTTCACAGCTGCCCCCTTCTCCAGATAACTTCTCTTGGACTAAAGGGAGCTGCATTTCTGAGGAGGTTCTGCTCCCCTGACAGGGACAATCCATAGCCAGTGACAGGCTGAAAGTTTAAAAGCATACCCATCCCCAACCCTCACCCACCCACAGCTTGATTCAAGGTGGAAACACATGTGTGGTACATTTCACCCTTCACAGCTCCCTGTAGGATGAAACTAAAATCCAGTTGAGATTTCATCCGTGCTTAGCCCTGTCCCTGCTCTATCCTCCTTCTTTCCATCACTCCCTGTCTCTTGGGAATGTTCCTCAATCTCATGCATTCATATCCTGTCTCAGATTCTTCTTCTAAGGAACCAATTGAGGACAGGAAGGGAAGAAGATGAATTCAGTTTACAACATACTGAGTATGAGGTACCTATGAGACATTCAAATAGAGCTAATCATCATTTTAATCATAGCAAAGATTTATGGAAATCTTGCCATGTACTAAGGCATTGAGTCCAAGCTTGCTTTACTATTTTTCCTAACAACACTATGAGATAGACTTTATTATATTCATTTTAAAGATGAGGAAAGAGGCACAGAGAGATTAAAGAAGTAGCCTGATCAATGTCACTATACTAGTCAGGGTTCTCCAGAGAAATAGAACCAATAGGAGATATTCTATCATCTATCTATCCATCATCTATCTATCCATCATCTATCTATCTATCTATCTATCTATCTATCTATCTATCTATCTATCTATCTATCTACTATCTATCTATCTATCTATCTATCTATCTATCTATCTATCATCTATCATCTATCTATCTATCATCTATCTATCATCATCTATCTATCTATCTATCTATCTATCTATCTATCTATCTATCTATCATCATCTATCTATCATCTCTATCTATCTATCTATCTATCTATCATCTATCTATCTATCATCTATCTATCATCTATCATCTATCTATCATCTATCTATCTATCTATCTATCATCATCTATCATCTATCTATCTATCTATCATCTATCTATCTATCATCTATCTATCTCTATCTATCTATCTATCTATCTATCTATCTATCTATCTATCTATCTATCTATCATCTATCTATCTATCTATCTATCATCTATCTATCTATCTATCTATCTATCTATCTATCTATCTATCATCTATCTATCTATCATCTATCTATCATCTATCATCTATCTATCTATCATCTATCTATCTATCTATCTATCTATCTATCTATCTATCTATCTATCATCATCTATCATCTATCTATCTATCTATCTATCTATCATCTATCTATCTATCTATCTATCATCATCTATCATCTATCTATCTATCTATCTATCATCTATCTATCTATCTATCATCTATCTATCTCTATCTATCTATCTATCTATCTATCTATCTATCTATCTATCTATCTATCTATCTATCTATCATCTATCTATCTATCTATCTATCATCTATCTATCTATCTATCTATCTATCTATCTATCTATCTATCTATCTATCATCTATCTATCTATCTATCATCTATCTATCTATCTATCATCTATCTATCTATCTATCTATCTATCTATCTATCTATCTATCTATCTATCTATCTATCTATATCTATCATCTATCTATCTATCTATCATCTATCTATCTATCTATCTATCTATCTATCTATCTATCTATCATCTATCTATCTATCTATCATCTATCTATCTATCATCTATCATCTATCTGTCTATCATCTATCTATTAGTCTGTCTGTCATCTACCTATCATATTTATATATGTGATTTATTATACATAATGGGCTCACATGATTATAGGTGCTGAGAAGTCCCAAGATCTGCAGTCAGTAAGCTGGAGACCCAAGAGAGACATTGCTGTTGTTCTAGTCTGAGTCTGAAGGTCTGAGACCCAGGAGGGCTGATGGTGTAAGTTTCAAACCCAAGACCCAAGAAGAGCCAAGTTTCAGTTTGAGTCCAAAACAGGAAAAGACCTATGTCCAGCTCAATCAGTCAGGCAGGAGGAGTTCCCTCTTAGAGGGCAGAAGGTAGCCCTTTTTGTCCTCTTCAGGCCTTCAATTGATTGGATGACGCCCACTGACATTAGGGAGGGCAATTTGCTTTACTCCATGTATTCAAATATTAATTTTATCCAGAAACACCTTCACAAACACACCCAGAATAATGTTTAATGAAATATCTGGACCCAGTCAAGTTGACACATAAAATTTACCATCATAGTCACCCAGGTGGTAAATGGTGGATCCAGGATAGGAACTCCACAGTCAGATGAATATGGAGCTCTTAAGTTAAGGAGAAGTATCTGGGCTAGAGAGAGAAATTGGGGAGTCATCAATACATTGGTGAATACTGAAGCCACAGACATAAATGAGATAATCAGGGAGAACACATGGTTTGAAAACAGAAGTTGGCCTAGAAGAGCAATTTTTAATTGGTGTGCTGCAAGAATTTTTAAAACATGCAATACCTCACTACCTGACTATTTAGTCAGGGACACTGTCCTCTTTTCCCTTAGACTGTCAAATTAAAAAAATGACAACATCCAACACAACAATAGCTGTCTAATATGAATGCTCTATATTGAACCATAAATAATAGGTCATAAAATAAGGTTGCATCTTATTAGTCATGTTGCATAATAAGATTGCATCTGATTGGTTAATTCTTGGTACCAGAAATCTTTATATAGAAGTATAGGCACCTGATTTTTAATTTAATTTAATTTAATTTTAATATTTTTTTACCTTTCCATTGAATTTATTGAGGTGACATTGGTTAATAAAATTATATATTCTTTCTAATTGGTGTTCCAAGTTTCTTTGAATATATTCCCAGAAGTGAAATTCCTGGGTCATAAGGCAGTTTCATTTTTAATAATTTGCTGTAACTTCGTACTGCTTTCTACAGTGGCTGCACCAATCATCATTCCCACCGACAGTGCACGAGTATTCCCTTTTCTCCACATCCTCAACCAACACTTCTTGTTTGTTGATTTATTGATGATAGCCATTCTGACAGGTGTAAGATGATATCTCATTGTAATTTCAATTTGCATTTCTCTGATGATTAGTGACGACCATCTTTTCATTGTTTATTGGCCATCCGTATATCGTATTTTGGAGATATGTTTATTCAGGTCTTTTGCCCGTTATTTAATTGGAATGTTTGTTATTTTGGTGTTTAGTTCCATAAGTCCTTTATAAATTTTTCGTATTAAGCCCTTATTAGATGTATCATTGGCGAATATGTTCTCCCACTCAGTGGGTTGTCTTTTCATTTTGTTGATGCTTTACTTTGCTGTGTAGAAACTTTTTAGTTTGATGTAGTCCAATTTGTTTAATTCTTCTCATTTTCCTTGCCCAGGGCGATATATCAGAAAAAAATATTACTATGGGAAATGTTCAAGATTTTACTTTCTATGTTTATTTTCTAGAATTTTTGTGGTTTCGAGTCTAACATTGAAGTCTTTAATCCATTTTGGTTTTATTCTTGTGTATGGTGTAAGAAGATGTTCTACTTTTTTTTTTTTTTTTTTGCATATATCTGTCCAATTTTCCCAGTGCCGTTTATTGAATAGACTATCTTTACCTCATTGCATGGTTTTGCCTCCTTTGTCAAATATTAATTGATCATAAACGTGTGGGTTTATTTCTGGGCTCTCTATTCTGTTCCATTGATCTCTATGGTCTGTCAGTACCATAATGTTTTGATTGTAGTATAGTTTGATATGAAGTATGGTGATACCTCCAAGTTTGTTCTGCTTTCTCAAGATTTCTGTGACTATTTGGGGTATTTAGTTGTTCCAAATAAATTTTTGGAATATTTATTCTAGTTTTGTGATATGCCATTGGTTTCTTGATAGGAATTGCATTGAATCTATAGATTGCTTTAGGTAGTATGGACATTTTAATCATGTTCATTCTTGCTGTCCATGAACACGATATATGCTTCCACTTATTTGTACCTTTTTCAGTTTATTTCTTCAGTGTATTATAATTCATTGAGTACAGGTCTTCTACATTCTTTTTAAAATTTATTCCTAGGGATGGTATTTTATTTTTGATGCAATTGTAAAAGGGACTGTATTCTTAGTTTCCCTCTCTGATAGTTTATTATTGGTGTATAAACATGCAACTGATTTCTGAATATTTACTTTGTATCCAGCTACTTTACTGAATTCATTTATCAATTCTAGCCATTTTTTGGTGTAACTTTAGGGTTCTCTATATACTGTATCATGTCATCTGCAAATAATGACAGTTTTACTTCTTCCTTTCCAATTTGGATGCCTTTTATTTCTTCTTTTCTGATTGGCATGGCTAAGACTTCCAAAACTATGTTGAATAAGAGTGGTGAAAGTGAGCATCACTGACTTGTTCCTGATCTTAAAAGAAATGCTTGTAGTTTTTGCTCATTGAGTATGATGTTGGTTGTGGGTTCATCATATATGGCTTTTATTACATTGAGGTGTGTTTCCTCTATTCTTACTTTGCTAAGAGTTTTTATCATAAATGAGTGCTGGATTTTATCAAATGATTTTTCTGCATCTATTGAGATCATCATATGATTTTTATCCTTCATTTTCTTTATGTGATGCATCACATTTATTGATTTGAGGATATTGTACCAATCTTGCATCCCCAGAATATTTCACTTGACTATGGTGTATGATCTTTTTAATGTATTGCTGGTTTGCAAATGTTTTGTAGGGGATTTTTGCATCTGTGTTCATCAGGGATATTGGCCTATAATTTTCTTTTTTGGTGGTGTCTTTATCTGGTTTTGGAATGGGAAAATACTGGCCTTATGAAAAGAGCTTGGAAGTTTTCCCTCCTCTTGAATTTTTTGGAATAGTTCTTCTTTGAATGTCTGGTAAAATTCACCTGTGAAGCCATCTGGTCCAGGACCTTTGTTTGTTGGGAGTTTTTTAATTGCTGCTTCAGTTTCACTAGTTGTAATCTGTCTGTCCAGATTCTTTGATTCTTCCTGACTCAGCTTTGGAAGATCTTATGTTTCTAAGAATTTATCCATTTAGCCCTGGTTGTTCATTTTGTTGGCATATAGTTGTTCATAGTATTTTCTTAAAATTCTTTGTGCCTGTGGTGTCAGTTGTTACTTCTCTTCTTTCATTTCTGATTTTATTTACTTGGGTCCTCTCTCTTTTTTTCTTGATGAGTCTGGCTAAAGGGTTGTCTATGTTGTTTATCTTTTCAAAGTACCAGGTCTTGGTTTCATTCATCTTTTGTATTGTTTCTTGTAGACTCTATTTTCTTTATTTCTGTTCTGATCTTGATTATTTCCTTCATTCTATTCACTTTGGGCTTTGTGGTGTTTTTGTTTTGTTTTTCTATTGTCTTTAAGTTTATAGTTAAATTGTTTGAGATTTTTCTTGCTTCTTGAGGTAGATCCATAATGCTATGAATTTCCCTCTTAGGACTGCTTTCATTGTGTCCCATAGATTTAGGGTTGCTATGTTCTCATTTTCATTTGTTTCAAGGTGTGTTTTGATTTCTTCCTTGATCTCGTTGTTAACCCATATATTGTTTAGTAACATGCTATTTAGCCTCCATGTCTTTGTGTATTTTTCAGTTTTTTCTTGTCATTGATTTCTAGTTTCATATTATTATGGTCAGAAAAGATACTTGATATGATTTCAATCTTCTTAAACTTATTGAGACTTGTTTTGTGTACTAACATGTGGTCTGTCCTAGAAAATGTTCCATGTTCACTTAAAAAGAATGTGTATTCTGCTGCTTTTGGGTAAAATACTCTGAAGATATATATTAAATCAATTTGATCTAGTATGTTATTTAAGGCCACTGTTTCTTTGTTGATTTTCTGTCTAGAAGGTTTACCTATTGATGTAAACATGGTGTTAAAATCCCCTACTACGACTGTATCATCGTCAATCTGGCCCTTTATGTCCATCAAGATTTGCTTTAAATAATTAGATGCTCCTATGTTGGGTGCATAAATGTTTACAATGTTATATCCTACTGTTGAATTGCACCTTTATCATTATGTATCATCCTTTTTGTCTCTTGTGATAGCGTTTATTTTAAAGCCTATTCTTTTCAGATGTAAGCATTGCAAACCCAGCCATTTTTTCCTCTCCATTGCATGAAATATCTTTTTCCATCCCTTTACTTTTAGTCTCTGAGTGTATCTTTCATTCTGAGTTGGGTCTCTTGTAGATAGCATATATATGGGTCTTGTTTTATTATACATTCAGCTACCTTATATCTTTTTATTGAAGCATTTAAGCCATTTACATTTAATGTGATTATTGATAGGTATGAATTTATTGCCATTCCATTTTTTAACTGTGTTCTTCTGTTTCTCCTTCTTCTTTTTCTTCTTCAAGAAGGCCCTGTAACATTTCTTGTAATACTTATGTGCTGGTAACAAACTCCTTTAGCTTTTTCTTGTCTGAGAAGATCTTTATATTTCCTTCAATTTAAAATGATAGACTTCCTGGTAAAGTAGTCTTGGTTGTAGGTCCTTCTTTTCATCACTTTGAATATTTCACATCAATCCCATCTGGCCTGAAATGTCTCTATTGATAAATCATCTGACAGACTTAATGGGGGCTCCCTTTTATGTAACTGTCTTTCTTTGTGGCTTTTAAGATTCTCTTTAATCTTTGCCATTTTAATTACGATGTGTCTTGGTGTGGTCCTCTTTGGGTTCATCTTGTTTGGGATTCTCTGGACTTCCTGGACTTGTGTGTCTTTTTTCCTTCACCAGGTTAGGGATGTTTTCTGTCATTATTTCTTCAAATAGGTTCTCAATCCTTTGCTCCCTCTCTTCTCCTTCTGGTACTCCTATGATGTGGATGTTGTTACACTTCATGTTGTTCCAAAGGCCCTTTAAACTATCCTCTTTTTTAAAAATTGTTTTCTCTTTTTGCTGCTCTGATTGTATGTTTTTTTCTACTTTGTTTCCCAAGTTGCTGAATCAATCCAAGGCTTCATCCAATGTACTGTTTATTTTTTCCAATGTATTCTTCATTTCTGACTGTTTTTTAAAAATAGTTTCTATTTAATGGTATTGAGTATCCTGATAGCCATTGCTTTGAACTCTATATCTAATAAATTGCTTTCTGTATTTCATTTAGCTCTTTTTCTGGATATTTCTCCTGTTCTTTTATTTGAAGCATGTTTCTCTGGCTTCCCAATTTGGCTGCCTCTTTATGTTTTCTTCTTTGTTTTAGATTGATATGCTACGACTGCCAGTCTTGGTAGTGTGGCCTTACGTAGTAGGTGTACTGTGGGATCTAGCGGTAGGCACCTGATTTTTTTAAAAAGTCATTTTGTAGCAAAAAGGGTAGGTAATTACTATTATTATTTTTTTAAATAAATCAACATTGTACCTATTTTTTGTCAAGTCAGAAAAATATAGAATATGTTTTTGGTGTGCCACAAAATTTTAGTAATTAGTTTGTGAGTGCCATAAAATGAAAAAGGTTGAAAATCGTTGAGCCAAAGACACTAGACAAAATGGTCAAAGAGATAGAAGGTAATCTAGGAAAGAAACTAAGGGAATGAGTGATGTGAGAAAGAAGGGCTTGTGATAAGGTTAAATAAGACTCATGTATGTGGAGGGCTACAGTGTCCTAGGGACCAAGTGACCTTAGTGAGACCCATTCCAGGGGAAGTGGTTGACTAGACTACAGTGGTTGAGGAACCAACGAAAAGAAAATAAGGTGACCTCGTGGGTCTGTACAAGTTTTAAAAGGAGATTATCTGTGAAAGGGAGGTGAGAGAAGGCTGGGAGCTGAGGGGAGACATTGGGAAATGCTTGTTGGTTTTTCAGATGGAGAGACTTCAGCATTTTGAACTAGTGGGACTTGGAACCAGCCTAGCTAACAGTCTTTCCAAGGAAGAAACCTTCAAGAAATGAGATAAGCCTATAATTTGCATCTGAGTCTTGCTCTACCACTCACTCTCTCCTCAGGCAGATTACTTTTCCTCTCCAGACTTCATTTGTATAATATTTTAGTTCAAAATACTGCTAAGGTTTAAGTTAAGTCAGAAATGCATGTGGAGGCACTCTACCAATAATAGTCATTATTTCCAAAGATGGTAGGCACATGATATGGCTGAACTGAAGACACTTCCAACCTTTTCAAGCCTGAGAGTCTGGGAAATAGCATTATGGACATTTGAATCAGAGAAACCCTGGCAGGAAAAGTCTTGGAGAAGGAAAAATAACAAGGATGGTTTATGCAGGCTGATATTGGGGTTGTGGCAAGACATCAAAAGTGGAAATACTTAACAGATATGTGGATTCAGGGATCAGATGCAGAAGGGAAATCAGGGATGGAGAGAGTGCTAGCACTCCTCATCCCAGGAGTGAGCCATGGGTGAACACAAGGTTGTGTAATGTTTGGCAGAATTACACAACAAAACACATAACTGCCATGCACTTAGCAGTTACTTTGTATCACACCCTTAACCTACAATATCTTCAGACCTCATGATTATCTGCATTTTAGAGTGGAGAAAATTGAAACTCAGAGAGGTCACCCAACTAATAAATGATGCATCCCAGAATCAAACACAGCCACTCTGGCTCCCAAACCTGCATTCTTTCCACTACTTCATGCTGTCCCAGAGGATGGAGTCTAAGGGGAGAACTATGTTTCAGAGACTAAAGGAAACAGCTCATTGGACAGAAGAATCTTGAGAGGGTGAGATGTTATGGAGGCCAAGAAAGGATAGAGTTTCAAGATGGTGCAACCAGCAAACAGTTCCAGATACTTCAAAGAGAGCAAGGAGAATGAGAACTGAGAAAGTCTACTAGATTTGGTAAACAGAGGGTTATTTTTATTTCTCAATAAAAATAAGGTGACTGTACAGGACAGGAGCTCATCCTCTCACATCCCCACAATGGTGCTGATGGAAAAACTCTTACAGGGATCAGTTCAACCAGTGTCTGATATTCACTGCATGTGGCTAATCAGGGAAGTAAAAGCCAAAGTCCTCACAACTTAATTGGAGATACCAGCATTCAAAAATGACAATCAGAGAATACACATACTAGAGGAAATGCATGTCTGTCCCAAGATTCTTCCCATATCCCTGACTCCTGTCAACTTCTGGACAGGTGGGACCTGAGATCCCAAGAGAGAGCTGGGCAGCCGTCTGTGTGGCATCTGTGTGTAATAGAAGCCATGGTGGGACATTGACTGCCCAGATAATGTGTGCAGCTGGAGAAAAGAAAGAGTTGTGGAAGAGAACTCTAAGTAGCATGAGCATTAGGGGATAGGCAGAAAAACGGTGGACCTCTAATGACACTGAGTGGCTAGAGAGTAAGAAAGACAAACAAGAATATAGGAAGGAAAGATGGAGCCTGAGGCTGTAAGTCCCTCATTCGAGTGCCTCATTTCACTTGGAGCCAGTGGAGCTGCTTCTTTATTCTTTTCACCTGCTCAGTCCTCTTCTTAACAACCATTTCACCCAGTTTGCCTTGGTGGCTCACGTCTTTCCCATTCCTTCCAGCAACAGATGCAGCCTTATTTCCTCTTCCCTGGCTCATTTTCTAAAATCCACAAGCCAGTGAGTGTCATCTGGGCAAGGAAAGCAAGCCTCTGGACTCTTCCTTCCTGTTCCACTTCCTGCTGCCATTCACCTGCTGCAGGTTAGGACAAGCAGAATTCCTCAGCTGGACAAGCCACAGACTGGGGCATCCTTGCCAGAGATGCATTCAGCTGCCTGAAATGCCAGCATTATCACCAATTCCTTTGGTGCAGAATGAATCTCCACTTTGGCTCCTTTCTTAAAATTTAAATATTCCTGGAAGGGTGACAGATTTTGTTTCTAACACTATAAGTAATCACTGAGAAGACCTCTTTGATGTGTCTTGGAGAATTAAATACCTCAGGAGCCTTGAGCAGCAGAGGCTGGCACCAAGGGAACAGAAAGGGAAAGTGGAAGTGATGATGAAAATCTTAACCCATCATGCAATATCATCCTGGATTAACCTCATGCCTTGGCTTGGGTTCACAGAAAAGAGTAATTATTTGTAGCTGAGGCTGCAGGTTCTCCAGCCATGTCCCCTTGGCCTACCTGCAGCCTTTTTCAAATAACAGTGAAGAAAGTCAGAAGATCTGAAGAGAGTTAATGCCCTGTAGAAACTAATGAGGGTCAGTTCTGAGGAATGCTCTACTATTGTCTCTCAGGGGGTCCCAGAGGGATTGGGCCCGTGTTGACCACAGCAGTAACTCGTTCATTAGTGTACTTTTTATTGTTCACCCTTTAGACTGTTTCTTGGATCTAAAAACCGCTAATTACACCCAAATTCTTGTTTCAAATGATGTTTTTAGGAAAATGTAAAATAAGACACCATATTTAATGGAACTTCCCTGTTATTCCCAGCACCACTGGAGGAAAAAAATAAAACTCAATGGCTCCTAAAATATCCACAGACCTAAAATTTACAAATGTGCTTCAAAATTTTAAATGTCCATATCCTTTGACCCAGTAATTGTACTTCTAGACATTTACCATAAGAAAATTAACAGACTGAGTGTGCAAAACTGTATATATAAGGATGTTTATACATGTAGAAGAGTATAAATTGGGAAGCAACTTAAATTTCCAGCAATAGCAAACTGGTTAATAAATTATAGTAATCCTATGCTGCCACTAGAAATAATGATACAGTTTTTCTTCATCTTTTCATGTCTGTGGTAAATTAAGTGAAAATGCAGGGGACAAAACATCATGTGCTGTGTAACCTACTTTTGTAAATATACTTACATCCGTTCTTGAGCATGTGTGCAGAAGGAATCTGAAAGGATGACAACGAAATGTTAACAAAGGTTATCTTTGAGTGGAAGAATTGGGGGTTGAGGATTATTTTCATTTTTTTTCTTTATACCTTTCTGAACTGGAAAAAAATTATACTTTTTTCATGATTAAAACAAACTTCAAAAAAATGTAAAAAGAAATCAATGGCCTCAGTCACAGAACTGAATTCCATAGCTCAAACTCCTGTTCTCCTAACAGGAGCTTTTGGCCTCTCTTTCTCTACCTGGGGGGAGTGGAACAGACAGACCCAGGGAAGGGGACCGTCCTTGCGCTCTGCAGTGGCGGTTCTAAGCAAGCCCGCAAGTCCCTCTGGCAGCTGGCAGCAATGGGAGAGCACGGCGCGTCAGATGTCCGGCAGGCCTGGCCCGCCTGCCTCAGAGGAGCCACAGAGCCCTGCGCCCATGCTTAGGTCTCTTGTCAGGCTTGGTCGCATCCCCCACTCCGCGGCCGCTCCTGGCCCTCAGGCACGCCCCCACCGCTCCTGCCTGGAGCCCCATCTGGCACTCAGCAGGTCCCCTTCCAATTTGCTGCACATTGGGGAGCTCGTTATTCCCACGGGAAGAACTCGTTGCCATGGCGATATGAGCCTCGCAACCCCGAGACCCGCCTCAGAGGCCAAATCCGTCTCCTCTCCGCCTGCCTGCCCGGGGGCTCAGAGGTGGCTCTGGGGCCGCCTGCCCCCGGAGAAGGATTTAGACTCGGGTGGTCTGCGCTGGGCGGGGCGGGGTGCTGAGGGGCCTGGGGAGGGGGCGTCAGTTAAGGACACTAGGTAAGAGGGACGGGCGGGGGGGGGGGGGGGGGGGAGAAACGGATAAGAAAGTTTTATTACAAGCCCCGGCCACTGGGCCCTTCCCGCACCCACCGGGACTCCTAGTCCAAGGCTGCCTGGTTCTGGGTGGGAATATCACACACTCTGCTTTCCTACAAGAACCCGGGGCATTTTTCTTTTAAGTTTCTGGAACAAAGCACATAGAATGAAGCTTTAACCTCTCCTGCTTCTTCAGCCTGGGACTGAAGAGAGGGGTGAGAGGGTGGGCGGACCCGGCGAGGCCGGGAGCCCCCGCGTCCCGAGCGGAGGCAGCCTGCGCGCCTGCAGGGCAGGGGAAGGCGCCCGGGCGCCGCTGCACGGAGGTGGAGGGGTGCGGTCAAGCGCCCCCGCCCGGTGCTGGCGCCACGCCCGGTCACCCCGGCCTCGCCCGCTCCCGAAATCTCACTAGACTCCTTGGGAAGGCCCCGACTCAGACCTCAGCAATTGGCGAGAACTGTCTCCAGTTCCTCACCCCAGGATGGCTGCCCAGGGGAAAAAAAGCTCAAAGCACATCACTGACTGGCCTGGAAAGCCTTTCATCTCTGCTCCATCAGCAGCAGCGCTTTGATTATTTGAGCCTTCAGGCTTTGGAGCCTCCAATCATTTACCACACTGTAAATCCGTGGGTGCCTGATTTCTTAGAGTGGTGCACATGTACACCCAGAGGCACCCCCTTTTCTCAGCTTTCTTCCCTCTTCCTGCTGCCTCCTCACCCCACAAGCCTTAGGGACTTGTGGTTGCAGTGAACCCTAGATTTTTTCCAAGAGTTTTTCCCCTTCAGTCTCTCCGTGCACCCACCCACTCTAACACCTGACATTTTCCTTCAACTCTACCCTCCCTCCCTTCATTCTCTCTCTCTCTCTCTCTCTCTCTCTCTCTCTCTCTCTCTCTCACACACACACACACACACACACACACATTCCTTCCCTTCCCCTCTGTCATCAGTCAAGTGAGATGTCAGCTCACCCAACAGGCAAGAACACAGACATCTGCCCACTCAGCCCAGGAGAGGGGACTGCCCCAGCAGTAGGCTCATGAGGAAATAGTGCTTTTGACAACCCGAGTCATGTTTCATGAATGAGCCAAATGAAGAAAGGATTACCTGTTTACCCAATAACTCCACATCTGTAACAATCTGACTGGGATAAAATTACGCAGGTTATTAATCCTTGTGCTTTAAGGTATAAACTGATCACCAGCTAGGATCAGGAATAATTCTGCTCTGGGTCCTGAAAGCGTTCTTCCCCATACTCATCTGCTCCATCTCCTGGGTATATTGTTGCAAACCAAGTTCATGGCCACCAATGGAAGCTCCTCAGACAGGACAGCTGCAGTCTGTCTTGGAGAGGCCATCCATTCCATCAGGTGAGTATGTACTGAGAATCAACTATGTGAAAGACATTGTATGCACTGTGGGGGAAACAGATATGATTCCAGCATAGACCTTGTCTTTTTCATGCCATGAAAAGGTGAAGTGGGTCGTCATAACTGCAAGTAGTTTCTGGGACTTCCTGCCCTGAGGCACCCTGGGTGTATCAGATAGCCTTGGGGAATACAGTTTGGATATAAGTAGCATTTCCACATCTACTGCCAACAAGGAATGGAGCCATTTCCTTCAGCCTCCACTTATATGGCCTCTCCCTGCAGTGAGCCAGCAAGATAGGCCAGGGTAGCTTTGTTTCTGTCTCTGATTCTTTCCCTTTAGACCCCAAATCTTCAGGCACTGGAGACTTCCAGGAGTTTCCATTTCCCTTGGTGGGATCAGGAGGGAAGCAGGTTGAGAGCCAGGTCTGGGGCTACGACAAAGAAAGAAAAGACATCCCTGAGAGGCCATGTTTCCCAGTCACCTCAGACCTGGCCCAGTATGGACTGACCAAGTGATTCAGCATCCTAACTGGGACCTCTTAACAATGAAAGAGGTACCACTGATAATTACATGGAACTTCCTGAGCAAACCAGGTTGTGTTCACCTTACCTGAGGTCTCATCTCCATTGGGAAGGGCCATTACAAGAGGCACCACTGAAACAAGAGTTTATTAGCTCCACCCTGATGACTTCTCTACACTCATCAGCCCTCAGTCCCCTTATGTAGATGTGACTTCACCTACCTCAGCCCTTCTTACTTCAGCTCTTTCACTCTCTATCCCTGAAGTATCTATATTTCCACTCTGCAACCTTGGATCTGCCCAGCTATTTGTTTTTATTGGTGTTATTGTTAGCATTGGTAGATCGATGTTAATAAAGAAAGGGAGCAAAGGGAATCAGACATTAAGAATCCTAATCAACTAGGGAGCTAACTCAGTCAATAAGCCTGATTAAGTCTGGAAGTTATAGCTTCAGACACCCCAGGGGATTGCAGCATTGTCCCACCAAAGGGATTAACACCCCTCTCCTCCCTTTTAAAGAGTGAGAGTGGGCTTTCCAATCTCCCCAGGGTACAACCAGTCCACTCCCCAGGACTATGGGGTGAGGGGTAGGAATAAACAATAAAGGGAAGGTAAGCACATGCACAGTAAGAGCCAACATAGGGACCATAAAGGCCTGTCTATCTAGCCTGGGAAAAGGATTGGATTAGATAAGGGACAGAATCCTGGAAGATGCAGGAAATGGATTGGTTAAGGGGAGGGCCCAACACCAGCCCATGAAGGATTGAGAAGTTAATTGGTTAGTATGAAAGAGGACCTGCTTCTTCTCAAACCCAAGATGATATAATTCAAGTGTAGCAGCTCTCACAGAGACCAAGCTAGCTGGATAGGGACAGAGGCTAAATTGGACTAAGCTTTAGCATGGCATAGAATTTGTGGACACTGGCCCTATTTCTGGGCTTGATGAAGACAAGCCTGGACTTTTTCTACAGTGGGATGGATGGAGTTGAGACACCAGTAACCTGGAGGCAGTCTTCTATTTCTACCCCAAGAAATTTTACCACTTATCCTACTGTACATGGGAACTTGGAAATGTTTTTCTTGCAAATCCATGAATGGACCCCATTTCCACTGGCAACATTATGTCCAAAATTCTGGGAGATAACAGAGATTGTCATCAGTAATGTTTGTCAAGTGAATAAATATGGGTTGACCTCATGACACAATTATGCTTTCCACCCTTGAATGCTTCTCAATATCACTCAGTTGTTCTGTTGGCATTCTCATTTCACATGGTAGCTATCAAAACCCTCAGTAACTGGAATCTCCATCTATCCCCTAATTCTTGGCAAAGGTCTTAACTTTGCCAAGAACAAAAAACAAAAACAAAATAAACTTGGGATGCATAAATCTCTCAGATTTTCCAAACTCTCCTCTACCTCCAAACTACATGTACAGTATTAATGGACACCTCTCTTCAGTGAAAACTGCCCCTCTTTTCACTCCATCTGTGTGGTCCCATGGGTGTTGACATGTGCTTACATAGGACCTACTCCCCACAGCCTAGCCACAATTTATTCACCCACAGCTGGGCTCCTCAAGACTCAAGATAGACCAGTAAGTAAAAGCCTTTCCCTAGAATTTTGTGTTTGGGGTCAAGAGATTCAGTCCAGTCACTTCCCTATGGCTACATCTATCAGGCTTGTTTCCCCTCCACATGGAAGAAGCTGAGGACCTGCAGGGTTGAGGGAAGAATCATGTAAATGAAGAGAATCTGAGAACAACATGGAGAGTCCTGGTTCTGGATATTCCCGAAGCCCAGCCATGCTTCTCTCTCTCTCTCTTTTTTTTTTTTTTACTTAATAGACTTAAATTGGTTTATCTCACTTACATCAAAGACTTCTTCTGTAATGCATTATAACTTCAGTATTTACCTGTGTCTCTGAGGGAAAAGTTCCTTTCCCCCAGCCTCTGGGAAATTCCTCCTCCTGCACTCTTGGTTCAGTCCTCACCCTGGACATCCTTGTTTCATCACTTGCACCAGTTATCTTGAATCTTTAGTCATTTCAGCTACAAATATGCTCATCTCCCTATCTAAAAACAAAATAAACAAACATAAGCTTTATTTCATCTTGTCCTTCCTCTAACATCCTTTCTACCCTCTACCTCCGTGTTCTCACTTCGAACTTAGTACTGCACCTACTGCTGCAGTCCAGCTCCCTCTCATTTTCCCTCTTTCCTGATGAACAGTGAATTGCAAGCTATGCCCAGTTCTTAGTGTTCATGCCTTTTGGCTCCAGCACCTGACATCAGCAGCCACCTCTTCTGTCTTGAAACTCGCACTTTGCTTAATGTTTTTCTTCCTGGTTCATACTCTGACACAGAGAAGTTTGACCTGCTGAAGCTGCACCAGAATCTAAAGGTACTAAATATCTATGTAAAGCTCTAAATTTTTCCAACCTTCCTCTCACCCCATAACAATGCAACTGGTTTGTGCCCTCTCCCCCAGTGCACTGCTAAGTGAGGAATGACTCATCTAATGAGATAATTGAAGCTAAGCATTAATGAATAAACTATTTTGCTATTTTAATAACAGCTCTCAGAGACTTAGCTCAGTGTCTCTCAAATGTGGATGATAGTGAGAGGGGATGGTGGGCACCAAGGATGAGGACAGAAGTGGGGCCAGGGATATATAATTGAGAATCTAAAAGTTTTTTTGACATATTTAAATTTTGTATTTTCACTTTGCTATTAACCAGTGCTTGATTGTAAGTTTTAGTTTACCATTCCATTGGCACCAAGTAATCACCAATTTTTAGTGCAATATTTATAAAGTAGATTCTATTCTCAATGTTTCAGAACATTTCTGCCTCTAAAGTGAGTCTCTTTGTTCCTCAGATTAAGATGTACTGACTCAAGAAATAAGCATTTTTGAAATATGAATGCTGCCTGTGTTATGAGCAGTTCCAAAGAGAGAGGCAGAAATGTCAGACCCGAGTCATGCCCTCAAAAACTCATAGGCTCATTATGAAACAATACAATTTCACTTAAAAAAATAAATTCAGATTGGCAAACATGTGGAGATTGGAAGAGAAGTGATGGAATTTTCATGTCCCTTCGGCATACCTTGCCTTATGCATCGTTCCCATCTGGCTGTTTCTGAGTTGTATCTTTATTATTATTATTTTTTTTAGTCCTCACTGGAAGATATTTTTTTCCTTTGATTTTTAGAAAGAGTGGAAGGGAGGGGAGAAGGGAGAGAACGAAGTAAAGGAGAGTGAAAGAGAAAGAAACACCAATATGAGAGAGACACATCAATTGGTTGCCTCCTGCACACACCCTGACTGGGGCCACGGATTGAACCTGCAACCCAGGTACATGCCCTTGACTTGGAATCAAACCTGCGACCCTTTGGTGCATGGGTGGACACTCTAACCACTGAACAATGCAGGACAGGGCCTGAGTTGTATCCTTTTATAATAAGCCAGTGATCTAGTAAGTAAAATTAAATTAAAAAATAAGTAAATACAAGCATGAAATAACAATGTGAGACATGTCACAAAGTGGTGTGTTATTAAGTGATATGGCAATAGTTTCTATGGGGATCAGAGGCAAATGGGAATAGTCAATGGAGGCTTCATCAGTTGGGGGAGGGTTTGGTGGTGGTGCTGATCTGGGGATTGAGCAAGACCTTAGATAAAAGTGGGAATTATGTCACCAGAGAAGAAAGAGGGAGATTCTAGATTGGAAGGAAGTTCAAGAGCCTGAGCCTACAAAGTTCTGAGCATGAGATCAAGCTGGACTGAATGGAGGGTTCTTGGGGGGACACAGTGGATAATGCTTGGTCATCCTCCATCAAACTGAGCACATGCTCAGGCCATCAATATAACAAGAACACCAACAATTTTTGTTTGAGAACTTACTATTTGATATATTTTTTAAAACGTTGAAAAGATATCATGAAAAAAGTCAGAACAGAGTTGGACTGCCTTGTACTTATGGTTTCTAATAATGTTTTATATTTCCTTCTATGGAGGATAGAGGTGAGACACTATAGTCATATTAATACTGACTTCTAAAGGTCTAATGCAGCCCATTATGAGAAGGTAAAGTTGGGGCCATATTTTAGAAAACTTTTATTCCAAGTGAGGCAGCCAGATTCTGCATGTCTGGATGTTCAAAGGGCTTCAAGGGTACTAACAACCTCAAAATCTCTGGGTCTCTAGAGCAAAATATTTCTGGGATTACACACCTAGTTTAATACTGGGTTTCAGATATTTCATTGCATGGTATAAATATATAAGGCTACATACTTGAGAGTTTTCTATTCTCTTTTTAATCTTCACCTGAGGATATTTTTTCCATTGCTTTTCAGAGAGAGTGGAAGGGAGAGAGAGAGAGATTCATGCCAGAGAGACACATAGATTGGTTGCCTCCCACACACACCCTAACCAAGGCCGAGGATTGACTGCAACCAAGGTATATGCCCTTGGCCAAAATCAAACCCAGGACCCTTCAGTCTACGGGCCAACATCTAACCACTGAGCCAAACTGGCTATAGCCAGTGTTTTCTTTATGGGAGTAATTATGTCTCTTTGTTTCATTACTATTGTTGATTGGCTTTGGCTGGAAGAGATAATGTCCTCTTGAATGCAAAACCTCCCTTGCAGAATATTCCCTTAAAGCAACTGGTGATATTTATTACTTTTATTAACTTGACAGTCTAAAAACAATATTGTTGCCATTTATACAATGTTTTTTATTCCTCCAGGGGGACACTATTTTATTGTCATTGCCTATACTCATATGATGCCCTCAATCATAGATATCTCTGAAATGAGTGAATGAATGAATGAATGAATGAATGAATGAATAATTAGGGACAATTCATGCTAAGAAATGGTATTCCAAAACTGATATTGAGAGGGAAGTTGAAATAGTTGATTGCTAAGGTCTCTTCCAAGAACTCTCCTTGTACTGAGGATGGGCTGGGGGAAGACATTCAATTCCCTAAAAGTCTCTCAAGAGAGACCCACTTTTTGTCCTTTCTTAGAAATTTCTTTTAAAAGACCAGTCACCTTTTTTTCAGTAGTGTATTTCAGTTCTCCAAGGCTCAGAGAAAAACATTCTTTCTATTGACCAACTCCCTCAAATGCACATCTATCTGGTTCTTTAATGAAAATGACTCTTCTCAGATCAAGATAAGAATGTTGCTAAAGCCAGTCTAGGATTAAAGTCCACAGAAGGACTTGGTGGAGGGGAGGGAGAGGCATTTACTGAAACACGACTCAAGGTGATGGGGATCTGCAGAAGGCTGAGAGGAGCCCCAGGGATGGCTCAGAAAGAGTAATTACATTGAACACCACAGATCTCCCAGCCAGACTCACTGACCAGAGCACTGATGAAGGTGGATTGTTTCAATTATCTGAGCATCTTGATGAGTGGGCGCTGCACACGTTCTGGGAAAGATGGGAGGAAACAGCCACGGATTAATCACTCATAGAATCACTGAATGAAGGTGTTTAGAACCTATGGGAGTCAAAGGGACAACAGGTTCACAAAAGCAGAGAGGGAGACTGAAAGTAATTGGGCCACGATTAGAAAAAAAGGAGGGTGGCAAATATAATACCGAGGCCCATCTCCTTTAAATAGTGATCTGCATAAAAATATTGACAATTAAAGAACCCCAAGTAGGAATGTACAATGGAGTTCAGTGCTGGAAGGTGTCCAGCCTAATGTGTGGCCCAGAACTAGGGCCTCAAAGGTAACCCCCAATCAGAGAAGGCAGGTCTCAGGGTCCAAAGAAAGGAGATGCCACAAAATGGGACCAGGAAAGGAGACAAAAACTAATGAAAGTGACCTCCTGAAGGTTTCTAGAGGAAGATAAGACAATGTACAATTCCCAGCCTTTCCTGGAATTTTAACAACTGCTCATTATTAGTGGAATCTCAGTACTTCTCTGCCCCAAATTACTATGGGGTGTGTGTAGGTGTGTTTAAATAAAGAGAATTATTTTTTCATGAGAAATGTTTGATCATGTGTGTCAAACATTTAACCTATAGTATGTCATAGGCATTTGCTGAATGAATAGTAATAGCAAACCTTTATTGCACTTCTACTATGTCAAGCAATATACTAAGTGTTTCATGTGGATAACTTGATCCACATAATCATGCAATGAGGCCATTTAATCCCTCTTTTATGGATAAAAAAACTGAAGCTCAAATAAGTGAAGTAACTCGTTCAGCCAGTAAGTGATATATATATTGGATGAAAGGAAGGAAGGGAGAGAGTAAAGAAACAAGATGGAGGGAGGAAGGAACATCTTTAAAAAAAGCTGTGGGAAGTCTCAGAATTTCTTTTGAAAATCATTTATCTACTTTAGCTCCTCTTTACCAGCAGGTGGTGAGTCCTGCAAAAGGCTGTGGAAACTAGCACAGCCTCACATGGGACTGAAAGAAAATAAACGATAAGACTGTTAATAAACGTAGAAACTATGACACAAGCAATCTTAGTTCTTTGGGCTGCTGACTTCTGCAGCCTTTAGCTACAGTGTTGAGACAACGGGACAAAGAGGAATTGGGAAGTGGGGTGGGGGGTCATTGTTCAGGGTGCTGATTGTCAAGAAATGATTCTGTGAACCTCATACAAGCAGGTTTTATTCAGAAAAATAACAATAAAAACCACCCAGGTACTGAGGAAAACATGAACAGGAAAATAAGGCTTAGATGACCTCACAGAAGTGCAAACTAAATGCTCTCCCTCAGGTGCAGTGAGGCAGGACACAATTTGGACTATGAGCTACCTAGCAGCCTAAGCAACGAGGGGAATAATCAGTTGCAAGAGCCATGGTTTCCACAGGACAAAAACAAACCCCACGGTTTAGAGGAAGCATAGCTTTTTCTGATGTTGTAACCTGAGATATTTCTGTCCTGGCAATATTCTCAAAGGCACCCTGCAATGGTACAATCAGTAGATATGTCCTTGGACTCCACACTGGCCACTTCAGACCAGCAGCAGCAGCAGCAACAGCAGCACTCTCTGAGGACAGGAACCCAAAAGCATTGCAATACCTTGCTGGACAGAAAGGGACTTTATTGCTGCTACTGTCCCTGTCACTTCCTGGGAGCCAAATCCTAGAAAAAGAGTAGCTTCAAAATGCCATCCAAAGAGTGCCACTGTTGGAAGTCTTGTTCTTAAAAGGTAGTTCCTGAGTCAGAGACCCCCAAGGGAAGGAAAGGGTCTAGTCACCTGGGAGCCCTAAATGAAACAGAGAATAACCCATAGAGAGAAAAGGTAAAAAAGGGCAAATGCTTCTGAAGTATCAGAAAATGCAAATGAAGGGCAAGCTGTGGCCCACAAGATGTCCTCATAGCTGCTGTCCAGAAGGGCGCTGGGACTAGAAATGCAGCTCTCAGCAGCCAGTTTGTGGTTACATAACAGCCTATTTTTTTACAGCTGCTGGGTGGGGTCCCACAGATGCTAAAGACCAGATTTTGACTTTGATTCAATTACACAGGCCGAAAAATTTTTATGTACCCAGGACTGCTGGGTGAGACACATATTCGGCCCCACTGACATCACTGAGACGGGCATTTTTATCATTCACATTTCAGATTAGGAAACTGAGGCTCAATGAGAGAGAGGCCTGAGGAGTACACTTCTCTTGGGTATCACACCACTGCAATTATAGTGATTATGTCACTGCAATTCCTTCTGCTACTACTTTTGGGGCAGCTGCTATTGTAAGTATGAGGTCATCACATCTCTTCATCTCCCCAGGTCGGTAAAGAAAACCTTGACTGTGACTCCTTTTTACTGCACTCTCCCAATTCAAAAGAAAAAATACTTGGCAAGTCATAAACAGGCTTTCCCTCACCCAAAACAAATAAATGAAACTACATCATTAGATCATGAAAGTGTTCTGAATTGCCAAAGTGAAGTGACTTTGCCCCCCTTTAGTCTCCCTCCTCCCTTCAAGCCCAAATATTTGTGAATTACTTTTTGTGTCCACTTCCCAAGCCTGAGGGGTTCAAAGAAGAACCTAACACAGTCCCTGCACTAGAGAGCTCACTGCTATTGAGGAGACACAAGCAGTTGAGGGTTTCCACACACCAGCATGAGGTGCTGCACAGGGAACTGAGGGACCAGAGAAAGACCCCCATGGGGGGAGGAAGTATAGAGTGAAGGCTTTACGTGCTTGAGAAGTGAAATCTGAAGAAGGAGGAGGGGAAGGGGGATGCAGGTGCTGAGGTTACCTTGTGAGATGGGGCCTGGCGAGGGAACCGCTGCAGCAGTAACCAGAGGTCAGGGTTTGGGCTGGTTCACAAGGGAGGACAAAATGTCTACAGACATTTTTGGTTGATGCAACTTGATGTATGTGTGTGGTGGGAGGAAAGGGTGCAAGAGTGGGGATGATGCTGGTACCTACTAAAAGAGTCAGGAGGTATTGCTAATAACTCTACAATGCACAGAACAGTCCCCCATCAAAGAACTGTCCATCTCAGAATGTCTGAAGTTGAGAATTGTTGTGACATAGCCATGAGAATCTGGGGGGAGGTAGCCAGGTGACCTACACAGAGAGGCACCTGGTGCACTTAAAAAGTGCTACAGGGAGATTAAAGTAGTGGCAGCCTGAGTGGAAGCTAAAATGACACTCTCCCAGGACCAAACTGGAATTACAGCTACAATATAGAAAAACTATCCTGAATAATTAACTGCAACCAAAGATGAGCTGGAGAGCACCATGATAACCAAGGAGGAAAAGTGAAGACTGCATAGAGGCTGGTAGGAAGTGAGGAGGCGCGAGAGGGCTGGCTGGGCCCCCACGGGCAGCAGCTGAAGGTCCAGAGGGCTATCTCACCCGTGGGGGCTTCTGCCTGAGGACTCTGTGGTCTAAACCCCATTCTGGGCTTCCCAGTCCAAAGCACCAGAATTGAGAAAAATGCCCACATAACACCTGGCTGTGAAAAGCAGCAGGGTTTCCCTCTGCCAGGGGGAGACAGCTGGAAATGCAGGCACCCTCTTAAAGAGCCAAGGCACAAAGTTTCCTGTGCAGCCACTTATGTTGGGCTCCCGCAGAAGAAGGGCAGAGTGGACTGGAGCTGTGTGGGGAGAATCTAGGGTTCTGGGCTCTGGAGATTAAGATCAGAAGGCACCCATCTGGATTCTTGTGCCAAGCCATTCCCCCATACTGCAGAAGACATCTTTCTCAGGCAGACAATTGGCTGCTCTTGCCTGGGGGCGGGGGGAAACAATTTCCCCACCCTGCTAGAAAACTTCTCGCCTTACCCAGAGGAGTTTCTACAGCCTGAGGCTCATTAAAAGAATCAGATTAATCAGAGCAGAGGCAGACCTCAGAGTGCTTTGAGCCTTTGTCTGATTTGCTTCTGGACCCGGCCTAAGAAAAGCAGACTTTGCTGTGCATCTTGGTCCTGTCCAACTGCACTCAGCCCCAGCAGAGACTTCAAACTGAGGGTTGTTGATAGCTCCAAACAAGATACTCAGGGCCAGTCACAAACTGAGTCTGACATTGGCCTCCACCAGAGACCCTCCCAAAAGACAGAGTCCTAGCAGGTCTAACTAATACATAGAAATAAACCCAAAAAGGTAGCCAATATGGGAAGACAAAAAAACAATCCCCAAATGAAAGAACAAGAGAAGTCTCCAGAAAAAGAGATAAATGAAATGGAAATAAGCAGTCCATCAGATATAGAGTTCAGAATACTGATTATAAAGATGCTCAACAGCATGAAAAATGATATGGAAACTATGAAGGAAATTAAGAATGACATAGCAGAAATAAAGAATACATTGGAAGGAATAAACAGCAGATTAGAGAAAGCTGAGGATCAGATCAGATAATTAGAAGACAGGCTAGGAAAAAATCACTCAAGCAGAGAACCCAAAAAACAATTAAAAAACAAGACGACAGTCTATGGGAGCTGTGGGGCAACAGGAAATGTAACAATATTTGCATTATAGGAATGCCAGAGGTAGTAGAAAGTAAGGAAGGGTTAGAGAATCTGTTTAAAGAAATAATCGCAGAAAACTTCCCTAACCTGGTCAAGAAAACAGTCACACAAGTTCAGGAAGCACAGAGAGTCCCAAGCAAGAAGAATCCAAAGAGGCCTATGCCCAGACACATCATAATTAAAATGCTAAGAATTCAAGACAAAGAGAGAATCTTAAAGGCAGCTAGAGAAAAGCAATCTGTTATGTACAAAGGAGCTCCTATAGGCTGTCAGCTGACTTCTCATCAGAAACTCTACAGGCCAGAAGAGAATGGCATGAAATATTCAAGGTAATGCAAAACAAGGATCTGATACCAAGACTACTCTATCCAGCTAGACTATCATTCAAAATAGATGGCGAAATAAAGAGCTTCCCAGACCAAAAAAAAAAAAAGGCTAAAGGAGTTTATCACCAACACACCAGCAATGCAGGATATGTTAAAAGAACTGCTGTAATTAGAAGTAGAAATAGAGAGAAGCATAGGCATAAATAATTAAAATGGCAATAGATAAGTATCTATGAAATGCCCCAATAAAAAGACATAGGGTGGCTGAATGGATAAGAAAACATGACCCAAATATATGCTATCTACAAGAGATCCACCTCAAAACAAAAGACTCACACAGGATAAGAGTGAAGGGATGGAAAAAAATTATCCATGCAAATGGAAATGAAAATAAAAAG
Organism: Miniopterus schreibersii; assembly: GCF_964146895.1. Taxonomy (NCBI): domain Eukaryota; kingdom Metazoa; phylum Chordata; class Mammalia; order Chiroptera; family Miniopteridae; genus Miniopterus; species Miniopterus schreibersii. The sequence continues at coordinate 115,314,267 of NC_138101.1, read as the reverse complement.
CTGGGGTAGCAATACTCATATTGGACAAAATAAACTTCAAAATGAAGACCATAGCGAGAGACAAGAAAGGTCATTACATAATAATAAAGGAATCAATCCAAAAAGAGGATATAACCCTGATAAACATATATGCACCCAATAGAGGAGCACTTAAATTTATAAAAATACTTCTAGACAACTTTAAGGAAGAGATTGACAGCAATACAGTCATATTAGGGGGCTTTAATACCCCACTGACTTCACTGGATAGGTCTTCCAGACAAAAATCAAGGAAACAGTGACCCTAAACAATACACCAAATCAGGTGAATTTAACTGACATTTACAGAACATTCCACCCCAAAGTTACAGAATAAATATTCCTCTCAAGTGCACACAGGACATTCTCAAAGATAAACCATATGTTAAGACGCAAAACAAGTCTCTAAAAGTTCAAGAAGATTGAAATCATATTAAGCATCTTCTTGGACTGCAATGGAATGAAATTAGAAATCAACTACAATAAAAACACTAAAAAACTTTTAAACACTTGGAGGCTAAATAGCATGCTATTAAACAATGAATGGGTTACCAAAGAGATCAAGAAAGAAATCAAAAACTTCCTGGAAACAAATGAAAATGAACACACAACTATCCAAATCTATGAGACACAAGAAAGTCCTGAGAGGGAAGTTCATAGTACTACAAGCCTACCTCAAAAAAACAAGAAAAACTTCTAATAGACTCTCTAACCCTACAACTTAAAAACTTAGAAAGAGAACAAGAAAAGCCAAGAGTAAATGGAAGAAAGAAAATAATAAAGATCAAAGGAGAAATAAATGACAAAGAGACTAAAAAAACAATACAAAAGATTAATGAAACCAAGAGCTGGTTCTTTGAAAAGATAAACAAGATTGATGAACCTTTAGCCAGACTCATCAAGAAACAAAGAGAGAGGACCCAAATAAACAAAATCAAAAATGAAAGAGGTGAAGTAACAACTGACCCAACAGAAATACAAAGGATTATAAGAAAATACTAGGAACAACTATATGCCAGCAAGCTGGACAGCCTGGATGAAATGGACAAATTCCTAGAAAAATACAACCTTCCAAAACTAAATCAAGAAGAATCAGAAGAGGCCAATAACTGCTGATGAAGTTGAAGCAGTAAGCAAAGGGCTCCCAGCACACATAAGCCCTGGCCCAGATGGTTTCACAGGGGAGTTTTACCAAACATTCAAAAGAATTAACACCTACCTTCCCCACACTATACCAAAAAATCCAAGAGGAAGGAATGCTTCCAAGCTCTTTTTACCAGGCCAGCATTAGCCTAATTCCAAAACCAGATAAACACATTACAAAGAAAGAGAATTACAGGCCAATATCCCTGATGAACATAGATGCTAAAATCCTCAACAAAATATTAGCAAATTGGATTCAGCAATATATAAAAAAGATCATACACTATGACCAAGTGGGATTTATTCCAGGGATGCAAGGCTGGTACAATATTCACAAATCAATAAACATAATACATCGCATAAACAAACTAAAAGACACAAATCAAATGGTCATATCAATAAATGCAGTAAAAGCATTCGATAAAATCCAACACCCATTTTGTTTGTTTGTTTGTTTGTTTGTTTGTTTAAAATATTACAGATGTCCCTTTTTCTCCCCAATGACCCATTCCACCTCTTCCCATACCCCCTCCCCAGTCCTTCATCACATTATTGTCCATGTCCTTGGATTGTGCATAAAGGAATATAAATTCTTTGGTTAATCTCTCCCCTCCACCCACCCACCCTCCTCCATCCCTCTGACAGTAAGCTGTGGCATCCCTCATTAGGAAGGGGCTGAGCTGACCCAGCATTGGCGGAGGGCCTACCCTAACTCACCCACACTCTCTGGCCCAGTTTTCCTTGTGGCTGATGGCACAGGGATGAAAGATGGCCCTAGTCTGTGGTGCTGGACTAATGTAAGAAAGATGAAACTTGTGGTTCATCTCTCCCCGATATAAATTCAAAATGTGGTAAAAGCTACATGGCAGTATTATTTGGAGCAGTGAGAAAACAGAAATCACCTTAATGTCCAAAACAGCATGTGGGAATATTATCCATTGTACATCAATTTCCTGGAATACTAATCTCATTTTAAATGCTAACTATTAGGACTATACAACAACATCTAAAATTCTTACAAAAAAGTGTTAAAGGAGAGCCCTGGCCAGGTGTCTCCTTTGGCTGAAGCATCGTCCCATACACCAAAAGGTTGCAGGTTCGATCCCCAGTTGCAGCGCAGATGGGAAGCAACCGATAGATGTTTCTCTCTCACATCAATCTTTCTCTTTCTCTTTCTCTCTCCCTTTCTTTTCTCTAAAATCAATGGAAGCATATCCTCAGGTGAGAATTTAAAAAGAAAACATTAAAGGAGAAAAGGAGAACTTAAACTACAATTTTTTTTTAAATTATCATTTGCATATGAAAAAGTATAAGTAGAAATACTCCCAAATGGTCTGCAGCTCTCTAAGGTGAGATCAAGGAGGAATTTTCCCCCTTCTTCTCTGTTTTCTAAATGTTCTGTAATGGGTCATGATTACCTTCATAGTGAATATGTCTGTGCATACATGTGCGTGCATGTCAGTTTGTGTGTTAAGTAGGGTGCTTATGTTCTGAGCTCTCCACACTCTGGAAGGATAAGGTGGAGAGATGGCAGAGGGGAAGGGACCATCTGGGCTTAACAAATGCTGATCACTCAGCTGAGAAGGTGATCAGGGAGTCATAGTAAGGGAGAGCCTGCTTATGCCATCCTTGGGGATCATGCCTGGGCTAACATCCCCAAGACTGGAATTTTTTCCCTACAGAGACAGCTTTGAGGCAGACATAGAGCTTAATCCCCATCTTGGCTCCATGACATACAGTAAGATAAACCAGTAAAAAACAAAATGAAAACAGTAGTATTCAATTTTACAGACACTGCTGGAACCATACTAGGCAAGTCCTGAATTCCTGTGGCCATTGAATGTCTACCAGAGGTGACTGTGGCCCCAATCCCGGACAAAAGGAAGAGGGAAACTTCTGCAACTGGTGGGTGCTCTGCATGCGGGCTGATCCCCTCTCTGCAGGCAGCACTAAGGTGGGCAGGGTGAATGGGGAAGGGCTTTTGCTTTAAGTTGGGTTGGCAGCTATAAAAGGGAGAAAAGGGGAATGCCAGCCTCCAGGTCCAGCCGTGAGGCCCAACACCATCATGTAGCCATGAGTTTGGCTCTGTGGTACTGGACCAGGCAGTGGGGCTCTGGGGTCCTGGCCACCTCTCTTTCCTTCTCCTTTTCCCTCCTCCTCTTCTGGTCCTCCCTGTGGCTCCCACAGTGTTCCTGTGTGCCTCAGTCCTTACTTTCACTTCCTTCTCTGTTCTCACTGACCAACCATTGTGTCTTGCTGATAACCAGCCTCTTACACCCTGTGGACTTCCTGCACTTGCTTTCTGGTACCCACACCACGGGCCAGGTAACTGCTCCAGACAGGAATTCATCGCTTCCTCAGAGCAAGGTCTCCCTGGACAAAGAAAGCATAAAATGAGGTAGAAGGAGAAAGACACAGGAGATAGGGAGAAGGGAAAAGAGGGCAGAGAGGAAGAAAGGAAAATGATTTGCATCTGTGGAAAGAAATATCCTTCCTGGCCCAGGTTTTGGTGCCAAGTACTGCTCCCCCGCTCCCCCAGGAGCTGGACAGAAAGGGAGAGAAGAAGAAAGGAAAATGCCCTCCACCTAAGTGTGCCATGAGTTTGAGTCCCTCAGAGACTCTAAATGGCACGATTTGCAGGGCGAGGAGGCACAGAGAGGGAGCCACCCACACCAGTGACACAGCAGGCCTGAAGAGGAAATGGGCTGTGCCCAGGGCTCCAGGAATCCGGGGCCTGGACTCTGGAGCACATTGGGTGTGTGTCGGTCTCACCACAAACCAGAATGGTGTTTCCTTTTGAAATGGTTTGCTCCACAGCTGTTTGAAAAATCCCCTGGTACTTGGAGACAAATGATCCAAGTCAGACTGCACTAACAGGACGATTTTGGAGCCAAGCAATAGGTGTGACTGATGTGGGCCCGAGCCTCTATCCTGAGGCCCATCAATCACCACCTCTCAATGCAATTCCCTAGGGACCACTGGGCCTCTCTAACAATATTGTTTACATTAGAACATGATTGTGAAACTTCCAGAAAAAAGAGGAGTGGCAGAAAACACTTCGTGGGTCCTATGAGCTGCCTTGCCCAAGTGAGGACCAAACCTCCTCAAGGCCCTGGGGTGGGCTGAGAAGGTCTTTGTCCCTGAGGAGATGCTGCAGGGAACATTCCCTAAAGTGGGAGAAGGACTTCCTCAGAAGGAAAGAAAAAAGAGATCTCACCCAACTGGCTCCATAGGACTGTCACAGTGTAGTTTCTACTAGGCCTAACAGCCTCCTTAGAAATCATATGAATTAAGCCAAAGGCACCTGCTGACAAGAAAATTGTTTTCATTTTTACCTCAGACTCTCACAGCTAAGATGGGTTTGCCCAGCATGGTGAAGGAGTGTGAAGCTTTTCCCTGGGCCAGGACAGCTGAGAGTGTCACAACATTGAACACAGGAGCATTTGGGGAGCCCCAAAGATGGGAGGAAAGCCCAGCCACAAAGGCCACAGAGATGTGGCACTCCCAGCTGCTGCAGCTGATGAGTTTGGCTGAAGAAGGATTATGCACCTGTTTAATCTGGAGAGAAAGACTTCAATTTATGGCTGTTTTGCTCTAACACGCCCCATTAAATATTCCTGGAATCCAAATGCAAAAGGAAAAAATAAACCACTTCGAAGTTCCAGGCAAGGGGTGATGTGACAGGAGTGGGGTCTAGGTACAGCTTGACAGTCTGGGCAGGGCTGCTTCCTCCCCTGGCTCTATGGGGCTTGGGACAGGCAGGCTGCCCCTCCTCAGCCTCTTAATTGTGTGTATCTGGGCATCACTTGGTCCTTGGATCTGGAGGAAATGCAGAGAGAGAAGAGTGTCTGAGGTTGCAGCTGCTGCCTACATTGCAGGGAGGATGGAAGAGCCTTCTACCAGGGTTGGGGTGATTTCCTCAGAGCTCAGGCCACCCTGAGTCTCTAGTAAAACAAATGTGTCATACATGGTACTCATAAGGCACTCACTGCTCTCAGTGCTGTAAGTGTGTTAACTCATTTAATCTTCACAACAAATCTGCAGCGTGGTACCATCATTGCCTATATTACAGATAAGAAAACCGAGGCACAGAGAGATAAAGGAGCTTTCCCAAAGTACTCTGGAAAGAAGCAGCAAGGCTAGGATATGAATCCCAGTCTAGCTTGAGTCCCTGCTCTTACCCAGGATGTGCCATTGTCTCTTTAACTGCACTTTAGGACCAACTATTCTGCCCAAGAGGATCTTGGCAGACCACACCCTGCCCATACTAGCTCTCACCCCCTGGAAGGTTCCCCAGTCTGTGACTGGCTTTCTCTCTGGGACAGAGCCTTCCTGCACACCTGGACACCCCTTCCCAGCCCAGGCCTGACAAAACCATCCCAGAGCTTGTTTCCTGTGCTGCTCCCCACCTCTGGAAACAGAAGTTTTACAAAGCTTGGATGCCATTAAAAAGCAAACACCAGAACAGTATCCAGGGCTTCCCACTGACCAGTACCAAGGTTTATTGCAATTCATGAGTAACTGAGGTCTTCAGCCCCTGCAACCCCTGAGCCAGGGGATTGCTCCTCTTACCTTCTGGTAACCAGCCCCCTCTCCCCTCCTCCACACACTTCCTTAAGGCTGTCTTCCTTTCCCTGAGGCCAGAGCTAGTCTTCTTTCATCAGAACCCTGGAAAAAGGCCCCCTGGACCCAAACTCACCCTCACCATCTGCTGAAAATGTCTGCATTACTAAAATCTCAGGAATATGTCTCTATCTGCAAATGCCTCCTACAGCCTCCTCATTGTTACCAAGACTATCTTTCCAGAACACAAATCAGATTAAGTCTCTCCCCTGTTTAACACAATTTTAAATCTGATGGGGCCATCAGCCTGCAAGATACAATGCTAATGTCTTACAAGACCCTCTGCAGTCCAATCCAGACCACTGGCATCTGTCTTTCAAGCCAGAGCAGAGGCCATCACTATTTCCAGGCATTGGTTATGCCACTTTCCCTGTTCAATGACTCTCAGCTGGGTATATATCTTCTACTCATCCCTCAAAGCCCCATTCAAACATCTTCCAGGTCTATACTCAACCACCTTTCTCCAGAGGCAGAAAAAAAAAAAGGCAGCAAAACCTTTGTACTGTCATATCATGCTTCTATCATATCCTCTGTATCATGTTATCCCCACTATATGTCATGTCTCCCCACTATAATGAGCTACTTTAGAGAAAGTGGCTCATCTTTGTATTTCCAGCACCCAGTACCAATAATGCTGTTAAAATGCAAGTATGTGGGAGAGAGAATACATTGAGCCAATAATATCTATTAACCTAACAATATGAATGCATGTCTTGAGTTAGCTCTAGCAGAGAAAGCATTCTGAAAGATTGAAGCATGTGAGAGTTTTCATGTGACATGCAGGAGACCTACACTCTGAGATAGTCTTGCCCAAGAAGGCCAGAGAGTCAGGTGTGAGGTCTGGGGCTCCTGAGGGGCTGCAGGAACCTGGCAAGCTTGAGGGCTTTGCAAATGGGTGAAAACAAAACTTTCTCAGCCTCCTGGTTTTCCCCAGTGCAGCCTTGCCCAAAGGAACTTGTTATGCCTCCCAATTCATGTGCCCTAGACCCTGCCTCTCCCACTGAGGCTTAATCCTGGCCACTAGCATCCCCCTCCTGACGGTACATGAAAGCAGCCCTGGGCACCCCTCTCAGTCCATCACAGGCAACTCTGGTCATCCTCATTTCCATCCTTGTACATGTGCAGCATCTCTCCCTCCCTGCTGCCTCCACACCAGGTCCCTGTGGCCTGGAGGTAAGTGCAGCTGCTTAGCTGGAAGCACTGTAGCACTGTAGGAAATACTAGCTTTGGAGTCAAATCAATCTGAGTTTAAATTCTGACTCAGCTGATCTAAGTTTCCTCATCTACAAAGAGGCTGTCAGGAATAATTTCTAAGGATAGGTGTGAGAAGTAGAAATAATGCATGTAGAATATCAACTAGCAAACAGTAGGTACTCAACACATGGTAGCTCTGGGTCCAACGTCTCCCTTGCTTTTCTCTTCATGTTGGTGAACAGCAGTTAACTATCATATTAGGTTGATGGGCTCCTGTGCAGTAGTTCATGTCAGGTATGTCCAATTCACCTGTGAGTCATGGCATCCAAGGCATGAACGTACAAGATGCTGAGCAGTCCTGAGCAGGGCGGAGTACAAGACCATTTTTGTAAGAAAAAAGTAAAGTTATACATATAAATGAATATGCCTAGAAAACATTTTGAAGCATAAATTTCAAAGTATTAACAGTCATGGGACTACAAGAATTTTTTTCTTTGTGTTATGTATTTATCTACCTTTTACCCGACAATGAACGTGCATTGAGTAACAATAAGAAAAAATAAATAAACCAGATGTGGTAGAAATCTGCATGTAAAGTGGGCCTTAAATTCAAAGTATCATCTGGGATTTGCATGTCAAGAAATCGTGGTTTACAACTGCAGATGGCCATAGCCTCCATATGGAAGAAATTAGGGTAGTTGAGCATGTCTCCACCCTAGGGAAGTCTCTGGTGGAAAGAAGGCAAATGCTACTCCCAAAATAGAGGCTTCCCAATAGCTACTACATAATAGAGGAGTTTGTAAATTTGACAGCATTATCACTTAAAATAAATTACCCATTAGATATGTTGTATTTGGATTTTTATTTTAAAAATTAAGTTACATTGTTAATCCATTTGGTGAGTTATATGTTTAAAAAACAACCCTAGAAATATTTTGTGAGGCAAAGCCATTTCTACAGTTCAAACTCTCATTTCCCTGAATCTTTCTACCTTATACATTTGCACATTAGTTGCTTTTCCTGAAGCAAGAAAGGCTTCCACACACTAATAGAAACTGGTTCTAGCAGGAAAAATGCCACCACATTTATATCAGGATAAAACTCCGACACTCTGCCTCCTTCTTTGGCATTGACATGCTGAAATGCACCACAGCAAGGGAGGTGATGACATTTCTGTGTCTTTGAAAAGCATATGAAGCAATTTCATGGGGTGGTTTCTCATCAAGCCTGCTTAGAGGCAGGGCAATATACTAAATTAACTCTTGACAGCCTTTTCAGTTTTACAAGCCTATCAAATTTATTGTGAAGATGCCTTTTTTTTTTCTTTTTTGTAGTTCCCCATCTCTTCATGAAGAAGGTACTAGAGAACCATTCAGTCTGAATCATTTTAATACAAAAATCAGCCACGTTTAGGTACAAATGATTTAAAATAAGAGTTATAAATAATAAAAATAATCTCTTGAAGAGGTAAAGTGATCTTCAAAGAATATCTAAAAATCTACTTACAAATGAAAATTTTACAGTGTAAAGTAGTTTTAGAGTTGTTTAATTCAACTGTACAATTACATCATCAATAATCCAGATTCTTTCAGTCTTTCTGCTTTGCTATCTGTGAATTTTGCTCTTCTCCTCATGGTCACAGGATGTCTGCAATGATTTAGAGTCATCAAATCCTTAAAGAGAAACATACAAAAGCCTATTCTTGAATCAGTCGCTGATGAAAAGAATAGATTTATCATGACTGTCTGGGGAAGAAGGCCTTCTTCTTCAAAACAGTGGTCTTGACACCTGAACAACATCAAGGATTGGGAAGAAAACAGGGAAGAAGGAAAGGCTAAATGATGGGTGGTCTACTAGCAAGAGCTGTCATGAAGGTAGACAAGGATTTATAATTGACAACACTAAATGCTAGAAGACAACAGAGAAATTCATTTACAGTTCTGGGTGAGAAATATTTTAAACCTAAAAATCTATACCCAGTCAAACTATCAATCAAATAGGAAATAAAAAATAAATACAGTTCCAGGTAGGAAGGAATCAGAAAGTTTATCTTCCATAAGCTTTTCTTAAAATTAAAAAAGGATTGGAAGAGGTGTTTTATCACAGAAAGTAAGAATCCAAGAAAGCGGAATATCTGTGACCCAGGAAAAGTGGAATTAACCCAGGAGCTCAATGAAAATAACCTTAGCTTAAAAATCTGCAACGGGCCTGGGAAACAATAGGTCAAAATTAAAATGAGATGCATAAAAGAACTCCACCATATATGTCTTCAAAATACAAGTGGAGTCCATTACACAGTTCTATGATTTGAAACCAAGAAATTTTTAATCAGATGAAAGCATATCAATATGCCAAAATGACAACAAACAAAACAGCTAGCAATTTCAGAGAATATAAATAACCATACAACATCATAGTAAAAATATGAAGCAGAATAAAAAGTGGCATGACATTGAACAAATGATTGCAATTGTAAAAATAATTCATTTGGCCATGAGTTTTCCTTCCAGTGATCCAGTGTAGTGGAATAGGAATACATTTATTTCCTTTGCAATGGATCTAGTCATACTTTATGAGGTTCATCAGTAGATGATATTTATATAATTGTAATTTTGCAAATGCTGGTTTTTGGGTTACAGTTTTTATAACCAGTCTACAGACAAAGTGAAGAAGATTAATTATACTCACAGTACCAAATGTCAAGTTAACAAATCTTGAAGATGTGTAAAAGTAATGTTATAGCTGACATAAATTGAGATGGTTGAAGAAAAAAAGTAGAGGGAAAATGAAGATGGAGTTAATAAATATGGTCTCAATTTTATGAATTTAGAAATAAAGATTTAACAATGACCAAACTAGTAGCAATGAACACCCAAATACCCAAAATGTGATCACCAAATACCATTTCCTACTAAAAGTGAGCAGAACTCCTTGGAGAAATGGTTAATCCAGGTCTTGGGAAGATAATGTGTCATGTGAGCCTGGAACATCTACTCATACTAGAAAATGAGGAAGGTAACAAACGCCTTTGGAATTGGGTCAAAAAAATTCAGGATCAAAATTGAAGAGTCTTTTATTGGCCAAAGACAGGACAATTTGAACGTCATAAGAATTTAAATGCAATGACTAAAACACATCAAATATGGGTTCAGCATGATCCTAAAAAAAAAAAAAAAAGAAACTCAATGGTAACCATTAGAGGGTGCCAGTAAATCAACTCATCATTTTCAAAACTTGTAATTAAACAAGTTTTAACAGAATTAAAAGAGACAAGAAATTATTTCTGGTTTTTTCTATATCTTAGGATAGCCAAATAGTCAAAGGGGAAATTTAGTTTTTTATTAAATTTATTGAGGTGACATTGGATAATAAAATTATATAGGTTTCAAATGTACAATTATATGATACATCATCTGTATATTGCATTGTGTGCCCACCACCCAAAGTCCAATCTTCTTTAGTCACCATATATTTAGCCCTCTTTACCCTTTACTAACCCTCCAACCCACTTCCCTCTAGTAACCACCATACAGTTGTCCGTGTCTATGAGTTTTGTTTGTTTGTCTTGTTTGTTCACTTGTTCCTTTCAGCTTTATATCCTACCTATGAGTGAAATCATATAGTTCTTAACTTTTTCTATTTGACTTAATTTTACTTAGCATGATATTCTCAAGATCCATCCATGTTGCAGCAAATGGCAGTATTTCACCTTTTCTTATGGCCCAGTAGTATTCCATTGTATATATGTACCACATCTTCTTTGTTAAGTCATCTAGCAAAGGACACTTTGGTTGTTCCTTTTTACAGAAGCATTGCAACTATCAAGAGAATAAAGATTAAGAGACCATTATTTCCTCTAATTAATTAAAGGATCTAAGCAATGGTCATCAATGTCTGCTGGAATTATTTTTAAATGATAGAACCAGACATGATATAGTATCTGGTGGAGGTTAACAAAACTATGTATAAAATGTTCTTATCAGAAAATAAAATCTCAATATGAGTAAGTCTCAAGATCTAATTACCAATTTACAGGAAAAGTATGTTAAATGACACCATGGAGATATAATCATCAAAATCCAGACAGTGGAAACTCTGTAAGTCAAACAACACAGTTTCTTCAATAACTTACATTGCAATGGGAAGAAAAAGAGGGGTGAGGGAACTATACATTAAAAGAGATATGTCAACGAAATGCAATGTAAGGCCCTTATTTGAATCCTCATTTGAACAAACTGAGAAAAAATAAGAGAATAAAATTTCAACATTAGCTGGCTTTTAAGGAATCATTGTTTTAGGTATGGTAATGACATTGCAGTTATGTTGTGTGTTTTTTGAGCCCTTTTTTTAAGAAATACATATGAAAATATTTACAGATAAAATGATGCAATGTCTAAGATTTGTTTCAAAATAATGGGGAGAAGGGAGTGAGTAGGGATATGAATGAAACCAGATCGACTCTCTACTTCTTCTCTCTACTTTTGTTTATGTTTATAATTTTTCATATTAAAAAACTTTTAGAAGATAAAGGTTTAAGTGTGTTATTTAAAGCCAAAAATTAACTACTAGAAAATCCAAAAATCAGGAGACCAAGGCAGAAGGTTGATGCGAGTTAGTGGAAGTACACCCAATCCTTCATCCATTCTTGAGAGGAGGCCTCAAACACTATCTACAGTGGGAGGTTTGAGGCATAGAGATATACACAGGTGATTTAGAATTATGGACATAACCACTAGAAACACTTGAAAGTATTTGTTAGGAAAGGGGGAAGAGAAGAAGGAAGATGTTCCCTTCTCATTTGATACAATTTTGTATTAAATGATACTTTCATTTATTTTTTTCTCATATACATATAGTTGACAGTATTATAGATGTTCCCCAATTCCCCCCATCTCTGCCCAACTCCTACAGTCTAAAGGGTGAAAGTGAAGAGAAGTCAGCAGAAGCATCTGGGAAGGCAGTTAATAGATTCAAGACCTCTTGTGGCCTCGCTTCCTCTCATTGCTTCCTGAGTAGAGAAGGCCCACCAAGCGGAACTAAGGAATGACTAAAGGCCTTTGGAACTGCTGTTCTATGAGATAATCTGACAGTGTTGAAGAATGAGAGCGGTGAAATGCAAGCTAGAAAGCACAGACTGTGATGGTTCAGAGAAAAGTCTTCAGGGAAGACAGGCTTGGGTTTGAATTCTCCCTGTAAAACCTTAAATATGCTGATTAAGCCTCAAGTATGCTCATCTGTAAAATAGGAGTGAATCATCCATCTTTCTAGTTCATTCTTAAAATTAGATAACATAGTAATATAGAATCACTTAGGTGCTTATCAAAAAGTAGCCATTGTTGCATTTCACAGACAGGTCTATGGAGATTTGATGGTTTCACAGAAAAGGCCTTGTGTGTATGGTGCTAATGTGGGAGTACTGGTATCTTCCCAGTGACAGGTTCAGAGACTGCAAAGGGGAGGAAAGAATTGACAATTTGGGCAGACTTGTAGAATCACTCATTCCCTGAGCTGAGAGATCTGGGGTGACATTGGATAATAAAATTATATAGGTTTCAAATGTACAATTCTATGATACATCATCTATATATTGCATTGTGTGCTCACCACCCAAAGTCCAATCTTCTTTAGTCACCATATATTTGACCCCCTTTACTAACTCTCCACCTCCCTTTTTCCCAAGCCCTCTCAGCTGAGGTCCCTGAGCAAAGCTTAAAAAAACTCAGAAGATACAATAAATGCCCTTAAGAAGACTGGTCAGTGGGATCCTGCTTGCTGCAAGGCAACTACTATAAGCAAAAGAAAGCTTCTGTTCAATTCTCCCTGAAACAACTTTTAAAAGGAAACATAGGAACAATCCCTAAAACCTCTTAAATTCTAAAAGCAAATGCATTTATGAAGGAAATAAACATTTTATTTGTGATAGCCTTAAAGAATTGTTCTGAGAGGTCAAAGTTTGATACAACAGAGTGGTATTTTGTTGGCTATATGTATTCTTAGTCTATAAGCCAGCTCCTCATACACCAATATGGCAATTATTTTAGGCTTGAAGAAGGCAGCAATAAATAAAAGAGCAGAGGCCGAGGGTTTTAGTTTTTATTATTGCCGGGCTGGGTGACTTTGGGCAAGCTACTTAAGATCACTGGAGATTATTTTTAATTCATTCATTCATTCTTTCATTCATTGAGACAGTCAAGTATTTATTAGGCAGCTTCCATTCTAAAATATACTGCAGTCTTTTAATTTATAGAGATGACACAGAGAGGTCAATGCCATTGAAAGAATAATTTAGTACTTACATTTCTCAAGAGAAAGAGACATACCACTCCAAACAGGGTCACAGAGAAAGCATCAGGATGGTCAGAAAGAAGACGACAGGGGAAAACCTGAACCAGGGTCCTCTACTGGGGTTTCTGCAAAAAAGGCAGCAAGGCAAGGTTATGGTAATGAATTTAAGATCAATTTAATTGAATAATGCCGGTGAGATTTGGGCAATGGGGATGGTCTCTAGTGGCTGTATACCTGGGCCTGGCATGATTTAGGGCAGAAGAAACACTGGCTTGGTGTATGACAGGAAGTGGTCGGGGCTACAGACTTGGGGTTGTTTGGTTGGCGTATGGAAGATGTCAGGTCCTTTGCTAGCTCTAAGAATTGTCTAGTCTTGGAAAGGGAGTCTCTCGTGGGGTCTGTAAGACCCCCAAATGCCAGAGTATCAAGAATGTGGAAAATTTTTTTTTAAAAGTTAATAGGTATGACATCATCAAGATGTTAGAATAGAGGTTTTCAGCACTTGTCCCTCACAGAAACATCAATGTGAACCACCACCCACACATGAAAATGCCTTCAAGAGAGTTAAAGAATCCAGGTAAGAGTTTGCAGCACTTGAGTAGAGCACAGAAATTAAAAGATGCATTGGAGAAGGTAAAAAGGATGGTTTCACATTAACCCACATGCTACGGTCTAAATGCTTGTGTTCTGCTTATATTCACATGTTGAAACCTAATGTCTACTGGTGTGGTACTAGGACATGGGGCCTTGGAGGCCTTTGGGAGGCAGAACCCCCATGAATGAGTTAGAGCCCTTATAAAGGAGGGCCAAGAAAGCCCCCTTGCCCTTTCCATAAGGACACAGCAAAATCAGCATTCTGCAAAGTAGAAGACAGCCTTCATCAAGGCCTGACCATGCCCTGACTGGTGTGGCTCAGTTGGTTGAACATCACCCTATGCACTGAAAGGTCACCAGTTCATTTCCTAGTCAGGGCACATCCCCAAGTTGCAGGTTCGATCCCCAATTGGGGTGTGTACAGGAAGGACCTGATAGATGTTTCTTTTTCACATTGATGTTCCTTTCTCTCCCTCTCCATTCCTCTCTCTCTAAAATCAATAAAAACATATTTAAAAAAAAATACCTTACCATGCTGGCATCCCAGTCTTGAAATTCCAGCCTCCAGAACTGTGAGAAATATATTTATCTGTTTATAATCCACTGAGTCTGTAATATTTTGTTAACCTAACTGGACTAAAACACTGTGCCGCCCCTCTTCCAACCCCTTAGAGTGCAGCATGGAGAAAGAGATCTACTGTGTGGAGGAAGGAGGGTAAAGTGAGCACCCATATTTGCTGTGGAAGACAGCATCAAGCTGCCCCAGTGAACCCTGGGACCAAGCCCACCTCTATAGCTCCAGGCTCTAAGCCACTCCTAATACCAGGCCAGCCTTTGGGCCCCAGGCTGCACATCTACCACCATGGATAGGTTCCAACCCCAGCACCATTTGACCTGCATGGTGCCAGATACTAGGTCTCCACAGACTCAGGATCAGATTCATTCCTGTGGACTCAGGCATCAGGCTAAGACCAGTGCCAAGCTAGTCCCTGAAGACTCAGGCTCAAAGCCCATTTCCACATAGCTGGGCCTCACAGACTCAGGTCCCAGGACCACCCTCAAAAACAAGTGTCTAGGCCCACCCGTGTGGACCCCAGCACAAAGCTAAGCACCATAAACAGGCTCCAGGCCCACTGGTACAGACCCTATCTCTAGGCTCATTCCAATGTACTCTGGTTTCAGTTGTACCTCTGTGGACTGAGGCATCAGGCTGGCCTCAGTGGACCCAAGGACCAGGCCCACCTGCACACTGACCCAGCCTCAAGGCCAGCCCCTCACCCCAAAGACTCTAGCAGCAAACTGGTCAGTAAACCCCATCAGCTGGCCTGCCCCGAACCTATGGACAAGCCAACTGGTTACAAGCTTTCCTTGCCAAAGCCATTTTGTAAATACTGAAAGAAGTGACTGCTTCAAACACACAAACATCAACACAAGGCAACAAGGATCATGAATAATCAGAGAAACATGATACCACCAAAGGAACAAAATAAAGCTGATCCTAAAGTAATGGAAATCTACTAACTACCTGACAAAGAATTCAAAATAATTGTTTAAAGTCGTTCAATGAGCTACAAGAGTACACAGATGAACAACTAAATAAATCAGAAAAGCAATAAATTAAAGAAATGAGAAATTCAACAAAGGTACAGAAATCATAAAAAAGAACCAAACAATTTTTGGAGCTAAAGAACACAATGACTGAACTGGAAATTTCAATAGAGACCTTCAACAACAAATTCAATCAAGCAGAAGAAAGAATCATTGAGCGCACAGACAAGTTACTTAAAATTACCTAGTCAGAGAAACAAAAAGGAAAAAAGAATGAAAAAGAATAAAGAAAGGTTCCAGGAATTATGGAACACCAGCAGCAAAACAATGTACATGTGTTTAAAGTCTTGGGAGAAGCAGAGAAAAAAGGAAGAACAGAAATTTTTTTTAAAAAAAATAATGACAGCCCGGCTGGGCATGGCTCAGTGGTTGAGCGTCGACCTAGGATCCAGGTGATCGGGGTTCGATTCCCGGTCAGGGCACATGCCCAGGTTGCGGGCTCGATCAATGACTCTCTCATCATTGATGTTTCTATCTCTCTCTCTCTCTCTCCTGTCCTCTCTCTGAAATCAATAAAGATATATTTTTTAAGATAAATAAATAATAAAAAAATGACAGAAAACTTCCCAAGTCTGAAGAGGTAAATGAACATTCAAATCCAGGAAGCCCAGAGAATTACAAATAGATTAAACATAAAGAAATTATCACCAAAATGCATTACAATCAAATTCTTATAAGTCAAAGACAGAAAGAGAATTTTGAAAGAAGCAAGAGAAAAATCAATGTACATATAAGGACTTCTGGTGGATTTCTCATCAGAACCCTTGGAGGCTAAGAGAGAGTGGGATGATATACTCACAGTGTTGAGAGAAAAACTGCCAACCAAGATTATTACACCAAGCAGAGTTGTCCTTCAGAAATGAAGATAAAGACTGTTCCAAACAAATAAAAATAGTAACAACTTTTAAAAAGCTGAGTAAGTTCATCCCCAATAGACATGCTTTATAAGAAATACTAACAGGAGTTGTTATTCAGGTTGAAATGAAAGGACAAAACAATATGAAAACATATGAAAATATAAAACTCACTATAAAGGTAAGCATAGTCAAATTCAAATATGCTAATACTGTAATGGTGGTACATGAATCATTTTTAACTGTAGTATAAAAGTTAAAAGATAATGTATTTTTTAAAATTCTGTACCTACAATAATTTGTTAATGGGTATACAATATAAGGTATAAATTTTTGACATTAAACATAAAATGTTGGAGGAGGAGAAGTAAAAATGTGGAGTTTTTGTATGTAGTTGAAGTTATCAGCTTTAAATAAATTGTTGTAACTAATAGAGGAAGATATAAACAAGTGGAAGAATATACCATGTTCATGGATTAGAAGGATTAATAAAATATCCATAGTACCCAAAACAATCTAAAAATTCAATGCAGTTCTTATTAAATACCAACAGCATATTTCACAGAGCTAAGCCAAATATTCCCAAAATTTATACGGAACCAAAAAGACCCCAAAGAGCCGCAATGTTGAGAAAGAAGAACAGAGTTGGAGTGATCACTTTACTGAATATCAAGCTATACTACAAAGCAATTGTAATCAAAACAGCCTGCTATTGATACATTAACAGACACATAGATCAATGGAACAGAACAGACACCCCAGATAGACCCAAGCCATTATGGTCAGTTACTATTTGAAAAAGGAGCAAGAGCATACAATGGAGTAAAGACAGCCTCCTCAATAAATGATGCTGGGAAAATTGGACAAGTACATGCAAAAAAAAAAAAAATGACACTAGATCACCAACTTACACCATATGAATTCAAAATGGATAAATGAATTAAATGTAAGTTGCAAAACCATAAAAATCCTGGAAGAAAACATAGGCAGTAAAGTCAAAGACAGTTCATGAAGTGGAATTTTCACCAATAAATCCCTTAGGACAAAAGAAACAAAAGAAAAAATAAACAAATGAGACTACATCAAACTAAAAAGCTTCTGCACAGCAAAAGAAATCAGCCTCAAAATACAAAGGAACCCCAAGGTATGGAAGAACATATTTGCCAAGAATGCACCTGATAAGAGGTTAATTTCCATAGTGTACAAAGAACTCGTACAACTCAACAAAAGGAAGACAAACAATCCAATTTAAAAATGGGCAAAGGACCTGAAGAGACACTTCTCCAAGGAAGACATACAGATAGCCAACAGACATATGAAAAATTGCTCAACGTTGCTAATCATCAGAGAGGTATAAATTAAAACCACAATAAGGTATCGCTTCACACCTGTCAGAATAACTACCATCAACAAATCAACAAATGACAAGTCCTGGCCAGGATGTGGAGAAAGGGGAACCCTGGTGCACTGCTGGTGGGAATGCAGACTGGTGCAGCCACTATGGAAAACAGTATGGAGGTTCCTCAAAAATTAAAAAGGGAACCGCCTTTTGACCCAGTGATCCCACTTTTAGGAATATATCCTAAGAATTCTGAAACACTAATCAGAAAGTATATATGCACCCTTCTGTTCATAGCAGTACAATTTACAATAGCTAAGATCTGGAAACAGCCCAAGTGCCCATCAGTATATGAGTGGATAAAAAAAGCTTTGGGACATTTACACCATAGAATACTATGCAGCTGTAAAAAGGAATAATCTCTTACCCTTTAAGACAGTATGGATGGACCTGGAGAATATTATGCTAAGCGAAATAAGCCAATCAGAGAAAGACAAACATCACATAATCTCACTTATATGTGGAATCTAAAGAACATAATAAACTGATGAACAAAATACATTCAGTAACATAGAAGCATGGAACAGACTGACAAATCTCAGAGGGAAGGAAGGAGGTGGGTGGCTGGGTGTGGACAGATTAACCAAAGAATTTATATGCATATACTGATAACCCATGGACACAGACAATAGTGTGGTGAAGGCCTGGGGTGGGGAGTGTGTGGAAGAGGTCAATGGGAAAAAAGGGGACATCTGTAATACTTTCAACAATAAAGATGAATTTTTTAAAATTCTATAACTGCAATAATTTATTAATGAATATACAATATAAGATATAAATTATGACATTAAACATAACATGTGGGAGGAGAACTAAAAATGTAGAGTTTTTGTATGTAGTTGAAGTTATCACCTTTAAATAGATTGTTGTAACTATTAAATGTTTTATATAAGTTCTATGATAATCATAAAGAATAAACTTATAGTAAATACACAAAAGATAAAGAGAAATAAATCAAAACATGCCACTATAAAAATAATCAAATCACAAAGGAAGATAGCAAGACAAGAAGAAATAAATTACAATCAGAAAAATTAACAAAATGGCAATAGTAATTCCCTACCTATCAATAATTACTCTAAATGTATATGGATTAAGTTGTCCAATCAGAAGATATAGAGTGGCTGAATGGATTACAAAACACAGTCCAACTATATGCTGCTTACAGTAGACTCACTTGACCTGTAAGTACACACATAGGCTGAAAGTGAAGGGACAGAAGATGTTCTATGCAAATGGTAACCATAACAGAGCAGGAGTGGCTATACTTATATCAAAGCAAAATAGATTGTAGTCAGAAAACTGTCACCAGAGACCAAGAAGGTCATTATATAATGATAAAGAGGTCAATTCATTAAAAGAATATAATAATTGTAAACATATATGTATGCAACATTGGAGTATCTGAATATACAAAACAAATATTAACAGAACTTAAATGAGAGACAGCAGTACAATAAAAGAATGGAGCTTCAATACCCTACTGGAACAATGGATAATTATTCAGACAGAAAATCAATAAAGAAACATTGGACTCGAAGTACACTTTAGGACAAATAGACCTAACAGATATAAGCAGAACATTCTATCCAATAACAGTAGAATACACATTCTTTTCAAGTGCACATAGAATATTCTCCAGGATAGGTTATATGTTAGGCTACAAACAAGTCTTTAACAAATTTAAGAAGGCTGAAATCATATAAAGTATCTTTTAGGAATACAAATGATATAAAACTAAAAATCAATAGCAGGAGAAAAATTGAAAATAATCACAAATATGTGGAATTAAAAGCACACTCTTGAACAATTAGTGGGTCATAGAAAAAAACCAATGAAGATCAAAATTATCTTGAAACAAACAAAAACGGAACACAAGGTACCAAAATTATAGGATGCAGTAAAAGCAGCTCTAAAAAGGAAGTTTGTAGAAATAAATGCTTACATTAAGAAATAGAAAGATCTTAAATAAAAACTTAACATTACACTGCAAAGAATTAGAAAAAATAAACTAAGCTCAAAGTTAGCAGAAGGAGGAAAATGATAAAGATCAGAGCAAAAATAAATGAATTAGAAGTCAGAAAGACAATAAAAAAGATCAATGAAATAGAGTGTTTTTTTTTGTAAAGATAAAATTAACAAATATTTAGCTAGATTAATAAAATGAAATAAGACTCAAATAAATGAAATTATAAATGAATGAGGTGATATTACCACTGATGCCACAGGAATACTAAGGATTTTTAGAGACTACCATGAACAATTATATGCCAACAAATTGAATAACCTAGAAAAAATAGATAAATTAGTAGAAACCTACAGCCTACTAAGACTGAATTATATAAAAAAAAAAATCTGAACAGACCAATTACAAGTAAGGAGATTGAATCAGTAAGCAAAAACCTCCCAATAAACAAAACCACAGGCCCTGATGACTTCATGGGTGAATTCTACCAAATATTTAAAGAAGAATTAATGCCAATCTTTCTCAAACTCTTTCAAAAATTAAAGAGGAAAGAACATTCCCAAACTCATTTCATAAGGAGACTATCATTACATCACTGTCTTGAAAAGCTATCTGCACTCTCATGTTCATGGAAATGTTGTTCACAATAGCTGATATAGAAACAACTCAAGGGTACATTGATGGATGAACAAATAAAAAAGTTGTGGTATAGCTATATAATGAAATATTACACAGCCATAAAAAAGAAGGAAATCCTGTCATTTGCAACATCACAGATGAACCTGGAGAACATTATGCTAAGTGAAATAAACCAGGCACAGAAAGACAAATGCTGTATGATTTCACTTATATGTGGAATCTAAAGAAGTCAAACTCATAAAAGCAGAGAGGAGAATTCTGGTTGTTGTGGGCTGGCAGGTGGGTGGTGGGAAAAATGAGGAGATGTTGATCAAATGGTACAAAGTTTTGGTTATGCAAGATGAACAAGTTCTCAGGATCTAATGTAGAGTATGGTGACTATAGTTAATAATACTGTACTGTATGCTTGAAATTTTCTAAGAGAAAATCTTAAATGTTCTCACCACACACACACACATACACATAAATGTAATTATGTGAAATGGTTATGTTAATTAGCTTGGTTATGGTAATTATTTCCTTATGTATCAAAATATTACTTTGTACACTTAAAAATACATGTACATATATTTTATTTGTCAATCATACCTCAAAAAAGCCGGAGAGGAGAAAATATAGTCAGTAATATAATAGACCCAGTGTAATGGATGCCAAATAAAGACAAAATCTAACACAATTAGAACCCAATTCTAACACAATTATTTTTTGTGTTAGATCCTGCAAATGTACTGGTGAGCAAAATCAACACAGTAACCTTCATGGAACATTTAGTCTAATTGTAAAATAAGAAGATTGGATTAGGTAACCTCTAAATTCTGGGATTAAACTCATTGCATAATATTTACATGGTGGCGAGGGTGCATCATGTCTGTGAATTCTTTGCTACTAAGCCCTTCGTCAAGATGTAATCCTTAATTATAACGTTCCTTCAGCAGTGAAAAGGATTTTCTTTTTTAAATTTTATTTTATTGTTGCGAATATTACAGATGTCTCCCCCTCCACCCATCTTCCACCCCAACCTAGGCCTTCACCTATCTATTAGTCTGTGTCCATGGGCTATTCATAAATGCTTATAAATTATTCGGTTAATCTCTTCCCACCCTCCTTCCCCCTTTCCCTCTGAGATTCCTCAATCTGTTCCATGTTTCCATGGCTCTGGTTCTATTTTATTCATCAGTTTATTTTGTTCCTTAGATTACACATATAACTGAGATCATGTGACATTTGTCTTTCTCTAACTGGTTTATTTCACTAAGCATAATATTCTCCAGGTCCATCCATGCTGTCCCAAAGGGTAAGAGAGCCGTCCTTTTTTTAGAGCTGCATAGTATTCCATGGTGTAAATGTACTAAAGCTTTTTTATCCCCTTGGGCTGTTTCTAGATCCTAGCTATTGTAAATAACACTGCTATGAACACAGGAGTGCATATATTCTTTCTGATTAGTGTCTCAGGATTCTTAGGATATATTCCTAGAAGTGGAATCACTGGGTGAAATAACAGTTCCATTTTTAATTTTTGAGGAACCTCCATACTGTTTTCCATAGTGGCTGCACCAGTCTGCATTCCCACCAGCAGTGTATCAGGGTTCCCTTTTCTCCACATCCTGGCCAGGACTTGTCATTTGTTGATTTGTTGATGGTAGTTATTCTGACAGATGTGAAGTGATACCTTATTACAGTTTTAATTTGCATCTCTCTGATGATTAATGATGTTGAGAATTTTTTCATATGCCTATTGGCCATCTGCATGTCCTCTTTGGAGAAGTGTCTATTTGTGTCCTTCACCCATTTTTTAAATTGGATAGTTTGTCTTTCTCTTGTTCAGTTGTATGAGTTCTTTGTACACTTTGGAAATTAGCCCCTTATTAGATGTATCTTTGACAAATATGTTCTCCCATATCGTGGGTTCTTTTTGCATTTTGATGCTGTTTTCTTTTGTTGTGCAGAAGCTTTTTAGTTTGATGTAATCCCATTGTTTATTTTTTCCTTTGTGTCTCTTGCCCTAGGATATGTATCAGTGAAAATTCCACTACGTGAGATGTCTATAATTTTACTGCCTATCTTTTCTTCTAGGACTTGTACGTTTTGTGACTGACATTTAAGTCTTTTACCCATTTTGAATTTACTTTTATGTATGGTATAAGTTGGTGGTCTAGTTTCATTTTTTTGCATGTACCTGTCCAATTTTCCCAACATCATTTATTGAAGAGACTGTCTTTACTGCATTGTATGCTCTTTGCTTCCTTTGTGAAGTATTAATTGACCATAATGGCCTGGGTTGATTTCTGGGATCTCTTTTCTATTCCATTGATCTATATGCCTATTCTTGTACCAATACCAGACTGTTGATTACAATGGCTTTGTAGTATAGTTTGATATGTCTATAGTGATCTCTCCAAGTTTTATCTTCTTTTTCAAGATTGCTGTGGCTATTTGGGGTCTTTTTTGGTTCCATATAAATTTTTGGAGTATTTGTTCTAGTTCTGTGAAATATGCTGTTGGCATTTTAATAAGAATTGCATTGAATCTCTAGATTGCTTTGGGTAGTATGGACATTTTAATATTAATTCCTGCAATCCATGAACTTGTTTGTATCTTCTTCTATTTCTTTTTTCAGTGTTTTGTAGTTTTCCAAGTATCCTTGCCACACTGATCAGACAAGAAGAAAAAGTAAAGACATCCAAATTGGAAAGGAGGAAATAAAACTCATTATTCGCAGACGACATGATATTGTACATAGAATACCCTAAAGACTCTACCAAAGTACTACTAGATTTAATAAATTAATTCAGCAAGGTAGCAGGATATAAAATTAACATCTGAAAATTGACAGTATTTTTATACACCAAGAATGAACTCTCAGAAAGAGAAACTAAAAAACAATACCATTTACCATTGCAACTAAAAAAATAAGATACCTAAGAATAAACTTAACCAAGAATTAAAAAGGACTTTCTTTAAACAACCAGCTTCATACTGGTTTAGAGGAATGCAGCGTGGAAATGAGTGGAGCTAGTGTCTTTCAGCCTAACACACTTGCTTTTCCCAGACTCAGAGCTGCAGAGAAGGTGCAGAGGTCTGTGCAGAGCAGACCATTTGGCAAGGCAGGAGGAAGAGAGAAATATGGGCTTCTCTCAATGCCTCACAGTGGATCAGAGTGTGCCTCTGCCCCACTCCATGCCAGAGGACCAAATATCTTTGGGCATGACTGCAATGTCACTAACATTGAAAACCAGAAGTAGATGGCAGGGCTAACAAGATTCCATGCTTCAGTCAAGAAGATGGAAGAGAGCCACAATGCATTTCTTTCTATCAGTTTTACTTCTCAATATATAACAGATCTATCCATATTTCTTTCTTCCATTCATGACCATTTTAACCCAAACTGCCATTATCTCTTTCATGGACTGCTACAGTTGCCCCCTGACACCATTGTAATTAACTAGTTATTAATAACAGGAAAGGAGCAAAGGGAAGGCCAGACATTATAGGCATGTTTCCTGCAAAACACTAGGGGAATGGACCACCTAGGGAAAACAGACACATGCCCAGTAAAGTTGAGGTGACATAGGGAAGATACTTGTCAATCACACCTGGGGGAAGAGATGGTTGGCCAAAATGGGAGTAGCCACAGCAAACATGAAAAGATTGGGAATACATAATCCCCTGAACAAAGGGGTTCTCTCTCTCTCTCTCTCTCTCTCTCTCTCTCTCTCTCTCTCTCTCTCTCTCGTGCTTTCAGGACTCTTGTTGCTCAGGGCACACTTTCTTGGTTCTCTTGCATTCGTCCTGTGGCTTACAGCCATGCAGGATCCACATGCAATGGATTAATGGACTACAGTGGGGAAAGACAAATTAAACTAGCCTGTTGCTGAACTGGACCCAGCTCCAACATGGAAAGGAAACTTTGGACACTGACTTTGATTTTAGCTCACTGAGGCCCCAGCTATTCTTCTTCTATAACTGAACTAAGGGAAATGGGACTTTAAAAACCCAGAGGTATAATTCCACAGAAATAAAGCTTTCTACTATATCTCATCTTTCTGAAAATTCATATTCCAGCAGTACCCCAAGAAGCCCATTCCCACTAGCAAACAGAGCAGATGAGGCCCTCTCTCTTCCAATAACACCCTCACTGGTCTCCCGGCCTTTAACATCTACAATCCTTTTTCCAAATGATTTCTTCTTTGACTATAAATAAATGAGAAGTGTTTTAACATTTTCAAGTACATGGAAAATTGGGAGATGTTTATCCTATTTGTTCTCTCATTTCATTGCACCATATTGAGAGACATGGGCTGGATACATCTAGAGTGCTGGTATTTCTTGGGTATTTTGGTGGCCTCATATGTAATCACTTTTTGAAAATGTTCCATGTATGCTTGAAACAAAAAGTTTATTTTTTAATTATTAGGTAAAGCATTCTATTTATATATCTATCAATGATGTTCAATTATTCTACTGTTACTAATTATTTGTCATTCTACCAGTTTGTTAGGGAAATACCATAAATTTTCCCATTATAAAGATAGATCTGTCAAATTTACCTTGTAACTCTGACAGTTTTTGCTTTAGATTTCTGAAGACTATGTTGTTAGGTGAATATAGAGGTATAAAATTCCAAATTTTTATATTTTTCTGGTGAACTGCACCCTTTGCCATTGGGTAATAACCTTTCTGAGATCTCTCAGCCTTTCAGCCTGCTCTGCTTCTGTCCCAGCACTTGGCCCTGATCCCCTAATGCTTCCTGATACAGGTGGCTCAGATTGGGACTACCTCTGCCTTGAGTGCCTGTCAGCCCAGGAAGGTTAGACAAATACACTGACAAATCAACAAGCCCAAACAAGTACACAAATAATATTAGTAGTGAGCATTTTTAGGTGTTTTAAAATAGAGTGTATTTGTTATGATGTTTCAATGTAGGTTCATCAATTGTAACAAATGTACCATTCTAATGGGAGATATTGATAATGGGGAAGGTTATGCATGTGTGGGGACAAGGGATATATGCTCAATTTTGCTATGAACCTAACAATAAAATCTAATAAAATATATCAATAAAAAATTTGAGATACAGTAAGGCCAATAGACTAAGATATTGTTGCCATTGAAATGATAATTTGTCACAGTTCTCAAGAGGAGGGGGAGGCGATGGGGGCCACACAGAGAAGCACCAGGGTCAGTCAGGAGGCAAAAGGAGCAAAGGGAAAGGTCAGCAAGAAGAACCTTTACTGTGGTTTCCATGAGTAAGAGTGGGCAAGGTAGTTTAGGATTGGCTAGTTTGAATAAATCCAGCAAGCTTTGGGTATATGGGCTGTCACTAGTTGTCTGGTACCTGGCACAGGGAGGAGTAGGGCAGATAGATAGTAGTCAGGAATGGAATGTGAGAACTTGATAAAGGAGGAGATTGGGTTGGGTGTGTAGAGTCTGGATTTGTTAGTTTGCACTTGAAGAGTGAGCTTGTGATCAAGTTGTTTACTATGTCTCTAGGAATTGGGAGGGACAGTCCCTCTGGATCAGCAAGAACCGAAAAGTCAAAGTGTCAGAATACAGACAAAAAAGATATATGGTTAATACTATAGAGCACTTGATATATGCCAGTCTTTATGTTACTTAAACCCCAACAACTCCAGGAGGTTAAAGATGAGGAAACAGAGACGTGAAGCAACCTTACCAAGGCTACAGAGCTGGTAAGAAATCTGGTTTGACTCCAAAAGCAGTTTTCTAAGTAATTTCCAAAGAAGTTCCAACATTAATTCTACCAAAGAAGGGGATGCAACTCATATCGCAGATCTCGACCTTCACCTTGATGGTCTGGGCAATCCCTGTCCCTTTTCTGATCTCCAACATCTGGACATTCCCTTGTCTCACATGCATGGACTGTATGACTTGGGGCCCGCTCCTGGTTTCTTACTACGGGCCACCCAAAGGCCTGCCTAAGCAATATTTCCACCCACAAAGCCAGTGAGCAATGAGGTTGGGATCCCTTTGGTCAAACAGAGAACCAAATGGTCAAGCCCATAGGCTTCTAAAGTCATCATCACCAAGTTCCAGGCCCCAGCAAGTTTCCCTATAGCCATACCTACCCCACTGGTGTAATGGAAGCAGCACTGGCCAGCCTGTTTGGATTCCATCCAGAGCACCGTGTTGAGCTCACAGTGCCATCATCCCTGGACACTACTATCTCCTTTCCCCACCTTCATGCCACCTCTCTCCCAGTACCCTGCAGTGGCCCAAAGCAAGGTTTCCCCAACCTCCACTCCCACTTCAGCCCTGGACCTGCTGAGGAGCAGGTGGGTGGTTTTATGAAGAATTTATCCTCAGATGCCATAGCTGAGGCTCAGAAATGCATTGTCAAATGCTGGCCATGGCTCGCTAAGCCAGTGCTGCACCACAGGGTCATTTAAGTATGGAAAGCCTAGGTGAGGAGAAGACTGACAGCATTGAGAAGGGAAGTGAATATTTATAACATGAGCCCCTATCTGCCAATCTTACTCCTACAGAAGCTAAAGATGACTCCCCTCAGCCCACCTCTCCCCTGAACAGCCAAGATCTGCATTTTCCACTCTCTGCCCTCCCCATCCCAGTACAAATACCTTGCTAGGAGGCAGATCCCATCTTTTAGGCCTAATCCAAGTTGCCTGACTTTCATTGATGGACCTGGAAGAGACTTTGGAAATAATAAAACTAAACTCTCTGGTTTTATAAACAAGGAAACTGAGGTGTGGAGAGCTAAACACTGGTCCAAAGTAGGAGATGGAGTGGGTGGCACAGTTTAGACACCTCAGAAGTAGATGGTACGTAACTGCCAAATCAGGATGGTCTAGATTGCATGATGACAGAAGCACCAATACAATGGATGACAGTGGATTTGCTGGGTGCAGAAAGAGTGAAAGATCACAAATGATTATTGTCATTGTAAGCCACTGAGTGTTGGGATGATTTGTAGATAACCAGTATATCTGTGATCAGTATACTCAAAAGCCCTCAAAAAGCAAGAATGTTCTCCTCCTAGTGTATATATTCTGGAAAGAGCTACAGGCTCCTGTAGGAAGGACTAGAGGAATGTCTGCTCTATACACTTGCTGGTGTTTCAAGTCCTTCTTCAAGGAAATTGGCCTCTTCTTATGTTGATCTCCAGGTCTGAGAACAAGCTCTCAGTCCTGGACATTGAGACTGGGAGAGCCATTTCCAGTGTGGCTCACACCAACCTTCTGCTCAGTTTCTTGTGATTTCATTTAGTCTAAGTCAAGCATTACCCAACTGATTTCCTGTCTGTCTTGTCACTAGGAACTTTATGGTCCATTCGCCACCGCCATAGATTTCTGTGGGTCAGTGTCCTCATTGGCCGTTCTGTTCTTGCTATCCATTATGGTAGTTACTTGCCTCTGATGATTAAGTGCTGTTATTTGGACTCAGAACTATGGACTTCTGTCATATGTGTTGATATGAGGAATCCAATTCCATAACAGTATCTCCTTCCATCAACCATGGCCCAAAGGACAGTCACTGGTGAGCCTCTCAGTGGTTCCCAGCCTTCCTGGTCTTATGTAATAAGTCCATTCTAGCACTGTCACCACTCTAAAGAATGTTGACTCTTCTTCAGTGCCACACTAAGGAATTCCAGCACCTCCACCTCACTAACTGTGGGTCATCCTTGTTTTGAGCTTCAAGAAGCCATTCCAGCAGGGTATAGGACCAGCTTTGGGAGCCATTGCCTGGTTGCTGATTTCTAAGTCACAGAAGTATGGCATTATCAATAAACTCCTCCCTGCCCAACCTTATATTCCTTCCTCCCTGGTCCTCATAGCCTTTCTCCATGATTCAGTCCCAGGCACATCCTACCCAGTCCCAGCCAGCATCTTTTAGGCAGGCCCTGCAGCATTTGGGATCATATCCCTTTCTACCAGCAGCAGGGAAAGTGCTCAGGCCACACTGTATCTGGACCTTAGTTTCTGGTTTGAAGCCATGCGGAAAGACATGAGAGTTCTTGGGGGGAAAAACACAAATCATCTGCAAGTCATCTGTCCCAGGTGAGTCCTTTGCATGGTCTGCAGGCAATGGGAGAGTGCTCTCCCCTGGCCACCAGGAGGGTACCACTCTTGCCAGTCTTGAGGGCTCCGGGGATCAAGTTCATCCACCTAAATCTTCCATCACAGGTCTCCAGTTTCCACTCCTTTCCTAATAGGATCCTAAGTTTAGCAGAGGAGACCTACCAAGACTTGTACCTCCACCATCTTTACAACTAAAATTGGGACTGGATTTCAGCATCTCCCTCTGGCTAGGGGAAGAAGAACTCTTTAAAGACTTCCATGATGGCCTCTGGCTTTCATATTGTGTCTTGAGTTGATAATTGCCTAAATTGAGCTTATTATTTTCTTTCTTCTTGGTTTCTATGGCAGTTACAACCCATCCTTAAAACTATTATTATTCCTATATCTTCCATCACTAAAGCTATTGCATAAACCACTGCATCTTCCCTTCTGCCTGTAGCCCATCTTGTCCACACCAGATAAGTGTGGCTTGATCACAGCCATAGTAAGCGTGATCCCATGGCACCCTGGAAGTTATTATCTATCACCCAGCAAGTGATGCACTCCAGAATCCAATCCTAAGGTTCTGCTTCTGAAGCCACTCTTGGCACCAATGGTCTTAGGCTGATTCTTCCACAAGCAGACCTGGAGACAAAGATTGGAACAAGTGATTTATTTGGCAGGTAGTCCTGGAAACATCAGCCTAAGAGTGGAAGGTGAAACAGGGAGTGGAAGGAAGGTGCTATGGTATATTCAGAGCAATTAACCATTGCAGGCAACCTGGGCTCCATCTTGTTGGGAATCTTTGGGAGACAGTGGGAGGCAGATCCAGGATCCTCATCTGCTGATAAATGCTGAAGCATTTATCCCCCAGCTCTGGCTTACTCCAGGGATGTCACCCAAGTCTACCCCATAGGCAGCTGAGAGAAAGCCCTTGGGCAGGTGTGTGCAGTAGACTGCTATCAGCACAGAGGAGAACCAGCACAGTACCAAAAGTTGGAGCAGGACAATGACAACATCTGCTACACAGCTACAGACTGTATGTGCATTTAACTGAGCTGAGGCATGTGTCAGCCTGGACAGAGACTCATTAGCAAGACAACACAAGACAGACACTGAGGTAAAGGCATCACTGAAGATCACTTAGTCAGGTAGCAGAGAGCATTCTCCAAGGAAATAAGGACCAGCATGCTAAACTGTGATAGGGAAGCAACACTAAAAACACAGAGCTATGTGCCAGGTCAAGGGGGGCTACAGTGGTGGCCCTGAGCATTTGGGTACTTTATGTGTGAAGAGGAATGTCAGAGAATGTCCAGAAGAAAGGGGAAAGTATCAAACAGGCATTATTCATCTCCTAGCATTGCCAAGGACCAGCCTTGGATGGAAGAAGATGGTTAAGCTGATAAGTTAGCTCTTACGAGCAGGCTCCACACTTAATCACATCAGCTGAACACACAATTTGGAGAGGTCCCATGAGAAAAGAAACCAATTTCCATACAACAAAACCGGTAGCTTTCCCCAACAATATCAAAACTGTTCATTTCAGGCAATTCACTGAGAAATCAACTGGTTCAGTAGGAAAATAAATAAATAAACAGAACAGCTAAACTGTTTTGGTGATATACCGAATAGCCAGTGATTATGCCTAAGGAGAGGGTTTTTCATTTTTCCACCAGCTCTTTTGATGCTGGCTGACCCAGGCACCTTGGTTAGTATTAACTTGGGGCTACCTCTCAGCACAAGGAGGTGCCACTTGCTTCGGCATGGAACAAGCCAAACTGGTAAACAGTTGCCATGAATGAAGCACTGAACAGAAGTCAAGGCCAAGGATAGAGAGCCTTGGGTGATCATCCTTTATTGTCAGCTTCTGTCTTTGATTCTCCAGACAGAGCACTAGAAGGACATTGTTCTAGAATGCAATTCTCCAAAGAGACATGACATCCTTGACTTGTAACCATAAAGTTACTGGCAAGACAGGCTATATAATTTGTGGGACCAAATGCAAAATCAAAACATGGGTTCCCTTGTTTAAAAATTATTAATAAATTCAAGATAGCAACAACAAATCATTCAACCAAGCAGGTGGTACTGTGTGAATGCACAGGTCTCATTCCCACAAAGCCAGCCTGTGTACTTGGCAACAAGGTAGGGGACAGAAAGCACTGAGCTGGGAGTCAGTAGCCCCAGATTTGCTTCTCACCCTGCCATGTACTTGCTGTGTGGCTATCAGTGAGTCATTTAGCTTCTCTGGATTGTCTGAAAATTCAAGACAAAGAACAAAGATATGAGGAAAATTAAAGGTTTTAAATCTAGTTTATTATTCATAACATTAATCTTTTAGGAATCAATATTCCTATAAATATGTATATACTTAGTTCTGAGAAAGCTTTATTTTCAACCAACATCCACTCCTTACCTGCCTTCCTGCCTGCCACCATACCAGGCTCTGGGGACAATGATTAGGGACATTCACTTCCTTATAGGACCCACACTTTCTAAATCCCCATCCCAAAGGTGGGACAACAACATAAATAAACAGAGTATATCCACCAATGGTACCTTTCAAAGGTGTTGCTCTGGAATATTATTTTAACCTTCAAAGCTGCCCTTCTGGAATTGCCTTTAGTGTAATGTTAAACCATGGAGAAAATCAATTCCATTGCACTACAGTCACTCTTATCTTTGGACCATTTACTGTAATACTTGCATGATTATCCATCTTATTTGATAGTTTTTACTCAGAATGATTTGGGACCATTTCAAAAATTTAAACCCACCCTCAGATAATTTTTTAAACAGAAAATTTGTTTGGTATTTTACATTTTGTAAATTAAATTTTATAAGTATTTTCTTTGTTCATCAGGACAATAGAAGAAAGTATTATTTTTTATCCCCATTTTGTATGAGAGATTTTATCTCTAATAAATAGACAAAGGAATATATAATTTGCCCAGAAATCAATTCTTTAAAATTGCCAAAAATCTTCTGAGAAATGGCAACAATTGGCATAAGTTTATAGTGTCTTAATGTGATAACTTCAAAGGGGAGCAACTGATGTGAGTTCTGGTTGACTAAACTAGTTACATTATTTTAATCACACTCATACATTAACAATCCATGAGGTGTGGGCACACATGCAATGCATTGGAACAGCTGTTTTGAAATAGTAGAATTCTTTCTTCAAGTGAAATGTAACACAGAAGTCCAATATGTTATACAAAACTTGGGCTGATTGGATTAAAATGAAATAGGTGGCTTCATCTCCCTGGCCACTCCCTACTTGCCCTGATTCTTTGAACATTAGGGCCCCCATAGCCGAATTAGAAAATCAGCAACTTCAAGCAAGTTGTAGAAAAATTAATTCTAAAATGTTGTTTGACTAGGGAAAGTGGCTTGTTGAGTCAAAGAGGAAAAACGGCAATCAATTCAGAGAAGAAATAATTTGTTAATAGAAAAAGTGCAACCACTTAAAATAAGATTAATCTCCCGGCCGGGCGTGGCTCAGTAGTTGAGCATCGACCTAAGATCCAGGAGATAGCAGTTCAATTCCCAGTCAGGACACATGACCAGGTTGTGGGCTCGATCCCCAGTTGGGGGCATACAGAAGGCAGCCAATCAATGACGACTCTCTTATCACTGATATTTGTATCTCTCTCACTTTCTCCCTTCCTCTCCCTGAAATCAATAAAGATATATATTTTTTAAAATAAATAAATTAATTAAATTAAATAAAGTAAGATTAATCATATTTGAAAATGAATCATATTTACATCTGTGGAGTGCAGAAAGTATAGATGAAATTTGTTTGAAAACATCCACAAATATTCCCACCCACACTTATACAACAGAAAGGGTCATAGCAGAGGTACTGTGTGAGTCTCCTCAAAAAACATGGTTCACATTAAAAACTGTGGCACACAGCTCATGGAAATTTGTGAAGCAAACCATTTCCGGTTTTCCACATAAAGCCTCAAGGGTAGAAGGGGTTGGGCTGGCAGCCTCAGCAGCACAGAAAGGAGTGGTCTAGTGGTTCCTTTGGTGGGGTCTTTTTTCAATGCAGTGGGGAATTGGTGACACTCTAGTTCACCCAGGCCCTCAGAGGCCTCACTGCCACCTCCTACCAGGAATGTGAGTCCCTGCAGACAAGCGTTCTTGAACTGACTTTTGTGAAAACAGCAGCATTTCAGATAGACTGCGAGTAGAAATCAAGACCCAATAAACCTTAAGAGACACAGACATGCAATTCGAATCATGAGATTAATTTGAAAGAGTGCCCCAAGTTGGGGTATGGAGGAAGGCAAGAATAGTTCAGTTCTTGGAACTTGGCCCAAGAGCAAAAATGTTGGGTTTCTAATTTTTCTGTATGCCTTTGTGATCCAGGTGATAAAATAATGCAAACAAGAGTAGCATGGTATTGAATAATTATCTTGTGCTTACTATGCATTCTTTCCTTTAATCTTCACAAAAGCCTTCACACAAGCCAGGTGCTTAGTCCCATTTTATTATTAACCAAGGAGCCTGAGATCCTAAGGAGACGAGTGGCCTAACTCACACGCAGTAAGTGCCAGGGCTTCAATGCTAACCCAGTTCTGATTCTTGGTTCTGTGTTGTTGGCCTTTGTACTGTGCTGCTTGTTACCCTGGACCGGCAGACTCCGATAGTTTATCTATTTTATTGTGGAAAGTGGAGAGTCCCTGACTCCTCAGCTCTGAGACCCTTTAAACCCAAGACAGGAAGATGTAGGTGTCAGGCCTAGAGAAGACCATCCTGCTCACAAACCTTCTCACTCTGCATCCACAGGAACCCTTAAGAAGCATGTGAGGGGAGACTGGCCATGGTGGGCCCTGGGGGAGCTACAGTGGGCCCCACTGGCTTCTCTCCAGCCCCCCAGGTCACCTCCTTTCTTTACCTCTTGGCCCTTTTCAGAACACACTGCAAAACAAATAGCCACGGAATTTCCTATGAACATGTGGGTTTTACTACTCTCTTCCTGCTTTCAGGATTTTGAATACATTTATATGTTTCTTGCAAATGCTAAAGATAAGGCATGGAATGCAGCTCTTATCCCCTCTCTCCCTTCCTCCAATTTTTAGTCCTCTTAATACAGGAATGGGCCAGACTCCACCCATTAAAACTGAATGTGCTATCATAAAAATCCAAAAAAATCCAAACCATCTTGCCAATACCCTCAGAAATGGAGACTTTCCACAGGGAGTGGAGAATGTCCTGCATTCTACTTTTAGGTGTAAAAAAATAATATGGGGCAGGAAAAATAGTTAAACAAAACATTCATTCCTGTTTGAAGAGTAAAAAAATATAGTAATAGAAGCTTTTGGTCTTCAAGTCAAAACAATATGGTGAGTTTATCCTTTGAACCTCCCTCTGCTTTCCAAGCATGGCAGTTATAAATGAATTTTTTTTTCTTTACATAAAAAAGACAGGGACACAATTAGAACCAAAATAAACATATCCAAGGATTAGAAATTGAACATTTACACAGTGGTAAGTATTGATGTCACAGGTCTGTGGGGCTCCAGGCAGAGAAGGATAGAGCTCAGTTATGGAAGGAAGTGAGACTGAAAACTGAGTTTCTCTTTCCAGTAGGAAACTGAGCCTCGTCCTGAGAGACTGAGGCAGGAAGGGCAGAGTGTAGCTGGGGAGGGGGGGAGGGGGGAGCAAGGAAGGGCTTCATCTGGGTGAATCTTTCACCAAGAAACAGAGCCCCAAGTCAGGAATACAAGCATATCAGTTGGGTGAGTGAAGGCAACCACAAAACCAGGGAGAGATAACTCAGAAACTTCCCAATTCAGATGGCCCTGCAAACCAAAGTTCTAAAGGATGCAGGGAATGTAGCTCTTAAGAAGTGCTCCCACAAACCCAATAATCAGCAGAGAAACCTATTCTCTGTGAATTTAGGTAATAGAGGCAACCTCAAAATGAATATCAAATGAACATGTTTAAACCCTAGAAGGCCACCAAAAATATTAACAAGACTTTGTGCAACAAAACTAAGAAGCAATGAAATAAGAAAAGGTAGATAGGAAAAAGAACCAATTAGAAATCTTGCAAAAAAAGGAAATGCAATAATAGAAATAGCAGTTTGTACAGGTATCCTCTGTTCAGTGCACATTCACCAGTCTTTCACATATAATTTCATGTTCAGAATGTGAGCCAAAGATGCTTGGTCACTTAAGAGAGTCTCAAGTGAACGTAGGGGGTGGAGGGGGACAAGGAGAGAGAGGGAGAATGAGAAGCAGAAGCAGTGGAAAGAAGTGAAGATATTGAAGGTGGTGGCAACTTGGAGTCCCCCTGTCCTACCCCTGGATTATTTAACCTCCCCGGAGCCCCGCAGCCTTATCTGCAAAATGAGGATACTAATGACCACTATAGTGCTGTGGTGAAGATGGTGGACATTGATGTAACATATTCTACCCTTAGTACGAGCAGCTTATTAAGGAAGAAAAGCATATAGACACTTAAAAAAAAAAAAAAAAAGGTATTTATTTTCTTAAGATTTTTAAAATTGATTTTTAGAGAAAAAAGGAGAGAGAAACATCAATGTGAGAACAAAACATCAATTAGCTGCCTCCTCCATGCCCTCTACTGGGGATCAAACCCGAAACCAGGGCATGTGTCCTGACCGGGAATCAAACCAGCAACCTTTTGGTGTAAGGGACCATGCCCAACCACCTGAGCCATACCAACTAAGGCCACAAATTGTATTTTTAATAATAAAAAGTATGGCACGTCACCTTCCTTTATTATCAGAGTATAATTCGTTCTCTGGTATTCTGGTCATAGAAATGTCCTTTAGACAGGTTGTTTCTGACTCCTAATAGAGGCTTTTCTGGCATCTGCCTATGAGCGCTTTCCTTCACTTTCGGAGGCTACCATTCCTCATGGCTTGAGTGAATCAGAATCAGATGATGTTTTATTGGCTCACTTTACAGAAGAAAAATGTTTCAAAGTGACTTAATCCTTCTACTTCTAGAGTCTTTCTTCTAAGTGCTCCCTCTTAATTCAATAAAAACCTGTGTTAGTAAACGTCTACGTTTGGGCCAGCCTTGGAGTTTGTTTTGCCTGGTGTACACCCATCATCTGATCAAGGAGATGCCTGCATCTGCTCTCACGCCCATGATGCTGTGGTTGACTGTGGGCAAGGGATAATTTCCAGTAGCTGATACCCTGTTCTCAGGGAAAGAGAGAGCCCTCATTAAATAAAACACAACAGAATTAGATCTTCCAACATAAACAGAACTAGAAAAAGGGGGCATCTGTAATATTCAACAATAAAGGTAAATTTTTAAAAAATAGAACCAGAAACACCTGTGCATGATTGCCTAGTGTGGTGTTAGCTACCTTAAGGAGAGTAGGGTTAATTAGAAGAATTCCATGTACCCAGGTGGTGTTGGTGTCTGAACCAGAGGACCAGCCTAAATATAAAGGACATAACCTGATGATCTTTCTCTTCTTTCTTTATTTTCCTGCAATTCTTTAAGAATTATAAAATATTTCAAATGACTGAGATAATAGATGTTAACATTTTGCCAAATTTTTATCAGGTCAATAAATCTCTCGAAGAAATAAAATGTTGATATGACGAAAGTCCCACACTAAAACTTCCCTTCTCTCTAGAGACAACTACTATCTTGAAGTTA
The DNA here is from genome assembly GCF_964146895.1 of Miniopterus schreibersii. Lineage (NCBI taxonomy): Eukaryota > Metazoa > Chordata > Mammalia > Chiroptera > Miniopteridae > Miniopterus > Miniopterus schreibersii. The sequence goes on along the minus strand of NC_138101.1, from coordinate 115,278,253 downwards.
ACATTCATGTCATGTTTAATTTTTTTACTGTTTATCTATTAGATAGTCATAAACGTTGTACTATTATTTGTATTTTAAAACTTACATGAGGTATCCATACCTTTTTGCATCTTGTTTTATTCACTCAGTACTATGAATTTGTAATTTCACTCATTTATTTTTTTCTACAAATAGTTATAAAGTGCCTACAATAAATTACACATTTTTTTAGGTACTGGTGTGAAAGGATAGGAAAAAAAAGACAGATATAAAACCCTTGTGAGACAGACAATAAAATAGATAAATAAGTAAAATGCACACTATAATATATTTAAAAATGCAGTATATTTGAAAAATATGCTATAGCAATGGTAAGTCCAAGGGGAACATTTAAGAAATAAGAAATGTATATGTGGGGGGTGGGAACAGAGGTTGGCAATTTAGACAGATCACATGTTTCAGGTTAAACACTGTGTGGTATTATCCCTGGTGAAATGACAACTCTTTTTTTTCTTTATTGTTGAAAGTATTGCAGAAGTTCCCTTTTCCCCCCATTAATTCCCTCTACCCCACAGCCACCCCACACCAAGGCCTTCCCCATACCAATGTCTGTGTCCATGGGTTATGCTTATAAACATATAACTTCTTTGATTAATATCTCCCCACCCACTCCCCACACCCCACCTTCTCTCTGAGATCCATCAGTCTGTTCCATGCTTCTATGTCACTGAATCTATTTTGTTGATCAGTTTATTTCCTTTATTGCATTCCACAGATGAGTGAGATCATGTGGTACTTGTCTTCCTCTGACTGGCTTATTTCACTTAGCATAATGCTCTCCAGTTCCCTCCATGCTGTCCCAAAGGACAAGAGATCCTTCTTTTTTATAGCTGCATAGTATTCCATGATGTAAATGTGGCACAGCTTTTTTATCCACTCATCTACTGCTGGGCATTTGGGCTGTTTCCAGATCTTAGCTATTATTGTAAATTGCACTGCTATGAACATAGAGGTGCATAAGTTATCTCTGATTGGTGTTTTGGGTTTCATAGGATATATTCCTAGAAGTGGGATCACTGGGTCAAATGGCAATTCCATAGTTAATTTTTTGAAGAAACTCTCTACTGTTTTCCACAGTTGTTGCACCAGTCTGCATTCCCACCAGCAGTGTACTAGGGTTTCCTTTCTCCACACCCTCCCCAGCACTTGCTGGTCATTGATTTGTTGATGGTATCCATTCTGACAAGTGTGAACCTCATTGTGGTTTTAATTTTAATTTCTCTGATGATTAGTGACTTTGAGCATTTTAAAATATGTCTGTTGGCCATCTGTACGTCCTCTTTGGAGAAGTGTCTATTTAGGTCCTTTGTCCATTTTTTAATTGGATTGTTTGTCTTCCTTTTCTTAAGTTGTATGAGTTCCTTATATATTTTGGATTTTAACCCCTTATCAGACGTGTCATTGGCAAATATGTTCTCCCATACAGTGGGCTCCATTTTCGTTTTCTGAATAGTTTCTTTTGTTGTGAAGAAGCTTTTTATTTTGATGTAGTTCCATTTGTTTATTTTCTCCTTTGTTTCTCTTGCCCTAAGAGATGTATCAGCAAACATATTGCTATAAGAAATGTCTGAAATTTTGCTGCCTGTGTTTTCTTCTAAGATTTTTATGGCTTCAAGTCTTACATTTAAGTCTTCTATCCATTGTGAGTTTATTTTTGTGTATGGTGCAAGTTGGTGGTCTAGTTTCATTTTTTTGCATGTACCTGTCCAATTGTCCCAACACCATTTGTTGAAGAGACTGTCTTTACTCCATTGTATGTTCTTGCTTCTGTTGTCAAATATTAATTGATTATAATGGCATGGGTCGATTTTTGGGTTCTCTGTTCTGTTCCACAGATCTATATGCCTGTTCTTGTGCTAGTACCAGGCTGCTCTGATTACAGTGGCTTTGTAGTATGACTTGATATCTGCTATTGTGATCCCTCCAACTTTGTTCTTCTTTCTCAAGATTGCCATGGCTATTCGGGGTCTTTTTTGGTTCCATATAAATTTTTGAAGTGTTTGTTCTAGGTCTGTAAAATATGCTGTTGATATTTTAATAGGGATTGCATTGAATCTCTAGATTGCTTTGGGTAGTACGGACATTTTAATGATGTTAATTCTTGCAATCCATGAACATGGTATATTTTCCCACTTCTTTATATCTTCCTCTATCTCTTTTTCCAGTGTCCTATAGTTTCCCAAGTACAGGTCCTTGAGCTTCTTGGTTATGTTTATTCTTAAATATCTCAGTTTTTTGTTGCAATGGTAAATGGTATAGTTTTTTTAGTTTCTCTTTCAGAGAGTACATTATTGGTGTATAACAATGCCATGGATTTCTGGTTGTTAATTTTGTATCCTGCCACCTTGATGAATTCATTTATTAAATCTAGTAGTTTTTTGATGGAGTCTTTAGGAATTACTATGTACAATATCATGTGATCTGCAAATAATGACAGTTTTACTTCCTCCTTTCCAATTTGGATGCCTTTTATGTTTTCATCTTGTCTGATGGCTGTGGCTAGGACTTTCAGTACAATGTTGAATTAAGAGTGGTGAAAATGGAGTGGTGAAAGTGGACACCCCTGTCTTGTTCCTGTTCTTAGGGGTAATGGTTTTAGTTTTTGCCCATTGAATATGATGTTGGCTGTAGGTTTGCTATATATGGCCTTTATTATGTTGAGGTATGATCCCTCAATTCCTACTTTGCTGAGAGTTTTTATCAAAAACGGGTATTGGATTTTATCAAATGTTTTTTATTCATCTATTGATATAAGCATGTGATTTTTGTCTTTCAATTTGTTTCTGTGATGTATCACGTTTATTGATTTGCAAATATTGTACCATCCCTGGAATAAATCCCACTTGGTCATGGTGTATGATCTTTTTAATATATTGCTGGATCTAATTTGCTAATATTTTATTGAGGATTTTAGCATCTATGTTCATCAGGGATTTTGGCCTGTAATTCTCTTTCTTTGTAGTGTCTTTACCTGGTTTTGGAATTAGGCTAATGCTGGCCTGGTAAAAAGAGCTTGGAAGCATTCCTTCCTCTTGGGTTTTCTGGTATAGTTTCAGGAGGGTAGGTGTTAGTTCTCCTTTGAATGCTTGGTAAAACTCCCCTGTGAAGTCATTTGGGCCAGGGCTCCTGTGTGCTGGGAGTCTTTTGATTACTGCTTCAGCTTCATCAGCAGGTATTGGCCTATTCAGGTCTTCTGATTCTTTCTGACTGAGTTTTGGAAGGTTGTATTTTTCGAGGAATTTGTCCATTTCATCAAGGTTGTCCAGCTTGCTGGCATATAGTTGTTCATAGTTTTTTCTTATAATCCTTTGTATTTCTGTTGGGTCAGTTTTTACTTCACCTCTTTCATTTTTTATTTTGTTTATTTGGTCTCTTTGTTTCTTGATGAGTTTGGCTAAAGGTTCATCGATCTTATTTATCTTTTCAAAGAATGACCTCTTGATTTCATTGATCTTTTGTATTTTTTCTTAGTCTCTATGTCATTTATTTCTGCTCTGATCTTTATTAATTTCTTTCTTCGACTTACTCTGGGCATTTCTTGTTGTCCTCTTTCTAAGTTGTTCTTTTTTTAAGTTGTAGGGTTAGAGATCTATTAGAAGTTTTTCTTGTTTTTTGAGGTGGGCTTGTAGTGCTATGAATTTTCCTCTCAGGACTGCTTTTATTGTGTCCCATAGCCTTGGAGCTGTTGTTTGTTTATTTTCATTTGTTTCCAGGAAGTTTTTGATTTCTTTTGTGATCTCTTTGGTAACTCATTCATTATTTAAAAACATGCCATTGGGGCTCCATGTGTTTGAAAGTTTTTTAGTGTTTTTATTGTAGTTGATTTCTAACTTCATGCCATTATGGTCCAAGAAGATGCTTGAAATGATTTCAGTCTTCTTGAACTTGTAGAGACTAGTTTTGTGTCCTGACATGAGGTCTATCTTTGAGAATGTCCTGTGTTCACTTGAGAAGAATGTATTTCCTAGAGCTTTGGGGTGGAATGTTCTGTAAATGTCAGTTAAATCCCTCTGATTTAGTGTGTTGATTAGGGTCACTTTTTCCTTGTTGATTTTTGTCTGGAAGTCCTATCCAGTGAACTCAGTGGGCTGTAAAAGTCCCATAATATGAATGTATTGCTGTCAGTTTCTCCCTTAAAGTCCTCTAGAAATTTTTTTATAAATTTAAGTGATACTCTATTAGATGCACGAATGTATATCAGGGTTATATCCTCTTGTTGGATCACTCTTTTTATTCATTTTACTTTATTATTTTATTTCACTTTATTGTTTATTGTTCAAAATATTAGAGATTTCTCTTTTTCTCCCTATTTACTTCTTCCACCCATTCTGACCCCTTCCCCAATCCCTCACCACACCATTCTCTGTGTCCTTGGGTTATGCATATATACATATAAATTCTTTCATTAATCTCTATCCCTCACACACGCAACCCCTCCTTCCCCCTAAGATTTGCAGCCTCGTACATGTTTCCATGTCATTGAATGTATTCATCAGTTCATTAAGTTCTTTATATTCCACACATAAGTGAGACCATGTGATGTTTGTCTTTCTCTGACTGGCTTATTTCACTCAGCATAATTTTCGCCAGGTGCATCCTTACTGTCCCCAACAGTACAAGGTTCTTCTTCTTTACAGCTGCATAGTATTCCATGGTGTAAATGTCCCACAGCTTTTTTATTCACTCATCTACTGATGGGCACTTGGGCTGTTTCCAGATCTTAGTTATTATATATTGCACTATGAACATCGGGGTGCAAATATTCTTTCTGATTAATGTTTCAGGGCTCTTAGGATATATTCCTAGAAGTGGAATCACTGGGTCGAAAGGCAGCTCCATTTTTAATTTTTTGAGGAACCTCCATACTGTTTTCCATAGTGGCTGCACCAGTCTGCATTCCCACAAGCAGTGTACCAGGGTTCCCCTTTCTCCACATCTTCTCCAGCACAAGTTGTTTGTGGATTTGTTGATGGTAGCCATTCTGACAGGTGTGAAGTGATACCTCATTGTGGTTTTAATTTGCATTCTCTGATGATTAGTGACGCTGAGCATTTTCTCATATGTCTCTTGGCCATCTGTATGTCCTCTTTGTGGAAGTGTCTATTCAGGTCCTTTGCCCATTTTTTAATTGGGTGGTTTATCTTCCTCTTGCTGAGTAGTAGGAGTTCCTTGTACACTTTGGAAATTAGCCCCTTATCAGATACCTCCTTGGCAAATGTTTTCCCAGACTGTCGGGTTCTTTTGTATTTTAAGGCTATTTTTCCTGTGCAGAAGCTTTTTAGTTTGATGTAGTCCCATATGTTTCTTTTTTTTCTTTTGTTTCTCTTGCCCTAGGAGATGTATCAGTGAAAATTTCACTATGTGGGATGTCTGTGACTTTACTGCCTATTTTTTCATCCAGGATTTTTATGGTTCCATGACTTACATTTAAGTTGTTTATCCATTTTGAGTTTATTTTTGTGTATGGTGAAAGTTGGTGGTCTAGTTTTCATTTTTTTGCATGTATCTGTCCAATTTTCCCAGCACCACTTATTGAAGAGACTGTCTTTACTCCATTGTATGTTCTTGCTTCTGTTGTCAAATATTAACTGACCATAATGTCATGGATCTATTTCTGGGGTCTCTGTTCTGTTCCATTGATCTATATGTCTGTTGTTGTACCAATGCCAGGCTGTTTTAATGACAATGGCATTGTAGTACAGTTTGATGTCAGGCAAAGTGATTCCTCCCACTCTATTCTTTGTTCTCAAGATGGCTGCAGCTATTCAGGGTCTTCTTAGTTGCATATGAATTTTCAAAATGTTTGATCTAGATATGTGAAATATGCTATTGGTATTTTGATAAGAATTGCACTGAATTTATAAATTGCTTTGGGTAGTATGAACATTTTAATAATTAATTCTTCCAATCCTTGAGCATGGTATGTCCTCCCACTTGTTTATATCTTCCACTATTTCTTTTTTTCAGTGTTCCAAAGTTTTCTGAGTACAGGTCTTTTTCATCCTTGGGTAAGTTTATAACTAGGTATCTTATTTTTTTAGTTGCAATGGTAAATGGTATTTTTTTTTAGTTTCTCTCTCTGAAAGTTCATTGTTGGTGTGTAAGAATGCCATTGATTTCTGGATGTTGATTTTGTATCCAGCTACCTTGTGAAATTTATTTATCAAATCTAGCAGTGCTTTGATGGAGTCCTTAGGGTTTTCTATGTACAATATCATGTCATCTGCAAATAATGACAGTTTTACTTCTTCCTTTCCAATTTGGATACCTTTTATGTTTTCTTCCTGTTTGATGGCTGTGGCAAGACTTCCAGTACTATGTTGAATAAGCTTGGTGAAAATAGACATCCCTGTCTTGTTATAGTTTTTAAGGAAAGTGGTTTTAGTTTTTGCCCATTGAGTATGTTGGCTGTAGGTTTGTCATACATAACCTTTATAATGTTGAGGTATGATTCTTCTATCCCCACTTTGCTGAGAGTTCTTATCAGAAATGTTTGCTGGATTTTGTCAAATGCTTTTTCTGCATCTATTGATATGTTCATGTGATTTTTGTTCTTCATTTTGTTTATGTGATGTATCACATTTATTGATTTGTGGATGTTATACCTGCCTTGCATCCCCAGAATAAATCCCACTTGGTCATGGTGTATGATCTTTTTAAGGTATTGCTGGATCTGGTTTGCTAGTATTTTAGTGAGGATTTTAGAATCTATATTCATCAGGAATATTGGCCTGTAATTTTTTTTTCTAGTGCCTTTATCTGGTTTTGGGAGTAAGATCATGCTGGCCTCATAAAAAGAGTTTGGGAGTTTTCCCTCCTCTTGAATTTTCTGGAATAGTTTGAAAAGAATAGGTGATAATTCTTCTTTGAATGTTTGGTAAAACTCACCTGTAAATCCATCTGGTCCAGGACTTTTGTTTTCTGGGAGTTTTTTGATTACTGTTTCAATTTCATTAGTTGTTATTGGCCTATTCAGGTTTTCTGCCTCTTCTTGACTCAGCTTTGGAAAGTTGTATGCTTCTAGGAATTTGTCCATTTCACCCAAGTTGTCGAATTTGTTTGCATATAATTGCTCATAGTATTTTCTTACAATGCTTTGTATTTCTGTTGGGTTAGTTGTTACATCTCCTCTTTCATTTCTTCTTTTTTTTTTAATTTTTATTAAAACATATCTTTATTGATTTCAGTGAGAGGAAAGGAGAGGGGGAGAGAGAGAGATAGAAACATCAATGATGAGAGAGTCATTGATCGGCTGCCTCCTGCATGCTCCTGTCTGGGATTGGAACGCACAACCGGAGCACGTGTCCTGACTGGGAATTGAACCCTGATCTGCTGGAGCCTAGGTCGATGCTCAACTGCTGATCCATGCCTGGCTGGGTACATTTCTGATTTTACTTATTTGGGTCCTCTCTCTGTTTCTTGGTGAGTCTGGCTAAAGCTGCATCAATCTTATTTATCTTTTCAAAGAACCAGCTCTTGGGTTTGTTGATCTTTTGTATTGTTTATTCTCTATGACATTAATTTCTGCTCTGATCTTTATTATATCTTTCCTTCTACTTCCTTGGGGGTTTTCTTGCTGTTTTCATTCTAGTTCTTTTAGTTGTTGTGTTCGATGGTTCATTAGATTATTTTCTTCTTTCTTGAGATAGGCCTATAAGGCTATGAATTTTCCTCTCAAGACTCCTTTTGCTGAGTCCCATAGATATTCAGTTGTTGTGTGTTCATTTTCATTTTTTTCCATGAAGTATTTGATTTCTTCCTTGATCTCATTGGTAACCCATTCATTGTTTAATAACATGCTGTTTAGCTTCCATATGCTTGATTATTTTTGAGTTTTTTTTATAGTGGTTGATTTCTAGTTTCATGGCATTGTGATCAGAGTAGATGCATGATATGATTTCAACCTTCTTGTATTTGTAGACACTTGCCCTGTGCCCTAACATGTGATCTATTTTTGAGAATGTTTCATGTGCACTTGAGAATAATGTGTATTTTGCTGCTTTGGGATGAAATGTTCTGTAAATGTCAATTAAATACATTAGGTCTAGTAAGTCATTTAAGGTCTGTGTTTTCCTGTTGATTTTTTGTCTTGATTATCTGTCCAGTGCTGACAGTGGGATGTTAAAGTTCCCACTATGATTGTGTTGCTGTCAATCTCCCCCTTAAAGTCCTCCAAGGATTTTTTTTATATATTTAGGTGCTCCTATATTGGGTGCAGAAATGTTTATAAGGGTTATTTTCTCCTTTTGGATTGATCCCTTTAGTATTATGTAGTGACCATCTTTGTCTCTTGTTACGGTCTTTGTTTTGAAGTCTGTTTTGTGAGAAATAAGAATTGCTACTCCAGCTTTTTTTTTTCTTCCCATTTGCATGGAATATGTTATTCCATATCTTCCCTTTTAGTTTGTGTGAATCTTTTACTCTCAGGTGTGACTCTTGTAGACAGCATATATTTGGGTTCTGTTTTCTTATCCATTCAGCTACTCTATGTCTTTTGATTGGACCATTTATTCCATTTACATTTAAGATTACTCTTGATATAAACTTATGAAATGCAATTTTTCCCCTTTATGCTAATGTACCTTTCTCTCAATATTCCTTCTTTTTCTTAGAGCAGTCCTTTTAGCATTTCTTGTAATGTTGGTTTGGTGGTACTGAACTCCTTTAGCCTTTTTTTTTTTTTTTTTTTGTCTCAGAAGCTCTTTATTTCACCTTCAATTTTAAATGATATCCTTGCTGAATAAAGCAATCTTGGTTGAATATTCTTGTTTTTCATTACTTTGAGGACTTAATGCCACTCTCTTCTAGCCTCAAGGGTTTCTGTTGAGAAATCAGCTGTCAGCTTTATGGGGATTTCATTGTATGTCACTCCTTGTCTCCTTTTTGCAACCCTTAATATTTTCTCTTTGTCCTTGACATTTGCCATTTTAATTATGAAGTGTCTTGGAGTGAGTCTTTTTCTATCCCTCTTGTTAGAAATCCTCTGTGTTTCCTGAACTTGTGTGGCTTTCTCCCTCACCAGCATAGGGTAGTCTTCTGTCATATTTCCTCCACCAAGTTCTCTATCACTTGCTCTCTTTCATCCCCCTCTAGCATTCTTATAATGTGAATGTTGTTTCTCTTTATGTTGTCCCAAAGCTTTCTTAGACTGTCCTCATGCTTTTTAAGTGTTTTATCCTTTTGCTGCTCTAATTGTGTGATTTTTTCTGCCTTGTCTTCTAAGTCACTTATTCTATTTTCTGCTTCATTGAGCCTGCTTTTAATTTCTTCCAGTGTATTCTTGATATCAGATACAGCATTTCTGCCTAATTTTTGTTTATGTAAAGTATCTATTTGCTCATTACCTTGATCTTATCATCTAGTGTCATGTTAAGTTCCTTGAACATCTTTATCATCAATACTCTGAACTCTGTTTCTGATAACTTGCTTAGTTCCATCTCATCAAAGTCTTTTTCTGGTGATTTTTTCTTTTCTTTAATTTGGAGATTGTTTCTTTTTCTCCCCATTTTGGTAGGTCTTAGCGTTTGTATCTATATATTAGATATATTTGCTCTCTCCCAGTCTTGGGGGAAGGGATTTTGTATTGTGAGAACAATGGAGCCCAGATGTGTGTTTTCCTTTATACATCTGAGCTCTTTGCTCTAGGTGTGTCCCTTTTGTGGGTGTCCCTTTTGTGGGTTCTTTGGGTTCTCCTGTTGTGGTTGGGTCTAGAGTTTTGTTGACCAGTCCTTGGGAAGACTTTCCTCTCAGGTTGGCTAACTGTGTGTCTCAGCCCCGACCTCATTGTGTAAGTTGTTGTATGGGTGTTGGCAATGCAGGACAATACACAACTAAATTTCCAGAAAACAAGGGGTATCTTACAAAATATCTTGACAGTCACAATGAAAACAATCCAAGTGCAAATAGAACTGGTAGAGTGAAGGGAGAACACAAATTCTAGAGAGGAAAAAAAAAAATGTTAAAAAATAGAAAGAGAAAGAAAAGTAAAGCTTAGAGACAGAGAAGTATATTGTTGTTAATAGTGACTAAAATTTAGAAAATAATAATAATAAACTAAAATGTAAAAAGTAGAGAAGCTACTGGCTGATAATAGAGGCAGAGAAAAGATTCTGAAAGAAAGGCCAGCAAATAATGAAGGGAGAGAGTAGGAATAGGATAATAGCTGAAAATGAAAAACTCAAAATACATTAAAGAGAATAAGAGAAACTAACAGTTGAACAAAAAGACAGGAAGACAGAAGGGATGAAAACAAAAGAAAGAAAAGAAGAAAAAAAAGTTATGCCAATAGATCGAGAGGAGAGAGAGAGAGATAAATCTTGGGCAAGGAGGGAGTCCAATAAGAGATTTGGGGGAAACTATAGAGAAAAACAGTAAACTTGTTGGTCCCAACCATTAAGCAGGAATATCAAGAAAGTCTTGATATTAGAAGCAAGGATAAAACAAAACAAAGCAAAGAAACAAAACAAAACAGAAAAACAAAACTAAGCAAAACAAATTTTTTTAAAAACATAAAATAAAATAATTTTTAAAAATTTAAATTTAAAAATATTATTATAAAATTTAAAAAGAAAAAACAAATAATTTTTTCCCCTGTCTCTTCTTCTTAAGGGAAAAAGAGAAAAAACAAACAAACAAACAAAAAACAAACAAAAAAGACAGTCAATCAGGTGCATTTCTTATGGGCAGCTTATGTTGTCTGTGGCTCAGTGTTTTGTGTGCTGATTTCCATTCTCCTGGGAAGTATTTGTGTATCAGCCAATGTGAGGAGCTGTCTAGGTTTGGCTCTGGTGTCCTTAGGTAGATGGTTGATCTGAGGCTCTCCTTGGACCACCTCCTCTTGTCAATTTTTTTGCAAGTTTGTAGTTGCCTGGTCTTACTCCAGACTCTTCTGTAGAGTCTTTAGGGTGCAGGATGGCTAGTGTAGCTCAAGTATCACTCCCCTTACTTAGAAGTTTCACTGTCAAGCACTCACTGTGAGGAAGTTAGTCTTTGCTCCACATCCAGCTCCTCTGTCTCTACCCTGTCCTCCGATTCTAGTTCTCCATGCATTGGCCTGCTGCAGTTTCAGATTGACTTCATCCTGTTGCCTTTTCTGTATGGGCCGTTTCAGCAGCCTGGGCTTAGTGGGTTCAATTAAAGAACATTACAGTGAGCTCTTTGCCTGCCCAGCCCCCAGCAGGGGTTTTCAGCGTTTCCTCCAGTTTCCAAACAACAGTCCCTGAGAGTCTTATTCTTGTAATGTCCTCCTGTGAGCTGTTCTCCCTTCCCCCTCAGGACTGTGCTCTGGAGCTGTGTCTGGGGCTTCAGTGAGCTGGACTAGCCCCTTTCCTATTGGGGGCTGTGCTCCTGGCTGCAGGGGAGGCCAGCAGGCTCCACCCCTCTCTTCCCAGGTCTGCTTGGCTGGTCACACCAGGCCCACCCCTCAAACAGTCTACTGTGCAGACACCAATCCCAGCATCTGCTGGTCTGTTTGCCCAGTGCACCCCAGGAAGGTGGGAGCTAGTTCCCTGACCAGAACTCAAAAATGGACAAAGCAACACACAGGCAAAGAGTCCGCCCTGCAAGGTACTGCCACTTCCCAGGCACCAAGACACCCAGCGGGAGAGGACACAAAGTCAGCTCCATGCAGCTCCCCCATGCCGCTGATCTCAGCAAAGCTGGGTCAAAGCTGGGTCAAAGCTGGGTTGGCTCCCCACACCACCACGGTGCCCCTGAGGGCTGGTCACAAATTCCAGACTCTCCGCACCAGGAGTGCAGCACCACCAAGGCACCCCTCAGGGCTGGTTCAAAATCTCAGCCTCTCAGCACTGGGTGCTCAGGGCGGGAGGGCTCCTCCCCTTCGCCAAGTCACACAGATCAAATGCTTTCTGGGGCTTACCCCAATGCCTTACAGGGAGTAGAGGGGCCCTGTGTTCAGATGCTCAGTTCCAACCTCTGGTCTGTTACTACTTGGGTGCCACACACTTTGGGACGGCCTTCCCTATGCTCGGCATTCTGAGCATTAGATGCTGTCGCGTCCTCCATTAGAAACTTTGTTTCCTAGGAAGGCGCTGTCCCCTCCTTGCGGGCACACCACTCCCCTAGGTCCCTCTGCCCTCTGCGCAGGGAACTCCTTTTCCTCTCGTCTGCTCTGGGTGTAGGATCCCAGCTTTTGGATGCCGGTCCACCCTCCTAAGGGGAAGGAGCTTTGCAACCTCCAAGCCTCAGGGCTAGGAGCCCAGCACAGGCTTCACGGGGGACTCCCCCTTTCTACATCTCCCTATCTCACCAGACTCTATGATGTTTCTTCAGTGCTCCCTACTCACACTATGTCCACTCAGGTATATTTCTTTGGTTTTTCCAAGCTGGTTATGTAGTATTTTAGGGGTAAATCAAGTACATGGCTGGGAGCAGGGGCTCTCTGTTGCTTCTCACAGTGCCACCATCTTCCCTCTCCATCCAAATTTTTTATTTTTTAATCATCATAGTTTTTTTATTTCTAAAACTTCATGATTAACAGTTAAGTAGAAGTTTTAATCATAGATGTTCTTATATTGATACTAATTTAAGATGGAATGCTTCCAATGTTTTATTAGTAAGTATATTTACTGTAGATTTTTGGTAGGTTATTAGGTGAAGGAAATTTTCTTTTATTTATAGTTTACTAAGGATTTTCATTAGAAATGGGTTTTGAATTACATAACATTTATTTTCTGCATCTATTTAAATGATAGCATTGTTTTCTCTTATAATTTGTTAATGCAGTAGTTACTCTTTTATTCTGAGAAAATCCCAGAATTTGGTGATAATGTATTTTATGTTTAGCTAGGTTTATTTTGCTAATATTTTATTTAGAATTCTGTATCAATATTCATAAGTGAGGTTGTACCATGATTTTCTTTTATTTTACTTTTCTCTGAATTTTGGTATCAAGATTATGTTAATCTTAATTTTTTTTTAAATATATCTTTATTGATCTCAGAGAGAGGAAAGGAGAAGGGAGAGAGAGAGAGAGAGAGAAACATCAATGATGAGAGAGAGTCATTGATCGAGCCCGCAACCCGGGCATGTGCCCTGACCGGGAATCGAACCAAGATCGCCTGGATCCTAGGTCGATGCTCAACCACTGAGCCATGCCAGGCTGGGCAAGATTATGCTAATTTTATAAAGTGAGTTAGAGGGGGTCCTTTTTTTTTTCTTCCTATAGTCTATGAACAACTGGCATGAAATAAAGAGTATTTGTCCTTCAGAGTTTTGTAACAGCCCATTGGGATTTGTTTGTGTAAAAGAAGCAGATATTTAACTTCAAATTCATTTTCTTTATGGGTTGTCTATTAGTTATGTTTTCTATCTATTATTAAGTCGATTTTGTAGGTTATTTTTTTCTAGGAAATTATGAATTTTTCTCAATCGTCGTATTTTTGTTCATAGGATTTTCTTAATTCTAAAATGTCAGCCATGTGAATAGTAAGTCTGGGTTTTTCTAACTAAAACTTGCTAGAGATTTATTTATTCTACTAGTCTTTTAAAGAACCAGCTATTAGACTTATTAATCTTTTTTATTATTTGTTTTCTGTTTTGTTCATTTATGTCCTTGTCTTATTTCCTTTCATACTAATTATTTATTTTTAATATATTGCTCTTTTTCTTAATAACTATATTTCTTCATTTGTATTATATTCACTTAAAAGTGTGGATTTATTTTTTTTAACTGTTGAAGCTATATCCTACAAGTTTGGTTAATTTCATTTTGTAGATTTGATTATAATAATTTTTTTACCATTAATTACTTAAAAGTAGGTTGTTTGTTTGTTTTTAAACTTTATTTTTGTTTAAAATATTACAGATGTCCCTTTTTCTCCCCAATGTAGGTTTTAAAATTTATCAATATGGCTTTTTATTTGATCGTATTCTTGTGGTATTTACTTTCTTTTCCTTTTTTCTTTTTTGATGTAGAGAACATGGGCTATAGTATATTAAATGTTTAATATTTTTGAGATTTTCTCTCTTTTTAAAAATTATAAGTAAAAATAATTACATGTGTGAATGAAAGTATATTTTCAAATTGTTGTGTGTGAGCTTCTCTATATAGATATCTCCAATACATAACCTTTGTCATTATACTATTTAAATACTTATAATCATTTAAATTTGTGCCTATTTTATCTATCAATGACTAGGGAAAGGGTGTTAAAATCTCCTACATCCTTATCCTTATAATTCTGTCCATTTTGTATTTACATGATTTTAGGCTAAGTTATCAGGTACTGAAAAGTTCAGAATTATGTCTTGTGCTGAAATTTTCTTTGACCATTATATAACAAACCTCTTTATTCTTAATACTGTCTTTTGCCTTAAAGTGTAGCTTATCTGTTATTAATATAGTTTTAGCAATTTGGTTAGTATTTGCCTTTACTATGAACATTTCTGTGTCATGTCTTAGGTATGTTTGTTGTAAACAACATAGAAGAGAATTTTTAGAAATCCATTCTGAGCCTCTATATTGTAACTAGTGGTAAAATACATTAAAATGTATGACAATTAGTAAATTATTTGAATTTCCTTTTATTCCTCTCATTTTACATTACACTTATTCTCATTTGAGACAAACAAAAGCTGACCGAATTCATTTCCAGAACACCTGCATTAAAGAGGTATCAAAGCAACTTCTTTAGGCAGAAGAAAAAGGATACCAGATGGCAATTTGGATATAAAAGGAATACCGTAGGCTGTAATGATAAATAAATTAGTAAATATAAAAGGTTTTAAATTTCTTTAATTGATTAATTGACTAATTAAACTAAAAATATATTTCCCAGCCAGGCATGGCTCAGCAGCAGTTGAGCGTCAACCTAGGATCCAGGTGACCAGGGTTCAATTCCCTGTCAGGGCACATGCCTGGGTTGCAGGCTCGATCTTCAGTCGGGGGCATGCAGGAGGCAGCCAATCAATGACTTTCTCATCATTGATGTCTCTATCTCTCTCTCTCTGTCTCCTTTCCTCTCTCTGAAATCAATAAAGATATATTTTAAAAAAAACTTAAAAAAATATATATGTATATATTGTGTGTTTTATGACATATATAGGACAAGTTAGAACAACAATAGCATAAAGGATGGAAAGGGGAAATGTAAGTGGAATGTTGTAAAGTTCCTACCCATATGTAGAATGATTTAATATTATTTGAAAATAGGCATTTATAAGTTAATGATATACATTATAAGCTTTAGATCAACCACTAAAAATAAAAGGCATGCATAATAAGTCAATAGTGGAGATAAAATGCAATCATTAAATGTACTTAATCCACAAGAAGGCAGATAAAGAGAAAATAAAGAAACAGAAAAGACATAGCAAGATGATAGGTTTAAAATCCATTGACATAAATATATTAAATATATATATTCTCACATTGCATTTAAAAGTCAGAGATTATCATATTGGGGGGAAATGCAAGATTCAATCACATATTGTCTACAAGAAATCCACTTTATGTGTAAAGATGCAGATAGATTAAAAATAAAAAAGATATTGGATGAAAAAGATATTTCATGCAAAGAGTAATCAAGAGTAAAACTGAAGTGGCTTTGTTATTATCAAACAGAGTAGATTTCAGAGAAAGAAATATCAGAAATTATATGAGATAAAGAGGGACATTTCATAATGATAAAGAAGTAAATTCATCATGAGGATATAATAAAATTAAATGTGAATGCACTCATTAGCAGAGAGAGCTTCAAAATACATGAAGCAAAAGCTAGTAAAAGTGAAAGGAAAAATGGACAAGTACACAATTACTGTTGGAGATTTCAACATTCCTTTCTCAGTAATTGTTAGGAAAAATAGAATATCAGTAATTATCTAGAATACTTGACAACACTATCAACCAATTTGACCTAAATGATCATTTATAAATGATAAATTGATCACTTAGATCCAGCCAATGACAAGATTACACGTTTTTTAAAGGGCACAGAGTCCATTCACCAAGATAAATCAAACTCTGGAACATAAGACAAATCTCAATAAATTTATAAGGATTGGAATCATACACAGCATCTTATCTGAACCTAATATATTTTTTCATACAACAATAAATCAATATCAAAAATATATTCAGAATATAATCAAATATTCAAAATTTTAAGAACTGTGTTTTAAGAAAAAATATTTTTTAACTGAATGAAAATGAAAACACAACAACAAATCAATATTTTTGGAATATAGCCAAAGCAGTGCCTAGAGGGAAATTTGTAGCATTAAATGTTTATATTAAAAATAAAAGTCTCAAATTAATTATGTGTCCACCTTAAGAAAGGAAAAACAGGAGCAAATGAAAACCAAAATAAACAAAAGGAAAGAAATGACCAAAGTAACAGCAGACATCAATAAAACAGAAATAAAAAGGAAATTTTGTTTAGCTTGGAAACATTTCTAAGGGTTTATTTATAAAAATACTAACAATACTAATAAGCAAGTCACAACTTAAAAAGATATATATTTTTAAATATATCTTTATTGATTTCAGAGAGAGGAAAGGAGAGGGAGAGAGAGAGACAGAAACATCAATGATGAGAGAGTCATTGATAGAACCCACAATCCGGGCATGTCCCCTGACTGGGAATAGAACCCCAATTGCCTGAATCCCAGGTCGATGCTCAACCCCTGAGCCATGCCTGGCTGGGCTAAAAAGATATTCTTGATAAATAATAAGAGAGTGACCATTACAATCCACTTTCTGCAAAACATTTTTTTTTCTTTCAATTTCTGTGTAACTTCCCTGATCTTTCTAGATACAATGTGTTACAGGACCTTTTATTACCCTGTGTCATAGTACTGCTGTTTGTGGTTGCCCACAAAACATGAGCACGAGGTCAATCCTCCCACCCAAAATTGCTGGGTTTTTTTAAACTTTATCTTTATTGTTGAAAGTATTACAGATATTTCACCCTTTTTACCCATTGATCCCCTCCACCCCAAATCTGCCCTGCTCAGACCTTCACCACACTATTGCCTGTGCCCATGGGTTATGCATATATGCATATAAGTTCTTTGATTAATCTCTCCCCACCACTGCCTTCCCTCTGAAATTCTTCAGTTTGTTTCATGCTTCTATGTCTCTGGATCTATTTTGTTCCTCAGTCTATTTCTTTATTAGATTCCATATATTAGTGAGATCATGTAAAACTGAATCAGGAAGAATCAGAAAACCTGAATAGGCTAATAACAATGGATGAAATTGAAGGAGTGATAAAAAAAACTTCCAGCAAAAAAAGCCCTGGTCTGGATGGCTTCACGGCTTTCTAATTCTTTAAGTGGTAGGGTTAGATAGTTTATTAAAAACTTTTCCTGCTTTTTGAGGTAGGCCTGTAGTGCTATGAACTTCCCTCTCAGGACTGCTTTCACTGTGTCCTATAGATTTTGAGTTGTGTGTTCATTTTCATTTGTTTTCAGGAAGTTTTTGATTTTTTTCTTGATCTTATTGGTAATACAGTCATTGTTTAATAACATGCTATTTAACCTTCATGTGTTTAAATGTTTTTGAGTGTTTTTCTGTATTTGATTTCTAATTTCATGGCATTGTGATCTGAGATGCTTGATATGATTTCAATCTTTTTGAACTTGTAGATTAGTTTTGTGTCTTAATGTGTGGTCTGTCTTTGAGAATGACCCATGTGCACTTGAGAGGAATGTGTATTCTTCAGCTTTGGGGTAAAATGTTCTGTAAATGTCAATTAAATCCATCTGATCTATTGCATTTAGAGTCACTGTTTCTGTGCTGACATTTTGTCTGGAAGACCTATCCAGTGAAGTCAAGGAGGTGTTAAAGTCCCCAACTAAGACAGTAGTACTGTTGATCTCTCCTTTAAAGTTCTTAAAGTTATTACTGAAAGGTCCTTACTTATTGACATTTTAATTCTTTATGCCTGTGTCTCTTTCTCTTTTTCCTTTTATTATTACAGCAGTCCCTTTAACATTTCTTGCAATGCTGTTTTGGTGGTGCGAAACTCCTTTAGCTTCTTTTTGTCAGGGAAGATCTTTATTTCATCATCTATTTTGAATGATAGCCTCGCTGAATAAAGCAGTTTTGGTTTCAGATCCTTGTTTTACATTACCTTAAATACTTCATGCCATTTGTTTCTCGACTGTAGAATTCCTGATGATAAATCATCTGACAGCTTTATGGGAGCTCCTTTGTAGGTAACAGATTGCTTTTCTCTTGCTGCCTTTAATATTCTCTCTTTGTCTTGAATTTTTGGCATTTTAATTATGATGTGTCTGGGTGTGGACCTCTTTGGGTTCTTCTTGCTTGGGAATCTCTGTGCCTTCTGAACCTGTGTGACCTTTTCCTTCACCAAGTTAAGGAAGTTTTCTGCCATTATTTCTTCAAACAGGTTCTCTAACCCTTGCTTACTTTCTACCTCTTCTGGCACTACTATAATGCGAATATTGTTACATTTTGTGTTGTTCCACAGCTCCCTTAGACTGTCCTCTTGTTTTTCAATTGTTTTTTTTCTTTTTGGATCTTTGAGTGATTTTTTCCTACCCTGTCTTTTAATTCACCGACCTGATCCTTAGCTGCCTCTAATCTGCTGTTTATTCCTTCCAATGTATTCTTTATTTCTGCTATGTCATTCTTCATTTCTGACTGGTCAGTTTTCATAGTTCCTGGGTGTTTTTTTTTTTCATGCTGTTGAGCATCCTTACAATCAGTATTCTGAACTCTATATCTGCTAGATTGCTTATCTCCATTTTATTTAGCTTATTTTCTAAAGACTTCTCTTGTTCTTTCATTTGAGGCTTGTTTTTTGTCTCCTCATTTTGGCTGCCTAGTTGGGTTGTTTCTATGTATTAAGTAGATCTACTAGACCTCTCAGTCTTTTTGGAGGGTCTTTGGTGAAGGCCAATGTCAGATACTGTTTGTAACTGGCCTTGAATACCCTCTTTGGAACTATCAACAACCTATGGCTTGTTGGTCCCCTCTGCTGGGCTAGCTTATTGTTCTCTCTGTTGGGGCTGGGTGTGTTTGGACAGAACCAAGATGCACACCAAAGTTTGCTTTTCCAAAGCCCGGGTCCAGAAGCAGACCAAGAAAAGTCTCAAAGCTCCCAGAGTTCCACCTCTGCCTGCAAGTTGACTGATTTTAGTCTCTTAGTGAGCCTCAGGCTGTAAATCACAGCAACATGTAAACTCCACAGGGTGATTTGAGAGGTTTTCCAGTGGGTGGGGTTATTGCTTCTCCCCCAGACAAAAGCTGCTGGGCTGGCAAAAGTCTGCCTAAGAAAGATGCCCTCTGCAATATGGAAAAATGACTCTTCTCAGGAATATAGGTTGCCTGCCCTCTGAGCTCCATCTCCAGAGCCCCAAACCCCAGATTCTTCTCTTACCACCCTAGTCCATTCTGCCCTCCTTCTACTGAACACCAAGGTGAGTGGCTGCATATGAAACTTGGTGCATTGGCCCTTTAAGAGGGTGCCTGTGTTTCCAGCTCTCTCTCCCTGGCAGACAGAAATCCTGCTTCTTTTTTCAGAGGGATGTTATCTGGGCACCTTTCTTGGTTCTGGTGTTCCACCTTCAGCTGCTGCCTGTGGGAGCCCAGCTGGCCCTCTTGTGCTTCCACACTTCCTACCAGTCTCTATCCAGTCTCCACTTTTCGTCTTTGGTTATGAGGGTGCTCTCCAACTAATCTTCAGTTGCAGTTGATTATTGAGGGTAGTTTTTCTCTATTTTAGTTGTAATTCCAGTTTGGTACTATGAGAGTGTCAGTGTAGCTTCCTCTCAATCTGCTGCCATCTTGGAATCTCAGGAAATTTTATAATAAAGAAAATTGTTGAAGCCAAAAGTTGATTATTTGAAAAGATCAATAAACTGATAGACATTTACCTAAACTGGCCAGAGGGAGAAAATAAAAACAACAAATTATCAATGTCATAAATTAAAAGGAAGCTATCACTTCAGATATAGCAGTATAAGGGGAAAATAAGAGAGTATTATAAACAATTTTATGCCAATATATTAGAAACTTAAATGAAACAGACAAATTCTTTGGAATACATAATTTAGCAAAGCTCACTTTAAAAAAAAAAAAACCCACAAAGATAACCAGAACAGTGTAATATCTGTTTGCTTTTAATTAGGCTTGTAGTTATAAACTTTTTCAGAGAGAAAAACTCCAGGCCCAGATGGCTTTAGTAAGTGAATTCTAGTACATTTTCAAGAAATAAATAGTGCCCAGCCGGGCACGGCTCAGTGGTTGAGCGTCGACCTAAGATCCAGGCTATCAGGGATCGATTCCCTGTCAGGGCACATGCCCGGGTTGCGGGCTGCAGCCAATCAATAACTCTCTTATCATTGATGTTTCTATCTCTCTCTCTCCCTCTCCTTTCCTCTCTCTGAAATCAATAAAGATATATTTTTTAAAAAAGAAAGAAAGAAATAGTACTCATTCTACAAAAATTTTATCAAACCTCTAACTAATATCACTTTTAATGATGAAAGACTGAATGATTTACCCCTAAGATTGGGAACAAGACAAGAATGTTCACTCTTACTACCTCCATTCAACATTTATTGGGGCATCTAGCCAAGAAAATTATGCAACAACAACAAAAAAATAAAATGCATATTGATAATATGATCATCTATGTAGAAAAACCTAAAGAATCTCCCCCCAAAAAACAAAACAACCTATTCAGAATAATTTTAGCAGGATTAAAGGTCAAAATATAAGAACTAAATAGTTGGAAATTGAAATTGATAAACAATACTACTATACCACTATACCACTATAAAGTGGCATCAAAATGTATGAAGTACTTATAGAGAGATTTAATAAAATATTTTCATGATGAATGTATTAAAAACTATAAACATTGCCAAGAGAAAATAAATATTACCCAAATAATAAAAACCTATACTGTATTCCTGGATCAAAATGATTAAGATGTCATTTCCCTCTGAATCTAGCTTTGAATTCAAGGGAATTCCAATAAAATCCCAGAAGACTTTTTGTTTAGAAATTTTTAGCTAATTTGAACATTTATATGGGCATGAAAAGGACCTAGAGTAGCCATAACAATTTTGAAAGAGAACAAATTGGGGAAATTAAAAACTTGTGATAAAGTATAGCAAATAACACAGTGTAGTACTGACAAAGGATAGACATATATCAATGAAATAAACTGTGATTCTGGAAAGAGACCCACATATATATGGTCAATCAACTTAAGACAAAAGTACCAAAGGAATCTAATGACACAAGATGGTTTTTTGAAAAAATAGTACTATGACAATTAGATATCCACATGCAAAAAAAGCGAAACTTGCCCCTTACCTTACACGTTACACAAAAATTAACTTGAAATGGATCACAGACCCAAATGTAGACCCAAAACTATAAAATTTGTAGAAGAAAACATAGGACAAAATGTTTATAACCTTGGGTTAACCTAAGACTTTGTTTTGTTTTGTTAATCCTCACCGAAGGATATTTTTTCCATTGATTTTTTTTTAAGAGAGAATGGAAGGGAGAAAAAGAAGGAGAGAGAGAGAGAAACACTGATATGAGAAAGACACATCAATTGGTTGCCTCCTGCAAGTGCGGATCAAACCTGCAACCCAGGTACGTGCCCTTGACCAGAAATCAAACCTGAGGCTCTTCAGTTCATAGGCCAACACTCTAACCACTGAGCTATGTTGACCAGGGCTAGGATAAGACTTCTTAGTTAAAATATAATAAGCAGAACCATTCAAGAAATACTTGAAGAATTGCACTTCATCAAAATAAAAACTTTTGCTTTACAAAAAAAAAAGTTTTAAAAATAATGAAAAGGGAAGCCACAGACTGGGAAAAGTATTTTTAAAACATTTATTTGTTCTGAACTTACATTCAGAATATGTAAAGAAGATTTACCACTCATTAATAAGAAGATAATAAGCCAATAAAAAAAAATAGGAAACAATTTGAATAGACACTTTATGAAAGAAAATATAGAATGGAAAATAAACAAATGAAAATATACTCAATATAATTAGCCACTAGGGGAAAAATAAATTAAAACCACAATGAGATACCACTAATGACATGCCCTCTAGAATGGCTGAAATTAAAAACACTGAGCACTTAAGGCAGGCAAACTAATGCTCCCCCCCCCTTAAGAATGTCCATGCTCTAATCCTTGGAACAGGTGAACATATCACCTTACATAGCAAAAGTGTAATAGTGGGAAATTGTAACCCACATCACCATTATTTTGATATTATTTCTGTAAATGATGATTCTGACTAATATGTAGCTTGTAGATAAACTAGCATGTTTGTATAAGAATCTTAGGAACTAACTTCAGAAGATACAGACTCCAACCTTTAATCATTCCACCCATCCAAGCTCTAGGAGAATTTCTAACCTTCAACTGTAAAACCAGGATGATTTAAAATAAGGGTAACAAAAGCCAGGATGACGCACACCAGTTGAATGACATTTGGATTTTTTCAGTTTTTAGCTACTATGAGTAAAGCTGCAGTGAACATAAAAAGTCTTTGTATGTATATGTGTTTTCATTTCTAGTGGGCTAATATCTAGCAATGATATTCCTGGGTTGCATGGTAAGTTTATGTTTAACTTACAATAAACTGCCAAACTATTTTCTAAAGCACTAGTACCATTCTGAATTTCACTGGTGATGTCTGAGAGTTCCAATTCTCCCACATCTTCACCAACACTTGGTATACTCCCATGACAAATTACCACAAATTTTGTGGCTTAAAGAGCACAAATTTATTACATTAAAAGTCTCACAGGGAGCTTCAACCACACAAACTTATTAGATGTCTCACTGGAGGATCTATTTATTTGCTGAAAATTGATTGACCTCTGGCCCTCTTCCTCCATCTTTAAAACTATCAATGGTCAGTCAGTCCTTGTCACATTACATCTCTAACTCATCTTCCATCATTACACCAATAAAATAGTAATAAACTTCTTATACACACAACAACATAGATAAACCTCAGAAAGCATCATGCTAAGTGAAAGAAGGCAAACTCCCAAAAAAGCAGTTCATGCCATGTGATTCCATTTACATTAAATTCTGGAAAAATGAAACCAAATTTACCATAAGTAGATCAGTAGTTACCAGAGGTGGATAGGATGGAAGGAGGGGATTGACTGAAAGGGAGCAAAAAATACATTTTACTGGTAAGGGTCATATTCTGTTTTGTGACTTTGGTGGTTGCAAACCAGGAAACATTTGAAATTCATCAAAACAAATTCGTGAATTTGTTATATGTAATTTATGCTTCAGTAGAGCTGATTTCAAAGGTATAAAAATGATGGGGTTAAGCCATCACCCCAAAATAATGAAAAAGAACCTGGTAATTTAATCTGTTTAAATGTATTGTGATTATTGATATATTTGAGTTTATTTTCTTTATGATATTTTGTATTTTCTATTTACCATGATTTTCCTTTTTTTTTGTTTTGTTATTCTCTTTGCCTGTCTTCTTGAATTAATCAGATTTTCATTATTCCCTTTTCTCCCCAACAGTGGTTTAGAAGTTGCATATCTAATTTTACTATGTTGGTATTTACTCTTAACATCTCAAGTTATATTGATTTAACAAGGTCTAATGTTAAGTTATAGTCTTAACCTCCAGTGGACCAATACAAGAATCTTAAAATCCCTTAACTCTTGCCTCCTTGTCCTGTCTTACCTGTTACTGTGATCTACTATCTCGATTCAGCTTGTTGTTAGAGTCCCCTGATAAGTCATTATTGTTGTTCTTTTACACAGTGTTTGTTTAGGCTTGCCCACATATTTTCTGATTTATTTTCTCAACATTTCTTCTATCAGAGTTCAATTTCCTTCTTACTTGGATACAATTTTTGGTAATTCTTTTAATTGGAGGTCTGTGAGTAGCAAACTCTCTTAAGTTGTTTGTTAACTAAAACTGCCTCTATTTTTCCAGTTACTCTTACTCTTATTATTACTCTTGAGTAATATAACTTTAACAAGATATTCTATTATCTTCTGATCTTTCTTGCTGGAAATGGGAACTTTGCTATCATTCTAATCATTGATACTTTGTGGTCTCTTATCCCTTGTCACTTTGTAGATTGTCTTTTCATTTAGTGTTTAAATAGTTTCACTAGGAAATTTCTAGGTGTGGAATTTTTTTATACTTACCCAGCTTGGGACTCCTTAGGATTCTTCAATTTGAGGGTCTATGTCATTAATCAGTTGAGAATTATCATCCTTTTTTTTTCAAATATTTTCTCTTATCCTTTCTCTATTTTCTCCTTTTGTAACTCTTATTAGATTTGTATTGGACTTTTTCATTATCTTAAACTCTTTCATATTTTCCATCTTCTCTCTCTTCTGCTGTATTTTGAGTAATATCCTCTAATCTTTAGTTCAATAATTCTCTCCTCAAGTGTGCTGATGTGTTGTTAACCCATCCATCAAGTTGTTTTGTTCAAGGAGTACATTTCTCATTTCTAGAAGGTTTATTTATTTTTCAAACCTTCTCTTCTTTATTTATATTGTCTTGATCTTTCCACCAGAGTTTGATTCCTCCTACTATATTTTAAGGCGTTTTTAGCATACTTCTCCCTTCTCTGGTTGAACTTCTCTTATCTCAACTTTATGGGACTTAAATCTTATTGTTTGTTATGTCTGCTGACTCTTGCTCACAGTGAATTATCACATTGTATGTTTTCTAATTTTTTAAACTCGTAAGTTTGTCTTTAATGAGGCTTATATTTTGAAAAAATATAGTGAGGCCTGTGTTGTTGGAGTGTCACTTCATGGTGATTCAGGATCTCAGGCATTCCAGGGGTATCTATTGTGGGACACGTTGTTTCTTCCTCTGCATGGAGTTTCTTGAGCCACACAGATATTTGCACATTTTCTGCGTGGATGAAAGACATGTTTTGGACTCAAACCCCAAGGGCAAGCCCAGGGCTTAATTTTCTCTAGGAAGATTGTTTCCCTAAACTCAATCTAAGACAGCTTCTTTGTCTTCTCACTGTGCCAAGAAACAGATTTCTCTTAATTCCGAACCCTTTCCACTGAGAGTTCAGCCCTTCAAAAGCTCTGATTTATACTTCCCAAGGTTCCAAAATCTTGTCTCTTCCCTCAAATGAATGTTAAAACCTAAGTCCCTCATTTTACTTCCAGGTCAGTTCATGAACATATTTCTCTTTCAGTCTCCTCCTCATTTCGGATACTCATTATCTCAACTATGCAATTTTTAAGGGTTTATGTATCCAAAATTTCTATGTGTTTGAGGCAGAAGGGATTGATTTTAAGTTTCTTAGCCCATTATCTTTCTGGAACTAAAATATCCTTTTCCATCTATTTATGTGGCCACCTCCCAAGAAATATAATTTCCGAATAATCTGTGACTATTTAAACATATTAATTAAATTGAAACATTTGGCCAATAATACAGATGTTTTTGTCTACAAAACATCTACAAAAAGTGCCAAGTATCCAGATGTGTATGCCCAATGCATCTGCTATTTCAAAATATAATAAACTTACATTATCAAGCACATTGCTATTTCACACATTCAGGAATCCTATGGGTATAAGCCTATCCCTTATTTGCAGAGACTAATTATATTAGAGTACGTGACTTTCATTCTATTACATGAATTTATAATGCTAAAATTTTCTTTCTTGTTGCTGTTGGTGTTCTAGTTTTTTTCACAACACAGTATTGAGGTCAACAAATATTTATTAAACTTCTGCCTGAGGGTGAAAAGAATGAGAAATTACTCTGTCCTTTGGGGATATTAAAATCTAGTTACATTTATTTGTTCATTCCTTCATTCAATATTTTTTTATTGAGCACACACCCTGTTACTGGGGAAACAGTGATGAACAACAAAGATCTCTTGGCCTCATGAAACACACCATTTAATGGGACACAATCACATAAGTAACATATAATAAAAATTGTAATAAATGTTATGTAGGAAAGTATAAGTGCTATGATAGAGTATCATACATAGTCTCAGTTTAGTTTTGGGAAGGCCTCTCTTAGGAGCTATCTAAGCTATGACCTGAAGGATACAAGCAAAGAGTGAGGAAACAAAAGTTCCAGAAAGAGGAACTATGGGAGGGTCTGTGAGCGGTCCTGAGATGGAAGGACTTGAGAGGTGTAAGGAAAACAAAGATTGGCAATGTGACTGGGGATGTTAGCAGGATGCTGGTGTGCAAATAAGGCTGGAGAAGGAAGCAGGCATCTAATCAGGTCTGAATAGGACAAGGTTTAGATTTTGTATTTTTTCTAAGTGCAATACCTCACTACTGAAGTGTTGAAGCAGAGGAATAACAGAAAAAGGTCCTTGACTGGTGGGTGGGAAAGTGTTGGGGAGGGTGACTTGGAAGGAAACAGGTGAGTTAAGAGGTTAGTCTAAATAAAAGGGAATGGTGGTGTAGAATGAGGAGGTGAGAGTGGCAATAGAGCGAAATATGTGAACACGGTGTATGCTTTAGAGGTGTTATTTGGTGATGGATATGGGAGGTGAAGAAGAAGAAAGTGCCAAGCCAAACTCTAGCACAAGCAACTGGGTATATGGAGGTGCCATTTACTTAGATAGGGAAACCAGGAGAACCGAATTGTGGTGGTGGAGGGGAATACTTGATTTTTGTACCTGTTAATTTTGAGATGTCTATGAAACATATAAGTAGAGATGTCAAATGGACAGTAGGATATATATGTCTGGAGTTCAGAAGAGCTAGGTGAAGGTAAAAAAGTGAAAATTGATGGTATGTGTTAGTATATAAAACCATGGAAATGATTAAGATTATGCAGTAAGAGACTGTGGACAGAAAGAAATCAGGAACCTTGGTCAGGTAGAAGACAAGGAATTAAAAAAAAAAAAAGAAAAAAGAAAAAGACTGAGTAGGAGTATCTAAAATAAGGAGAAATAAGAAGACCATGATGTCATGAAAGCCAAGAGAAAAGAGAGTTTAAGAATGAAATAGCGGTGAACTTAGTCAAATGCTTCTGAAGGTCAAGTAAGATAAAAACTAAGAGGTGGTCATTGGGTAGTGTGGATGCCATGGGTGAGTCTAGCAAAAGCATTCAGGTAAAGAGAAAGATGTAGAAGCCAGAGTGAAATGGGTTAAAGTTGTCTGTGGGAAATGGGGAGGCAGAGATAGCATGGGTGGTCACCTCTCCTTGGAAGGGGCAGGGAGGACTGTAGAGATAGATAAGATTCAACTCAAGAAACCTGGGAATAGCCTGGCCAGGTGTGGCTCAATGGTTGAGCATTGACCTAGGATCCAGGAGATCATAGTTCAGTTCCGGTCAGGGCACATGCCCGGGTTGTGGGCTTGATCCTCAATCAGGGGCGTGCAGGAGGCAACCAATCAATGACAACGCTCTCATCATTAATGTTTCTATCTCTCTCTCTCCCTCTCCCTTCCTCTCTCTAAAATCAATAAAGATATTTTTTTTTAAAAAAAGAAACCTGGGAGCAAAGAGAACACAAGACAGATTATTGTTAAAAGTCTGGGGAAAGAAGATTCAAACAGAGGCTGGAATAGGTAGGGAGAACTTTCTGATGAGATTTAGCTCTCAGGTAATGAGCAAGACTTGGACAAGTAGAGAGGGGAGGAGGCCTTTATGCCTGGGAACCAGTGTAAACAAAGGCAAGTGACCAGAGGTTTTCAGAAGTTGAGAAGGAGGGAGGAGAGACCAGTGTGAGGATGGCTTATGCTCGGAAGAACTTCAAAATAAAACTGGATGGGAAGGATTGAGTATATCTAGTTTTTAAATTTGCCCACTTCTGAGAAACACACTCCCTGCCTTGAGAAGCTGCATTCCATCCATGAGGCCATGGAGAGGCTGCCATCATAATTCCCACTCCCAACCACCAAGGACCTGTGAACAAAATCAACCCTTCAGACATACACACCTCCACCCCAACCCACAAGGGCCCTTTCTGGCAGAAGTTACAGAAATGTTCTTTGAGTAGAGAATGAAATCACCCTTTGGAAAGCAGTAAAGACAAGAGGGAGGCAACAGGCAGAGTCCATGGAACCTGAGGCCACCTGGGGCCTACCTGCACTGCTATTCTTACTGTGGTTTGAGTATATGAACCTCCCCAATATATCCTTTCCCCCTAAGTCCTCGTCTGTTCTAGTGAGTATCACTTGCCCCCAAGATTTCTGAGCACACAACAAGATGGCACCAGAGAACACGAATGCCCACTGTGGGATTGGCTGTGGTCTGGTACCTGCCCAGCCACCTAGGCGGTTGGAGGACCCCTACTAGGAACCAGGCAAATACCCCACATCTCAGAAATAGTCCATCCTTACTTGTTAATAACAACTTTTGAAATCTCTAGCTTTTTTGCTTGTTAATAAATTATGGTTAATTCTATTAATATCGTTTTCAAATGACATCAAAACCCTTCCTCTAAGCCTCAGGAATTAGCTCGTCAGAACTGAGACACCAAGACTCACTGATCTGAGCCAGCATGAAAACTCCTCTAAGAACAAAGGATTGTAGAGGTTGCTGGTGCAACGAAATGAAGCCTTGTACCCACAGGGTGGAGGTCTGGCAGCCATAAGCCCGCAGAGGGAGATATACTGCAGGTTTATGAGACGATGGAGGGAAGAAGATGGTAGGAAGATCAATTTCCTTGCCAAAAAAGTGACAAGGAAGCATTTTCCAGCCTCACAGTCTGTCACCCACTCTCTGCTCCGGTTTCGATGCCTTATTTGGATTGCAAATGCACATCACAGAGCAAAGGGTCCCTGCTGGCTGAGATGTCAGGCCACATTCATTATTCCAGCTCACATTTATGAAGAAACCACAATACTCTGGTTCTTATTCAGGGTCTGTGAAAGGCGATTTCTTACATGTGGGGTTTCCATATCAAATTCAGACTCCCTAAATTCACAATATACCCAGGGGCCAGGTCTCTTTGGGGGGCCACAGTTTGTAAGGACACTGCAAATGCCCAATGTTGGAGTGAACTCACAGATTTCATAACTTGGAAAACATTCATTAGATAGTATGTGATGAATTCGGGTCATAAAACTGTACAGAGCAATCCCATTTCTATAAATTAACGTGTGCCTGTCTATACACCTGTTACGTACCTACATTTAAAAGATCCTGAAGTGATACACACCAAAATGTAACAATGGTTGTCTTGCAGGGGAGAGGAAGGGGGCTTGTAGGTGACTATTTTATTTCCTTTTCTTTACTTAACCACATTTTCCCTATTTTCTATAATAAATACATATTACTTGGAAAATTTTTAATGTTATTTTTAATAAACATCTGGCAGATTTCTTATAAACAAGTATTAAAAGCCCACAGTTCAGTTCAGGTTTTTGGTGAGGAAGGGCTGGTTTAAGAGAGATGCGTATGTTGTTTGTTGCTATATTGCTTTATTGCAGTGTTCCAGTAAGACATGAGGTACCCAAATGATGTCTGATAACATCACATTACGCACATGAATTTACATAAAGGATGGTTTTCTGGGTTGTTTTTCTCATTTGACTAACCATAAAAAAACTTGCTAGATAATAGCTGACTGGTACTAGGGCATGTAATATCCCCGTAATCAGGCTTTCATACTCAGTCCACATAACCATATGCTCACTGCTTGCTGCCTGAGGTTTGGTAGAAACCACTTAATCACAATAAAGGTGGTCAAATAAAGGTGGTCTACAACAGATCACCCTTCAGTCCCAGTAGATGGAATCCTCAATTAAGGCAAGGTGCTTATTTGTACTCTAAATACTTATTAATAGTTCCTTAAAGACCTTCATGCCTCCATTCAACCTACTGGCTCTATCCTAGGACCCTCAGAACTGAAAAAATCTTAAATGAATTTCTTTCTCAGCTGAGCTCACTGTAATAGAAATACATGCACACACACAATCACGTATCTATTACACACAAAAAAAATTATGTGTACCAGCCTAGGGCCTAAGAACATGTGTTCTGGAGTCAAATAGTCTTCAGTGGATCAGCTTCAGTGGCATGATCTTATTTATCATAATAATGCTATGAGGGTGGCAATACTATCTTCCACTTTACAGATGGAAAATCTGAGGCTCACAGAAGTTAAGGAACTTGCTCAAAGCCACACAGAGAGTAAGTGAAAATTGGAAACTAAGCCCATATTTACCTGACTCCAGAACCTGTGTTTTTCACCTCCTGCCAGGCTACTTCCACCACTCCTACCAGGATACGATCTATGGGTCTGTGTACATCTTAAGGATCTATGTCACCAAGTCGTTTGAGATGTCTATGGTTTTGTTCCCCAGCAAACTCTTCCAAGGAATAGACAAGACTCTTTCCCCTTTTCTTGTACTTTCCCTCCCTCCCACTTTCCACCAGTGTGTTACACACACACACACACACACACACACACACACAGAGGCTTCCTGAAATAACCCCTTGCAATGGGACTAATGAGGGTTTCAGACCCTGCTGGGGCTTCAGGAGAGCCACCTTTCAGGCAGCCACATAGGTGGGTGCTCACTCACTTCTCTGAGTCATGAGGGATCAGTCTCCTCTAGAGAATCTGAGTTGAGGGCACTCCCTTGTTTGTTAGGAAGGTGAAGGACTCAGCAATCTTTCCTAAACATCCTTGCAAACAACAGTGGAAGTTGCCCTTGGATAGGCTGGGATGGTGGCCATTTTGAGGGGGATCCAAGGATCTGAAGTGATTTGGCTTCCGAGCCCTTAATCTACTTCATAAGGTGGTTATGAAATGCTGAGGAGGTTTCCTGGATTTTGGCAAAACATAATGTATTACTCTTGTGAAGCTGACTATCATGTGGCTATTTTATAGAAGTTGGCCACCATGTTAGTCATTTCATAGGGTCAACCAAAGCTCCTGAAGGGCAAAACCATCCAGAGCCTGCAAACATGATAAAACATGTGGAGGCAGGGGAAGGGGCAGAGAAGCTGGAAGGGAGTCCTCAGGGCACTCATTTTCTCATCTGAAAAATTAGGGTAATCATATGCATGTGGATGCATGCAGCATAGAGCCTGATTCATGGTGATCTGTCCAAGAATCTCTACTCGACCATAACTAACTTGATTTTTAAATCTTAATATCAATCTCAAGACCCAAATATTAGCCTCACCAGCTGCCCCCCTGACAGCAGGCTTACTTGTACAGACAAATCATGTTCCCCTAGTAAGGAGGGTCAAGCTGACACATGCCATTGTTCAGAAGGCAATTATCGTAATGAGGGAAAGCAAACTGAATGCACTGCTAATCCAGCTGCTATGTTGATAAAGCATAATAAAGGTGGCTGTTATGGAGCACAACCCAGAGTTAATTTGCACTTTTCTCCACAAGCCTGAAGCTACATCCACCACAAATGCCCTCATAACTAAACCAGAGCTAATTATTCACGATAATTACCCAGCTAGGGGTCAGATCTGTGTTGGTTAAAGATAGCCAAGGGCTAACCGCAGAGATTCTTCCTTGAATCTTTTACAGAGGCTAAGTTTGTATGCGTAAATCTTTGTGATCCATTCTCACCACATTTAAGGTACATTCTTTGCACAGATGAAAATAGTTCTGCATATGAGCACAGCAACTTCCTGCTTCCTCATTCTTGTCTTTCAAGATTCTCCGGCCCAAAATATTTTCCTCCCTTTTCTTCTCTGCACAGAACATTATAACGGTGAAAACCTTAGCAAAAGTAAGTTAATAGTTGAATGAATAATTAATGAACTAAAGGCTATGCATTGTACAATTTCATTTATATAACATTCTGGAAAGGTAAAATTATAGAGACAGAGGACAGATCAGTGGGTGCCAGGGGTGGGGTAGAGGAAAGGGCTGACTACAAAGGGAAGTTGGAAGATGATAGAATTCTCCCCTACGGATTGTGGCACTAGATATACAATACTATGCAGTTGTCCAAACCCATAAAGTTGTACACCACAACAAGCAAGTTTTACTGTATTTTACTGTATATAACTTAAAAATAGATTTTAAAAGAGAACAATACAACTTGCATGCACTCTCTGACAGTTTTTCTTGTTCATTTGTCTCTATCATTAGAAATACCTAAGATATCTTTTTCTGACAAAGGAAATCTTTGAAATTCTAACAAAAATGGGGGTCAGGGAAACAATTGCTTGTTTCACTGATATGCAACAAATGCCCTGTCTGTTGTTTTTGAAATGACTGAGCAGGTGTGGATTATTTTCCCTGGGAATGCTAAACTAGTGTCTACAAAAACAGAGTATAGCAAAGGCTTGAACAACTTTCCAGTGAGATCAGTCAAGTTTTAATCTCCGTGACGCCAAAATACTTGGCTGCAAAGTGGAAAGTTCAGTCAATTACCCAGCTGTTTCGTCTCTGTGTGTCCCCCAATCTATGTGACTGTTCAGAGACAGGTTTCAGATTGTTTGGCTGGTGCCAGGGAGACGCCATCATAGTTGGCAACTTTCCCCAATAACAAATTTTCTTTACACTTCCTCAACTCCCTTCCCTGGGGCCTGAAGCTCTTTGTCATCTCATTTCAACAACAGTTGCTTTAAAGAGACAAATCAGTGACTTTACGAAGAGTTATAATATGCATCTTTCTTTTCTTCTCCTTGGAGCCCACATAGCAACTCCTCAGAACTGCTGATGCAAGAAGGCAGCCTTAAATACCACAAAGGTCATTTATTATCACAGCAACCTAAAACCTACATTTCCAAAATAATCACACCACAACTGATGGACAGTTTTACACTCATTTTTAATGGTAAGCACTTGACAAGTTAAATATTCTTCAGGTTCACAAGAATGATGACAACATCTGAATAGTTTTTTATCACTTCAGAAGGGTTTGTCTGATTAGGGCTGACAGATATACATAAGAAAGCAAGTAGCTTTACTTACAGGGGTTTTTTTCTTGTCGGGAATATGATAATGCGATAAAATTATATCTCAATATGCTTGCATGTGTATGCCTTTCAAATTATATGCCTACCTTTGTTGC
Organism: Miniopterus schreibersii; assembly: GCF_964146895.1. Lineage (NCBI taxonomy): Eukaryota > Metazoa > Chordata > Mammalia > Chiroptera > Miniopteridae > Miniopterus > Miniopterus schreibersii. The sequence goes on along the minus strand of NC_138101.1, from coordinate 115,245,245 downwards.
AGAAGTAAAAAGAGAGTAAGTAGACTTAGAAATTGACTCTTGTTTTTTTTGTTAATATATCTTCATTGATTTCAGAGAGAGGAAAGGAGAGGAAGAGAGAGAGTTAGAAACATCAATGATGAGAGGGTCATTGATCAGCTGCCTCCTGCACGTCCCCGACTGGGAATCAAGCCCGCAACCCGGTCATGTGCCCTGACCGGGAATCGAACCCCGATCGCCTGGATCCTAGGTTGATGCTCAACCGCTGAGCCACGCCCTGCCAGGCAGAAATTGATTCTTAATACATCTGTTATTTGTCCATAGTGTGTTATCCCCAGTGGGGGGAGGAAGGTTGTATCATGGAGGTAAACCCCTAAACCCTATTTATAGGACCACAGACTCAAGTTAGCAAGGCCTTAAGAGTGGTTCCAATTATCTTTTCTTGACAAGAGAACACTCAAGGACAAGAGACCACTCAGCTTAGCTCAAGACAATGAAATTTATTGTAAGAAGACACATGAACTGGATCTGAAGCTGAAAAACTATAAGGAACCAAGACAATTCTGGACTAGCAATTTCATTTGTCTCTCTCAGGCCACATGCTTTCTCTCTCAAGCTATCTCTGTCTCTGTTTGCATGCTCTGTCCCACCCTCTCAAAATGAACTTCTTTTAAATGCCTCACACTTTCAACTTGTTCATGGTCCTTCATGACTTTTCTAGCATCTCTCTAGCATCAAAACATTGCAAACTTGCTGGTTCAGACTGTATTTCTTAGTTTTTAAAGCCAAGAGAGAAAATTTGATTGGTTCTACACTTTTTTCCATGCCAAGCCCAATTATGTGTCACTGTCAGCCTGTGATCTGACAGCACTGGGATCAGGTGTCAACCTCAACTGCTCAGCCCAAGGTGTGGCAACATGGTACAAAACCCAGACATCTTAGCAGCAAGAGTTCTGGGTGGGCAGTTCCCATTAGAAAGAAAGGGCTGGTAAGGCTGTGAGGGGTTGTGCCCTCTTCTAATATTTGAGTTTCCACTGCATTAGGGGTTTCAAACTCCAGCGCCTGATGGAAATGAGTCAGACTGGCCAAGTCAAAAGTATGCAATGTATCAGTGGGAAAGACTTTGGGGAACTGGAGAACACAGTAAAGGGAAAGAGAAAACTAGCTCCAGTTGATTTGCTGACAGGCAGAAAAGAGGGCCTAGTGTTGGCAGATCTAATTTTTCAACAGAAGCCAGAAAACTGATTTTACTTAGAAATCTCCCAAACTTTAATGGTGGCTCAAACTTTTTAAACAATGTGGGTTAACCAAAACATTCCCTTTCCTCCTTCACCTTTTAACCAACTGATAACCCTCAGTCTCTATTACCTCCTGAACACACAGCAGTGAGTAACACATCACCGTATTTAAAGGAAGCCCATTTTGTCTTCCAACAGTTCTGGTCATTTAAAATTCCTTCATATATTTGAATCTAAACGTGTCTCCCCACAACCTGCCCCTTATGATGTGAAGGGAACAAAGTGAAAGCCCTTCCATCTGATAGCCAAATACACACTTGAAGACAATCCCCACAGCACAACTACTTCTTCTCATTCCCTTTCTTCAGAAATACTTCATGTGATTCATTCTCTTCACTACCTTGCATGCCCAGCTTTGAACACACCCCAGTCGGGTAATGTCTCCCCTAGATGGTGGTAGCTAGGGCCAAAGGTCAGACTACCAGCACAGCATATCACAGGACTGCTTTACCTCTCACTTGAGACAGTATACTTCTATTAACATACTTTAAGATTCTTTTTGGTGGCAAGTTCATACTATAGATTCAGACTATGTTTAAAGTAAACTTAAGTGCTTGAAGTGTTTTGTTTGTATGTTTGTTTTTCTTTTTTCCTTTTTTTAAAAATATTTATAACTTAGTTTTTATTTTATTTTTTTATTATTTTTTAAATTTTATTATTGTTTAAAATAGTACAGATGTCCCTTTTTCTCCCCAATGACCCGTTCCACCCCATTCCTTCCCCCTCCCCAGTCCCTCTCCCCACCATTGTCCATGTCCTTGGGTTGTGTATATATGCACATAAATTCTTTGGTTACTCTCTCCCCCTCCACCCACCCACCCTCCTCCATCCCTCTGACATTCATCAGTCTCATCTGTGCTTCCATGTCATCGAATCTATTCTGTTCATCAGTTTATTAAGTTCTTTAGATTCCACGTATAAGCGAGATCATGTGATATTTGTCTTTCGCTGCCTGGCTTATTGCACTTAACGTAATATTCTCCAGGTCCATCCATACTGTCCCAAAGGGTACGAGATTCTTCTTCTTTACAGCTGCATAGTATTCCACGGTGTAAATGTCCCACAGCTTTTTTATCCACTCATCTACTGATGGGCACTTGGGCTGTTTCCAGATCTTAGCTATTGTAAACTGTGCTGCTATGTTTGTTTTTCACATGAACACTTATTAAACCTGACTTTTATCACCCTACCTTTCTGAAGTTGGGTTCTCACAATTTGAGTAAATTCATTGTTCCTACTAAATCTCATCCTGTTAGGTTTCACCCAGCCAATCAGTATCTCCTTTAGGCCCCACTGTTGTTGCTGCTGTTATCCAAACCATTAACTTGTCTACTACTTATTATTTATACTCCAAGAAATAATAGCAAAAAGCATACCACATATCAGTTTATTTTTTAGATTTGCTTCTCTTTCTTTATTTTGTCCTTATAGTATCAAAATTTCCTTTTACTCTGAGATGACTTTTGACAATTCTTCACTTTTCTTATCTGGCCCTTGGAAGATTTGAAATCTGTATTTCTAAAATTCAGGGCACATATCTGGCTATGCTCTGTACCTCTCTTCCTGACTGTTGCACAGTCAAACACAACCACATCATTTTCTCCTCAGGTTCTCATCATTTATGTATGTCCAATCAACTCTTCTTTGTTGAACAGAATTAGGTCCACAGCAACACTTACCCTCATTCCTCCTCTGGCTTCTGAGAATTAAAACAGTCAGCACGATCTGCTTCCAGCTATGATGGAGCGGATGATATCAGATGAATCCCCTACTGAGAACAACTATAAAAGCTGGATAGAATACAAAGGCCAGCTGTTGGAAAGCACTGGAGAGCAACTAACTCACCCAGGGCTCCAAAGGGGCCAAGTTCCTGAAGACTTGGGAAATGCATTGAAATGTGAGTAATATTCTATGCACAACTTCTTCCAAGGCATTTTCTGGTTTCTCAATTGTGTGAATATAGACCTAATATCACAGGTTGGGTTCCCTCAGACAGAGATTAGTAAACACAGGACTCATTAGTGGATGTTTTGGGATCAACCTTTATGGAAAGGAGAGGAAGGAGGCAGATTTGTGTTGCAGGCCCAGCCTCTGCTGACCCCACAAGGAGATCTAGAACTAGAACAAACCTTCCAAGTTGCCCTGAATTGCTGCACAGCGGCACGTCTTTATACCCCCAAGTCAAGAAATAATTGGGTGCAGGCTGTCCCTGGAAAGAGGTGGACCTTGGGAGAAACAGTTTTCTTCAGCAGAGACAATCACCAAAGAGGGCTGACAATTGAAGGCTGCCTCTGATAAGCAGCTGGGGGACAACATATTTTATTTATGAAGGGGCATCTGGTATCACAGCACCCATCACACCTAGAGACAGAGAAACCAAACAGAAATGAGCCTGTAAGAGGTTAAAAGGCTAAACATTAACTTCAGGAGTCTTATGGTGCTAGAGAGACAAGAATTGGAGTTCAGAGTATGCCAAGAAGGATGTGCACTGATAAACACCCAAGCTGCCAGTTGAAAACTTGGAAGAGCTACCCCATAGGAATAAGAGAATACCTGAAATAACCAGCTTTTGAGAAGATGAAGGTGATCAGCAAACTCTACCTGGTGACCAAAAGAAAATTATATCCTCTTTGAAGGAAGATAGCATCCTCCAAAGTCTGTATAATTTTTCATGCACAATGTCCAACAGTCACTTAAAAGATTATCAGACATGCCAGGGGATAGCAACAAACAGAAGAAAAGGGATAAAATAGAAGAAAGAGATAAAACAAGAAATAGAAACAGACTGAGGTGATGCAGATAGTAAAGTTAGACAAGGAATTTTAATGGGATGATCAACAGTTCAAGAAAATAATGGAACACTTCACCACAGCACTAGAATCTATAAGAAGGAATCAAAAGGAACTCCTAGAATAGAAAGATACAGTAATAAAAATTAAGAATTCAATAGGTTAGTTTAAACAATGATAGAACAGCAGAAAACTTTAGCAACTTGGAAAAGAGATGAGCAAAAAATATTCAGGATAAAGCAGCACAGAGGAGGGGGAAGATGCCTTTTCTGATTTAATAGACGTGTGGGAAACAGTAAAAATGTCCAAAATACATGAAATCAGAGTATGGACAGATAAGAGAAAATAGAGAAGAAGCAACATTTGAAGAAGAAGCTGGAAATTCCTCAGAACTGGCAGATTTACAAAGCTTGGGTTATTCCACATTAGAGGACACCTGAGGGGCCAGGTTCTGAGGCCTTCATCACCTAATAGTAGTAGTCATTGAGCTCTTAAGATGCCACTGGGGAAAGCGCTTAGGTCCACAGAAGTCATCTCACTATGCTCCTTACATCATCAGCAGATGAGGAAACTGAGGGTGGAGGATAATTCCTATTCTAAGATCACCAGCCACTGTACCTGGGACTGATCACAGATCTCCTGGACTCCCATCCCCTGCCATGAACCTCTCTGCTGTCCTCTTTCTGTCCTTATTAGTTCTACTCCTAATATCTTGCTTAGATAATCCCCATGGAGAAAACAGGAATTCTCATGGAGTGAGGAGGCTTGAGGGTAAACTTTAGAATGTATTCTGGCAGGCACAAGGCCCAGGGAGGATGATAGTTGAGGGAAGAGAGAGCAGAGGATTGGAGGAGGTTCCAGAAGGAGAGATGGAGACTCTCACTTAACATCCAATCCTTCCCATGTTTTTTGGGATTTTTTTCTGACAATTGGTTTTGCCTTCAAGAAGAAGCAGCTCCATTCTGCCTGGCCTTCCCTGCAGCCCTGGCCCTCCCTCCAGCTTTTGAGCACTCTGCTATAGTCTGGTTTAGACACATTATGAGTTAAACAGGTTTTTATGAGTTGACTGGGGAACCCACCCCCCATTGTAACACAGCTTCTGTAGGGACCTATGTGCTGACTTTAACCACCCACTTGGAGCTGACATGCAAACATGATTTATTCTTAAGAGCACCAGACGATGACTTAAGGTTCATCACAAAGTAGACACAATCAATTACCAAAGGATCATGGGAAATCACAGGGCACTGAGTTCTGAAGAGACAGAGAGAATCCTGCAGGTTGTAGGTGGGCAGAAGAGGGTGGGGGGTATGGCCCAGGAAGCATAGGATCAGCTCTGAAACAGAGGTGGGGATCTGATAGACATTAAAGGAGGGTGAGGGCGGAGAAAAGCAGCTATGCAGGTACAAGGATGAATGGATTGGGAGGGGCACAGAGTTTGCTTTCTCACATTTGAGGAGCTTGCACGTTGTCCTCTTCAGGCTGCAGGGCCATCCTCCCAACTTGAAGGTTCTGATTGTGCCTGAATTCCATGGCAGCAGTTTCCTTTGCTGTTGAGTGAACTGCAGAGGGTGCCTCTGGCCCTCCGGCCTCTCTCCACACCAGGAGCTCAGCTATTCCCACACACGCTCACCTGCTGACTGCAGCCAAGCCTCCTGGTCAGGTTAGCGCAGCTCCACAAACTTTTATGATGCCAGTCAGGTGCCAGGCCCTGCACCACACAGAGGACAGAGCAGAGTGAAGGCAGCCAGGCCTTCGAGTCCTTAGTCCCCAGTCCCATGTGAAATGCTCTGCCAGGTGCACTCGGAGGCAGGATGCTGGAGCGGAAAAGAACGTGAGGGAACACTACATAGGGGAAGCCCTGAGTCCCCAAAACTCGGGGACCTAGGGGCCAGAGCACTACTCCTCTTCCTGAGAAACACACAGTGCAGTGGTTCAGCACCTGAGCTTAGAGGGAAGGGAGAAGGGCCAAGCAGAGTCTAGTTCTCAACCAGGAATTTGAGTTTGCGGACTACCTTTACCAGCCTGGGCCAATATTTTCCAGTCTCAGTGTCCTCATCATTAAAATGGAGGTAACTTATAGTTGGTTCTGCCACGATATAACAAATGTGTTCCTAAAAATCACTGCTCTACTTGTACAACAAAAATCTCAGGGCTTATGGGGAAAATGGTGTTAGGGCCACTGCACCCAAACCCTTGTCAGTGACAAATAAATTGAGATAGGAACCTAAGTAAAACAGTAGCGCTATTTTACACATGTTCAGTGGTGAAGAATATGTAACTACCACAGATAAGTCTGGCGCTTTACCTTGAAGTTTGTTTGTGGATGTGAATGTTGGTGTGTGAGTTACTGTGAAGGGCTAGAACCAGGACTACCTGAAACAGGATGGAAAGTGGCATCCCCATCAGATGGGAGTCGCTCCTGAACTTAGTAGTGAACTGTGTAGTTGATAACAGTGAATTTAGGTATTTGGCAAGTGCTTGAGGTATAGTATTCTGCAATCACCTAGTTTTGTGTGTGTTCAAAACAATACAGAAGAAAATGCAAAATTCACATTAAGCACTCAAGTTGTTCCCTAATCTATCAGTTACATTGAAATAAATTCTCATTTTTGAAGAGTGTTACAGCAGAACTGGCTGTACTAACTATCTCATGGAATGTCAGGATTAAATGACATAATTCATGTACATTTTGAACCCAGTGATAAGAGGTGACTAAGTGTTGTTAGTGTAATGACTATATATCAGGTTATTATATTTCAAACAATCAATGAATAGGTCAAAGAACGCAAGAATGCCTAACTGTGGAGTAGGAAGTGGTATAGAGAGGTGGGGGTGGTGAAGATGATGTACCCTGATGAAGAGAACTTCCTTGAGAACACAACTTGAGAACTCAGCAGCAGGCTCTGCCATGTCCTGTGACCAGGAGGAAAAACTACACTGTCCCTGTCTCATTCACTCAAATACAGTGGTACCTCGGCTTTTGAATGCACTCCGTTCCTGAAGACCATTCGAGTTCTGAACCGTTTGAAAACCGAGGGATCAATAGCCAACAGCTAGGCCTCAGGATCTTGCATTCAGTGGAAGCCAAGTGGCGTGTTCCACTTCTGAGGTGTGTTCGAAAACCGAAGCATTTATTTCCGGGTTTATGGTGTTCGTAAACCAAAATGTTTGTCAATAGAGACGTGCGAAAACAGAGGTGCCACAGTATGGTCATGCAAATATGTCTGCCAACCACTGCTGCAGGCCTCGGCACCTAGTACTTACTTATTGTACTTTGCAGATCAGAAATTTGGGCAGGGCTCAGCAGAGCAATTCTATTTCTTGTGGTATCAACAGAGGTCACTCAGCTAGCAGATGGTCTGGTCTATGGCCTTGGTGGGGGTGGCTGGAAGGCTAGGTCCAGCTGGAACTGCTAATTGGTGCATTTAATGTTACCTTTTCAGGTCAGTCAGACTGCTTAAGGGTTCCAATAGCCAGGAAGTGAATGTTGCAAGTCTTCTTATTACCTACTCTTGGAAGTTCCAGAATGTCACTTCCGCTGCATCCTATTGGTCAAACAAGTTAGCCCATCTCAGGTTCAAGGACAGAAGAGTCAGTGTATGTTTTGGTGAGAGGAGTGGCAAAGCCCCAGGGTCCACCATTAATCTACCATGCTGCCCTTGAAAACCTAGCCCCGGCATCATCACCAAAACACTGGACTGGAGTTTTCTGCTGTGGATGACACCCCTGGGTGCCCCCACCATGTACTGTGAATATTTGTGCCATGACATGTGTCACCCTTTGCTGTACACATTGGTTTATCTAATGTCGCCCATGGCTGCACACTCCTGTGGAGTATGGCCTAAGTTTCATTCAATTTTGGATCTGAGCATCCTCGTGCAGTGTCTGGCACTGGAAAGGCCCATTGGTAAAGCTTGAGCAAACAGACAAGTGAATAAACTAGCAAACAAATGAAAAAGGACAACCTCTACCCCTGTTCAAAAACTCTGACACCTCAAGAGCAGGAACCATCACAATTCCCTTGTATCCCCAACATATAGCACGCTACCTCACACTTAGTTGATACTTAATGTTTGTTGAAAACCCAAGCACATATGTGCACACACTTGGGCAGCACTCTTCAGCTATGGCTGAGAGGCCTGGTGCTGTGGCCCCAACAGGAGAAGAATATCTCCAGCTGGAGCCTGAAGCTGGGGCAGGTTGAGTATTGGGGCTTCTGGTTTCAGTGGATAGGGCCAGGAACTAGAGCAGATTGTTCCTGAGAGCACTGAGAGAGGGAAAATGAAAGCTGGATTGGGGGGAGGGGGTTGTAAAGAGGATAGAAGTTAGCTCTCCTGAGCTGAGCCTAGGAGAGAGCTCAGTGGAGAGAGCTCCAGTGCACCCACACAAGGTGCCACTATTTATCAAACTATATAGACCTTCCTATTGACACACTGACACATATCAGCACAAAAGAAAAACAACTTTGGGTTCAGTTCAAGTGAGAGAGCCATGAAAAGAGGGGAATTGGCCACAGAAAATAATTGAGTAATGTGGAGCGGTTCATTTCCATGAGCAGGTATTGACTATGTGACTATTTTAAGTCTAATTTAATTTAGCGCTTGGATTAGGGAAGTGCTATTTATAAGGAGTGATACTTTGCAGCCTCAGTCTTGGAGCAGGTGGGAGTTTATGCAGCCTCTGCATGTATGGGCCTGCACAGTTCCCGGTCAGGCTCTGTAAACAGGAGGCCCAGGCCCTGCCTCAGACAATTAGTCACCACCGAGCACACAGAAACCTAATAGCTCCGCTTGAGCTCATTGAATCAAGCCTCAGACCCTGCTTGCTGAGGCCTCTGCGTGGTCACAATGTGCCTTGTGCTGGGAGACCCAGGGCTTTGTCCTGCCTTGTCTAACCCTTCAGGAAATGGTTTGTGCCAGGGGATGACCCCCTTTCTCACACAGGCCATTGGGATCTTCCACTGGCCATAAAGAAACTGTGTCTGTCCACATGTCTCCCTGAATTGCAGCAGTGACTGAGCTGAACTATGTGACAGGCCTCAGTTTCATTCCTAGAAACCTAGACTTTGGCTTCCCAGGCAGGCCAGGTTGCCAGTGGGGACTTTTTCCAGAACAAAAAGATACACACCCTGACCTGAGATGTAGATGCTGTGACCAGAACTCAGTAGACCAGAACTCAGTAGAGCAGAGCCACAGGCCTGGTTGGAGAAGGGGCAAGGTCTGCAGAATCGCACCAGGCAGCCAGCAGTGGCCTCAGCAGTGGACGATTTCTTCAAACAGAAGCAAAGGACACACAAATCAAGGCGGAGCTGCGAACCAGACAGACAGCTCTGCTGGAGGTGGCAGTGTGGCATGGGGCCAGTTCCAGAGGGACCTGGGCAAGGGAAGGGGACTCAAGACTAGGGTCCTCTACAAGCTTTCCTTAGTGCAGCAGTAAATCTAGAGCTTATATTAGAGCTCCTCCCACCTCCACTCTGCAGTTAGAGACTTCAGACACTGATCAGTGCCTTGGACACAGGCACTTCCAGAGGGAACTCAGCACCAGACACAATGTTTGGGCTGTAAATTAGGCCATCACAACAAGCGCCTGGAAAACACTGAGCAGGGCTGATACCTGGCAAGCAGCATATCATTTCACAAGCCTTGCTGGCACAGTGCCCACGCCTCTAGTTAGCGCTGTCCCTCCCAGCCTGGACATGGAGACAGTGACACATTTTAAATTGGACCTGTCCCTTTTCTGTTTGTGAGATGTCAGAATGATCAAAAGGGACCCAGCCTTGCCTTCTGTTTGGTGGCACAGTGACCAGACTTCCAGGCCTCACAGCCAGGTACTGAGGAGTGGGACTGAGCCTCGGAAGAGTCCAATGCGGCTTTAGTAGCCCCAGGGCAGGGGTGATAGGGATGAGAAAACTTTCAGGGTAAAGCAATTCCAAATGAAGCTTGCCCAGGAAACGCAAGCTACTAAAGTTTACTTTTCCTTTGTCATCTTTGATTCATTATGTGGTGAAGATGAAAATGAAGGTACATAGTTTTTGAAGGGTTTTTTATTTGTCATTAAGACAGATAAATGGCCCATCTTTCTGAGTGCACACTGTGATACCACACCACCCAGCAGCCCAGTTCCCAGAGTGGCACCTTGGCATGTCCAGTTCATGCTCTTTGAGGGTTAACGACATGCCACCCTGGTCTCCTCGGCTTCCCTCCTGTCCCCATTCCTCCAGGAAAGCAGGAGTGGGAGCAAAGGCTGGGCTCTCTGGAGCCTGCAGGCTTGTAGGCTTTTTCAGAATGTTTAACTGCTGACCGGCAGAACGCCTGCTTTGCTATTTCCCTTATTTCCAATGGCTGCTTCTAAAGGAGAGAGACATCCTCTGCATCTTGCAAGGGGTAGATGGGGAAAGAGATGTGGAGAGCATATCCAAAACTGCCATTTCCTCTTCTCTGAGGGCAGGTAGCAGCCACACTCCCTGCCAGCATTTATCTCCAGGGGAAACATCCTTCCCATTGGTTTACGCCCTTTTTCTCCTGCCGTGTTTTCTAACACCCCCTCACTCTCGGAGAGATTTATGGAGACCAGTATGGCTTCTTCCCCTCTGTGGGAATGGCTGGCCCAGAGCTCTCTGTGATGTTCCTATAATGGTGGGGACCTTCGCTGAACAAGGATCCTGTGTATTTGCAGGTCCCACCCCCTTCCTCCCATCTCTCTTCCCCACAGAAAGCCTCTTTTCTCTCATCTTTTGAGTTTATACCACAGGGAGGCTGTGAATGGGCCCCCAGGCTTGAGACATGGATCAATGGGAATCGAATTCAGAGTAAGAGAGTGGAGTGCATGTGAGAGAGAGAGCGAGATACAGACAGTTTGCACACATCCTACCATCTTACCTTGCTATTTTGTACTCTTCTACCACTTATACAAAAACATTTTAGAACAGATCCATGCTGACATTTTATAATAATAGTAATTTAATGATAACAAATACAACAGGGGTAATAAGAAACATCTTCAGGCCAAGAAATGCTAATACATGTGAAGCTCACTATGTACCAGGAACTCTTCCAAGTACTTTACATACATGAACACGTATTAAGTAACCTCCCCCTGATCTTATGATACTACAGGTTAGTACTATTACTCTTTACCCCACTTTTCATTGAGGAACCAACCGGAAGGTTTGAGACAAGATGACAAATGGAGCCTTCCAAGTTTCTAAGGAATTGTAAGCTGTTCAGGATCTTTTGGGGCAATTTACAGAACAGGATGTGACATTCTAGGCAGTCTGAGTGATTTGCTATGTGCTTAACAGAAGTCTTCATTTTTTTCAAGGGTCCCACACTGATTGAAGCCCATGGAACATCCCTGTGAAAGGGCTGCCATGTTGTGTATGACCAGAGAAAAATAAAGGCCTTGCTCAGAGGTGGGTTGTCAACAGGAAAAAGAGTTCTATGACTAGTGAAGACTAGGAAATGCTAAGTTAAATACACTACAAGTTTCTTTATTACAGAACTTCTCAGAGCTTTGAATACACTAACATGTACTGTGACTCTTCTAGAAGGAAATAGAGGGTGTAGCATTTCCTCAGCTCACTAGACCACACTCATGAGGAGACACTTGTGAGACTGGAATTCCATGGAATGAATATACTTTGGAAACAGTGTCTGACCTAGTCAGCTTTCTACTTTTAAGGTTACTGTTGGCCCAATCTGGCCTGGAACTAGAGGTATCTCTGTTTGTCAGTAAAGACCCATAAGATTTGGATCTATGATTTGAGAGACACAGTAGTACATGAGATCTCAGCACCTGGTGTGTCTGGCATCCCTTCCATATGCCTTGACTTTTGGACTCATGTACCTAGAAGAGAGGTTCTGGTTATCAGTGACACCCCAGAAGGAAAGTGCCAAGTTTCTCTATTTTTTGGTACAGTGCCCCACCCACTAGCAGATGGATGACAAATTTATTGATTTCCTTTATTTAGGGACCCTTATGATTCAAGAATTTCATATGTGCTTGCAAGAGAGCCTGAATGTGTGAACACCGGCTGTGCTTCCCCACCCAGGAGCAGCACTATTGGGGGAATTACTGACCGTAAACTTCAAGAGACTTAACTACTTCACTGGGAAGCAGGCAGTACAAGAGGGTGAGTCCAAAAGGACCCCATTGGAAGCTACTTCTGGGCTGGCAGGAAGAAAACTTGAGGTAAGGGGTGGTCTCTCCCTGTCAGTAGCTCTAAAAAGCAATTATGTCCACAACTGTATTTTGAAGCCTTCTCAATAAGTGCTCTTTGACCATCCCATGAAATCTTCCTTTATAATGAATGTTTTCACAACCCACCTATTTTTATTGCTTCTCCAAGGTACACACTTATTTCTTTCTGACTAAAGAAACTGGTTTTCCTACTTGTAGTCTTGCTCACAGCCTGAACCCACTGCCAGATTGATCTTCCTAAAACATTATTTTCACCATGTTCACTTTTTTCCTCAAAAATTTTGAATGCCAGTCTGAATACAGCTCCACGCCATTTGTCCTGCCTTACTCCCACTGTCCTCTTACACCAGGACTGTGTTCTAGTGCAATATTGCTCCCCTCTCTAAAACACTTATTCACAAAGATATATGCACCCCTCTCCTCATTGCAGCATTATTCACAGTGGGCAAGACATGGAAACAACCAAAGTGTCCTTCAATAGATGATTGGATAAAGAGGGTGTGGTACATATATACAGTGGAATACTACTCATTTGTGACAACATAGATGGATCTTGAGAATATCATGCTAAGTGAAATAAGTCAGACTGAAAAAGCCAAGAACCATATGATTTCACTCATATGTGAGATATAAAACTGAAAGCAACAAATGAACAAACAGGCAGAGAGGGAAGAAGGAGGCACTGTGAGAAGCAGCAGAGCGCCCCTGCTCCCAGCCAGGGACTTGATTTACTCCTAAAATACTATGTAGCCAGCTTGGAAAAACCAAAGAAACATACCTGAGTGGACATAGTGCGAGTAGGGAGCACTGAAGAAACATCGTAGAGTCTGGTAAGAGAAGAGAGGCATAGAAATGGTGAGTCCCCCTGAAGCCTGTGCTGGGCTCTGAGCCCTGAGGCTTGGAGGCTGCAAAGCTCCTTCCACACAGGAGTGCTGACCAGTGTCCAAAAGTGGGGACCCCACACCCGGACGAGAGGGGAAGGAGCACCCCCTGCACAGGACAGAGGGATCTAGGGGAGTGGTGTGCCCGCAAGGAAGGGACTGTGCCTTCCTAGTGAAACAAAGCTTCTAGTGGCAGACCTGACCAGCATCTAATACTCAGGGCACTGATCATAAGAAAGGCTGTCCCAAAGCCTGTGGCACCCGAGTGGTAAGGGACCAGTGGTTGGGACTGAGCAGCCCCACACAGGGACCCTCTGTCTCCCTGGAAGGCATTGTGTTGAGTCCCCAAAAAGCATTGAATCTGCCTGGTGCAGGGAAGGGGAGGAGCCCTCCCACCCTGAGCTCCCAGTGCAGAGAGCCTGGGATTTGTGACCAGCCCTCAGGGGCACTGTGGTGGTGCGTGGAGCCATCCCAGCTTTGCTGAGATCAGCAGTGCGGGGAGCTGCATGGAGCTGACTTTGGGTCCCCTCCTGCTGGGTGCCTTGGCAAGGCAGACAAGGGGACCTTGCAGGGCTGACTCTCTGCCTGTGTGTTGCTTTGTGCATTTTTGAGTTCTGATCACTGAACTGGCTCCCACCTTCCCGGGGTGCACTGGGCAGACAGACCAGCTGACGCTGGGACTGGCATCTGCACAATAGGCTGTCTGAGGGGTGGGCCTGGTGAGAACAGCCAACCAGACCAAGGAAGAGAGGGGCGGAGCCCCCCAGCCTCTCCTGCAGCCAGGAGCACTGCCCCCAGCAGGAAAGGGGCTGGTCCAGCTCACTGAAGCCCCAGACACACCCACAGGCCACAGCCCTGAAGGGGAAGGGAGAGCAGCTCCCAGGAGGACATTACAAGAATAAGACTCTCAGGGACTGTTGTTTGGAAACTGGAGGAAACACTGAAAGCCTCTGCTGGGGGCTGAGCAGGCAAAAGGCTCACTGTAATGTTCTTTAATTGAACCTACTGAGCCCAAGCTCCTGAAACGGCCCATACAGAAAAAGCAACAAACTGAAATCAATCTGAAGCTGTAGTAGGCCAGAGTCTGGGGAACTAGAATCAGAGAACAGAGTGGAGACTGAGGAGCTGGCTGCGGAGCAAAGACTAACTTCCTCACAGTGAGTGCCTTACAGCAAAACCTCTAGTGGAGTGATACCCTGAGCTACACTAGCCACCTTGCACCCTAAAAACTCTACAGAAGACTCTGGAGTAAGACCAGGCAACTACAAACTTGCAAAATAGTTGACAAGAGGAGGTGGCCCATGGAGAGCCTCAGATCAACCATCCACCTAAGGACACCAGAGCCAAACCTAGATGGCTCCTCACATTGGCTGATACACAAGTACCTCCCAGGAGAACTGAAACCAGTACACAAAATAGTGAGCCTCAGTCAACATAAGCTGCCCAGAAAAAACTCACCTGATTGACTGATTGTTTTTTGTTTCTTTGTTTTGTTTTGGGTTTTTTTGTTTGTTTGTTTGTTTGTTCTCTTTTTCCATTAGGAAGAAGAGAAAGGGGTGGATTTATTTGTTTTTTCTTCTTTTTAAATTTTATAATAATTTTTTAAACATTTTTAACTATATTTTTTCCTTTTTTTATATAATTTTGTTTTGCATAGCCTGTTTTTAGTCTTGTTTCTCTGTTTTGTTTTGTTTGCTTTGTTTTGTTTTATCCTTGCTTCTACTATTAAGACTTTCTTGATATCCCTGCTTAATGACTGGGACTTTATCATTATAACCAACTTTACTGCTTTCCTCTATAGTTTCCCCCAAATCTCTTATTGGACTCCCTCCATGCCCAGGCTTTATCTCTCTCTCTCCTCTTGATCCATTGTCATAACTTTTTTTTCTGTTTTTCTTCTTTTATTTTTTTTTAAAAATATACCTTTATTGACTTCAGAGAGAGGAAAGGAGAGGGAGAGAGAGAGAGAGATAGAAACATCAATGATGAGAGAGTCATTGATCAGCTGCCTCCTGCATACCCCCGATGGGGGATTGAACCCACAACCCCGGCATGTGCCCTGACCGGGAATCAAACCCCAATCGCCTTGATCCTAGGTCAATGCTCAACAGCTGAGCCACACCCAGCTGGGCTTTTCTTCTTTTCAGTCATTCTTTTGGTATCCTCCATTTGGTCTTCCTGTCTTTTTGTCCAGTTGTTAGTTTCTCTAATTCTCTTTATTGTATCTTTATTTTTTCATTTTCAACTATTATCTTATTTCTATTCTCTCCTTTAATTTTTTGCTGGCCCTTCTTTCAGAATCTTTTCTCTGCTTCTAGTAGCTTCTCTATTTTTTACATTTTAGTTTATTATTATTTTCTAAATTTTCACCACTATTAACAATATACATCTCCCTAAGTATTATTTTTCTTTCTCCTTTTTTTTAAGCTTTTTTTTGTGTGTTTGTATGTGTGTTCTCCCTTCACTCTCCCAGTTCTATTTCCACTTGAGTTGTTTTCATTGTGACTGTCATGATATTTTGTAAGATACCTCTTGTTTCCTGGAAGTTTAGTTGTGTCTTGTTCTGCCTTGAAAGCACCCGTACAATAGCTTGTGTGACGACTTGAGGCTGAGACACACAGTTAGCCAACCTGAGATGAGAGTCCACCAAAGGACTGGTCAATGACAATCTAGACACAAACATAACAGGAGAACATAAAGAAACCACAAAAGTGACACCAACAAAAGGGACATGCCTAGAACAAAGAGCTCAGAAGTATAAGGAAAATACACCTCTGGGATCCACTGGACCAACAAGACAAAATCTCATCCCACAAGACTGAGAGACAGCAAATATATCTAATATATAGATACAAAAACTAAGACCTACCAAAATGGGGAGACAAAGAAACAACCCCCAAATTAAAGAAAAGAAAAAAATCACCAAAAAAAGTCTTTGGTGAGATGGAGTTAAGCAACTGATCAGAAACAGAGTTCAGAGTAATGGTTATGAAGATGCTCAAGAAACTTAATGAGGAAAACAAGGCAATAGAGGAAAAGATCAGACTTTAGGGAAAACATGAAAAAAGAGATATATAACATAAACAAAAATCAGACAGAAATCAAAAATGCTGTATATGATATCAAGAATACACTGGAAGGAATTAAAAGCAGGCTCAGTGAAGCAGAGGATAGAATAAGTGACTTAGAAGACAAGGTAGAAAAAAATCACTCAGAGCAGCAAAAAGAAAAAACACTTAAAAAGCATGAGGATAATCTAAGGGAGCTTTGGGACAACAGGAAGAGAAAGGACATTCTCATTATAGGAGTACCAGAGGGGGAGGAAAGAGAGCAAGGGATAGAGAACTTGGTGGAGGAAATAATGACAGAAAACTTCCCTATGCTGGCGAGGGAGAAAGCCACACAAAGTCAGGAAGCACAGAGGGTTCCAAACAAGAGGGACCCAAAGAGACCTACTCCAAGACACATCATAATTAAAATGGAAAATGTCAAGGACAAAGAGAAAATATTAAGGGCTGCAAGAGAGAGACAAGCCGTGACCTACAAGGGAACCCCCATAAGGCTGACAGCGGATTTCTCAACAGAAACTCTTGAGGCTAGAAGCAAGTGGCATGAATTTCTCAAAGTAATGGAAAGCAAGAACATGCAACCAAGATTGCTTTATCCAGCAAGGATATCATTTAAAATTGGAGGTGAAATAAAGAGCTTCCCAGGCAAAAAAAAAGCTAAAGGAGTTCAGTACCACCAAACCAGCATTGCAAGAAATGCTAAAAGGACTGCTTTAAGAAAAAGAAGGAATAGTGAGAGAAAGGTACATCAGCATAAAGGGGGAAAACACCATTTAATAAGTTGATATCAATAGTAACCTTAAATGTAAATGGAATAAATGGTTGAATCAAGAGAAACAGAGTAGCTGAATGGATAAGAAAACAGGACCCAAATATATGCTGCCTACAAGAGACCCACATGACAGCAAAAGACTCACACAGGCTAAAAGTGAAGGGATGGAAAAATATTCCATGCAACTGGAAAGGAAAAGAAAGTTGGAGTAGCAATACTTATTTCTGACAAAATTGACTTCAGAATAAAGATCATAACGAGAGACAAAGAAGATCACTACATAATACCAAAGAGATCAATCCAGAAGGAGGAAATAACCTTTATAAATATTTATGCACCCAATATAGGAGCACCTAAATATATAAAAAATTTCTTGGGAGACTTTAAGGGGGAGATTGACAGCAACACAATCATAGTAGGGGACTTTAACACCCCACTGTCAGCACTGGCCAAAGCATCAAGACAAAAAGTCAACAGGAAAACATAGACCTTAAATGACTCACTAGACCTAATGGTTTTAATTGACATTTACAGGACATTTCATCTCAAAGCAGCAGAATACACATTCTTCTCAAGTGCACATGGAACATTCTCAAAAATAAACCACATATTAGGGCATAGGGCAAGTCTCTACAAATTCAAGAAGATTGAAATCATATCAAGCCTCTTCTTGGATCACAATGCCATGAA
Organism: Miniopterus schreibersii; assembly: GCF_964146895.1. Classification (NCBI taxonomy): domain Eukaryota; kingdom Metazoa; phylum Chordata; class Mammalia; order Chiroptera; family Miniopteridae; genus Miniopterus; species Miniopterus schreibersii. The sequence goes on along the minus strand of NC_138101.1, from coordinate 115,227,566 downwards.
ACTAGAAATCAACCACTATAAAAAAACTCAAAAATAATCAAACATATGAAAGCTAAATAGCATGTTATTAAACAATGAATGGGTTACCAATGAGATCAAGGAAGAAATCAAATACTACATGGAAAGAAATGAAAATGAATAGACAACAACCCAAAATCTATGGGACACAGCGAACGCAGTCTTGAGAGGAAAATTCATAGCATTACAGGCATACCTCAAAAACAAGAAAAAGTTCGACTAAATCATCTAACACAACTACTAAAAGAACTAGAACAAAAGCAGCAAGAAAAGCCCTGAGGAAGTAGGAGGAAGGAAATTATAATAAAGATCAGAGCAGAAATTAATCACATAGAGACTAAAAAAAAAATAAGAAAAATTAATGAAACCAAGAGCTGATTCTTTGAAAAGATAAATAAGATTGATGAACATTTAGCCAGGCTTACCAAGAAACAAAGAGAGAGGAACCAAATAAATAAAATCAGACATGAAAGAGGTGATATAAAAACCAACCCAACACAAATACAAAGGATCATAAGAAAATATTATGAACAAATATATGCAAACAAACTGGACAACATGGGTGAAATGGACAAATTCCTAGGAGCATACATCTTTCCAAAGCTGAATCGGGAAGAGGCAGAAAACCTGAATAGGCCAGTAAAAACTGATGAAATTGAAGCAGTAATAAAAAAGCTTCCAGCAAACAAAAGTCCTGGACCAGATGGATTTACAGGCGAGTTTTACCAAAAATTCAAAGAAGAATTAACACCTATTCTATTCAAACTATTCCAGAAAATACAAGAGGCGGGAAAATTCCCCAACTCTTTTTATGAGTCCAGCATCATCCTAATCCCAAAACCAGATAAAGACACTACAAAGAAAAAACATTACAGGCCAATATCCCTGATGAACAGAGATGTTAAAATCCTCACTAAAATACTAACAAACTGGATCCAGCAATACATTAAAAAGATCATACACCACAACCACGTGGGATTTATTCTGGGAATGCAAGGCTGGTACAACATCTGAAAAACAATAAATGAAGGACAAAAATCATATGATCCTATCAGTAGATGCAGAAAAAGCATTCGACAAAATCCAGCACCCATTTCTGATAAAAACTCTCAGCAAAGTGGGAATAGAGGGATCATACCTCAACATAATAAAGGCCATATATGACAGACCTTCAGCCAACATCATACTCAATGGGCAAAAACTAAAACCATTTCCATTAAAAACAGGAACAAGACAGGGATGTCCACTTTCACCACTCTTATTCAACATAGTACTGGAAGTCCTAGCTGTAGCCATCAGACAGGAAGAAAACATAAAAAATATCCAAATTGAAAAGGAGGAAGTAAAACTGTCATTATTTGCAGATCATATGATTGTACATAGAAAACCCTAAAGACTCCATCAAAGTACTACTAGATTTGATAATTGAATTTGGCAAGATAGCTGGATACAAAATCAAACAATGAACTTTCAGAGAGAAGCTACAAAAACATTACCATTTACCATTGCAATTAAAAAAATAAGATACCTAGGAATAAACTACGTGACACTGAAAAAAGAAATAGAGGAAGATTTAAACAAGTGGAAGAATATACCATGCTCATGGGTTGGAAGAATCAATATCATTAAAATGTCCATACTACCCAAAGCAATTTATAAATTCAATGCAATGCCTTTTAAAATACCAACAGCATATTTCACAGATCTAGGACAATTTTTATGGAACCAAAAAAGACTCCGAATTGCTGCAGCCATCTTGAGAAAACAAGAACAGAGTGAGAGGGATCACATTACTGGACTTCAAACTGTACTAAAAAGCCATTGTAATCAAAACAGCCTGGTATTGGTATACCACCAGACATATAGATCAATGGAACAGAACAGAGACTCCAGACATAGACCTAAGCCATTATGGTCAGTTAATATTTGACAAAGGAGGCAAGAGCATACAATGGAGTAAGGGCAGTCTCTTCAATAAGTGGTGCTGGAAAAATTGGACAGATACATGCAAAAAAAATAAAAACTAGACCACCAGCTTTCACCATACACAAAAATAAATTCAAAATGGATAAACGACTTAAATGTTATTCACAAAACCATAAAAATCCTGGAAGAAAATATAGGCAGTAAAGTCACAAACATCCCACATAGTGGAATTTTCACTGATACATCTCCTAGGGCAAAAGAAACAAAAGAAAAAATAAACATATGTGACTACATCAAACTAAAAAGCTTCTGTACAGCAAAAGAAAACAGCCCCAAAATATAAAATAACTCCACTGTCTGGAAAAACATACTTGCCAAGGATCTATCTGATAAGGGGCTAATTTCCAAAGTGTACAAAGAATTCATTCTACTCAGCAAGAGGAAAACAAACAACCCAATTAAAAAATAGGCAAAGTACCTGAATAGACACTTCCACAAAGAGGACATACAGATGGCCAAGAGATATATGAGAAAATGCTCAATGTCGCTAATCATCAGAGAGATGCAAATTAAAACCACAATGAGGTATCACTTCACACCTGTCAGAATGGCTATCATCAACAAATCCACAAACGATTTGTGCTGTCAAGGATGTGGAGAAAGGGGAACCCTAGTACACTGCTGTTGGGAATGCAGACTGGTACAACCACTATGGAAAACAGAGTGGAGTTTCCTCAAAAAATTAAAAATGCAGCTACCTTTTGACCCAGTGATCTCACTTCTAGGAATATATCTTAAGAATCCTGAAACACTAATCAGAAAGAATATTTGCACCCCGATGTTCACAGCAGCACAGTTTACAATAGCTAAGATCTGGAAACAGCCCAAGTGCCCATCAGTAGATGAGTGGATAAAAAAGCTGTGGGACCTTCACACCATGGAATTCTATGCAGCTATAAAGAAGAAGGATCTCGTACCCTTTGGGACAGTATGGATGGACCTGGAGAAAACTATGCTAAGTGAAATAAGCCAGGCAGAGAAAGGCAAACATCACAAGATCTAGCTTATATGTGGAATCTAAAGAACTTAATAAACTGATGAACAGAATAGAGTCAATGATATGGAAGCATAGATGAAACTGATGAATGTCAGAGGGATGGAGGAGGGTGGGTGGGTGGAGGGGGAGAGAGTAATCAAAGAATTTATATGCATATATGCACAACCCAAGGACATGAACAATGGTGGGGAGAGGGACTGGGGAGGGGGATGGACGGGGTGGAATGCGTCATTGTGGAGAAAAAGGGACATCTCTAATATTTTAAACAAAAATAAAATTTAAGAAACAAGCAAAAAGAAAACACAAATGAATAAACAATAAAAAGAAACAAACAAAAACTCAAACACAGACAAGAGTATGATGGTTACCAGAGGGAAAGGGGTGGTGGGTAGTAAAGGGTAAAAGGGGTCAAGTATATGGCAATAGAAAGGGATTTGACTCTGGTGGTAAACACACAATGCAATAAACAGATAATATATTACAGAATTGTACACTTGAAACCTATATAATTTTATTAACTAATGTGCCCCCAATAAATTTATTTTTAAAATATCATATCCACTGAACACTCTGGGTGCATTCCCACTTAGTCAACTTGGTTGATGTCAATTTCTAGCTTTGTGTGCTTTCAAGAGTGATGTCAGCAGGAATGATGGAGTAAAGACCTCCGAAAATTTTTTCCATAAGAGCAATGAGAACAGTGGCAAAAATCATCAGAATCAACTTTTTCAGAACTCAGATAATTAACCAAAGGCTTGCAGCAATTGGGGAATGTTTACCAAAAAAAAATATTTTTTAATGGCAGAATCTCAATAAGAACAGTGAGCTTTATGGTGGTTTAACTTGCCCTATTCTCATTCCCTACTCCCTGGTTCCACAATAGGCTTAAAAACCAACAGCCTGCAATCACCAGCCTGCAAGCAGGAACCAGGCAGGGAGGGTTAAAACTTCATTCCCATACCTGTCTGGTGGCTTCCTGGAAGATCCCTCTGGCAAGGCTTCTCTTTACTTGACCTAACTACAAATTCACCAGTGCAGTCTATTTCTTTGCCTCCTTGGTGTTCCTTGAACCAACCAAGGCCATTACTACTGCCTAGAGTGTCCTTGGCCCCGGAATCTAGATGTATCACTCCCCACATCCTTCAAGTCACTTTCTCAATGAGGCTTTACCTGTCGACACTATCGTAAATTGCAACCCACCCACAGGCACTTCCTATTTCCATTCCTTGCTTCATTTGTCTCCAGAACACTTATCACCTTCAAAGATATGATATATTTCATCCATTTATTAGGCTTATCATACATCTCTCCCACTAGAATGTAAGCCAACATGGAGACGGGGGTTTCTTTGATTTCTTTGGTGCTGTATTTACAGTACCTAGAACATTGCCTGGCGCTAAATAAATGCTCACTTATACAGATGGTGAATAAATAAGTAAATGAAGGTTTGGAAAAGAAAATGTTGGCAAAAATGCTGCACATCTTGTTAAATTTAGTCTGTTGATGCTTGATAATTAATTGTAGTACTGAAAAGATATTGGGAAGTTATTTGCAGGTGAAACTGGTCATTGAGTCTTTAATAAACTCTCCTAGGGCTATGCCAATGTTTTACTTGTATTAACACCTCCAAGCTGGGTACACAACATATTTTTGTTGATTTATTTGAACCCAAAGCCTGGCCTCATAAGAATACAGAAGCCTGCAGAAGTTCCCATGACCCACTGAAGGTAAAGGAGAGAGATTATGTCTAAAGGACATGATTGTTTTTGTTTGGTTAGTTTTGTTTGACAAACCACCATTTCAGAAGTGATAGCCAAAAAAAACAAGTACCCTTGGAGGACAGCACACATTCCAGCAACAGTGACTTTGCTTCTAGAAAAAAATTTAAGGTCAGTAAGATGTTTTTCAAAAATCTTACACTGTGGCAAATTTTCACTTTTAGAAGGAAAGCTTGTTTTTTTGTTTTATTTTGAATGCAGTTTTTTATTATTTTTTCCACCAGCGTTTATCCCCTCTATGCTCTCTTCCACCTCCACCCCCCACTCCAATCACCACACTGTTATCCATGTTCATGAATTCTCTCTTTTTTTTTTTGCTTAATCCCTTCATCCCCCCAAAACTCCTCCCCCTCTACTAAGCTGTCTGCTTGCTCTCTATCTATAAGTCTGTCCTTGTTTTGTTTGGTAGTTCAGTATGTTCATTAAATTCTCTGACTGGCTTATTTCACTTAGCATAATGTTCTCCAGGTCCATCCATGCTGTTGCAAAGGATAAAATTTTCTTCTTTTTTATGGCAAAGTAGTATTCCATTGTGTAAATGTATGATAGCTTATTTTATCCACTCATCTACTGATGGACACTTACACTTCCTCCAAATCTTGGCTATTGTAAATAATGCTGCAATGAACATAGGGGTGCATATGTTCTTTCTGATTGGTGTTTCGGGTTTCTTTGGGTAAATTCCCAGAAGTGGAATCGGTGGGGCATAAGGCAGTTTCATTTTTAATTTTTTGAGGTAACTCTATACTGTTTTCCACAGTGGCTGCACCAGTCTGCATTCCCACCAACAGTGCACAAGGGTTCCCTTTTCTCCACATCCTTGTCAACACTTGTTCGTTGATTTATTGATGATAGCCATTCTGACAGGTGTGAGGTGATGTCTTTGTGGTTTTAATTTGCATCTTTCTAACAATTTGTGACGTTGAGCAACTTTTCATATGTCTGTTGGCCTTCTGTATGTCCTCTTGGAGAAGTGCCTATTCAGGTCTTTTGCCCATTTCTTAATTGAATTGTTTGGTTTTTTGGTGTTGAGTTTTATAAGTTCTTTATAAATTTTGAGTATTGATCCCTTATCAGATGTATCATTAGCAAATATATTAAGAGAGCTTGTTTATGCAAATGGCCCAAGTCGCTTAAAACAAAATCTAGTGAGTAAAATGGCTGAGCACTTTGGAACATATGGAATGGATCGAGTGTGTGATGTGAGGTGAAGGCTGAGAACTCACTTCCTTGCAAACAGTATCTGCTCCCATCTTGGTGAACTGTCCGCTCAGCTGCTGCTGTTACGGCACCAGTTCAGCCCCAGCAGCAGCCAAGCCTAATTCTTCTCCTGGTACTTTAGGGTAGAGGGTTCCTTAGGAAGATGAGAGACACAGAAGTGAGGATGACTCCCTGAGTCCAGGTGGGCTTTGAGGGAGTGAAGGGTGGCTAGGTCTCTTGATAAACCCCAGCAAGAGCTGTTGGTGGACAACCAAAGGAAAACCTGTTGTTATCTTAATTGCCAGTAACTTCCTGGACTGAACCAGCAGAGTTCAAAGAAAGAAGCTCAGGCCATTTCTGTGTGTGGTTGACCATATCACTAGGTGCAGACAAGGTGACCCCGGTACTGCCTCCCTCACCACGACCCACCTCCTGTATTTTTCAGTCCTGCTTTGTATTTCTAGGATCCTGATAGCCTCTCCAAAAGATTCCTGAGAACTGAATGGGATGCTGGGGAAATGGATTCCCAGCCTGCAATAAAAACTGTCCCAAAATTATAGTGGGCAGAGGAGTGCTAAGACTTTTTGTCTCTCCCTTCTCAGACTCTTTTATTAAAAGATTAAGTCTTTGGACCAAGATGTAGTAGACACACTTCTCTTAGTTCTTCCTGTTAAGTACAAATAAAAATCCTGGAATGAATATGTATTTATATTTATATATTTATATTTATTAAAATATTAAATAGAAATATTTAAAATATTTATTAAAATAAACAAATATATTTATATATTTACATATATCTTTTAAGCATAAAAAGATTCTGAAAGGCATGGAGAAGGGACTAGCCAGGGATCTCAGGACTCAAGGAACAACATGGCAGTGAGTTCCCTGTATTTCCTATTGCCTGCTCTACCTCACACTGGGTGCTGGAGATGCTGGCAACCTAGAAACACCAATGGGAGCAGTAAAAAATAACAATAAGCAAACCCAAGAAAAGTATGCCCTCCTACCCTGGCCAGTATGACTAGTTGGTTGGGAATCATCCCATGCACTGAAAAGTTGCCAGTTTGATTCCTGGTCAGGGCACATGCCCAGGTTGTAGGCTCAGTCACTGGTAGGTGATGTGCAGGAGGCAGCTGATCAATGTTTCACTCTCATATCAATTTCTCTCTCTCTCTCCCTCCACCTTCCTCTCTCTCTAAAAAAAATCAATAGAAAAAATTTTTAAAAAGAAAATCCTGCCTAGAAAAGAAAAGCCTAGCCAAAGGACCAAGAAAGGGACAACCTAGTAAGATGAAAACTTTTAGACAATAGTGACCCTACCCCCAGCCAAACACCAAGGAAAAAACTGCAGTCACACTGTTACCCCATCAGCAAAAGCAGAATGAGAAGCCTCAGTTTCCATCTTTCCAGGCTGTAATGAGACACCCTTTTGTCTCCTGCCCAATAGATGGTGTCAGAAAAGACTGAGTGGGGATCTGAGACTTTCAGTCCTAACCAATCAGTTATGAACCCCCTGCCCCAGGGCCAGCAAAGACCATGTAGGAACCCACCCAATGACAACAAGGTGCCTCTTCCCCCTCCTCGGTGTCAAAAGCTGGTGGGTGGGAAGCCACAATTTTTACCACCATCCAGACCTCTGCCTTGCACTTTCCCATGTGGTATCAGTGGAAGCTTTCTAAAAAAGAAGATTTAAATAAAATGCAGTCTCATAATACCCAGGTTCAGGATACAAACAAAAATTCACTCACCACACCAAGAACCAGGAAAATCACAAGAAAAGACATTCAACAGACACTGATACCAAAATGATACAGATGTTAGAATTATCTGATAAGGGATTTAAAGTAATCATTATTAAAATGCTCCAAAAGCAATTACAAACACACTTTAAAAAAAAAAAATCTCAGCCAAGAAATAGAAGATGTAAAGGAGCACTAAATGGAAATTTTAGGGCTGAAAAAATATGAAAACCAAAAATTTAAAAACATAGTGGCCCGACCGGGCGTGGCTCAGCAGTTGAGCGTTGACCTAGGATCCACGCGATCGGGGTTCAATTCCCGGTCAGGGCACATGCCCAGGTTTTGGACTCGATCCCCAGTCAGGGGCGTGCAAGAACCAGCTGATCAATGACTCTCTCATCATTGATGTTTCTATCTCTCTTTCTCCCTCTCCTTTCCTCTCTCTGAAATCAATAAAGATATATTTAAAAAATAAATAAATAAAAATAAAAACATGGAGAATGGGCTCAAGGACAGAATAGAGAGGACAAAAAATTTAAACTTGGGCCCTATCATACCAATAATTACATTAAAGATAAATAGTCTGTGATTCCATTTATAGACCATATTGAATTTAACAAAATGAAAGAGATGGAGAACAGATTAGTGGTCCCCAAGGCGTAGGAATAATGAGTTTGGAGGAGGGAAATCTTTGTGGTGATAGAGCTATTCTGGATGTTCAGTGCAGTGATGCTTACACAAATGTATGCACATGATAAAATGGCACTGACTTATAACACAGTTGTACCAGTGTCAACCTCCTGATTTTCAAATTATTCTGTTGTTATGTAAGATGTTACCTTTGGAGGAAACTAAATAAATGGTACACAGTCTCTCTCTCTCTCTACTATTTTTGCAACTTCCTGTGAACCTATAATTACTTCCAAAGAAAAAGTTAAAAGGAAAGAGAAGTCTGAATCTGGCTGCCTAGTTTCTGATGTTAGGTGCGCTGTCCTCTGTGGTAGGATTCTGCAGTGAGATTCAAGGGCGGCTCTCTCTCTCCCCCCATACCTCACATACAGCCTTGCCTACCTGTATTTGGTAGTTAGAAAGAAACTATCATCTTAAAAGTTCTCGAAGTTTCAGTCTTCTAAGGAGATACCAAGTTACCTTGGGACAAAATGTTTCTTTTTTCTAGGGGGAAAAATCACCGCTGTGGTCCAATGGTACTAAGGTAAAACCTGCTGAGAAACCTAAATGTAGTAAAGTAATTTGAAAAAGACCAGGGAGTTAAGGTTTCTCTTTAGAAATTTGAATTGAGTGTATGTATTAGAGTATGGCATGGTTATTTTCTTTGGCAAAATGCCTCATTTTTAGAATTTAGACTGCATTGTGCCTATGTATTACCTGGTGCTCTTATAGCACCAGGTACGTTCTTTAAGAAGCTGTTGCCAAGAAAGAAGGAGCTGGGTGAAAGGGAGTGCAGGAAAGACATGCAGGCCTGTCACTCCCCTCGCTGTGGAGGAAAACCAGAAGAGCTGGAAACCTGAGTTAGACTGGCTGTCTCATGTGCAATGCTATTTACAACAGAAGAGTCCAGAATGTCCCAACACTGGAATGATACGCTCTGTGGGAACACAGTGGGCTGAGAACGAAGGCTCTACAGCCAAACTATCTGAATTCAAACATCAGCCTCAACTCCCACTTATTGTGGGGTCATGGGTAAGTTCCCCAACATGTCTGTGTTTCAGTTTTCTCAACTGTTAAATGGGGATAATAACCGTAAATCTCTCATAGGAAGTTTTGAGCATTCACGGATTTAGTATTTGTACAGCACTCTGAATACTGCCTGGCACACAAGTGAGCATTAAGTACATTGAGCAGTTTTAATTTCATTCTGGCGTACTGGGAATGTCTTTCTGAAGGCCAAGGGACAAGGACACATCTTTGTGTGTGACCTGGGCAGATGCTAGTTGCGAGGTAAGAAATGAGACTGAATGTCTTCTCCTATTTGAGGCTCCCTATCTGCTTTCCCCAGACCCTACCTCATGGAGATAGCCACCTGGGACTTTCTAACAGTGGGGGCACATTTTCCCTGGCTACATTGACCTGGCCAGTGAGCTAGGATAAGGGGGGTCAGGAAAGGGGCCCTAGCAACAGGTTTGGATCTGGGAACAGGTAGCAGCCCTTTTTGCTACCAAAGGCTGGCTGTTCCAATCCACAGTGTAATCTGAGGATTGGGTCTTACTATTTTTCTTTCTCTCACTCTTTCCCTCTCTCCCTCATAGACTTTCTCCGGCACCCCAGGGTTCCCAGTCTTTCTCCAATAGCTACCTTTGCCATTGGCCTCCATCAGAGGAACTTAGACCAGAAGGAGGGAGGAGCAGTCCCTTCTGCTTCCTCTGGCCACGTGGTCCTGTCAATCTATGTCAGGCCAAGTGCAAGAAGTCTGCACTCAACAATAGGGACAGTTCATCACTGGAGGAGAAACAAAGGTGGAAGCTTTGCTCACTTGAGCTTTTCCAGTGCCTCATGAGGGAAGACATTTCAAATTCTTACATCTTAATCAAAGGCTACCTCCTGGATGCTCCCTCCAATGTTTCCCCAGGTTTTGTGGCCCTGAGGTTTGTAACTTGCTCATCATATACATGCCCCTGAAACCACATTTGTTTTATTGGGAGTTACCAAAGACGACAGTGGCTCAGACTGAATTCACTCTAGTGGCCATCCTGCAATGGGTATCTGTGGTTTCTGCCTGTCTCACATCTATTCATTCCCCCTTTGGGGACCCACCTTCCCCACAACCTCAGTGCTCATCCTCGGATCAAAGAGAAGAGTTCTGGGGAGGTGTGAACAAGGTTTGGCTCTTAAAAACAGATGAGCTGCCCTGGCCGGTATGGCTCAGTGGTTAGAGTGTCAGCTCAAGCACTGAAAGGTCCAGGTTTGATTCCTGGTCAAGGGCACGTACCTGGGTTGAGGGTTTACTCCTTGTCCCCAGTTGGGGCACCTGTGGAAGGCAACTAGTTGACGTGTCTCTCTCATATCAATGTTTCTCTCCTTTCTCTCTCTCCTCCTCCCTCCCTTCTACTCTCTCTGAAAAACAATGGAAAAAATATCCTCAGTGAGGATTAACAACAACAGCAAAAAAACCAGATGAGCTATTCTAGGTTCTTTGCATTTCCACATGAATTTTAGAATCAACAAATAGTTTCTACAAAAAAACTGCTGAGATTTTGGTAGGAATTGTGTAAAATCTATAGATAGATCAATTTGGGGAGAACTGACATTTTAATAATATTAAAGTCTACTAACCCATTACAAGGTATATTTCTCAATTTATTCAGATTTTCTTTAATTTCTGTCAGCAATGTTTTGTAGTTTACAGTGTACAGATCTTGCATATCTTTTGTCAAATTTATTCCTATTTCATATTTTTGGTGTTATTGTATCAGGAATTCATTCCAATTCCTGATTGTTTATTGCAGGCATATAGAAATAAAATTGATTTTTGTATATTGCTACTATATTCTGCAGACTTGCAGTAATTCCCTTATTAGCTGATCATGTTGATTACAGATGATCATATTGTCTGTAAGTAAAAACAGCTTTGCATCTATCTCCCTTTCCAACCTGAATGTCTTTTCTTTCTTTATCTTTCCTAATTTTCTAGGTTAGAACAGCTAATACAGTGTTGAATAGAAGTTGTGAGAGCTGAATCTGTGTCTAATTCCTGATCTTAGGGGAGGAAAAGATTTGGTCTTTGACCATAAATTATGTTGTTAGTTATACATTTTTTGTAGATGCCTCTTACTAGGTTGAGAAAGTTCCCTTCTACTACTAGTTTCTTACAAGTTTGTGGTTTTTTTAGTCAGGAACAAATGTTGAATTTCATTAAATGCTTTTTCTATGGATATTGAGATAATCATATAATTTTTTCTTTGAGTCATTGGTTAGTTATCAATGTGTTATTTAATTTACAATTTTTTGAAGATTCTCCAAATGTCTGTTTTTTATTTGTAATTTGCTTCCACCAAGGTCAGAGAACATACTTTATATGACTTGAATCTCCAAATGTATTAAGACTTGTTTTATGGACCAGAGTATGATGTATCTTGGAAAATCTTCCATGTGCACTTGCAAAGAATGTGTTCTCTGCTGTTGTTGAGTGAAGTGATCTATAAATGTCAATCAGGTCAAGTTTGGTGGATAGTGCAACCCAAGTCTCTATATCCTCACTAATCTTCTGTTATTATTGACAGAGTGGTATTAAAATCCCTGACTATAATTGTGGATTTGTCTATTTATTCTTGCAGCTCTATCAGTTTTTGCTTTATGTATTTTGAAGATCTGTTATTTCGTGCACAAACATTTAGATTGTTATGTCCTCTTAATTAATTATGAAATCTCTTTATCATTATGAAAGGACATTTTTAAATCCCTAGAAATATTGTTTGTTCTGTAATCTACTTTCTCTGATATTAATATCCTCTCTCCAGCTTTCTTTTGGTTAGTTGTTAGCAGAGTATACCTTTTTTTCATCCTTTTACTTTTAACCTACTGTGTCTTATTAAAATGGCATTTCTTGTAAGCAGCATAGAGTCTGCTCCTGGGTCCATTACTCAACTTCTTCACACCACATAACAGTGAACAGTGTCTGTCAATTTTGCTTCTCTCTAATGCCCAGTTTTTTCCCTTGACCGTGATGGGAATTAGGTGTGGTCAGGTGGTGGGATTGGGCCAGGATGTACAGAGAGAAGTTTCAGTTCACCCTGCCACAAACAGTACCTTATAAGTTAGGTTGAATTCCACACACCACTTGTCAGCTGTGTGACCTTGGAAAAGCTTCTTAACCACTCTGAACTTTAGTTTCTTCATCAACAAAATGAATTGAATAATATTGGCTTGCAGGGTTATAAAAAATGTGTGTAAAACTCCTTCCCCAGGGTCTGGAGCTCATTTAGTGATAGATACTATCATTGTTATTATTACCTTTATATTAATGCATGTACCATACAAATGCATATATTTACATTACAAATTAACCTCTTAAGTGAGCACAAAGCAACAATCATACATTTTTTTAAAATTAACTTGCTGTGCCAGGATGTAATAAAAGGAATGAAATCAGCATTTTTTTTCAATATGCCTGTTATAAATTCAGCATTGAGGTAAGTCCCTCTTTCCAAAGCTACAAATACTCCTGTTGCCCCAATGGGGAGGGCAGTGCATCATTCTCTGTTGCTCTGCCCTGTGCCCTTTTGGGAGGGGAGGCTGCTCAGGGTGCTTGCTCTAGAGCTGCATGATTATGGCTCCAACCTTGCATAACCTTCACAAGAAGCAAAGTCCCAGGTTTTTATCAGGCACTGCCATTGAGTCTTTCCATCTGACATATTAATTTCTGCTTCTTCCGGTAAAGATAATTCATGCTCTTTGGCAGCATAGTGTAATGCACAATGCTGGGTGCCAGGAATCTCTTGCAAACTTCAGCAGGGCTGAATTGTAATGTGCCACTAGATTCATCCAGCCATCTAAAAAGAATTATTTTAAGCCAAAGGTCTTTCCCATGAATAACCTGGCAAGTGTTTGAGCTTCATTATAATTTCTCTCTAATGGAGTTTGAGGAAATTAAATGGGACTTATTAGCCAGAGTTATAAGACTGTCTCCTGAGAAAATAGGAATGAAGAGGGGCTGACCAGAGGACAAGGTGCATTGGTTAACTGCCTAACTAAGGAGAAAGAGCTGGTCTCCAGTTTGCAAAGACAAAAAATATTATTACCCAACAACCACAATTCCTGTGCTCTAGGTGGAGGGCTAGCTGTGCTTCTACAACGTAAGGAAGTACTGCATCTCCCAGCAGCCTCCTCCCATGTCTTCAGAATCCTATCCTGCAATCCCATTCCTGTATATTTATCCAAAAGAATTGAAGCCAGGATCCCAAAGAGATATCAGAACTCCTGTATTCATTAAAGAATTATTCACAATAACCAAGATATGAAAATAACCTTAATGTCAGATGAATTGACAGATGAATGTATAAAGAAAATGTGATTATATATATATATACATGCTGGAATACCATTTAAAAGAAAGAAATTCTTCAACATGGGACAACACAGATGAAGCCTGAGAACATTATGCTAAGTGAAGTAAGCCAGGCACAGAAAGACATGATCCCACTTTTATGAGGTATCTAAAATAAAAAAGTCAAATTCACAGAATCAAAGAATGGAATGGTGGTTGCCAAGGGCTGGGAAGAGGGGGAAGTAGGGAGTACTCATCAACGGGCATCAAGTTTCAGTCAAGGAAAATGAAGAAGCTCTGGAGACCTGCTGTACTACACTATTCCGACAGTCAACAATAGTGTGTTACACACTTAAAATTTTAAGAGGGTTAATCTCATGTTAAGTGGTCTTATCACAGTAAAATTTTAAAAATTTAAATAATAATAAAGTTAAACATTCCAAAAAAATCCTTAAGAGACCATTATGTTAGTGACCCACATGGAACATGCATGAACATATTTTGTGGTGGTATTAGGAAGCTAAAACAACCATTTAAGGACAGACACACCTTCATGAGAGAGGGCATCTTGTATGGGAAAATGGCTGGTTGAGGTTCATGAGGAAGAAGGAGGGAATTCCCTTCAAATGGAGTCGAGAGCATTGGCTATTGAGTGGGGAGAGACAATCCTGGGGAGGCTGAGCATGAGGGCTCTCTGAGGACATCCCCAGGACACTGGGCACCCTAGAAAGATGAAGTAGACTCCAGGAGTGGGCAAGGACACCAGTGCCTGTTCTGCTGGACCTACAGCAGGGGCTGTTTTCTACAGCAGAGGATCTACATACAGATCTAGATTATGTTATGTTGTGTGAGCTATATCAAATGTCTCTTAGGTCTCCCAGTACTGCTCTTAGATTACAAGGAACTCAGGGCTGAGATTTAGGCCATGAACAACAGTGACACTGATATTAAGAAACTATATTAGTTTGCTAAGGCTGCCATGACAAAGGACAACAAGCTAGGTGGCTTAAACAACAGAATTTCTTTTCTCACAGTTCTGAGGGCTAGAAGTGCAAGAGCATAATGTTAGTATGGTTGGTTTCTTCTGCAGCCTCTCTTTTTGGACTTGTAGATGGCTGTCTTCACATGGTTTTTCCTCTGTGTGCGTGTCTATGTCCTAATCAACTCTTATTATAAAGAGACCAGTCAAATGAGGTTAGGATTCATGCCAATGACCTCATTTTAACTTAATTACCCTCTGAAAGACCTTATCTTCAAATATGTTTACATCCTGAAGAGACATAATTCAGCCCTTAAGTCCACAAGTGTTCAAATTTTTATGATTATAACTCTAATGTAAAACTACAATGGTTACCATTTAATGGGCTTCTTATGCATCATTTCACCTAACCTAATCTTCATAACCTATTAAGATAAGAAGCATTATTGTCCATGCTGTAGAGATGAAGATACTGAGGCACAGACAGTTAAGTAACTCCCCGGTTTGGACACAGGATTGAACATAGGCCTCCTGTTCCCTGAGCCTATACTTCTCACCACATCATTCTGCCTTTTCTCTTGGGTGTGTTACAGAGAGAAGTGCAAGCTACAGAAGAGAAAGAAGAAAATAAAAGTCATCCACAGTCCCACCAGCAGAGGCTCTACATACAGATCCAGATTATGTTATACAGCTTTGCTGTCTTGCTTTGCTCCTTAGTGCAGGCTAATGTCTGTGATGCTGCTTTCCTAGTGGCAGGGCCAAAGAAATGCTTCAGAGGCTTAAAAGCTGCCTACAAAACATCCCAGGGCATGGGAAAATGTTAATAAGACAGTGTTGGGTATAAGAATCCAGATCCTCAACAATATGTGTACTATGAGCCCAATTTTTAAAAAAGGACAATATCAGAATGCTAGCAATAGATCTCTGGCCAGTGGAACTGTGGGTGATGCTAATTTTCCTCCTATATCACCTATATTTATTTCCTGTCTTTCTCAAATGTGCTATCATGAGCATATGGAACAAAATGACCTCTGTGAGCAGAAATGAGAACAATAAATGTCATAAGAGAAAAGTTAAACTTCACCCACTCACAGTAGCATCACAGGTCCAGTTCACTGATTTCATTTCAATTCTGGAAGATTTCTCCAAATGCATTTAGAAAGGAAAACAAAGGCAGCAGACAGTCTGTGAGGAAATCTATTGGAAACAACATCCTGATTGGGAAAAGCGACAAAAAAAACCCACTTCCCTAAAAGCAGCCCAAAATGGCCATTCAAATAGTAAAAATGACGCAGGGGATTGAAAACAAAGTCTCAGCTTTCAGTCAGAGTTTCCTGAACCAGTGAAAACAGCAAGCTTGGAAGAGGAAGACTGTGCTCATTCGTGTTCCCAGGGAGGCCCTAAGACTGCCTCAGAGGGCCTAGAGATCTGCATCTTGCCACCCCTAGTGCAGGGCAGCTCCATGGCCCAGGTTCCCCAAAAGAAGCAGACCATAGCTCTGCTTCCCTCCCAGGTGCCTGGGGGGTTACTGCCATGCTTTGCTTTCAGATAGCAGGGTGGCATTTGGATGGGGACCCACTGGCAGGCCAGGGTGGGGGGCTGGGCACCTGTTCCACCTCGGGCCACCTGCTTCCTGCCAGGCGGCACAGCCGGGAGCCAGCCAGGCAGACACAATGGGCAGGACCCACGTCAGATTCATAAGGGAAGAAAATTACTCTTTGTGGACTGAGAGATCAGGACAGGATATCTATAACTGTTTAAAGAAAAGCCCGGTCTGTAGCCCTTCCCTCCCCTAAGCACTTCCGAAATGTCATGCAACATGCCAGGCTCTTTAAATATCTAAACCCAGAATAAATGTGCAGGCAACATTTTCCCCCTGCAAGCTGGTCCACAGGCTGCCAGCTGAGTCACAATCTCAAAGTGTCAGAGCTGGAGAGAGTCTTGCAGGTCAACAAGCTCAGGCTGAGACCAAGATGCTGACACTTGGCTCCTGCCCTGTGTGTCACCTCTCCCAGGGGCTTCTTGCCCAAGACCAGGCTCACCAAGGGCACCATTAACCTCTGTGCCACCATGCCTTCCCCACTTAAACCACTCCATACTTTTAAATGAGATGCAGAGTCTAGGGAGGTGAAAGGACTTGGCATAAGTTGCATAACTTGTTCATGCAGAGTGAGAGTTAAAATCTGGACCCCTACCCTCCTGGCTCATTCCCTGGATGTGTGGACACTTGGGCCTGATGACTCCGTGTGGGCTGTTGTGTGATAGCACGGTGATTGCTCTGGATTAGAAGTTGTGGAATGTGCTTTCAGATCCTAACAAATAGGTTTAGACAGGCATTTCTCTTAAGAGTTTTGGATTTCTATACCTATGGGTGGTCATTAAAAAAATTGGGGCTTCTGGTTGCATATAGCATCTACTACACCTCAAGATGTGAAACAGATACCAGCATAGCTGATCTGGTTGAGTGGGGACAGGGCCCAAAGCTCCCTCACCCTCAGCCCCCAGCCCCCTGTACCCCTCTGTCCTGGAGATATATCCTGGGACTCAGGGCTCTGAGCGATGTTTTGTGAAGCACTGGACCAATTAGTATCTTATGAACTCATATACCTGAGAATCCCAGATTCACCATAATGTGAATCTGGATAATGGAGGGAACATACCTAGGGCTCTACTCAATCTTTCTTTGCAATCTAGTAGCAAATGAGGTTGAGAAGACATTTGAAAAATGTATTTGGATTCAAATGCAACCAGAGGTCAGCAGTAAAATATGGCAGGACCAAGCCCAACACAATGATTTATTCTTTCATTCATCTAACAGAAATTTACTGAGCTCTTACTACATGCCAGCCCTAATGGTAGGCACAGCAAATTATATACAGAAAAATAATTCATCTTCTTTATCCCTAAGGAGATTTGTGTTACAACAAAATCTGACATATAAATACAAAGAAAATTGGAAACACCTCAGGTACAATTTTTTCAGAGATTCATAAACAAGAGCTACCCTTTCCAGCAAGGATGGTCATCAAAGGCTTCATGAGAAGAAGTGACATTTGAAAATAGTATGGAACTGAGAGATCAGGGCACTTCAAAATGAGGAAGTGGCATGTGCAAAGGCCCAGAGGCACTCTTGTCACACAGGCTATACAACTCCCAAAAGAGCATTGATAGAGTTTACCAAGTAAGGGGCACCCCCTGGAATCAGCTACATAGCAGCCCTGCTGGAAAGCACAGATGTGTTCAGGAAATAGTGAGTTGGACTAGACAGTGGGAGGAATCTGTACGGGGCAGTGAAGAGAGATCAGGTGGAAAAGTAGGTTGGAACCCAAGTGTGGAAGCCCTGGATACCGGGGCACTGTGACTCCACTCTGCACACAATGGGCAGTTGCTAAGGGTTTTCGAGCAGAAAAGTGACAACAAAAAAATAAAGCTTTAGAAAGCTGAGCCCAATAGGAAGAAAGTGTATGGAAGGGGTGGAGGGCACAAAGGCTGGGGCAGCGGTAGAAAGGTACTCGACAGTGAAGGGAACAGGTAATGGGACCAACTGTGGGTGGAGGCAGTGAGGATGGAGAAAAGAGGTAGATGCAAGAGATGACAATGTTCCAGGATATTCAGCCGTGCCTGGCAAACCACTGACTTTGGAGGTCAAGGGAGAGAAACATCAGAGAACAGCAGGCCTGGTCTGGGTGCCTGGGGATGCAATGGGTGCCTTTTGCACACTTAGGGAAGATGGCAGAGGTGCCTGGACTGGGTGGGCACTTGGGAAGTTTCACTGTAGGTTTGGAAGGTTGGGGGCATTGGGGAGTCAGTTCAAAGTACCAGCTCAACCCAGGAGTAAGGTTTCCCTGTCTCTCTGCCCAAGCATGGCTGTGAACTGGTCTGACTTCGGGTTATCGATTCCAGTAATACCCACAGTACCTCGCTTCCATCTAATACTTTCCCCTCGGCTTCTCCCCAGAAAACACAAGGTTCCCAGGCCAGGAAAGCTGAAAACAAGACTTCCTTATGGCCAATGAGGCAACAATCAGAAGAGCCAGAAAGGAGACTCCCTGGTCCCATATTTTCTAGCAGAGCTGTGCCTGTCAGGGTAAATAGCAACTAAAATAAAGACAGTTGTTTGCCACTTGCAATATTATTATCTGAACAGTTGGTGTATGGGAACTGTTTTTAAAACAAGCTATCAAAACAAACCCAAGGAGAACATCTGCAAGGCCCAGGCCTGCGTTGCTGAGGAAAGTGACCCATCAGCAAGGGGAAGGTTCCAAAGATGGCCAGGGTGAGGTGGCCCCCGTGGGAGGAGGCAGAGCCGAGGGAGGGAGAAACCAGCCTGCAAACAGGCTCTGAGAAAGATGCGGAAATACTTCTGACAACCATGAATCTCCCTGGATGGGGAGCCAGCACGGGAACATTGGCGGCCCCTGGACCCATCCAGGAGCAGTCACTTTAGAGCCTGGGCAAATCTTGAGTGGATGCATCAGATGTTATTTACAGCCATTGATTGAAATCTATGTTATTTATTATGATGTTTATAAAGATACATTGTAGGTGGCCTTTCCTTCCTTGTCTCTCAAGCTGGGTAGAAAGGTTTTTCTCTGCAGACTTCTCTGCTTTGTTTAGATGGTTTTCCTCCTCAAAAATTTTAACTAATGAGGGCAAGGATAACAAGTGTTTATTATTTAAACCTTGGATGAGGCCGAGGCACCTGAACTTCCTGGAGTGAAAGGGCCCAGAATTCGGTGGTGGGGGCCCCTGCCCTTCTTTCCTTCTCACTGACCTGAGGCACAGAACAGCTTTCAAAACAAAATTCCCCAGGCAGTCTTACAGGGGTTCCATCTGTGGCCTTTGTGTGCACTGATATTTTTGAGCTAGGAAAGGATTTCCACCATCAGAATTGCTTTCTTCCCTCTGTTCTACTCTCCTCATCCCTAAATAAAATTTATAAATGTCCACCATTGTGTTGGTCATTTGTGTGAAAACAAAACGCACTCCAGGATTTAAGAATAAGGGAGCAGGTTGGAAGTTTGGGGTGATAAGTTCAATTTTAAAAGGCGTGGGAAATTTGGAGCTCCCCCTTGGTGTAGATCTAAGCCCCCATTCTCCAATCAGTTTTATTACTAATAAACAGGATACTTTGATCTTAAAAACAATGACCTGTCCACTGGTGAGTGTGCCAACGGCAGACTGGTCATATAGCAAAGAGGAAAGTGATTAGAAGCCTGGCAAGAGAACTGCAATCCTAGACTCACAGCCCAGCCAGACCTTGGCTCCTGAAACCACCTCCTCCCTCCACCCTTCCTCAGCCCAGCCTCTCTGGGCTGCTCTCTCTCCCCCTCCCCCAGCAATGGGAAACTCAAGACTTTGGGGCTCCTGGGCCTTGGCAAGGACGAAGGGCCAAGGAGGCAGGAAGGGTCCTCAAGGATGGCCAAGTACAAGAAAAATCTCATCTTTCTGCCAACACAGACTCTAGGTGCGCCTTGAAAGGGCCAGGGTAACTGTGCCACCTCACAGAAACGTTGACAAAGTGCGGAAGGATTTGAGGGGCCACTGTCCCGCACTCAGACATTGCTGTAGATAGAAATGCAGAAAGAAGGAGTCCAGGAGAAAAGCAAAGAGAGTCAGTGGTTGTGTTTTGGGGAGAGGAGGGAACAGAGTGGAGCGCAGTTCTAAGCGGTATGGAGTGACTCTAAGGGAAAGGTCTGGGGGGGCATGGAAGCAGACACAAAGAGAGGGCATCTGGGACCCTCTGGTGCTGAAGAGAAACTTTGCCAGAAAAATCTCAGGAGATGATATCAGAAGGAGTATGGTTCTTCTTAAGAAAACCAGATGCCACCGCACAGGGAGCTCTGCACAGATGCTGCTCACAAGCCTGGAGCATTAGAATTCTGGAGAGAGAGAAACCCAAGTCCAAATGCCCTCCTGTCTCCGTATAAGGACCCTTGTGATAACTTTGGGCCCACCAGGATAATTAAGAATAATCTCTCCATCTCAAAATCCTTAATTTAATCACATTTGCAAAGTCTCTTTGGCCATATGAGATAACATCACAATTCTGAGAATTAGGACATGGACATTTGTGGAGGGTATTATGCAGCCTATCACTGTATCAGTGAATGAAGGTCAAGTTCCTTATATAAGGAGGTGCCCCATTTCAGATCAAATCAGAACAAATGTGTTAATTAATGCTAGCTGCTATTGGAACTCACAAACCCCCAAATCTTCATGGCTTTATAGAATAAACAGGGGTTCTTAACCTGGGTCTGGCATCCCCAAAGAATCCTCAGATGGAATTCAGGGGATCCGTGAACTCCGAGAAAATAAAATACCTTTATTTTCTCTAAACTTAGCACTTTTTTCAATAATAAATGTAGTCAATAAATCACATTAGTATTGACAGTATCTGTAATGTTATCACCATTGGAAGTCAAAGATATTTTCACATCACCCTGGCTAGTATGGCTCAGATGATTGAGCATCGACCCATGCACCAAGAGGTCACCGGTTCAATTCCTAGTCAGGGCACATGCCCAGGTCACAGGCTCAATCCCCAGTAGGGGGTGTGCAGGAGGCAGCTGATAGATGTTTCTCTCTCTCTCTCCCTCTCCCTTCCTCTCTCTCTAAAATCAATAAAAACATTTTTTTAAAAGATATTTTCTCATCAAGTTACAGTTGTTGCATCTATGTCAAAATATTACTTATACTCTTCACTACTTCAAATGTATGGTGGTTATTAAACCTTACCTTATATCTTATTTAATAATGGATTAATAGAGGCATGTATATTAAATTATCATGATTTTTATACTTTAATTATAGTACTGAGTACAAATTTTAATCTAGAATTCTATTTTATCCATTTAAAAACACTTCTGAGAAAAAATCTATAGGCTTCACCAAGTCGATAAAGTGGTCCAGAGTACGCACACATACACACACAAAACAGGTTTAAAACCCCTGAAACACAGGTTTTCCTTTTGCTCCTATAAGTTTTGAAGCAATCTGGGTGGCCTTCTGTGCTGCAGCTACCCCATCTGGAACATGTAACCTCAGAATGACCCCACTGGGCCTACTGGTGCAGGTTCCTTACTAGGTTCCCCCAGCCTCTCTGAAGGACGTGAGGATTTCTCCTTCAGATACAACTTTGGGGCATAAGTTCTCTCAGTTCTCCAGGGAAGTGTTTGTGTAACGCATACCCAATTAGTAATTTAGGTGACAAAGCTACTTTCCTAGGTTTCTCTAGGGTGTAAGGACTGGGATAACTGACAGGCACATAGTCTAACTGCTTGGCCAGCTTCATCATTTGTCTAAGCTCATTGTAATTCCACCTCTATTTATCCCCAGACCCAGCTGGACCTCCTCGCCTTTCTCTCACTGACCATGAAGAAAGCAAGATTCTATAGTTTGCTGCTGCTCAAGCTTTGCAGTTGTTTCTATTTTTCTCTGGGTCTTACTGGAAAATTCAACTGGGATACCCTGACACCAGAACACTATACACCCAGGCCCCCACCTGGCCTTCTCCCTGGACTAGCTTGCTTCTCTTTGGTACACAGCCCTTAGGATATTTGCTTGTGCTTTAGACTTTCTTTACTGCCCTGCCCCTAGCCCACCATTGACCTTGTTCTTGGCTACCCCACAGCCCTTTCAGTGTGACTCAGACTTTACGTTCCAGTCCTAGTTCCTCTATACCCAGTCTTTCTCACCTGGATGGCATTCCTCCACCCATACTTTTGTCCCATGCCTCCACCTTTGACCCCAAGACACCTATGTTAGAGTAGGTGGTTCTGCCTCATCCAGATATGGCTGCCCATCTGTCTGAGAGAAGGGAGTGGAGACTCCCCTTGGCCACTCATTCTTCTCCTCTTTGAAGTATTTTTCCAGATTCTTTTTTGTAAAGACCTGCGGTCCTGCAAAGGAACCAGAAAAAGTGTGCTTTCTTATAATTAGTGGCTCCAGGATCCCAATGGTTTGGGCCATTCTGCTTTGCCCAAACTACCATCTTCCCTTTCTTCTCCCTGTGAGAATGCTGCTCCCAATGCTTCACAGGGAATGTCTAGAGGCTCGTGGAGCCAGCTGCCAACCCTCATCTGTGACTTTTGGGTGCCACATGCACCCAGGCTAAGGAAGGACTAAGGAATCTTAGATGGATACTGGTGGCATGCTGCCTCACACCAAGTCATCTGGGCCTGTCTGTGAGTGCAGGGAACACCCATTTCTCGTAGATCTCACTAATGGAGTCCTGGGCTCCCACTCCTGGTGCCAGCCACCTCATGGTCCTGCTGAGTGACAGATGGCCTATGGGGTGATGGGCTTTATTGCCTCTAAACCCAGCTGAAAATTCCTGCCTGCCTAATAGCTGTTTGGGTACCTGGAGATGGATGTGCTCTGGAAGCAGGGTTGCCAATGCATATCTCACCAGCCCATTTTCACCTGCTCCTGGTGACCACCTGTGGTACGCTAAGACAATGCATTTGTTAGCACACAAGAAAATTCCCAGCTGTGGAGACAACTGTGTTCCTTCCTTCCCTGTGGAAGGCTGTGTGACTTCCCCACCTACACATTTTCCATGACTTTTTTGCACTTTTCCCTGTGTCCTAATCCTGCAAAGTAAAGCCAGAGGTGGAGACATAAATATATCACAGGCCTGCAGGCCTCTCAAGTGAGCGGTGTGCACACCTTGGCAGGAGAAGCTGAGAACTGTGAGTCTCTGAGCTCAACACACCAGAAAATGGGTAAGGGAAGGTACCAGTTTCCTATGGCTGCTTAACAAAGTTCCACAAATGAGGTGGCTTGAAACAACAGAAGTTGTCTCACAGTTCTGGAGGTTAGAAGCCCAAAATCAAGGTGTACATGGGATTGAATCTTTTTTGAAGCTTTTGGGAGAAATGATTCCCTGACTCCCTTGTAGCCTCTGGTTGTTGTCAGCAACCCTTGGTGTTTCTTGGCTTGTTGCAGCATCACCCCATCCCTGCCCCCATGTGTGTCTGCGTCCAAACTTCCCGCTTCTTATAAGGACACCAGTTACACTGGATTTGGGGCCCACTTTAATTCACTATGGCCTCGTCTTAATTTGATGACATCTTTGAAAACTCTATTTCCAAATAAGGTCACATTCAATCCAGTATAGGTAGGAAAGAAAGGAAGGAAGTAAAACAAGAGAGAATGACAGAAGAAGAGAGAGAGATGAGTGGGGAAAGGGTGAAGAGAAAGGCAGAAGAGAAAGGCAGAAACAATGAGAGGTTAGACAGACATGAGCAGAGCAAGGATGGGTCAGGTAGAGAAGGTCACCAGGATGGAAAGCCCTGGGTGCCTAGCCAGGGGCAAAACTGGGAAAACAAGGACCTCATTCCTAGGGTAACCATTCCTCCCCTAGGATATCACCAGTCATGCGATTTGGACCCTTGACTTTTCATATTGCTGGTCTGTGGCTTAAACTCCCTGACCTTTTTCTCCCTAAAGATGATATCGAGGCCTCAGTTATATTGAAAAGCAGCAAAACAAGACAAGTGAGGGTGTGGGTGCCTTGGGACCAGCTGCATAAACTAATGACCCCCTGCTCTGTCTCCAACCAATCAGTGGTGACCACAAACCTGAAAGAACACACCTAGAAAGCTGATGAATATTCTACTGAGATCCTCCTCTGAGACCTCCCCTAAGGTTCCCAGCTGCAAGAGAGAGATAAATACCCTCAGCACAAAGGGCCCAGCATGCACTCTCCCCCAGGGCAGCATGCCCATGCCATTCCCTTCCCCCCTTCTTCCTTCCCTTTAATGGTCCCCAAGAGACTTGCAATCAGGGGAAATGTGCAGCAGCAGCTCATCCTGGGCTTACCTCCTGAACCTGTCCCAAGGCCCCTTCTCCCTCTCTGGCTTCCCAGTGAGCCAAAGCAGCCCAGCTTAGGCTCTCCTGTTGCTTCTTCTATGCCCTTCCTTGTTTCACTGTCTTGAGTGGGTTTTTATTGTGGCCAATAAATTCTTGCTTGCTTTGCTGCACTTTGTCTCTTGATTGAAATCTTTCCTTCAAGAAAACAAGAAGCGAAATCTTGTCATTTTACTGGTAACAAGACCAAGATGACAGAAAACTGCAGGGCAAAAAGAAAATAAAACTGAGGACAGGAAAAAAATGGTGTAGAAAGGCAACTCATATTTACTCCATTTTACTGGTGCTGGGAATATGCTAGCAACCCTTATTCATTCATGCACCCAATCTCCAAGCCCAGGCCAAGAAGCAGGAGGGATGTATCGTAACGATTGAGGCATGTCCCATCTCCCTTGTGCCCTGTGCCATCTGTCCACCCAGGCTGGCTCTGTGTTGACCCCCTGCCACTGTAGGCCCATGGCTCTCTCCATCCTGGCCTTCAGGTGAACTGCCTGTTTTCACAGATTTTGAAGCAGAAGCTCCCTGCCTCTCCTCAGGCATCTGTCTCTTTGGTCTCTGCTTCCTTCTTGGCCTTCCTCTCTTTGCTGCTGAGACATTTCACTGTCTCTAGAGTCCTGTTTGCCCATCCCCTGGGTTTACAATGCCTGACAACCATGCAAGATGAGCTTGGTCCTGCTGCCCTTCAGAACCTTTAATTCAATAACACCAAACACATCTTCTTTCCCTGGACCTGCTGCTCCCATGTTCAAGCACCTTGTGAGTGGTCCAGATCCTCCCTGCTGCTGACTCCTGCCTTCCTCAACAGCTCGCAGCTGTTCCAGCACCAGCCCAGCCTTCTAGTTGTCTCTTCATCCCTACTGCCCCTCCCCCAGCCTAAGTAGCATCTTGCCCAGACTCCCACAGTTACCTCCTAATTGGTGCCTCTCCCCATATAGTATCCAGGAGAATCTTTTGGAAATAGGTGTCTGATTATTTCATTCAAATTGCCTATTACATATTGAGACTTCAAAAACTTTTCCTAGGCTTCTCTTTGCCAATAGGCTTTTCTTGGTCTGGCTCTAGCATACCTGCTAAGGCCTTGAGCCCTATATTCCTTCATAGGCCACCCCCACACACGTGCACACACACATGCATGCACACATATGCACACCACGATCTAGTCATGCCCATCTATTTATGCATGTGTGCAGTTATTTACAGGGTACCAAATATTTTCACTCTTGGGATACAATACTGATGCTTGTTACCATTTCTTAAACATGTCACATACATGTTTTCTGTGATCTTCTTCCTATTACTCCCTCTGTTGAGAGTGTCTTCCCCCTTTTCCACCTAATATGGTCCTATCCCCTTTCTTCAAGACTTGTCTCAACAGCACCTCTTCTGTGATACCTTGTCTACTTCCCAGGCGGAGTGAATTCCCTTATGTACCTCAAACACTTCTGCACAGGGTGGAAATGACAGCCCTGCAGATGGGGGCAAGAATCACTAACTGCACACCTCTCCTGGCATTTTCTACGTGAATGAGTAAACAGACGGCACTGTGTGTTCTGAGCACTCTCAAGGTTTCCCTGTCACCTCCAGGAAGCCTCAGCCCTCAGAGCCACGGGGCTGTGCAGGGCCAGAAATCGCCCAGCCTTTGTGCTCATCAGGCCCCACCAGTGGCCACGTGGCATCCCCAGGGAAACAGGGCTGGCTTTCTTTCCTCCCTTGAAACATGAAACTCAGCTGTTACATATGCAAGGAAAACGGACTTCCTTTCTAACATGCCATACACGTGGTTGGAGAAATGTAGAAAAAGCCCATCTTAGACCCCTGATGTGGGCATTACTGTGGCCAGCCCACCATCTGAGGCTATACTTGTCCCTCCCCAGCCCACCTGTCCCAGTGTGTAACTGGACTTCCCTGGGGTGGGAGACAAAGCACCCGAGCACATTCTCAGTTCCAGCCTGGGGGTGTTCACACCTTCCCTGCTCCCCTCCTAGAAGCAGTATTGCAGTTAAACATTTAGGAAGTATTCTATTCTATTCTATTCTATTCTATTCTATTCTATTCTATTCTATTCTATTCTATTCTATTCTATTCTATTCTATTCTTCATTTCTTGGAGGAATCTAGCTTGGCTTAGAGGATTTTTATTTTTTTCTTCCACTTTAATGAACCAAGTATTAGGGAAATTAGCTCACAGAGTCATGCCACCAACACCAAGTCAGAGCCATCTGTACAGATAAAACAGTTAGGAGCTTTTGTGCCCCAGTGGGCTGAGCTGTGTAGCTCATTCAGTCTCAGAGGACGCACTTTATCCCCGAGTTTCTTTTTTTTCCCCTAACACAGAAGACGCCTCAGTCAGCGAGTAGGAAACAGGAAGGAACCCGTTGTTTTAAATAGCAGACGGCAGAGAATTGACTCTTTATGGTCTGTTCGTTCATTCAGCAAGTGACAGCAGAAGGCAGCCCCATCAGCCTCCACGTTCCTGAGATGCAGGTCAAGGGGCACGGCCAGGATTTTCTCACAGAAATTCTGGAAAATTTCACTACAAACCCTTTTGAAGGGAATTAGTGAAACCTGAGGTTTCTATCTTGTGAGGGACCTTATGACATTAATGTCTTTTTTAAAAAAATTTTAAAAAAGAACAAAAACAAAAGCTCCAGTAAAAACCCACAAGAATGCCTGGAAATCAGACAACATCCTGCGTTTCCCTTCCCTGTCCCGATTTACTCTGAGTAGGGCAAACACACCTTCACGCCTCCTGTTTCTTATCTTTGCAATGTTCTATTTTCACTATTCTGGGCTTGAAAGCCATTGGCTCAGGGTTGTGAGGCAGAAGAAGAGGATGACCTCTGCAGAGACAGAGGGTCCCACTCGAAGGCAGGTTCCTGCAGGGCAAGGTGGCCCCACAGAGCAGCTGGGCCCAGGAGCCCAAGGGTTAATCTGCCTCAAATCCATCATTGTGACAGCCAAGCACACAAATTAATCCTGCCAGAAGTGACCTGACTTCTGGATTTAATTTTAAAAGTGTGTTGTGTTGTGTTGTGTTGTGTTGTGTTGTGTTTGATGTTCAAACTGAAATCCAGGTGTCATGATAGAACCTGAGGGGCTCACTTCCACCCTCTATTGCCGTGTGTCTTTTTCATCCTCAAAACAGACCCGAGTCACCTAATTTCCAACAGATGAGGTTGGGAGCCTTAAAACTGACCCATCTAAATTCCCCTTCCAAGCCTCTCCAACTATGAACACCCAGTCTTATGTGATGTCCCCCTGTGTCCTTCCCTGCCAACCCCCCAGGGAGGACCCTGAGTGTCACACTTCCCAACCCAGGCGGTGTTTTTCATAGCTCAGAGAGCTCTTTGGATTTATATTTTAACCTAAAACTGATGGTGACTCCTGTCACCAACGAGAGTGATCAAAATGTCCTATTTCAACCATTAACATTACTCCAAATATTAGTATAACCCTAGATACTCATAGCAGCAGAGTGTAGAGCATCTTCAAGTAGAAAACTTTCCCTGCCACTGCCTCTTTCTTAAACATGCCAAACAATCAGGATTCTCAATATACTCAGGAGATGGACTGAAATCCTGGAAATTGAGAATGGGGAAAGCCTTCCACTTTTCCATGTTCCTCAAAGCCATTTTGCATGCCTACAGGTGTCAGTATAAGCCAAAGAATGGGTCTTGTCACAGATAAAGTTAGAGTAACAATATAATTTATTGTCTAAATTTAGAAAATGTTGAGAGTGAAAAGGAGATCTATTAATAATTATTCCAAAACAGCAAGAATAGATGATGACTGTCCCAGGCAAAAGGGGAAAAATGGTCACCCTATGTATGAACTGTGAGCTTTAAATTAGTACTGGCTCCAACTTTGGGCATCCATTTAGGTGTTTTTTTTAAACAATACCCAAGTGACCCTAGGTCCAATGTCGAGTGGGGGAGAAGGGAATTGAGGAATGAGGCTGTGAGCTATCCTACCTGACTGAAGGTCATACGGCGGTGGAGAGTGAGGAGAAAATGGATTAGTTTACCCCAGGAAAAGGTGGCATTGCTATAGACTTGAGGAAAACTAGGTTCCATTTCTTGTCTGAGCTGCTAACTGCTTTCAGCAAAATAACTGAGTTCTGCCAACTTCCTCTCCAGCTGCAAAAGACAGCACTGTCCTGAGTCCTGAGGTTGGAATTCCAAGCCCACTCTCTACCTTCCAGCCACTGTGAAGTCCATCAGAAGATAGACTCACCTTTGCAACGCTCAGTTATTGAGCTCTTGTCAAAAGGTCCAAGCAAATGGTGTCCTACTTCATTCTTTCTAACAGACACAGTGGTGGATCCACTGCTCTAGAACCTTTCCCCACCCCAAGCGAGGCTAGAAGATCAAATGCCCATCTCAGAGGCTTTAAGCACTCCATTTAACCCAGCCAGCCAGGAGTTTTATAAAAGACATGTTCCTTTATTTTCAGAGGCAAAATTTTTTGAGGTAGTCATATATATTTTTAAATCCTCATTTTCATTGATTTTTAGAGAGAGGGGGAAAAGAGAGAGAGAGAGAGAAACATCAATGTGACAAGAGCCAGGGATCAAACCAGAAACCTAGGTATGTGCCCTGACAGGGAATCGAACCCACAACCTTTCAGTGCATAGGAAAATGCTCCTACCAACTGAGCCACACTGGCCAGGGCTGAGGTAGTCATATTTTAACTTTTCTCAGACACCAAAGAATTAAAAATTCTTAACTATTTGATAAAAACTTCTTCATTCACTTAAAAAAGGTTCAAAAGACTTAAATGTAAGTAGTGAAACCACAAAAATACTAGAAGAGACAATAGGCAGCAAAAATCTCAGACATCTTTCATAGCAATATATTTGCTGATATATCTTCTAAGGCAAAGGAAACAAAGGACAAAGTAAACAAATGAGACTACATCAAAATAAAAAGCTTCTGCACAGCAAAAGAAACCATCCTCAAAATGCAAAGGCAACCAACATTCTGGGAGAACATATTTGCCAAGGATACATCTAATGAGGGGTTAATTTCCAAAAATATACAAAGAACTCATACAACTCAACAAGAGGAAGACAAACAATCCAATTAAAAAATGAGCAAAGGACATGAATAGACACTTCTCCAAAGAGGACATACAGATGGCCAAGAGACATATGAAAAAATGTTCTCAAAGTCGCTAGTCATCAGAAAGATGCAAATTAAAACCACAATGAAGTATCACCTCACACCTGCCAGAATGGCTGCCATCAACAAATCAACAAATGACAAGTATAGCAAAGAAGTGGAGAAAAGAAAATCCTAGTGCATTGTTGGGAATGCAGATTGGTGCAGCCACTATAGAAAGCAGTATGCAGTTTCCTCAAAAATGTAAAAATGGAACTGCCATTTGAACCAGTGATCCCACTTCTAGGAATATATCCTAAGAATCCCAAAAGACCAATCAGAAAGAAGATATGCACCTCTATCTATGTTCATGGCAGCACTATTCACAATAGCTAAGATCTGCAAACAACCCAAATGCCATCAGTAGATGAGTGGATAAAAGCTATGGTACATTTACACAATGGAATACTATGTAGCTTTAAAAGAGAAGAATATCTTACCCTGTGAGACAAGGTGGAGGGACCTGGAGAGCAGTATGCTAAGTGAAATAAGCCAGTCAGAGAAAGACAAGTATCACATGATCTCACTCACATGTGGAATCTAATTAACAAAATTAACTGATAAACAAAATAGATCCAGAGACATGGAAGCATGGAACAGACTGATGAATATCAGAGGGAAGGGGTGGAGTGAAGAGATTAGCCAAAGAACTTATGCATATATGCATAACTCATGGACAAAGACAATAGTGTGGTGAAGGCCTGGGGTTGGGATGCAGGCAGGGTGGAGGGTGTCAATGGGAAAAAAGGGGGACATCTGCAATACTTTCAACAATAAAGATCAATTTAAAAAATAATAAAATGAATACTTAAAAAAATTAAATTAAAAATAAATAAAATAAAAATGGTTATTCTCTTCTAGGATAGAAACACTCAGCTGGCCTACAAAATAGTATTCTATGGCATATCTTATCCTCAAGTTCTAGGCAAAAAATATATTTAAATTACATTGAAATGATCCAAATAATTGCAAAAATAAATCATCCTCCCAGGAACATGGTACACTGAGTAGAGAATCCAAGAAAACTCCTGCATATATCACAGCATACTACTTGAAAGGGGAAAATGTCCTCTGCGCAAAGAAAAAAAAAAAACAAGAAACAAGTATATGATTTGGATTCTCATACAAACTTGACTGAATAATAGATTAGAATTTATAATCAGTTTTTCCATGGCGTCAATTCTTTCATAGCACTCTTTCATTTTCCTGAGGTTAAGTTATCTGTGGTGGTGCTTATCAGTCCTTTACTACACTGTGATAATCCCCAAAATCAAGGATTTTGCTCTCTTTATATGTTTGTTTCCAGAAAAGTGTCCAATGAATATTTGATAGATATGCAAATAAAAAGTTATATTAAGCATCAAATTATGACAATAGATATGGTGTACATTTCTCCAAAGTCTCACATTAAGTTGAAAAAACAAAATTTAAAACTTTTCCACTTATAAGAATTATATTTAAAACATAAAATAAATGGTCCATAGGTGCTATATATAAAAAGATTGTGGTAGTCAAAAATAAAAAGAAACAGAGAGAAAAGAGAATTTAAAATAAATATTTTTAGGTTGCACATAAGACATTCATTAAATAGATCACAGGCTAGGTGGTAAAATAATAAAGTTCCACAAAAATCAAAGGATGGAAATAATACACAGAGTAGTTTCTAACCATAGTGGTATTATGCTGAATTATTTCATGGCTCCTAAAAATAAGAAATGTACATTCTGTTCCAGTTTATGTGAAGTAGCTATAAATTTGATAAAATACTAATTAACAAAAACAAATCTTCCAGTAAAATTTTGATCATGAAATTTTACATCCATCTTCTCTGATCTCAAATGATGAAAACCAAAAATCAGTACTTTAGACAAAAACAATGATTTTGAAAATCCTAATAATTTGGATATTGAAAATACTCTTCAGTATCAAGACACTGCTTGCCCTTAGTCCCAGCCAGAAACCAGATTTACAACTAAAATACTAAGCAATCAACTTGAAAAACCAAGTGAAGAGCAGCTGATTGGATATATTATATCTAAGGCGCACTGAAGAAACCACATAGAGACTGGTAAGAGGAGGGGAGTCACGGAAAGGGGGAGCCCCTCTCAAGCAGGTGCAGTGGCTGAGAGGCCTGAAGGATATCAGCTGCAAAGCTCCCTCCCCCTGGGTGTATGGGGTCTCAACCCCAGGCAGGGATCCCAAACCCAGAGCATCAGAGATGGAAAGAAGAGCCTGTGGAACAGCTGGCAGAGGGAACCAGGGGAATTCTGTTGTCTTGGGAGACTCAGACTGCACCTTCCCAGCGAAGGAACACACCGATTGTTAGCAGCCCCAGCCTAAGAAGTTTGCTTCAGGCTCTGGCTGCTGGAAAGGCTGCACTGCTGTGTTTGGGTCCAGCAGTGGGTTCTGCGGGCTGCACCCAGCAGTGACTTTGAGGGACCCTCTTCATTCTTGAAAGGCATTGTGCAGAGCCCCAGTCAATGACAAAACTCATTGGCTTGGGAAAAGGGGAAAGGTTTATCCTACCTCAAGTGCAGGGTCAGAACCCCTACCCCCAGCTGTGGAGCATCCCAAACTGCTCTGTCCTGCTGGGTTGGCAGCACAGGGGAGCAGTACAGGTCTGGGATTTGGGGCCCACACTGTGGATTAGGAGCCCTAGCAGAGCTGGGAATTTTAGCCCCTGCTTTGCTGAGATCAGCCACATGGAGAGATAGGAGTCTTGTTCAGGGCTGATTGTCTGTCCCTTCTTGCTTGGACTGGTGGTGCAAGGGCACAGGTTCCACACAGAGCTGGGAGTTTTAGACTGTCGGGGGAGACAGATGGAGCAGTGCTGGACTATGTGACTGCATTGTGGAGAGGCTGATCAGAGCTCCCTGTGAGTTCCACCAGGCAGCCCTAGGAAGGAGGAGCCCATCACCTCCTCCTGCAGGCTATGAACACCACCTCCAACAGGAGACTGTTTAACTCAGTCCTGTTAAGTCCTGGACACTCCACTGTGCACAGTTCTGTGGGGAACAGGAGAACAGCTTACAGTGGGGCATTCCAAGTGTGAGACCCTCAGAAGCTATTGTCTGGGACTGGGAGGAAGTGCTAAGCCCCATCCTGCTGGCTGGGCCAACAACATCCTCAACCGGAAACTTTTGATCAATCCCCCTGAGCCCAGGGTGGCTGAAATTGCTCCTGCAGAAGAGGCTGCAGGCTGTATCCAACCCAAACCTGGAGCAAATTTTCTTAGGGGGAACTAGAGTTGGAGTCTCTGGTAGAGACTGAGGACTTTGGCTTTGAAACAGAGACTAATTTCCTCTCATTGAGTGCCTGACTACATAATCCCCAAGCAAGGGGCCCACTAGCCCTAGCTAGGCTAGCCTGGGTCCATTTTACACACTCTCTTCAGATGTTTCTGGAGGAAGACCAGGCAACCTCAAAGAGGAGGAGGGGTAGCCGACAGGTGGAGGTGGACCTCAGGGAACCTCAGTCCCACCACAGATCTTCCCCCAGATCTAAGATAAAAGAAGCAAACCCATTTACACAGATTTGTCCCTCCCATGCATAACAGGTCTAGAAGATGCAGACATAATGAACAGAGTTATAAATACACACAGGTAGCTCAAGGCCAGTTACATGCAATGTCTGACACCCACCTACACCTAAAACCCACCCAAAAGGACCCAGAACCAACACACCAGTGGTAGGCCTCAGACCACACCAGAGCTCAACCCAATACACAAATGGCACACCCAAAGATGCATCCCAGCACGCTCCAGACACTGCTGGGAACAAACCCATCTTGGGGAGCAGCCCCTGAACAGTTGCTCATACATAATATTTACTTTTATAGACACCCAGTGTGAAACGTTAATGATTGTACCACTGAGCCCATCAAGACACATTGAGACTGCACCTGCACAGCATTTGCATACCATGGTCGGGTTGAGCTTCATAGCCAGCCTGAGGGCCAGTCCCTACCATGAAAGGGCTAACAGCAAACAAGACCCAATTACAGCCCTAGCTCATTTGGCTCAGTGGTTAGTGTCAGTCCTCGGACTGAAGGATCTCGGGTTCGATTCCAGCCAAAGACATGTACCTCAGTTGCAGGTTTGATCCCTGGCCCTGGTTAGGGCGCTTGTGAAAGGCAAGCAATCCATGTGTCTTTCTTACATCAATGTCTTTCTCTCTCTCCCCCTTCCGCTCTGTCTGAAAAGCAATGGAAAAAAATATCCTTGGGTGAGGATAAAAAAAATACAAAAAAAGAAGACCCAATTACAACAGAAGGGCCTAAACAACCCATACAATGGACATTCTTAGAGCACCCAGCTCAGGAGATCAAGAGACTGTACTACTAGGTGCCACAGGACACCTACTACAGTAGGCCACCCCACCAAAACTGGGAGTCATAGCAGTCCTATCTAATACATAGAAACAAACACAAAGGGACAGCCAAAATGGGGAGACAGAGAAATAGGCCCAAATGAAAGAACAAGAGGAAACTCCAGAAAAAGACTTAAATGAGCCCTGGCCAGTGTGGTTCAATGGTTGGAGCGTCAGCCTGAGCAACAAAGGTCTTGGGTTCAATTCTTGGTCAAGGGTGCATACCTGGGTTGCAGGTTCATTTCCCAGCCCCAGTCAGGGTGGGTGTGGGAGGCAACCAATCAATGTGTATGTCCCACATCAATGTCTCTCTCCCTCTCTCTCTGCCTCTCTCCCCCTTCCTCCCTCTCTTCCACTCTCTCTACAAAACAATGCGTGAGGATTAACAACAACAAAAAAGACCTAAGTGAAATGGAGGCAAGCAATTTATCAGATAGACAGTTCAAAGTAATGGTTATAAGGATGCTTAAGAAACTTGGTGAGAACAAGAACATGAAGAAGGATATAGAGACCATAAAAAATAATGAGTCAGAAATGAAAAATGCCAAATCTGAAATACAGAATACACTGAAAGAAATAACCAGTAGGCTGGACAAAGCAGGGGATTGAATCAGTGAATTAGAAGACAAAATAGAAAAAAAAAAATCAGAACAGAAAAAAAAAAAAAAAAAAAACACAAAAAACAAGAGGATAGTTAAAGGGAAATTTGGGACAATATGAAACATATCAACATCTGCATCATAGCGGTATCAGAAGAAAAAGAAAGCAAGCAAAGGATAGTGACCCAGTTTGAAGAAATAATGACAAAATTTTCCTAGCTTGGTGAAGAAAAATGCCACACAACTTCAGAAAGCACAGATAGTCCAATCAAGATGAACTAAAAGAGACCCACACCAAGGCACATCATAATTAAAATAGCCAATATTAAAGACAAAGAGAGAATCTCAAAGGCAGCAAAAGAATCAGTCAGTTACCTACAAGAGAGTTCCCATAAGGCTGTCAGCTGATTTCTCAACAAAATACTTCATGCCAGAAAGGATTGGCATAAATAATTCAAAGTAATGAAAAACAAGGACTTGAATTCAAGACTAGTCTATCCAGCAAGGCTGTCATTTAAAATTGAAGGTGAAACAGAGAAATTCCCAGGCAAAAAAAGGCTAAGTTGCCACCAAATCAGCATTATAAGAAATGTTAAAGGGACTGCTTTAAGAAGAAGAAATCAAGAGAGAGGAACATAAGCATAAATTTTAAAATGACAATAAATAAGTACCATCAATAATAACCTAAAATGGAGAGACAACAAGATGGCAGCATAGGTAACCATGGTACCCACTGCCTCCCACAATCACATCAAAATTACAACTAAAATACAGAACAACCGTCACTCAGAACCTCCTGCAATCTAGCTGAACAGAAGTCTTACAACTGAAGAAGCAACGAGATCAGTAGGGCGGGGCAAAGATGCAGGAGGATTGGGGCTGAATACCTGTCCCACACCCAGGAGGGATATCTTGGCAGTGGAAGTTTCCTGGAGGAGCAAGGGGCCCCAGCCCACAACAGGCCTCCCAGCCCAAGGTTCCAGGGCCAGGAAGAGAAGTCCTCACAGCTTCAGCAGGGATTGTGGCTGAGTGATGCAGAGGCTGCAGGAATCCCAGGCAGCTCCACTTAAAGGATCCACACACAGACTCACTCAGATGAGCTCCCTCTGACCTCCAGCACTGGGCAGCAGCTTGAAAGGAACCTGGGACACTAGCGGAGGAACTAACTTGCCTGAAATTGGGGTGAGAGGTGGAGGGGCAGCTTTCTCACAGAAAGAAGAGCTGGCAGAGGCCATTGCTCCTTTGGTGAGCCCTCTCCCAACAGAACCAGAAGGCAGGCAACATATTTGAATCTCCAGCACCTGACTCACAACTTTGGCCACACACTGGTGATTCCTGGAGACCCCACCCTTCCTTACTTGCAAGCTCATCAAAGCCATTTCCAGTGGCTTTTCTATGCAAGTGTCCTCTCTAGCCTCATGCTTAGGAATTTCTTAAAATCTCTCAAACAAGTAGCAGCTGGCCTCAGCGTGCCACATACATCTTGATAAGTGGCCCCAGGCCCAGCACCAGTGACAGCCTGCATTGGTTCATAGCTTGGCCTCTCCTGGACACCTCCAAGCCCAGCACAATTAGCAGCTAACTACTATTTGCTGTGTAGCTCATGCTGGGTGGCCCTGGCCAAGACACTGGCACAGACTGACTTTGCACCTCCTGGGAAGCCCCAGAGACAGTGCACCTATTAGTCAGACTCGACCACACTGGATTACAACCCTTCCACATCCACGACTGACACACTCAAGGTGCACACTTGGCAAACACTAAAGCCCCACTGAAGTAAATCCTGCTCCATAGATAGGGGTGTCTCCAGCACAGGAGCTCTTTGGCTGTAGTTGCAGCTGGTCCTCACAGCTGATTGGTCTGGGGGTCAATTCCTCTCAGTGACACCAACAGCAACCAAGGTTCAACTGCAATAAGACAGTGCACACAGCCCACACAGGGGAGCATCTAGAAGGCCTAGCTCAGGTGACTGGGGAGGCTGAGCCACTGGATCCTACAGGACACCTATTACACAAAGCCACTCTAAAAATTCAAGGAGACATAGCAGCTCTACCTAATACATAGAAAAAAACGCCTGGACCCAGCCAAAATGTGGAGGCAAAGAAACATGTCACAAAGGAAAGAAGAGAAGAAATCTCCAGAAAAGAAACTAAATCACATAGAGCCAAGCAATCTACTAGATACAGAGTTAAGAATTATGGTTATAAGGATGCTTAAAGATCTTAGTAAGAATATTAAGGAAACTAGACAGATCATCAACGACATAATATAGTATCAATCAGAAATGAAGTCTACATGAATTGAAATGAAGAATAATTTACAGGGAATCAACAGTAAAGTAGAGGACTCTGAGAATCAAATCAGCAATTTGGAATATGAGGAAACAAAAAACACCCAACCAGAAGAGCAAAAGAAAAAATAATCCAGAAATATGAAGATAGTGTATGAGTCTCCTGGACAACTTCAAGCAGCCCAACATTCGTATTATTGGGGTACCAGAAGGAGAAGAAAGAAAGAAAGAAATTGAAAACCTATTTGAAAAAATAATGACTAAAAACGTCTTGTACCTGGTGAAAGAAATAGGCTTACAAGTCCAGGAAGCACAGAGAGTCCCAAACAAG
This sequence comes from Miniopterus schreibersii, assembly GCF_964146895.1. Classification (NCBI taxonomy): domain Eukaryota; kingdom Metazoa; phylum Chordata; class Mammalia; order Chiroptera; family Miniopteridae; genus Miniopterus; species Miniopterus schreibersii. The sequence continues at coordinate 115,190,246 of NC_138101.1, read as the reverse complement.
AGAAACCCAAAGAGATCCACACCAAGACACATCATAATTAAAATGCCAAAGGTTAAAGACAAAGAGAGAATCTTAAAAGCAGCAAGAGAAAAGCAGTTACCTACAAAGAAGCACCCATACGATTGTCAGCTGATTTCTCAACAGAAACTTTGCAGGCCAGAAGGCAGTGGCAAGAAATATTTAAAGTGATGAAAAACAAGAACCTACAACCAACATTACACTACCCAGCAAAGCTATCATTTAGAACTGAAGGTCAAATAAAGAGCTTCTCAGACAAGGAAAAGCTAAAGGGGTTCATCACCACCATCCAGTACTACATGAAATGTTGAAAGGTCTTCTATAAGAAGAGGCTAATGAACAAAATAATTTGATAAATTAAATAGACCCAGAGACATTGAAACATGCAACAGACAGTCATATCTCAGAGGGAAGAGGGAAGAGTGAAGAGGGAAGGGGAGTGGAAGGTGCGAAGAGATTAACCAAAGAAGTTATGCGCATATATGCATAACCCATGGACACAGACAATAATGGAGTGAAGGCCTGGGGAGGGGGTGGGAACAAGGTGGAGGGGGTCAATGGGGGGGGAAATGGGATACCTGTAAGTTCAACAATAAAGATAAATTTTTTAAATAAATAAATAAATAAATAAATAAATAATAACCTTAAATGTAAATGGAATAAATTCTCCAATCAAAAGACATAGGTAGCTGAATGGATAAGAAAACAAGACCCAAATACATGCTGTCTATAAGAGACCCACCTCAGGATAAAAGACTCACACAGGCAAGAAAAGAATAAAGAAAAGAAGGGAAGGGGAGGAGGAGGGGAGGGGAGGAGGAGGGGAGGGGAGGGGAGGGGAGGGGAGGGGAGGGGAGGGGAGGGGAGGGGAGGGGAGGGGAGGGGAGGGGAGGGGAGGGGAGGGGAGGGGAGGGGAGGGGAAAGTTTTGGAGGACTTTAAAGGAGAGATCAACAGCAATACAGTCACAGAAGGAGACTTTAACACTCCACTGACTTTACAGGATAGATCTTCCAGGCAAAAAATTAACAAAGAAACACACTAGATCAGATGGATATAATTGACATTTATAGAACATTCCACCCCAAAGCTGCAGAATAAATATTCTCCTCAAGTGCACATGGGATATTCTCAAAGATAGGCCACATGTTAGGACACAAAACAAGTCTCTATAAGTTCAAGGAGACTGAAATCATATCAAGCATCTTCTTGGACATTTACACCATGGAATACTGTGCAACTGTAAAAACGAAGGATCCCTTACCTTTCAAGACAGCATGGTGGGACCTAGAGAGTAGTATGCTAAGTGAAATAAGCTGGTCAGAGAAAGACAAGTATCACATGATCTCATTCATATGTGGAATATAATAAATTAAATAGACCAATGAACAAAATAGATCAAGAGACATAAAAGCATGGAACAGACTGACAAATCTCACAGGGATTGCAGGGGTGGGAGGCTGGGAAGGGAGAGATTAACCTAAAAATTTATATGCATATAGGCATAATCCATGGACACAGACAATAATGTGGTGAATGCCTGGGGGAGAAGGGTGGGTGCATGGGGGAGGGGATCAATGAGAGGAAAAGGGGGACATCTGTAGTACTTTCAACAATAAAGATAAATTAAAACATCAAAAAATACCTGGGCATAAATTTAGGAGGGAAAAGCTTGTACTCAGAAAATTCTAAAACATCGACGAAAAAAATAGAAGATACTAATAAATGGAAGCATATACCATGCTCATGGATAGGAAGGCTTAACATCATTAAAATGTCCTTACTACTCAAAGCAATCTATAGATTCAACACAAGTTCTATCAAAATACCAACGGCATATTTCAAAAATTTGTATGGAAACACAAAAGACCCTGAATGGCACAGAAACCTTAAAGACAAAAAAGAATAAAGTGGGAGGTGTTACACTATCTGATATCAAAGTATACTACAAGACCATAGTAACCAAAACAGCATGGTACTGCCATAAAAACAGACACATAAGTCAATGGAACAAAATATAGAGCCCAGAAATAAACTTCTATACTCTCAATTAATCTATGACAAAGGAAGCAAGAATATACAATGGGGTAAACACAGTCTTTTCAATAAATGGTACTGGGAAAATTGGACAGAGTATGCAAAAAAATTAAACTAGACCACCTTCTTACACCATACACAAGAATAAACTCAAAATGGATTAAAGACTTAAATGTAGGACTCAGACCCATAAAACTCCTAGAAGAAAGCATAGGTAGTAGAATCTCAGATATTCCTCTTAGCAATATTTTTTATAACATATCTTCTTGTGCAAGGGAAATAAAAGAAGAAATAAACAAATGGGACTACATCGAAGTAAAAAGGTTTTGCTTTACACTTTGATTTATAAGCCTAACCCTAGCATTTCATGCAACTCCACTATATAAAGATTTGTACGGAAAGATATTAACTGAAGCAGTGTATATAATAGCAAAAAAAGTGGAAAAAAAAATAAGCTAACTGTCCAAAAGGAATGTATTGATCGTTATGCAGCCATTAAAAGTGATGTTTACAGGGCACAGTCCTGAGGGGGAGGGGAGAGCAGCTCATAGGAAGACTCTGCAAGAATAAGACTCTTAGGGACTATTGTTTGGGAACTGGAGGAAACCCTGAAAACCCCTGCTGGGGGCTGGGCAGGCAAAGGGTTCACCAGAATGTGTTCTGAATAGAACCCACTGGGCCCTTGCTGCTGAAACCGCCCAGACAGAAGAGGCAACAGGCTGAAATCAATCTGAAGCTGCAGCAGGCCAGAGCCTGGGGGACTAGAATCAGAGGACAGAGTAGGGACTGAGCAGCTGGCAGTGGAGCAGAGACTAACTCCTGCAGAGTGAGCACCTGACAGCGACACCTCTAACGGGAGTGATACCCTGGACTACACTAGCCACCCTGTACCCTAAAGACTCTACAGAAGACTCTGGAGCAAGACCAGGCAACTACAAGGTTGCAAAATAGCTGACAAGAGGAGGTGGCCCACGAGGAGCCTCAGATCAGCCGTCTACCTAAGGACACCAGAGCCAAACCTAGACGGCTCCTCACATTGGGTGATACACAAGTACCTCCCAGGAGAACTGAAATCACAAAAAACAGTGACCCTCAGAAAACATAAGCTGCCCAGAAGAAATGCACCTGATTGACTTCCTTTTTCTCTGCTGTTTTTTTCTTTTGTTTGCTTTTGGTTTTTTTGTTTGTTTTTTTGGTTTTGGGTTTTTTTGTTTGTTTGTTTTTTGTTTGCGGGTTTGTTTATTTTTTTCTCTTTTTTCCTTAGGAAGAAGAGAAAGGGGAGAAAATTTGTTTTTTCTTCTTTTTTAAATTTTATAAAAATCTTTTTTTTTCTTTTTTAATTTTTTTTAAACATTTTTTTAACTAATTTTTTATTTTTATTTTTTTTTATAAAATAATTTTGTCTTCCTTAGCTTGTTTTTGGTTTTGTTTTCATTATTTGCTTTGTTTTGTTTTATCCTTGCTTCTACTATCAAGACTTTCTTGATATCCCTGCTTAACGACTGGGACTTTATCATTATAACCAAGTTTACTGCTTTCCTCTATAGTTTCCCCCAAATCTCTTACCAGACTCCCTGCCTGCCTGGGCTTTATCTCTCTCTCCTCTCAATCCATTGGCATAACTTTTTTCTTCTTTTTCTTCTTTCTTTTTCTACTTTTCTTTCATTCTTTCATTTTGCCCCCTTCAGTTTTCCTGTCTGATTGTTAGTGTCTCTTATTCTCTTTATTGTATTTTTGTTTTCTCATTTTCAACTATTATCCTATTCCTATTCTCTCCCTTAATTTTGCTGGCCCTTCTTTCAGAATCTTTTCTCTGCTTCTGTTATCTCCCAGTGGCTTCTCTATTTTTTATATTTTAGTTTACTATTATTTTCTAAATTTTCACCAGTATTAACAACAACATACACCTCTGGGCTCCACTGGACCCACAAGACAAAATCCCACACCACAAGACTGGGACACAGCAAATATATCTAATATATAGATATAAGCACTAAGAGCTACCAAAATGGGGAGACAAAGAAACAACCCCCAAATTAAAGAAAAGGAAATATCGCCAGAAAAAGACGTTGATGACATGGAGTTGAGCAAGTTATCAGAAACGGAGTTCAGAGTATTGATGATGAAGATGTTCAAGGAACTTAAGAAGACTATAGATGATAAGATCGAGGACCTTAGTGAAAACATGAACAAAGAGATACATACCATAAATACAACTCAGACAGAGATAAAGAATGCTGTATCTGATATCAAGAATGCACTGGAAGGAATTAAAAGCAGGCTCAATGAAGCAGAGGATAGAATAAGTGACTTAGAAGACAGAGTAGAGAAAATCACACAATCAGAGCAGCAAAAAGAAAAACACTTAAAAAGCATGAGGACAGTCTAAGGGAACTTTGGGACAACATAAAGCGAAACAACATTCACATTATAGGAGTGCCAGAGGGGGAAGAAAGAGAGCAAGGGATAGAGAACCTGGTGGAAGAAATCATAGAAAACTTCCCTAGGCTGGCGAAGGAGAAAGCCACACATGTTCAGGAAGCACAGAGGGTTCCAAACAAGAGGGACCCAAAGAGACCCACTCTGAGACACATCATAATTAAAATGTCAAGGACAAAGAGAAAATATTAAGGGCTGCAAGAGAGAGACAAGCAGTGACCTACAAGGGAACCCCCATAAGGCTGACAGCGGATTTCTCAACAGAGACTCTTCAGGCCAGAAGGGAGTGGAATGAAGTTGTGCAAGCAATGAAAAGCAAGAACATGCAACCAAGATTGCTTTATCCAGCAAGGCTATCATTTAAATTTGAAGGTGGAATAAAGAGCTTGCCAGACAAAAAAAGGCCAAAGGAGTTCAGTACCACCAAACCAGCATTGCAAGAAATGCTAAAAGGACTGCTTTAAGAAAAAGAAGGAATAGTGAGAGAAAGGTACATCAGCATAAAGGGGAAAAATGGCATTAAATAAGTTGATATCAATAGTAACTTTAAATGTAAATGGAATAAATGGGCCAATCAAAAGACAAAGGGTAGCTGAATGGAGAAGAAAAAAGGACCCAAACATATGCTGTCTACAAGAGACCCAACTGAGAGCAAAAGACTCACACAGGCTAAAAGTGAAGGGGTGGAGTAAAATATTCCATGCAAATGGAAAGGAAAAGAAAGCTGGAGTAGCAATTCTTATTTCTGACAAAACAGACTTCAAAATAAAGACCATAACGAGAGACAAAGATGGTCACTACATATTACTACAGGGATCAATCCAACAGGAGGAAATAACCCTAATGAACATTTATGCACCCAATACAGGAGCACCTAAATATATAAAAAGTCTCTTGGGGGACTTCAAAGGGGATTGACAGCAACACAATCATAGTGGGGGACTTTAACACCCCACTGTCAGCATTGGACAGATCATCAAGACCAAAAAATCAACAGGGAAACGCAGACCTTAAATGAATCACTAGATCTAATGGATTTAATTTACATTTATAGAACATTTCACCCCAAAGCAGCAGAATACACATTCTTCTCAAGTGCACATGGAACATTCTCAAAAATAGACCACATGTTAGGGCACAAGGCAAGTCTCTACAAATATAAGAAGATTGAAATCATATCAAGCATCTTCTCAGATCACAATGCCATGAAACTAGAAATCAACCACTATAAAAAAAACTCAAAAATATTCAAACACATGGAGGCTAAATAGCATGTTATTAAACAATGAATGGGTCACCAAGGAGATCAAGAAGAAATCAAACACTTCATGGAAAGTAACAAAAATGAACAGACAACAACCCAAACCTTATGGGACACAGCGAAAGCAGTCTTGAGAGGAAATTTCATATTGTTACAGGCCTATCTCAAGAAACAAGAAAAAGGTCTAATGAAGCATCTAACACAACAACTAAAAGAACTAGAACGAGAACAGCAAGAAAAGCCCCGAGGAAGTAGAAGGAACGAAATAATAAAAATCAGAGCAGGGATTAATGACATAGAGACTAAAGAAACAATACAAAAAATCAATGAAATCAAGAGCTGGTTCTTTGAAAAGGTAAATAAGATTGATGCACCTTTAGCCAGACTCACTAAGAAACAAAGAGAGAGGACCCAAATAAATAAAATCAGATATGAAAGAGGCGATATAACAACTGATCCAACAGAAATACAAAGGATTGTAAGAAAATATTATGAGCAACTGTATGCTAACAAATTGGACAGCATGGATGAAATGGACAAATTCCTAGAAGCATACAACCTTCCAAAGCTGAATCAAGAGGAGGCAGAAAACCTGAATAGGCCGATAACAACTAATGAAATTGAAGCAGTAATCAAAAAACTCCCAGCAAACAAAAATCCTGGACCAGATGGATTTACAGGCAAGTTTTACCAAACATTCAAAGAAGAATTAACACCTATTCTATTCAAACTATTCCAGAAAATTCAAGAGGAGGGAAAACTCCCAAATTCTTTTTATGAGACCAGCATCACCCTAATCCCAAAGCCAGATAAAGACACTACAAAGAAAGAAAATTACAGGCCAATATCCCTGATGAACATAGATGCTAAAATCCTCACTAAAATACTAGCAAACTGGATCCAGCAATACATTAAAAAGATCATACATCATGACCAAGTGGGATTTATTCCGAGGATGCAAGGCTGGTACAACATCCGCTAATCAATAAGTGTGATACATCACATAAACAAAATGAAGGACAAAAATCATATGATCATATCAATAGATGCAGAAGAAGCATTCGACAAAATCCAGCACCCATTTCTGATAAAAAACTCTCAGCAAAGTGGGAATAGAGGGATCATACCTCAACATAATAAAGGCCATATACAACAGACCTACAGCCAACATCATACTCAATGGGCAAAACCTAAAACCATTTCCATTAAAAACAGGAACAAGACAGGGATGTCCACTTTCACCACTCTTATTCAACATAGTACTGGAAGTCCTCGCCATAGCCATCAGACAGGAGGAAAATATAAAAGGTATCCAAATTGGAAAGGAGGAAGTAAAACTGTCATTATTTGCAGATGACATGATACTGTATATAGAAAACCCAAAAGACTCCATCAAAGTACTACTAGATTTGATATACGAATTTGGCAAGGTAGCTGGATACAAAATCAACATCCGGAAATCAATGGCATTCTTATACACCAACAATGAACTTTCAGAGAGAGAAACTAAAAAAGCAATACCATTTACCATTGCAACTAAAAAAATAACATACCCAGGAATAAACTTAACCAAGGATGTAAAAGACCTGTACTCAGAAAACTACGTGACACTGAAAAAAGAAATAGAGGAAGATTTAAACAGTTGGAAGAAGATACCATGCTCATGGATTGGGAGAATTAATATCATTAAAATGTCTATACTACCCAAAGCAATTCATAAATTTAATGCAATTCCTATGAAAATACCAACAGCATATTTCACAGACCTAGAACAAACATTTCAAAAATTTATATGGAACCAAAAAAGACCCCGAATAGCTGCAGTCATCTTGAGAAAAAAAAAACAGAGTGGGAGGGATCACATTACCAGACTTCAAACTGTATTACAAAGCCACTGTAATCAAAACGGCCTGGTATTGGTACAACAACAGGCTTATAGATCAATGGAACAGAACAGAGACCCCAGAAATAGACCCACGCCACTATGTTCAGTTAATATTTGACAAAGGAGGCAAGAGTATCCAATGGAGTAAGGACAGTCTCTTCAATAAGTGGTGTTGGGAAAATTGGACAGATACATGCAAAAGAAAGAAACTAGACCACCAACTTTCACCATACACAAAAATAAACTCAAAATGGATAAAAGACTTAAATGTAAGTCACAAAACCATAAAAATCCTGGAAGAAAACAGGCAGTAAAGTCCCAGACATGCCACGCAGTGGACTTTTCACTGATACATCTCCTAGGGCAAGAGAAACAAAGGAAAAAATAAACATATGGGACTACATCAAACTAAAAAGCTTCTGCACAGCAAAAGAAAACAGCCTCAAAATACAAAGGAACCCCACGGCCTGGGAAAACATATTTGCCAAGGATGAATCTGATAAGGGGCTAATTTCCAAAGTGTACAAAGAACTCATAGCACTCAGCAAGAGAAAGACAAACAATCCAATTAATAAATGGGCAAAGGACTTAAACAGACACTTCTCCAAAGAGGACATAGGGATGGCCAAGAGACACATGAGAAAATGCTGGACGTCATTAATCATCAGAGAGATGCAAATTAAAACCACAATGAGGTATCACTTCACACCTTCCAGAATGGCTGCCATCAACAAATCAACAAACGACATGTGCTGGCGAGGGTGTGGAGAAAAGGGAACCCTAGTACACTGCTGGTGGGAATGCAGACTGGTGCAACCACTATGGAAAACAGTATGGAGGTTCCTCAAAAAATTTAAAATGGAGCTGCCATTCGACCCAGTGATTCCACTCCTAGGAATGTATCCTAAGAATCCTGAAACATTCATCAGAAAGGATATATGTACCCTGATGTTCATAGCAACACAGTTTACAATAGCTAAGATCTGGAAACAGCCCAAGTGCCCATCAGTAGATGAGTGAATAAAAAAGCTGTGGGACATTTACACCATGGAATACTACGCAGCTGTAAAGAAGAAGAATCTCGTACCCTTTGGGACAGTATGGATGGACCTGGAGAATATTATGCTAAGTGTAATAAGCCAGGCAGCGAAAGACAAATATCACATGATCTTGCTTATACGTGGAATCTAAAGAGCTTAATAGACTGATGAACAGAATAGATTCGATGACATAGAAGCATAGATGAGACTGATGAATGTCAGAGGGATGGAGGGGGCGGGTGGGTGGAGGGGGAAAAAGTAACCAAAGAATTTATGTGCATATATACACAACCGAAGGACATGGACAATGGTGGGGAGAGGGACTGGGGAGGGGGAAGGAACTGGGTGGAACGGGTCATTGGGGAGAAAAAGGGACATCTGTAATATTTTAAACAATAAAAAAACTTAAATTAAAAAAAAAAGAAAGTGATGTTTACAAAGAGTTTTTAATGACTTGGAAAAACACTTACAATATAATGTTGAGAAAAGAGAAGATATAAAATTATATTTACAGTGTGATATAAACCATGCAGAAATTTATAAAAGAGCTGGAGTTAATATGCTAAATTTAAAATCTGCTTGTGTTATGAGAATTATGTGATGCTTCTTTCCTTAAAATCATATATATTTTCAATTTCCAAAAATGAGTTAATATTTTTTTCTATAATCAGGGAAAGAAAAGCATGTGTATGCATTGAGGGTGATACAGGGCCAGGGACAAACCTCCAGGTTTCAGTGTCCCAGATTGTGCAGCTCTTTGTGCAGAGCTCTCCGGTGTGTCTCCATTTCAATAGGAAGCCTCTGCCACACCTAAGTGGTTGCTGGGACTGTCCTGACTCATTCCTGTGACTTCAGTTCTCTTTCTACAGTACCTCAATGTGACAACCATAACTAGGCCACATCATACAGGTCATGGCATTTTGTGCTCTCCGACTGTGGCATATGGAACCATGCCACACCATTCAGAGTAAAAGTATTCATGAATTTCATTCGTCTCTATTAAATTAAAACCAGTGTCTCATTCAATGTTTATTCAACAACTTGGGTGAAATTCAAACCAGCTCCTCTCTTGACAAATTAGACAGAATGAAAGATTATAACTAACTGAGCCCTGGCCAGGTGGCTCAGTTGGTTAGAAACGTTGTCGGTTTGATTCCTTGTCAGGACACATACCTAGGTTTCAGGTTCACTCCCTGGTTGGGTGAGTATGAGGGGCAAACAATCAATGTTTCACTCACATAGATGTTTTTATCTCTCTCGCTTTCCTTCCTTCTTCTCTCTCTAAAAATCAATAAAACATATCCTTGGGTGAGGGTTTTAAAAAGTAAAAGTAAAATTAAAAGGTTATAACTAACTGAGGAAGAGGATTGGAGGGTGTCTGGCATTTGCGGGGGGTGCTTTGGAATCAGATGGGTGCCCACTGGTTACACAGCTGTGGTAGGTGGAATAATGGGCCATAAAGATGTCCACGCCCTAATCCCCAGAGCATGTGAATGTATTACCTTCAATGGCAAAAGGGACTTTGCAGATGCAATTAAGTTAAGGGATTTGAGGTGGGAAACTATCCTGGTTTATGATTATTCCAGAGGGCCCAATGTAATCACAAGGTGTTTCTAAGAGGGAGGGAGGAGGGTCGGAGTCAGCGGAGGAGATGTGACAGTAGAAGCACAAGTCAAAGACAGTGAGAGAGAGGTCAGCCTCTGGAAGCTGGAAAAGGCAAGGAAACAGATTCTGCCCTAGAGACTCCAGAAGGAACACAGCCCTATAGACACCTATATTTTAAAACGTCTGACCTCTAGAACTATAAGAAAATAAATGTGTTGTTTTAAGCCACTAAGTTTGTGACAGTTTGTTATGGCAGCAACACAGGAAACTGATACAACTGTGGACAAGCACATTTCCTCATCTCTAAAGACAGGGCCATCATTTGTGTCCCTCCGCATTCTTATGAGCATCAAACCCAGCATTGTACACACTGCACTGTCTAATATGCATAATGAGCATTCAATAAGCAATACTTATTCTTCCTCGTTGCTTAGCACATCACCTTATACCTGTGTAGCACTTCTCAGAACATTTAAGAAACATGCAATATGGAATTAAACTAACCAGCGAGGTAGGAAAGGTAGTTCTTATGAAATGTCACCACTTTACATAGGACACCATCACACCATGGAGGCTCAGAGAAGTTAAACAAATTGCCCAAGGTCACACAGGTATTTAGCCTCACACAGAATCAAAATGTTTCACTCTTGACCCTTAGTTGTGCTGCTCACTGCAGGAATCTGATCATTGCAGATGCCTCTATGTCACTCACAGGAAAATCTGATTCAGGTGGGCAGTGCCCAGAAATCTGCATTTTTTTCAAGCTCCCTCTTTATTTGTACACAGGCTGGTCTAGTGACCTCGTGGTGAGAAATACTGCCCCATCCTATGTTGCTGAACAGCTGTCCAGCTGGTGAATACTTCCATATGCCTTCATTTCTTTGATACTATCATGTTGTGAACTTTTTATTTTGAAAAAAATTTTAAACATACATAAAAATAGTAAATCAATGACCACCCCTATACCCCATCAGCCAGATGAAAGAACCATTAGCATTTTGCCATGATTATATATATATATATATATATATATATATATATATATATATCCATTTATTTTACTTTTTGGCCAAACCATCTTAAAGTATATTATAGACACTAACATATTTTACGAGCATCTAAAAATAGGGACATTTTCCTACCATTAAATGTGATAATTTAAATGTAAATTATCACATTTAACACAGTTACAATTTTTCAACATCATCTAATATTGATTTGTATTCAAACTTCTCCAGTTTCCCTCCAAATGTCTTTAATAGGTGACTTTTGTTTTAAAATCAGGAAGTGCACTCTATGAATTTTGATGTGACTAGTCTAGAGGAGCTTAAAGATTCCAAAGGTGATGTGCTGATGGGGGTCCAAATTTTCTCTACCCTGATGAGCACATGGGTCAAAGGCTGGTTTTCCCCTGGAGCCCAGGCCTGAAAACACTGCAGCCTCCCTCTCCCAAGCTTTGCCCTTTTGAGCTGAGGATTGACAGTAACAACATTCTTCTTGCTAAGGTCACAGGTCCTCTTCTGTGGCTTCTTCCTATAACTACACCTCTCTCTCCAGGTTCTGATAACCACTTAGGCCCAGATAAGACAAGGGACCCCAGCTCTTTCCAGTCCAATGGGTGCTACCCTGTTGATTTCCCTTTAACCCAGTATCTCTTGGTTAACCCTTCTTCAATTACCCCACTTAAGGGTGCCATCCCTTTCCCATTAGGGCCCTGACTGTTAAGTTAATCATTATGAGGGTTGGCCTTAAAGGAAAATACTCCTTAAATGAGATTCTAGGATGAGATTGCTTGCATATTCGAAATGTACAAAAATGATCCCCTTACCAGAAGGAAAAAGAATGCAGTAGTCTGTAAAATACGGTGGAAGCGTAGTTGCTCAAATTATCACCAATAGTGGTATTGGAAGAATGCAGATGGAGGCAAGATGTTGGCAGATTGAGTGGCTTAGCTCTGCTGACAATGGTGATTATGGATCAGTGGTGCAGGGTAGCTTTTCTGAGAGCCCCAGAGGTCGTACAGAGAGGAGAGACAAATTAAAGTTCCTGAGTGCCCAACTCAAGACATGGGTGGAAACCCAGAAAGCCTTGAAGTAGCTTTGAGGAAGTCATTGATCTCCTGTTGGGCAGATATGTCCAGGAACTGAATATAATAGTGACAGGCACGCAGAGTCTATTAAATTTTCAAACCCATCAGATTTCTTAATGCTTCCACTCATTTCAAAAGGTAGAACACTGATTCATAGGTTGGGACATTTGAGCAGACAAAGATGTATCTTCCAAGTCAGCTCAGAACCCCGTGAATACCCCTCATTGTCTCCAGGTCTATAATGAGAGTTAGATCCTAGCATAGCCCAGATGGAGAGGGACAAAGCCTGGTACAGGAGGAGAGAGCATATGCATCAAAAGAGTTGCAGGAAAACTTGCAGGAATCTGCAGAGTATATATAGGAAGGAGTTCTATATGGAGCATTAGATGGAGAAAGATAAAATATGAACTCGATTTGGGAGAATTTAATGATACAGACATGCTCACTCAAGATATAGGATTTCATGTACTGGCTTGAGCACCCAGGAGTGGCATTCATAGCTGTGCTGGCTAAGAGAAGCGTGGACTCAAGTGCAGTTGGCAGTTAATGAGGACTATTCTAGTATTCTGAAGAAAAGGAAACTGAAGTTTCAAGAAGTTAAGAATGTTGGAGGGCATCTATTCTGTGCAATATGCATAGCCAGCCACACCTTAACCACACTCCTCAGGAGGGCCAGAGAATACTCCCTTCACAAGACCACAGAATTCCAGTGTGAAGTATTCACAGGCCTCCTTGAAAAGCTCTTCTTGGTTGTTTTCTTTAAGCAGGAAATGACAGTGGAACAGGCTGCAATGGAATTACGCTCCCTGATTTTAATGGGGGAAAAAGGGATCCCAGCGTAGTCAGGGCCAGGTCTCCCAAGACATGATTGACACAATTACCATAAGGAGCTGTAGGACTAGCGTGGTAATTGGAATGTCTGGCTAACTAATCATGGGTCCCAAGGACTGCGGTGCATGTGCAGATTATTAAGGTGCTGCTTGAGATATATAAGCAGAAAAATTCTGGATCTGGTAAGTTAAACCATAGTGAAGAATCAGAACCTACCTTGTTCAAACCCAGGGGCCCAGAATCCTTTGACTTGGGAGATGGGGGGGGGGGGGGAGTCTCTTTGAGCAAGCACCTGCCATGTGACCAGAGTTTATACATGAACCTTCCCCCAGTCCTTACCCAGAGGGCACTGGGACCATTAAGCAGAATAGGGAAGGGGAATACACAGATGTTCCAGGGACTATCAGATACTGTTTCTGAGCTCATGCGAATCACAGAAGGCTCAAATTGCCACAGCACTCCACAAATCAGAGTGTGATTAATGGACTAGTGAACCAGTCTGTCTTACAATGGGTCTAATAGGACTGAGGACCAAGCCTGTCATTATTTTTCCAGTCCCAGAAAGTGTAATAGTTATAGATATATTGCTAACTAGCAGAGTCTCACATTGGCTCCTTGACCCATGGAATGAAGACAATTACAGCAGGAAGGGCCAAATCATAACTGCCCCCTTCCAAGTGGAACTGCCCACTCCCCCACTGCCAAGACAGTGAACCCAAACAATTATCACAACCATGGGGGAATTGCATAGATTAGTGTAACCATCAAATAATTAAAAGCTGCAGGAGAGATGATTCCTGTCACATTAATATGTAACTCATGTTTGGCTGGTGCTTCTAGAAAACAGATGGGTCATAGAGAATGCTATAGATTACAGAGAAGTCAGTCACATGGTGACTCCAGTTACAACTGCAGTTCCAGATGGGTATCTTTACTAGGACAAATCAAAAACACCCCTGGCCCCTGGCAAGCAGCTATAGTCCTAGAGAATGTTTTTTTTCCAATTCCAGCAGCAGAGCTGGTTGCCTTCACGTGGGAGGGACAACAGTACACTTCCTTCCACTTGTGTCTTTATTTCAGGGTTGTATCAACTGTCTTGTTCTCTGTCACAATATAGTCCACAGGACTTGATTATCTTGATATCTTAAACAGCATCACTGCATTTCATTGGTGACATTGTGCTAACTGTACCTGGGGAGCAGGAAGTGGCAGATATTTTAGGTACTTTAGTAAAACATATGCATTTCGGGGGATAGGAGATAAACCCCATGAAAGTTTAGAGACATTCCATATTGTAAAGTTTCTAGGAACCCAAGGATCTAAAAGATGTCATGATCAAGTAGTAAACTGCTACATCTTTCACTTCCTAACGCAAAGAAAAAGATCCAATATTTAGTGCAGATTTCAGGGATAAAATATACCACACTTGAGCATACTGCTCTGACCCACTCAAGCTGGCAGTTTTGAGAGATGCTAGATCAAGAAATACTCTGGTTGTGATGCAAGCTGCTCTGCTTCTGTAACTTTTTAATGAATAAGCAGACCCAGTGGTAAAGGAAGTGTTTGTACACAGACTATACAAAATGTTGTCTGTACCATCTGGAAAACTCTAATAGGGGTTTGTGTGGAGATCTCTAGAGTATGGGTGCCAGGCCTTCTTTTGCTGACAACTGTTCTCCATTGGAAAAGCTGTTTCTTGCTTGTTATTAGGCTCTGGTAGACACTGAATCCTTAATCATGGGATACTAAGTGACTATGTTACAAGCGCCACCCATCATGAACTGAGCATTATCTTATCTACCAATTCAAGCACAAATAAATTGCATGAGCAATGTAATGGTTAACTTATGTATCAACTTGGCTGGGTCACAGTGCCCAGATATTTATTCAAACATTATTCTGGATATTTCTGAGTGGGCATTTTTTTTATGAGATTTACATTTAAGTCAAGAGACTTTGAGTAAAACAGATTGCCGTCCATAATGTAGGCAGACCTCATTTAATCCGACGAAGGCCTGAATAGAATAAAAGTCTGACCTTTCCTGAACAAGAGGGAATGTGCCAGCAGACAGCTTTAGGACTCGGACTATATCTCTTTCCTGAGTGTTCAGCTTACTGACCTCTCCTATCAGATTTTGGACTTGTCAAGCCTCCACAGTCATGTGAGCCAATTTCTTAAATCTTTACACACACACACACACACTATTGGTTCTGTTTCTCTGAAGAACCTTAACTAATAAAGCAGAAGCTCAGAATCTTGGAACCTGCTCTGATTGATTCACTGTCTCTCCTACACTCACATTTTTGGCTTCCTGGGTAATTTCCTATGACTAATTAATGGAGGTGAGAAAAGTCCAGGCCTGGTTTAGGATGCACAAGCATCAGCTAGAGGTAGATGGCCAATGCCATTCCATCCCTATTTAGAAGTGGCTCTGAGAAAGAATGGTGAAGGAAAATCCTTCCAGTGGGCAGAACTTTGCATCATGAATCTCACTATTCATTTCAAATAGGACTAGTGGTCTGAAGTACAGATATACACTGGTTCATGAGCAGATTAATGGATTGGCCCACTGGTCAAGGACTTAAAAATAACAAGACTGGAAGATTGGTGACAAGGAGGACTGGGGAGGGGTATATGAATGGACTTCACTGAATGGGCCCAGATGGTAAAGATATTTATGTTCTATGTGAGTGCCTACCAGAGGGCATATTGGGACCTAATCATTGGGACCATGTACAAAGTAGCTTGTCTCACACTTCTCTGGAATGGAAGCTATGCTAGTCTCAACAATATAGACTTCACCTCAGCAAGGTTCACCTGAGCAATATCACTGCTGAGTACCCTTGTTGCCATCAGCAGAGGTTGGTGCTGAATAATATGCCATTGTTCCCTGAGCTAAATAGCCTAGTAACAGGTAGATGACACTGAACCCCTTCCATCATGGTGGAGGTAATGATTTGTCTTTATATGAATAGATACATAATCTGCATATGTTTTTGCTTCCAATGCTCATAACATCTCCCAGCACCATCATTCCCCATAGCATGCCTTATTCATCACCATAGATCACATTGCCTATGACCAGGAAACTCATGCTTTTTTAAAGTGCAAATTGCAGTAGAGGGTTTATTCCAATTAAATTAAGTTCATGTGGTCTTTCCACATTTCTGTCACCCAGAAGTAGATGGCTTCATACTCCAGTGGAATGGTCGATGGAAGGCTCAATCAGTTATTGCGCTTGCTGGAATACAACACTCTGTAAAGTTGGAGTGCTACCCTATAGGATGCGGAAAATACCTTAAACCAGCAGCCACTATGTAGTGCTGTCCCATCATAATCAGAATGCCCAAGTTTGGGAATCAAGGGTGGATGTAGGAGTGGCCTCTCTCTAGTGCATCTCCTTAAGGGATATTTGCTTCTGATCTCGGCAGCATTGGGTCCAGGGAGTTGGAGGTCCTTGTGCACAAGGGAAGAACCAGGAAACATGACTGAGTTTCTGTCAAATCACTAAGACTGCCTTCTAGCCATTTTCAGCTTATTCTACTAATCCAGGAGGTAGAAAAGGGGGTCACACCACTGACCAAGTTGTTTGATCTGATTACCAAGGAGACATTGGGCTGCTGCTATGCAATGAGGGTGGGAGGGCAAGATGCAGAATCCAAGAATTTGTGGGCCACCATTGATATTCTTTTACCTAGTTTACTGGTCAGTGGAAAATTGAAGCAACCCAATAAAGACAGGACCACCAATAAAGACAGGACACAGATCATGAAGAAATAAAGATAATGAACCCTGAGCAGTTGAGGTTCTAGCAAAGAGTCAGAGAAAGTGTAAGAGCTGGTGAAAGAAGGAAACCAAGATTATCAATGTGTGTCTCAGGATCACATATAGAAGTGGGATTGTAGCAGCTTTTATGTTAATTACTTGATTCTCTTTTCTCACTTAGCATTGTGGCTAACATTTTAGGTTTCAGGTAGGACTATGATGCCAGCAACCTGCCATCATTCAGTAACTAATGGGACTTTGCATATCCTTGTGTTGGGGGCATGAAATCTTCATCTGGACAAGGTGACTGGTGAAGGGCAGAGGGGTGAAATGCTGGATATTCTCCTTTCCACTCTGTGTTCTGTGACTGGAGGCTGGCCTCCTTGGACCACACTCATGGACTCCTTTGTCTTCAGCATCCACTTGGATTTGGCTGTGAGAGGCACTGGCAGAAGACTGGAGGTGGGAAGACAGTGAGGTCGTAGCATCAGCTCCTTCCCACTGCATCCCAGGTGGTCAGTGGTCCTCTACCAAAGGTTATAGCCTCTGCTCCTGCTCCTTCTCCTCAGGCACAGGGGTGGTAACAGTGTCCTGCTCCAGAGGGGTTTCACTAGCTGTTGCTGCTTGTCCTTCGTCCTGCCCATGACCTTGTCAACAGTGCCTTCATTAACTCTTCCAAGTTACTTCACTCGATGCGGCCTGATTTGGTCAGGCTGGATTTGAATGGGTCATTTCTCTCAGGCTAGTGCTAGTCCTCACTGCCCTGAGTGGACCTGATTCACAGGTCTTGAATCCATGATTCACCCACCCATCTGTATTCTCTGTCAAGGTCTTCAGTCCCACACATATTCAGACACATTTTTAACAGCCTTTTGGATGGATAATCAGGATGTTGTCCAACAAGGCTCTCCCAGTCTCAACTGGCTGGAGGGTTGCAACGGAATGAATGTGTCTCCCCCAAAATTTGTATGTTGAAGTCCTAACCCCCAATATGATGGCAGTACTATGTAGAGCCTTTGGGAGGTAATTATGTCATGAAGGAAGGTGGAACCTTCATGAATGGTATTAATGCCCTTATAAAAGGTCTCCAGAGAGCTCTCTCTCCTCTCTTTCTGCCAACAAAAAGTTGGCAGTTTGCAACCCAGAAGAGGTCCTCACCAGAACCTGACCATGCTGGCACCCTGGTCTGACTTACAGCCTCCAACACTGCGAGAAATAAATTTATATTGCTTATAAGCCATCCAGTCTCTGTTGTAGAAGCCAAAACAGACTAAGGTGAGGGTTTTAGAGCATTGGGCTCAGTCACTAAAACATCTTAGAAAGAATGTCCCAAACTGTGAGCTAATGCAGTGCTGCAAATGAGTTCCAGGAATGTGGTGGGAGATGATCTCTTTCTTCATGGCAGCTGAGCATGGCTGGAGCAGCTGGAGTAGCTTCCCCTCAGGCTCCCTGGAGAGCAGCCAGGGCAAGTGGGTCTAATGGCATGCCCTGTGGTCCTGCAGGCAGCAAACACAATGAGCAACACCCACACCGACGGCTCTGCCTCCACCATCTGGCCATGGACCTCTGCAGCCTGCCACAAAGTCTGCAGCTGGTGTCCATGGGCAACTAGTCCATGAGCTGCTGGGGGACTCTGTGCTCCATGTGCCCAAGGGGCATGGCCCACAGCCTAAAGAAGGCCAGCAGGGTGGGCAAGGGCTCTCCACAGGCACAGCTTAACCTGAAGTTTCAAATATATTGGATACTTCTGTTATGATTTTGGGTGATGTGCCCTTTAGTAGTGCCCAAGCTAGCTGAGGAACACTGCTCTAACAATCCATATTTATTCTGCAAATTAGAACTTCTTTATTCTGAAATAGTTGATATGAAATAAATTTGTTTAGATCTGAAATTCTATTCATGACATCACATTCATAGAAAAATCAGCATTACATATGACACAAGAAAAGGAAGAGCTATTAGATTTCTTAAAAATAATACATACAATCGTATGTATTCATCTATTAGATATGTTTACTAAATATATTTAAATATATATTATTTCTGTAAATATATAAATATTTACATGATTCTGACTCTTATAAATATTCAAATGATGTAAAACATTGTCTTAGATCTTGTCAACCACTACTACAAAAAGATCTTCCCCCCCCCGGCTGGGTGTGGCTTAACGGTTGAGCATCGACCTAGGATCCAGGCGATCAGGGTTCTATTCCTGGTCAGGGCACATGCCCGGGTTGCGGGCTGTCATCATTGATGTTTCTATCTCTCTCTCTCCCTCTCCCTTCCTCTCTCTGAAATCAATAAAGATATTTTTTTTTTAAAAAAAAAAAAGAAAGATCTCCCCATTTACCCCGGTTTGCCATATAAAGTATTATTTCCTATGGTGCCATGTTGTGAAAACTTTAAGAGTCACTCTCTGAGGTACCAGCACACTGCCTCTCCAGTACCCGCCATTCCTACAGTACATTAGCACAAACCACAACAAGGGATTAAATGCTGAATTGAACACCTGAAGTGGAGGCCTCCCCAGACATAGCCACAACTCTCCATAATCATTTCTCTCATAATAGCAGAAATAATTCTCCAGGGGGCTAACACACACAGACACAGACACAGACACAGACACAGACACACACGCACACACACAGTCTTCAAAGATAACCCTAATACAGAGGATGAACTAACCTAGGGAGGAGATGGTTCAGTCTGAGGAGTAAAAGGGACAAAACAACCAATAAATGATTCAGAATTTTGCTAACTCAGAAATCTCACATTTCACAGGGACTATGTTACTTGGCCAATACTGACAAGTCTGAGGTTGAAATACCTTGGTTCTCAGGACCCTAGATCCTTCTAGGCCTGCTAATGAAAAGGGTAAGTTTAATAAAATAGAGCAAAAATGAATGGTACCTGGCCAGTATGGCTTAGTGGTTGAGCATCAACCCATAAACCAAGAGGTCTCTGGTTCGATTCCTGGTCAGGCACATGCCCAGGTTGTAGGCTTGATCCCTGGTGGAGGGCATGCAGGAGGCAGTCGATCGATGATGTTTCTCTCTCATAGATGTTTCTATCTCTCTATCCCTCTCCTTTCCTCTCTCTCTAAAAAAATCAATAAAACACATTTTTTTAAAAAATGAATGGCAGTGTTAATGAACCAGACACAGCATAGCACACACTATGTAATAGCATTTTATGAAGAATAAAAATAAGCTAAATTAATCTACAGTGTTATCAATCAAGATAGTGGTTAATGTAGGTGGGGTGGGGGCACAAGAGGGGCCTCTGGGTTGTAGATCATTAATGTTACTTAATATGAATGCTAGTTACATGACTGTTTCTGTTTGTGAAAATGTATGAAGTTGTATACTTATGATATATGCCCTTTTGTGTGTGTTTATGATACTTCAATGAAACATTTTAAGTGAAACCCCAGAGAGCTCACACTAACACAAAAACACTTGGTAGTTAGGCACAGGTATAGAAGACAGACACAAAAACAAAAATCCAGGGGCCCTATCTGACCACAAGCTAATATGAAATAACCAGTTAGTGTTATTAGAAGCAAAGAAATAAAGTTAGCCTGATACCTGAGCTATAATAAAGGATACTTGCATGACTTACAGAGATTGGAAAATAATTCTTCTATGCTACAATGTAGCTACTTGAGGCCTGATCCAAATGGGTAGTTTTTATTAACATCCTTTCAAAAGAATATTGAAAACTAGAAGAGATTCAGAGAAGAGCAATAAAGTTGATTAAAAATATGGGAAACAGACCCTCAAAAAAGGTTAAAAGTAATGCATTGTTTTAAAATTGGGTGCTGGTTGTCTTCTCTTGATAACTGGTGAAATGACCGCCCTACCCTTGCCTCTCATCTTTGCTCCTTTTTCTTCTTCTTTATTGGCAAGTGGACTTGTAAGTCAGTTGATGTCATTTATTGAGCATTTATTTCTTTTCATTCTAAAAGAAAAAAGATATTCGGTCATTAAAAAGCACTAGTCAAAATAATTGGGGTTGCTCAGCTGGGGGGAGGGAGGACTTGATTGGCCTTAAAATGGCTGAAGATGTTTGAGAAGGAAGTTTATCAGTCATTGTTCACCTCAGACAAAATAAAAGTAAATAATCTTAAATATCATCTTAAAATAAAGTGAAGACTTCAGCAAGATAGCAGACAGACTGGCTTGATGAGTGACACAAGGCCTGGGGACAGTGAAGAGAACTGGGTATTCTGACCAGGCTAGGTCCTTTCTAACAGCACAGTTTTATGAGTAGTGCCTGACATTTAGTAACATCTTAGAGTTCTCCTTCAGGGACACTATTGTGCCCGTTCCCTTCGCTTAGAACCTTGTTTTTGAATTAGTGCAGCCAGAGGAAAATCTGTCACTAAAGGAAGCCCCAGAGACAGCCGGTGGGCAGACCCTCCCTACAGCCCTGCTGCTCCCCTAGGGGCTGGGGCCTGGGAGCAGGCCTGCCAGGCTGGAGGATGCTAGGCAGGGATTTCCTTCTGTTGCCAGTCACCATGGTGACCTCAAGCCAGCAGCTGCCCTCCCTGCCATCCTGAAGAGGTCTGAAAGGTTTCCGATGCAGGTCTGGGCTGTGGGTGGTCCCAGAGAGGCCTGAAGCCTGGGAAGTCCAGGTCTCCTGTTCAGCAGAGCCAATCACCTCTCCTGGGGCTCCCAGAAGAATGCAGGGTTGCTTCAGAGCAGGCTTTGCCAGAACAGTCTGAGAAATGTCCCCTGACACTAACATGCTCCTCTCTCCACATCTCATTGCCATCTGAGGCCTAGAAAGGAGAACACAGTTGGGGGCCTTTTTTTGTTTGTTTAAATTTTTTATTAAATATAGTTGGCATACAATCTTATATTGAGGGTGTGCAACATAGTGATTCGATATTCATATACCTTTTGACGTGATCACCACACTAAGTCTAGTACCCATCTGTCACTGTGCAGAGTTTTACAATACTACTGACACATTCCCTGTGCTGTACATATACTACATCTCTGTTTTTTTATTCAAGTGAAAATGGAATAACATGGACTCTTAAGTTCAGGCCTAGACTTTATCTCCTTTTCCACCAGCATTTTGCCCATATTGTAGCTGTTGCTGACAGGGGACCTTCCAGAGCCCTCCAGACCTGGATCCTGAAGAGGCAGCTGCCCTTCTCAATAACCTGTTGCCCCTTGAGCAACCCCTTACCACCAACACCCACTCTCCCCACCCTGCACACTCCGAGCCCTGACAAAAGCTTCAGGGGCAGCACCTCTGCATGGCACCTGCTGCTGGCACACACAAAGCAGGGCTCGGGCAAGCACCCAGGGGAGCCAACAGCTGGCAGGCCACCTCCCAGTCTGGGCCCTGGCCCTGCTGAGCTTCAGGGAGGAGGGGGCCCAAGGGGGCTCTTAACAGGGAGTCTCTCCAACAAGACATCTGCTCCCCTGGCCACAAGATCTGAAGGGCGGATGCAGGAGATCCGAGGGGTGGTGTCAAGGCAGCCCCTACCCCGCAGCTGTGCCAAGCACCAACTCTCACTCTCCCACATGGCCACAGTCTGTCCCTTTCAAGTGGGTCTCCCCTCCCCCCTGCTTAGCTGTCGTCTGGGAAAGAAAAGTATCCTAAACAAAGCTGTCTCTTGGCAGCTGCCCGGGCCTAGGGCTCCCTGCCGCTGCGCATGTCAAGCCTATCTGTGACACTACTCCTCCACACCGGCAGCTCTGGGCCCTAGCCAGGTCTGTGCAGGGCCCTCCTTGCTCTCCAGCAGAGTCTGACACTTCTGTCAGATGCCAGGAGGATGTCTGGGCTAGAGCACTGGAGACCAAGGGCCTGCAGTACATTGGGCACCAGGCCCCTTGCGGATGAAAGTGACAGACGAGCAAGGGGACTTCTTGCTAGATGACCAGTCTGGAGCCTCTCTGGCAGCTCTTGAAGAAGCAGCCCCTCTACCCCTGTCAGCTTTTTCTCTTCGCCAAATCTCCTAAACTGAATGGGGATTGGGGAGGGGCGCTTCTCTCCTATGTGCTGGGGAAATGGCTTTTGGGTAAAACTATATCAAGAGCCCAAAGCCAATTCTATGAGCCTGGTTGGAAGCAAAGAAAAAACTGCCATTCACACCTTGATTAGCATAAGGATTTGAAAACAAACAAGCAGTTCTCCCCTTGGCCTTGCCAGAGACAACGTCTGCTCACTAGACATTTATGTTGCCCAAAACTCTCAGGTAACCTGGGGTTTTCTTTTCTCCGGGCACCCTGCTGATAGTGCTCAGAATATGAAGGAGTGTTCTTGGGGGAATGGGGGGAGTGGCACCAAACATGACCTCCAGACTCAGTCACTGCGGGAGCCTTGTCTCCAGTGACTAGCGGGTCCTGTGTGTACAAGACAGTATTGTCCCACTGGCCTAAGCAGCCCAAAGATACTACTTTTTGGAAGTCCCCAAGTTAGAGTACAAGAGCAGAGTGACAGAATGGCCATTCTCCACTCACAAGCCCCAACACAGGCAGTCCCCTGGGTTTGTAATCATTGTCTGCCCACCTGTTTCTAGTTTCTGATTTTTGAAGATTGGGCTTTAACCTTCCTACCCACCCTCCTGGGGACTCAGAGACACTCTTAGCCAGTTGAGCTTGTCTACTAGGTGACCACAGGACGGGAGACCTGTGACACTCCCGTCCCTGTTATTTCCCCCCATTGGTCTCAGCTACCTGCAGCATGCTAGCTTCTGAAAACTCACAGCCCTGGCTGATGGCAGGTGGGCAGCCTGCGAATTTCATAAGCCACACAGAGCTTCCACCTCCATGGCTTGGGCTTGAGGGAATATGGAGAATGCAGACCAGGACATGCGTTGTGCATCACAAGAACCTGTGTGCCTGTATACATGCACAATGCGCACACGGGCATGCACACACACAGCTAGAGATGACCATTACTCTCTGCTCAACTCTTTCTTTAACCCCCCAACCCCTCCCTCCTGTCTGCTGCCCCATTAACCCTGATCACTGAGGACCTTGGCGTATACATCTTTGTTACTCTGCCCCCTACACTGTCTCATCACTATTCACTTACTTGACTGTTTACCTCTCTAGTTCTGTGAAGTAACAGCAGAGACTGTGTCTTGTTTGCGGCCTAGGACAGCGAACACTTGTTTGGTGTTTGTGGAGCGAATTAAATCCACCAGATGGTTCTCTAATTACCAGCTCAGCTGTCTGCCCCACAGGCCCTCCTCCGGGGCCCAGCCTCACGTGAGCTAGCCTGGTCTCCGTAGCTCTTTAGAATTCTCGTGGTCCACACCAAAGAAATGGAACATGCATTTTTAATGAATTAGGCAAGGCCCATGCTTTAAATGGGCAGAAGGGAAAAACACTTAGCCATATAGGCAGAATGGGCTTTATTCTCTCAGGAGTCCCATTAGAGAATAGAATGTAAGAGGTGATCAAAGCAAAAAAGAAAAAAATGGAATCTCTCTCTGCATCAGCCCTTGCCAGCTCTCAGTCCTCTTCAGACATTGCACCCCCAAGTCCCCTGAAGCCAAGGAAAGGACGCAGTGTCCATAGCAGGTGCCCAGTGGGCCCATAGAAAGAATACTATTCTCGGTGCCAAAAATCCTGGGTGCCTATCATGGTGTCCTTGGACACACCCTTTAACTTCTCTGAACTTCTATTTTTCCACAAAATAATAATAAACGTGCCCTGATGGTTGTGAAGAATAAATGGGCTAAGAACCAGGAGAGGGCTTTGGAGAGTCCACTGCTCCCTTCCAAGGAACACATGGAGGTGGTGAGCCCTCAGAGGCTGGTGCATAGGTCAGCCCTGGGACAAGCCTGGAAACAGAGGGAGGGAGTGTGGCATTGTCCCACTCTCCCTTCTTCTTCTCTGTGCTGCCCTTGGGCGGTCCTGCTAAGGGCTGAATTGTGCCTCCCCACCCCTGCCTAGTTCATGTGTTGAAGTCCTACCCCCAGTCCTTCAGAATGTGGCTGAATTTGGAGACAGGAACCGTAAAAGAGGTAATCAAGTTAAAATGAGGTCATTAGGGTTGGCCTTAATCCAATATGGCTAGTGTCCTTATAAGAGAAGATTGGGACATAGGGAGGACCATGTGGAAACTTTGAAAGAAGGCATCCATCTATAAGCCAAGGGGAGAGGCCGCAGAAAAAGCCCACCCTGCCAACACCTTGATCTCAGACGTCCAACCTCCAGAACTGTGAGGCAATAGATTTCTGTTGGTTAAGCTACCTAGGCCCTGTAGTACTTTGTCATGGCAGCCCTAGTGAACTGATACTGCCCCTTCCTGCCTTTCTACTAGTCCTTTGGCCCTACTGGGTGTTGTTGTCCTGCAAGGAGCAGCTCCCCAGCAGGCTCTGGCAAAGTGCCTGAGAAGCAAATGCATGATGCCTGGTCACAGGGCTTTCCCATCTGTGAGGCCAAGACACGTCAACTGGGGACACCTTCAGTCAAAGATGAACACTTCAGGGTGACTTCTATCTCACTGCTGAGTCATTCTGGAGGGTGTGTCTTAATCATCTCAGACCCTACACTACAATCACCTGCTCTGTGCATCCCAAATGCACGTCCTTATATAGCTGTCAGTGTCACCTGGGGAGACTGAAAAAATGCAACTCCTGAGCTTGCCCATAGAGATTCTAAATCAATAAGCAGGAGGTGGGGTCTGAGAATCTGTACTTTTAGCAAGTTCCTAAGTGACCCTGGCGCATGGCCAGGTCCAGGAATCACTACCCCTTCTGTCATTATGTGAAGGGTGTCCCTGTGTTTCATGGGCCAGTTTGAAGTAAGGTCTGTGGGAGTGCGAACGACAGGATATTAGCATAGCTCCTCAAAGGGCACAGGGTGGTTACACACAAATGCTCACCAGCTCTGGAGAAAACCTCAGAAGACACCCTTTGTGAAGTCTGATGGGTCCTTGTCCCTTTGCCCTCTCTTCAATGGGTTCCAATTAAAAATGACTTCCATTCAGAGTCACAAATCACATGATATGGGAGCTGGAAGGCAGTGTCAGGGGTCTTTGATGTTCAAGCCGCTCTGTTTACCTGCTAGGAGACTGCAGTGAGAAGTGGAGTGGCCTTGACCAGGCCACAAAGCCAGCTACAGGGGAGCCAAGTGCAGGTTTCCAGATTCTTCTTTGGATTTTTGCTTTCTCAACAGCACTATTAAACACCATTTCAGCTTCTGAATGATTCTGACAGAAAAGAAAGTAAGGCTCTGATAGGGCTTACTGAGGTCCTGTGTGCCAGGCACTTTGTACGCATCATCTCATTAACCCTGTTACCTCTCCAACAACGACTCTCTCGTTAAACCTTATTGTCCACATTTCATATCAGAGAGACCTGCCCAACGTCACACGGACAATAAAGTTGGAATCAGGACTAACCCCATGTCTGTCCAGCTCCAACAAGAAGCCTGTACTTTTTAAATACCAGGAGCCCTCCTCCTGGGCTGGCATCCGAGGAATTTACCCCATTCACTATGTGGCCACAGTCCAGCCTGATCAGGAGTTCTTCCTGCCCCACCCCATGCGCTTCTTGCTTTCTAGACTCTCCAATGTCTTTCCTGGCAGCTCTCAGATGACACCCAGTGGGCTAGGAAAAGCAACAGCACCTGTGTCAGGAACCAGTGTGGCCCCACGAGAGGAGAAGACAGTTCTTGCTCTGATGCCTACAGCTTCTGGTTTCTGAGAGAACCCTTGGCCTTCTCCTGTTGCTTCATACCAGTGATAGCATTGGGGGTTACATTTTACACACTGACATCAGTGACATGCCTCATTCTGTTCCTGGAGGGCTTCCTGTGGGACCCCCCTAAGTTGAAACCAGGTATAGGGTCTGGCCATAATGATCTGCTACCCCAATACAAAACAAAGCGGGGAGAGGGGAGCTGTGGAGGGCTGCCCACACCCATCACCTTCCACGACACTCATTTTTAGCTCAGGGGTCTTTGCTCTTCTTATTCTTCAATGTGGAACTTTCTTCTTTTACACATTTGACAAGTGAGAAAGTGTTATTGAAGCACATACATTTCAGGGGGTGCAGAACAAAGGGTCCCAAGTTATGCCTTCCATTACATTATCAATCCACACCAAATAAATCTTTTAAGACACTCCTCCATTCATTTCACACATACAATAGAAACCACTGGTGCTGCCCTAGATCCGTGGCTTTCTCAACAGTCAGCTCGCAGCAGACAACTGCAAGGAATTTCTTCTCTGGTATAGACACGTCTACAAATGACTTTGTGTAGATACAAATGTAATAATAAAAAAAAATTTAAAAATAAAAAGTTTGGTTTGGAACAATGAGTATCAGAAAATGAACGCTACATTGCCAAACCTTTCTTCAAAAGCTGCCAATACACCACGTCCATGACACACCTCATTCTTTTCCTGGAGGGCTTCCTGTGGGACTCCCTGTGGAAACCAAGGAAAAAGTAGGAACTGAAAGCACTTTAAGGAGGAAGTCAGGATAGCTGGGAGAGTCCCTGCACACATTGCCCTGGATCGCTACCAGTGGCCTGCCTGGAGAAACTCAGGGTCAGGTTAGACAATCCCTGGCCATTCTGGGTGACATAATGGTATGCAGGCCGTGTCCTGTGTGCTAACACAGCATGGACACAAACATTAGGAAAGCTGTGGTCCGTGAGAGGGAAGATGTCTTGTCTTTCATTAGAGAAATGAGGAGCACCCACTCCTCCCTTCTTGTCCTATCAGAAAATTCTGGCTCCTTTCCCTGACATGGGTACATTGTGGGGCTCATTCATTCATTTGTTTTTTCAGCAAGTATTTATTAAGCTCATGGTGTATCAGGCACTGTTCTAGGCAATATGAATACAGCAGTGAACAAAAGAAATCAACCAAACAACAACACAGACAAAAATCCCTGCCCTCGTGGAGCTTTCACTCTAGCTTAGGAGACAGAGGTGAGTAGAAAAATAGTGTAAAGTAAGGGCATGACAAGGGGAAAAAGAAAATAGAGAAGAGAGATGTGAAGTGTGATGCGTGGTTGAAATTTCAGATGAGAAAGCCTTACCAAAGTTACTTTTGAGTAAAGACTTGAAGAAGTAAAGGGACAGCTACATAGATAATATTTTAGGTAGAAAGAGCAGCATGTGCAAAGGCTCTGAGGCAGGAACCAGGGGAGGCACAGAGGAGAGTAGCAAAAGATGAGGTCAGGCAGATGAAGAGCAGGAACAGAAGATAATTCATGTAGAGGAAATCCTGGAGGACTTGCAGAGGGCTCCAGTCAGACTGGCTTCTAACTGGAGATTGTAACTGTCCTTGAGCAGAGACTAAAGGAGGAGGAGAGCAGGTCCAGGAGACAAATCAGGAGTCTGTAGTCATGCTGGGGAGCTTTGGTGGTGACTTGACCACAGCAGTGGAGGTGATAAAAGGTGATTGACCCCAGCCGGGCATGGCTCAGCGGTTGAGTGTCGACCTAGGATCCAGGAGATCGGGGTTCGATTCCCGGTCAGGGCACATGCCCAGGTTGCGGGCTTGATCGATGATTCTCTCATCATTGATGTTTCTATCTCTCTCTCCCTCTCCTTTCCTCTCTCTGAAATCAATAAAGATGTATATATATATATATATATATATATATATATATATATATATTTTAAAGGTGATTGAAAATATATTTTCAGGATTATTAGGATCTCAGGATCATTTAGTATTAGCAACAACTGTTGATTGCTTTGCACCTGAGCAAATGCAGGAATGGAGTTGGGATGTTTGCATGCCTTCCCCACCCCATCTGCACCACTACACACTCACACACACACACATAAGCTCCCATATCCCCACACTCCTTGTCTTCCTGACAAATTGAATATTCCAGAGCTTTTCTGACTGTCCCCAGTTCCTAAAGCTTCCCTGTCCTGTCCTAGGTAAGTCTATTTAATTCACACTAACCAACAGAATGGCCTTGGGCAAGTTATTTTATCCTTTCTGACCCCTTCTTCAGCTGTAAAACAAGAATAAGGATTACATTTACCCTTGAGGGAAGTTGTGGAAATTAAGGGAGGAACTACAAGTGCCAACATATGGAGGGCATGTCCCCATGACAGTAACTCTTCTCCCACCCTGGGCCTCCTCCCAGCCTCATCTGTATCATGGTTTCCCTGGCCCTGGCTGCTGGAGTAGAGGCCCAGTGTGCTCCCACCACTGCAGGCACAGCTGGCATGGCCAGACCCCACTCAGGGAAATGTGCACAAGCCCAGGGGTGAGTTTGTGTCAGAGGGCCTTGGTGGGCAGGGGCAGGGAGTCCAAGGTAACCCAGTTCTGGCAGCAGGACACAGTGCCTTGGACCCTCCGAGCTTCTGTATTGGGGGTGTTTGTGCTGGAGCCAATTCTGGCTCTACCCTGCAGACACCATCCCTGCCGCTGAGGTCATGGTTCTTGTCCTACCTCCAATCCCACCACTCTGGCCTCGCTAGGTTCATGTCAGGAGCTCCATGGCTTCAGAGTCAGAATCTCTTGGTTTGAATCCCAAGCTTCCACTTATAAGCTGTGTGGCTTTGGTCAATTATTTAACCTCTCTGGGCCTCCAGGTCATCTTTTATGAAAAGGATGTTATAAATGCCGACTGTGTGGAGCAGTCATGGGATAAAACAAAACTACCCATGCAAAGCCCTTAATCCTGAGTCTATCTCCTGGTTAGTGCTTAAATGATGGGTGGCATCATTAGAGTGAGTGTCCTGTACGCAAGCAGGACTTTCCACCCAGAGTCTATAAACAAAATTATTTTATCGCCAAAAAATGGTGAATAAGTTTGTGTCCTCTGACTTTAGCTCAGAGAACAACTACTTTTTAAGTAATTCAATGCCTTCACGTGGAAAAGGGGAGGCAACTCGTCTAGCAAATTGCTGCTGGTGTGTTTCCTCCACCTCCTTTTTCTTGGCCAGACAAGATCAGTCACAAATTAACAGGGAAAAATACAGCTCTCCAAACTACTTTAGTATCTTGTCTAGGGTTAGTATGGAGCTTGGGACAAATAACAAACAGGTAACAACTACTATGGATGCTGACCTGAACTAGCACCTCTCAACTTTCCCACCTCATCTTCATTCCTGTTTGCTGACTAAAAACAAATTTATTTTTCCCAAAACTTTCCACAAACCAAGGACCACATGAAGGCCAGAAGCAGACCCTGCAGGAACCGAAGGCCTCTTACCCAGGACTGGATCAACCCTCCCATTTGAAAGGCCTTTTACTAGTAGTTAATGAGGCAGAAGCAGTTAAGAGATGGACTATGCAACTGGCCAGATGTGAATGGAGAATGGAGAATTTACAGGGTGGAGAGGAGTTGAGGGGTGAAAGGAAGGCACTCAGGGCAGGGCTAAGCATGGAAGTGGGAACAACCTAGCATGGATCATTGGTTTGATTAGAGCTGCTGCTCCATGCCTCAGGTGAGAGGGGCAGGATTATGTGTTTTTAGTACTTTATAGCAAACCTGGAATCATCTTAGGTTTTTGAGCACAGAAAAACGATGAAAGCACATTTTTTTCAAGGGTGGAAATGAAAGGAGGTTCACCCACCGTAGCTGAAAGACTCCTCAGGTATACAACAGCTCTGTCCTTCCAGCCCCTTCAGAGTCTAACCTGCTGTAACTTCCTGTGAAATTTAAGATTACAAAATTGATGTGTTTCAAATGGGTCTGTTTTCTGCTCAGTGCAATTAATGTTTGACTGTGTCGTGGTAGCTAATGGAAACCATGAAATTATTTAAAATTATGAGCAAAAACAAGCCTGGAATGTGGACCAACTCATTTCATATCAGCGCTCCCTCTAAAGACTGAAGACAGGTCCTAGGTGGGAAGAATTTTATTCACTTAAGGAGAAGACTGACCTCTATACTCTAACAAAAGGATTCAGTTTTATGTTCAGTTTTTTATTCTCTGGTTGCTGGAAGACAGGGGGAAATCACATTAAGTGCTGACTGCCAGGTTTTGGTCATGAGAACAAGAATTGTGATTCTTGGGAATTGTGCGTTACCTTGACCATTAGAGATGACTGTATTCCGACTGACTACCTCTGGCTGCCTATTCCCCGGGGGTCAGCCGGGTCATAAATACAGAAGAAACAAAAAGGCAAGTAATCGAACAAGCCCACCGCAGTACTGGACTCCGGAAAGAGCGACGGCGGGCTTGGTCCAAGTCCCTTCAGTCCGCTGGCCCACAGGGCGGCACTAATTCCCGCCAGAGGGTGCTGTGGAGGCGGTGGAGCGGGAGAGGCGGCGCGGGCGGGGCGGGGGGCGGGGAGACCGGAGCGCGAGAGAGTGCGCCCCCCGGCGTGAGACCGGGGCCGGCGCCGCGAGCCCCGCCGTGGTGGGCGGAGCCGCCCTGTGCGTGACGGCAGGACGGGCGGTGCACGGGTAGGGTGCTGGGCGGCGGGCGCTGGGTCTCCCGCGTGGGTGTGGGGCTGTACGTGAGGCTCCGGGGCGACGCCCTCCCCGCACCCCTGACAAAGCGGCTTGCCGTGGGGGTAGATTCCGGAGGAGGTCTTGCGTGTGTCTCCGGCCGCTCGCC
Organism: Miniopterus schreibersii; assembly: GCF_964146895.1. Taxonomy (NCBI): domain Eukaryota; kingdom Metazoa; phylum Chordata; class Mammalia; order Chiroptera; family Miniopteridae; genus Miniopterus; species Miniopterus schreibersii. Next base: position 115,158,756 of record NC_138101.1, on the reverse strand, counting down.
TGGGAAATGACAGACCCTCACACCGGAAACGGTGTTCCGCCGCACCCAGGACCGCCGGAGCGCAGGCGTCGGGCGGGCGAGGCTTTGCTGGGCTCGTGCTTCCAGCCTCTGGGGTTGGCTTCTCGGTGGCCGGCAGTATCCATCACGATCCAGGCGGGGAACCTTGCACATAATACTAATGCGCTTGGACAAATTCGATGAGAGGAACCGTACAACTAAAAACCAGAGCAGAGTCCCGGGGTAGGGCTGAGGCGCTATGAGGCCTCCAGCGCCCCGCCGGGCACCTGGGTAGTGGGCGAAGGTTACAGCTCCTGGCTGACCGCCCGCAGCCTGGGTGCAGTAACCACGGCGACCAGGCCGCACCGCCCCCCTCCCCACCCGCCACTCCGCGGCCACGCTCCCGCACACCCCGCCTCCCCGCGCTTCCCGTTGGCCACCGGTGCTCCCCGAAGCCGCCAATCACGGGCCGCGCCCGCTCGCCCGGGGAGGAAGGGCGCCTGGGGCCTGAAGCCTTTCTCCCCGCGGCGGCGCGGGGCCGAAGGCCCGGCTGAGGTTAACGTAAACTCCGATCAGAGCGGCAAAGCGCGAGCAGGCTCGTCTCGTCGTACACACAGAAGGGAGCAATACGAGGGCCGAAGCAGCCCCTAATTACCGGCCCTGAAAAGGCTTCTGTAGTGAAGAGCTGTCCGATTGTGTTCGTCCTGGATGTCTGTCTCGACTCCGGTTGCCCTGGCCCGGGTCCATCACTTCCTACCTGCAGTCCCTGTTTCCTCAGCTTAGAGAAGGACTGCACAGTCTGCCAGGACCCAACCCCACCTTTCCATGAGCTGCAGCGTCTGAGTCACCCCCTGGGAACTCAGGCTGTTAGCATTCAGGCCTGAGATGGAAATCAACAAATGGGATGCTGATTTGTCGTTGCTTTTTCTTTGCCTCTGTCTGCAACGAAAGAAATAGCTATTTCAATTCCCTGTCGCCGAGGAAAAATCAATAGGTGTTTAATCTGCAAGGGAGATGAATTTCCCATCCAACCCAAGGAGATGTGGGACGGCTCTGGGGCTGAGGATTGATGGAATGGTCAGATGTCAGAGCCGGCAGGGGCCATAAACAGTTCCTTCCCACTCCCAGCTCTAGCTTTACAGATAAGGAATCTGAGGCCCAGAGACACTAGGGGACTGGCGCAAGGCCGCCCAGCTGTCAGAGCCAGGGCAGAAATCCACGACCTTGCTGCCACACCATGCTGGATAGCTCTAGCCACTTGCTTTCTTCAGAGAGCCCTGTTTGCTGAGCCTCCCGCTCCCCCTTCTTCCTCTCCCTCTCACACTGTCCAATAATAATTGACAACATACAGTCCAGCCCTCAGAACCTGGGAGGCCAGAACCACGCCGAGTTTTCTGATCCCAGCCAAGGTGGATTTCTTTTAAAAAGAAGGAAGCAGCTGGCTTTAACTTGGCCCCAGTCTGAAGCTCTGAAGCACTCCAGTGATTCTGCCACACACAGGCTTTGACTTTGCAGGACATGCAGCTAATTTCACCAGCCTTGGAAGCCTTAAAGAGCAGAATGATAAAGCATTAGGTCAGCAGTACAGAATGGGGCAAACGTAGGTTTACAGTTGTGAGTACTCAAAACACAGAGTTTATTTTTTTTATTTATTAATTATTGTATTATTTTCCATACAAACAACTGTAAACCTACTTTTGCCCCACCCTGTATAGTGATTCATGGCCAGATTCTCTTCTTTCCCAAATGTCCCAAATCCACAACCTAGCATTTGCTGAATTTGGTACCTTTTGACAACCTCCTAGATCTAGCTTTACAGATAGGGAGTCTGAGGCCCAGAGACACTAGGGGACTTGTGCAAGGCAGCCTAGCTGTCAGAGCTAGTCTTGCAGCCGTCTAAGAGTAGAGTTCCTTATTTTACCAAATCCACCACATTCCCTGTACCTGCATCTTGGTACCTCCTCTACCTGAGCATCTAGCATTTCCTGAACCCCTATACAGTCTCTTCAAGGCACTTGTGAAGCGGGGGGGGGGGGGGGGGGCTCAGAAGCTTCCCTCTGGCCTAACCTTGCCCAGCAGGCTCTATTCACCTTCTGCCCCAGGCTGCAGCATCCTGCCTCCCCCCCACCTCACACACATACCAATTCAAACCAACTTTCAGCTATCCATGGTTTCCTCCTAGTTTTCTGGTTAATCCCTGAAATCCAGCTGTTCCTGTTGCCTCCATAGTTTCTCCAGTGCTGTTCTGAGATACCCAAACAGCCAAACTGGCTCACTGTCTGCATGGAAACTGGAAGTTGATGGTGATATACAACCAAAAGAAAGAGGAAGAGGAGGATCAAGAGGAAGAAGAGAACAAAAAAGAAGATATGGGGCTAAAATGCATCCCTTTTCCACCTTGAGCAAATTCCAAAATTGTTTTCCACCATGTTCAAAGCAGATCCTACCCCATCATTAACTGGCATTGCTCATCCAACAAACACTTTAAGCACCTCTCTGTGCTGGCACTGGGTATATACTGGCGAACAAGACAGACAAGGTCCATGACCCACGGAGCCTGCAGGAACCGGTTATGGTGGGAGATTCAGGCAGAGGTTGCAGCACAGGAAAAGAGAAATGTTCAGGTTAGATAGTGAAGGAATGGAAAGGAGGGTAGCAAGGCTAGGGCAAAGTGCTCAGCGGTAGAGTGGTGGGAGGGGAAGTTGGAGAGGGAAGCAGGACCGGATCTCACAGAGCTTTGTACTCAAATGGAAGGAGTTGGAACAATTGCAGGGTTTTAAGCAGGGGAGAGGCATGATTTAATCCACATTTGCAAACACTGCTCTGCTTCTGTGTGGCTAATGGACCACAGCATTATCTAGAGAGGAATCTTTTTGGCATCAGGAAAAGAAATCCCCTTTTGGACTTCAATTTGCCCCACGAGGGGACACTGGTACTGGTTATCCACCCAGTCTAGCTTGGGGTATAATTGATTTTTGGCCTTCAGGTTTATAAATCAATCTCTTATGAATTGTTTAGAATGAATCAGTCCCTCAGAACCTCTGGGCAAGCGAATAAAACTGAATTTCTAGAACTGCAAAGCTGTGAACCAGATTATTCCAAAGTCCTGTCCACCTGTGAGGTCACAGTTCAGAGCCCTCTCAAACCCCTCTCAGCTGCAGCCATCTGCTATAAATCATTCTCGTGTTTGTTGAGTAAATGAATGAACAAATGCAAAAACAATTAGATGGTTAGCTGGTTGTCTATTTGGATGGAAGGATGAAAGGAACGCAGGTTGTGTGTGTGTATCTGTGTGTCTATGTGTGTGTGTGTGTGTGTGTGTATCCGTGTGTGTGTGTGTGTGTAAGGCCCCAGGGGAGAGGGAGAAGATGGATCAAGAGCACTTGCAGAAAAATTGATCTGGCCTCTTAAGCCACCTCCTACTTATTTTTGGACACCCCTCAATCAGCTTTCCAGGCTCTTTGGCAGCTTGGAGACATACATAAATGGCCTGAAGCAGGTGGTCACAATCTCCCCAAGTCCTTTGAGCCTGGAGGACTAATAAATCACCTTCCCTTTAGATCCCACAATTGCATTCACCTGTCTCTGGGCCTATAGGCTTTCCACCTCCCCAGTTCCCCTCTAGCCTTGGGTAGGGTTAGGGAAACCCAGGAAGAAAGAGGGGGGTATGAGGCTGCTGAGACACCAAGCTAGGGTTCATTGTGGGGCCAGAGACAAAGATGGAAGCAGAATCCACCACAAGGCTGGTCTGATGCCCAAGGACCCTGCACTAAGGTAGGGCTTTCAGGTGCCAGCAGGGTGAGGGGTAGTTCCAAAAGACTCATCTGACCAAGCTGTTGTCCCCCACTCACAACCTGCCCCTTGAGAAAGGCATCCAAGGCCAACATGAAAACGCAGTCTATGAAGTTAACCAGGAGCCACTTTCAGTACTTCGTCTGAATTCCGGTGTCCAATCAGCCAGTCACTTCCTTGGGTGCTAATGGACAGAGAAAAAAAGCTAGATGTGGAGCAATGTGCAGGCTTCAAGGGACCAAGAAATGGAGTAGAAAATGCCACCACTGGGAAACCTGACTGTTCTGATTGTGGTGGGAAGCCCCACTCTGCTCTATTAGCCAAAGGCTGTGAGAGCGGGTCACAGAACTAGGGCCTGAAAGCATTCAGCAAGGTTGGCATCTGTTCTCCTGCAAGGGTTGCAGTGGAGAAGATTGCTTTCCACGTGGTCCGAATGGAGGAGGCTTCTTTCCACTTGCTTTTGATCCTTACTCACTGCAGCATGTAAACAACCATCATCCCACAGACTGTTTCCAGACACAGAATCTCACTCACTGACCCCCCCCACCTTCACCCCCCACATGGTCACAAGATGACCATGTTCCCATACAACCCTGCACCCCACCCCCTGACAACCTGAGAGCTGTGCTCCTTAGTCCCCAGGGAACTCATCCTCCCAGAGGAAGGGCCTGAGGCAAAGGATGCCCCAAACTATCTTCCCCAGGGCTCTGGGATCCATTACTGCCCTGGGACAGACCGCTATCCTGCCCTCCAACTAGCAGATGAAGTCAGATTAATACAAACTCAGGGCCGGGGAAAAGCACTCTCATGGATGCTAGTGGGACCACCAGTTATTACCGATTCTCTATTTCTTCATAGACAATTTGAAATAAATAAATAAATATTCCCTTAAAGTGAACATACTTTTTCTATCAGTGGACACCTAGGTTGCTTCCATATCTTGGCTATTGTAAATAATGCTGCAATAAACATAGGGGTGCATGTATCTTTTTAAATTAGTATTTTTGTTTTCTTTGAATAAATACCCAGAAGTGGAATTGCTGGGTCTTATAGTATATTTATTTTTAGTTTTTTTAGGAAACTCCCTACTGTTTCCCATGGGGCCTGCACTGGTTTGCAGCCCCATCAACAGTGCACAAGAGTTCCCTTTTCTCCACATCCTCCACAATACATTTGTTGACTTTTTTATAATAGCTGTTCTGACTGGTGTAAGGTGGTAGCTCATTGTGATTTTGCTTTGCATTTTCCTGATGATTAGTGATGTTGACCATCTTTTCATATGTTTGTTGACCATCTGTATGTTTTCCTTGGAAAAATATCTTTTTATATCCTCTGCCCATTTTTCGATCAGGTTTTTAAATTTTTTGTTATTGCGTTGTATGAGTTTCTTATTGGTAGATGAATGGATAAAGAAGATGTGATATATATATATATATAAATGATATTATGCAGCAATAAAAAAGAATTAAACCATGCCTTTTGGAATAACATGGATGAATAGAAAGATTATGCTAAGAGAAATAAGTCAGGCAGAGAAAGACAAATACTATATGGTTTTACTTATATGTGTAATCTGAAAACAAAGCAAAACAAAAAATAGACTCATAGAAACAGCAATCAGAGGGACGGTTGTCAGAAGGGAGAGGGTGGAGGGAAAGGTGAAAAGGAGAAGGGGAATATAGTAATAATATTGTAATAAGTTTACATGGTGACAGATGATTAATAGAATTAGTGGGGTGATCACATTGTAAAGTATGAAAATGTTGAATCACTATATTGTATACCTGAAGCTAATATAGCCAATATAAGATTGTATACCAACTATACCTGAATAAAAAATAAATTTTAAAAATGTATTTTTGATTAAGCATTTCTACTTTTAGGAATCTATCCCCATAAAGTAAGCTGGGATGTGGCAAAAGGAAAAAAATGGGAAACAATCTAAGTGCCCAATAATAGGGGATTAAATAGTCTCTTGTACTTTGAGTCAATAATTACCTCCTCCTATCAAACATAAATTTTCAGCATACATCCTGATAAATATATATTTATTTATAATGTTATATATGGGTATTATTGGACTATAAATGTTCTGTGCATTTAAAACATACAATGTGGATATTTTAAGCAATATTAAAAATTTTTATTTTATTTATACAACAGAAATATTTAGGCAGGGAGAGAGCAATGTGAGTTTGAATATGCTCAATTATTATTATTTTTTTAAATCTTCACCCAAGGATATATTTTTTTTATTGCTTTTGGAGAGAGTGGAGGGGAGGGGAGGGAGAGAGAGAGAGAAGAAGCATTGATGTGAGAGATACTCATGGATTGGTTGCCTCCCACATGAGCCCCCACCAGGGCCAAGTATCAAACCTGCAACCCAGATATGTGCCCTTGATGGGGAATTAAACTTGAGACCCTTCAGTGTGAGGGCCAATGCTCTAACCACTTAGCAACACTGGCCAGGGCTGCTCAATTATTTCTTTTTAAAAAATTTATCTTTATTGTTGAAAGTATTACAGACGTCCCCTTTTTCCCCCCCACTGATCCACTCTACCCCACATTCACCCCACCCCCAGGCCTTCACCACACTACTGTCTGTGTCCATGGGCTATGCATATATGCATATAAGTTCTTTGAATAATCTCTTAAAATCCTAGTCAACACTTTGCTACAACAGTTGAAAGTTAAATATATTTCTATACTTGCTTAAAATAGTTGCCATAATTGAAAACCATCTTTTATAATGACAGATACAAATAGGAGAAAAAGCATAATTGGACATACTTAATATATCAAATTGATTTTTATGTTCATATACTAAGTATACAGAGATTTATATTGAAATTAGCCTAAGTAAATTTTCTACTTCTATTATGTCAGTCACAGGTCTTATATTTTTTACATTTTTAACAAATGTGTTCAAAACACTAACACTTTTATTGGAAGATCTTTAAACAACTTAGAAAATTCTGTTCCCACATTTTAAAATGGGCAAATATGATATTTTTTCTATATAACTGCACTTTTTCTCCAGCAATAAAATCACATAATATTGGAAGTTAAAATTTCTTTCAAAAAGCATTATTTTATTATTTATTGTTAAAATGTCACCATAACTTGAGGAGGCCGTTTCCATGTATTTACTTTGAAAGTTAAGTAACATAATATGGAAAGCCACAAAAATTCCAATTCATCTTTATATTTATTAGCTCTAAAGTAATTTGTTTCATGATACACATCCAATTTTTGTGTATATAAAATATTTTTTTTGCTCATTCCCTTTGCTCTTAAAAAATATTATAAATATTCTAATATAGCTTTAAAGCTTCATATTAAAAACTAAACCACATCACTGACATTTACACTTCCAGTTTCTTTGCTACAATAGTTTGTAGATAATTTCAAGTGTGGTATAAGTTATCAGCTGATATTTGTTGAGCACATACTATGTGTAAGGTATAGTTTCAGCACTTTACATATATTAACTCATTTAACTTTTGCAACTACTCCTTATATAGGTACAACTACTATCTCCATTTTACAGGTGAGGAAACTGAAGCACCCGGAGTTCGTTAGATAACTTGCCCAAGGTCACAGAGCTAGCAAGCAACAGGACTAAAATTTGAACCTTGACAGTTTGGGTCCAGACAGTGCAATTCCCTACCATGCTAGACCAGCGATTTTCAACCTTTTCCATCTCTTAGCACACATCAACTAATTACTAAAATTTTGCAGCACACCAAAAATATATTTTTTGGCAATCTGACCAAAAAAAGATATAATTTTGATTCATTCACACCAGACAACTATTGTGTTAGCTGTTGTCACTTTTTTCTTTGACAATCTAAGGGAAAAGAGGTCAGTGTCCCTGACTATTTAGTCAGATACTGCATGTTTTACAAATTCTTATGGCACGCTGGTTGAAAATTGCTGTGCCAGACCATTATCCATGTGTTGGATAATCCATATCTATTGATGCTCAAGAACCTTGTTGCAGCTGAAGTAGGCATCCTCTCTGCACTTATACCTAAATCATTTTTGTTGTTGTTTTTAACCACTATTGAAGACATCATTTAACATTGATATCTTTCCATTATCCTTCCTGTAGTGGCTTAGAAAAACATAATTCATGTGTTTTGTTTTTGAAAGAGAGTTTAGCAAATGCCATAACTGAATCAGGCTGGAAACATACGTACTTTCATTCAACTGTACGGCAAAACGCCCACAGTGCATTCTGTATTCTAAGGCTTGTTTCTTCAAATATTTGGCAACTGTTTTTGTGCATCTTCCGAGAGGATTTTCTGACACAAGACTACATTTAAGCTTATCCCCACATTTTTCTCATGTGTTTCACCAGTTTTACCATGGTATTTGGCTTTTAAGTTTCTAAACATTTATTATTAGTAGTTTGGTAAAAATCTTTAAGTACTGAAATATTTCATGACTTTAAACATTGGTGGGAAAATGTTGAAATCTGTATTTATAGTCTCTTTTTGTTACATTTTTTAATGTCTTGCCTATCGTGATATTCTCATTAGCTCTTAATGTAGAATATACATTTTTGGGTAAGGCCAATATATTAATTATTCTCTGAAAATGTTAATCTCAAGATGTTAATCCTTTACTGGGTCACTTCTTTTGAGATCTGATTATATTATTGTTATTTTAACATCTAACAAGGATTATGATGAGCTCATACTAGAAGCTGCAGAAGAATCCACTCTGCCATTTTCATGTCCTCCCTTGTTCTGCACTTTCTTTGCAGGAAGCTTTTTAAGCCCCCTGTCCATTTTGTGAGGCTTACTGGTTAAAAGAATACAGTCTGGAAATATCTTTAACCCAAACTCATAAACTGCAGTAAACTGCAATTTATTAAAAGCAAACAAAGTGTGGGGTGCTCCTGCACCCCATGCCTTTCCCAGGACCCACAGGTACCACTCCCAAACTGGGGACAGTGCCAGGGTGAGCCCAGGTATCAGAATATGAAGAAACTTTGATTTATTTCTTACCTTTGGATAAAAAGAAATATGAAAGGAAGTTGCAATATTTTCTTCCCTCACCCTAGTGGATTGTTTTGTAGGCACCTCACTTTGGGGACCACAAGAAAATACTTTGCAGCCATTAAAAATTATATTATAGAAGACTATGTATAAGGACACAGGAAAGCAGTCACAATATACCTAATGAAAAAAGGTTCAAAAACAGGATATACAGGATAATTTTTATTTTATATATAAAAGTATATACACACGTAAATGATATTCATTCATATAAATGCCAGGTGCTAAATCAAAATGTTATGCCATCATCACCTGTGACAGTCTGCACCCTTTTGAGCTAAGTGGGTGTTGGTGCACACATCTGGAAGAGTGGGAGTGGAAGAGCATGTCTAGCTCTGGGCATTGACAGAGCAGCAGAGCTGAGCTTATGTAATTAGGGGTTGGGTGGGGGGTGGGGGGCTAGAGTCAGAACTCAACTTTACATGAGAAAACAGGGTAGGCACCAGCTGCCTGGGGGGAAGGGGATAGAAAGTAGGATCCAGCAGGTACTTCCCCATCTTCCAGCTATGTCTGGGGCAGACTCTCTGTCAGCTTGGTCTTAAGCAATGACCTGTGTTACTCTAACATGGTTCTTCCAAGGGAACCTCACAACACTTCATGTCCTGGGTCCTCAGATCAGTGGGAGAAAGCTGCTCTTCACATGCTACACAGAAGTGAAGCATCTAGCATCTGGGAAACATTAAACCATTGGCCCAAGGCTATGGGTCCCAAACTCCTTGTCCCTTTTGGTTCTGCTCAGCTTTCTGTCCCTCTGGCCCTCCCTCACCTCCTTTCTTTGGAGCAGGGGCTTCTTTGGCCTCTTGCCCATGCTGACACTAAACAGCTGCACACTGCTTCTGGCCTTTCTCTTGACATCTATTTTAGCAAGTCTTCTAGGCCTGACAGGTGCCCAGGGAAGATTCCTGAGGTGACCCAGGGCTGACTGCCCACCCTTGGCCATGGCCATGACCATTCAGAGCCACATGCTCCTCTTCTCCTCCTGCACTAGCCACAGCAGAGGTCTGACCTTCCAGTCAGGCACCCCAGTGCCAAGTGGGAAAACAAGGAACCTCAGAAGAGTTAGGGAATGAGCCAGAAGCCTGAGTTGCCTATCACCACCACACTCTGGGACTTCTTTCTTATAAATCACGTCTAAGAAGTAAGGCTTTCACTGGCCCTGCCCCTGAAACCAGCACTGAGTACATCAGCATATGTGCCAATAGGTGTCCCCTCTCCCAGGGATCAAAGCCTTGGCCCAAAGAGATAACAAAATATAATACTTATGCCTGGCTGGCGTGGTTCAGCAGTTGAGCATCTACCTATGATCCAGGAGATAGCAGTTCAATTCCCAGTTAGGGCATATGCCCTGGTTTTAGGCTCGATCCCCAGGATGGGGCGTGCAGGAGGAAGCCGATCAATGACTCTCATCATTGATGTTTCTATCTCTCCGTCTTCCTCTCTCTGAAATCAATATATATATAATACTTATTATAGCTGCTGTGTATTGAGCCCCAATAAAACAACAGGTGCTGTATATGCATTCTTTCTTTTAATCCTATCAAACAGCCCCTAGAGGGCACATTCTTTCATCTTCATTTTTATAGTGAAGAAACTGAGGGTCAGAGAGTTAAATAATTTGCCAAAGTTCTCATAGCCAGGAAGTAGAAAAGCTGGGACCTGTGGGTCTTTCTGGGAATCCTATGTTCCTTCCTCTAGGCAGCACTATTCAAGTTTGACCACTCAGCAGGTATTTTAGGGCCCTGTTGTGAATTCCAGTCCCAAGGTCCACTCCAGTGGCCACCAAGGAAAGGGGTAGATGGTGTGGCACTTGATGGCCAATCTCAGAGACACTGCCCACTCACTCAGTGGGATTTCACTCCACTCCACAACCCAGGCATGGTTTCCAACACAGATGTCCCTGGACCAGGCCTTATCAAATGCTATCAGATCTTTTCTGAGATTTAGTAGGGAACTAGTAGCCAGAACTGAGATTTGAAAGTAGAGGAGGAACCCTGATGGAGGGAAAGGGGAAGCAGAGGCCTGGCTGGAAGCATTATGAATACTCAATCTGCAATGAGCCCTCGGGGCTGACACACCAGCTTCCTAAACTACACAGCCCAGCCCACTGAGGCCCAGGCTTTGGATGTGTGCAAGGGAGTGTGCGGCAGGTATGTTTTGAGGGGAACACAGATTCTCACCAGCCAAGATGGGGTTTGTACTCTGAGACACCAAAGGCCAAACACCTGCTCTGTACTCTGGCCAGCTCTGGAGCCTCTGTCTAAAGTAGCCTATTTCTGGATGAGAAGAAAAGCCCTACACAATTTAAGAGACCACTGGGAAAGCTGATTATGATTTTTAAGAGCTAACAGACCACCCACAACTCACTGTTTATGAACGACCTTTGGTCACCATTACTATCATAAACTGTGTGCAAGACATTGTATCCATGTGGGCCACCAAAGTACTTGGTGGGCAGGGCCAGGCAGCACTAATCAAGGTGCAGGAGGAGAAAGAGCCCCACTGCCTCTGGGGGAGAGGCGAGGGAGGCCAAACAAAGGCCGGGAAGGCAGCTGCTCCTGCACAGCTGTGCGGCCGGCCACAGATCCCGTTAAGTTATTCAGCCAGGCACACACGGAGGAGCCATGTCCCATAGATCAGCCACAGGCTCACATCTTTGGGCAAGCCTGGGGGAGGGGGAGAGCGATGTCAAACAGGCTGGCTGCTTGGGTAAAGAGGAAGAAAACAAAGGAAGAAAGGGTCTGTGGCTCTTCTACAACACATAAAAAAGGCTCTGACACAGACAGTCTTGTGGCATAAAGGGGAGACGATGGTGAGCTTGTTTCTGCTCCTGAACCTGCCTCAGCTAAAAGGCACTTCTGGCCAAGAGCCACAATGATCTTATGTGCAAAGTGGGGCTGGGATTAGTTCCCTCCCACCCTTCCAACTCATGCGAAGGTTTAAAGTGTGGAGGTGAGACTCCCCTGACTGGTGCAAGAAATAGGGTCCCTCCCTTCGGGGCTCAGCAGGCATGGAACCCACCTCCTTTAGAGTCGCTGACAAGGTTAACGAGAGCCAAGATTTCCAGCGGCCGGCCCAGTGCCCAGTACAACAAGATGGCCAGCCCAAGGGCTATGCTTCAGGGCTGCAAAATTTCTGAGATGCACTTGCTCTCTGAAACAATGCCACTGAAATAAAAACCTAACAAGTTTATAACCTAAAATAGTGATTGATTGTTTTTTAAATTAAAAAAAAAAGCCATCTGTTCCAGCTCTTTATTTTGCTTTGGCTTCCCCACCCCAACCCTCATCATCTACTGCAGGCAAAAGCACAGGAATTAATCACCATTGTTCACAGAGCAGCACCGGGTCCTGAAGGGGCCTGCAGGTATCATCCACAACTTTCATTCCTCCTGGAGGAGGTGAATAGCTTCAGGGTATATCTACTTCCAATACTATGGGAACAAAGAGAGGAGAATGAAGGCAGAGGAAAAGGACAATAACAGGAAAGTGGAGAGAAGGGCTCCAATTCTGTGGTTCACACTCTATCTTCAACAGTCCACCGGCTGCCTTGTCCATCTGTTTTAGTTGCAATACTGTGAAAGTTTACAAAGTCATATACACTGAGGAACAGTTGGCTTCCTTAAGGTAAAACTCTTTTTAGTATTTAGAAAGGCATAATCTCTTTTGACAGTAAAGATATTTTCAAAACTAATGGGAAAGTTGTGGAATAATGTGAATGAAATAATGCCACTGAAACCCACACACTTAAAGATGGTTAAAATGGTACATTTTATATTGATAGTATGTATATTTTACTACAACTTTTTAAAAGGAAAAACAAAATCCCTAATGGGAATAAAGGGAAAAGTGTTCAGTTGTTTCCAGATGTAGCCTCTGCAAAGACTGTATAAATGTAAGCCCTCTGGTGCTCCTCAGAGCACAGAAAAGCCTGAGCTCCCAGCCCTGGCCACTGATTAGCACCCATCATAGGCACACGTTGGTTTTGGGGACCCTGCTCCATCCTCAGCCCTTACCATTAGAACCCAGGGCAGATAGATCTAAAGCACTAGTGTCCACAGGACCAGAGTGAGGGTGTGGCTGAGCTCAGAGCATTCAGTCCAGGCTGCTTCTGCACTAAGTCTAGGCAGAAGAAGAGCTGATTCTCAGGGGCTGTGTCCCAAGGCCACACCCTGTAGGGCAGAGTATAAGCACCACTCAAAGGGCATGCTGGACTAGATACAGACCTTACCCACTGGAGCCCCCAGGAGATGCCCGGTAAGTGCCTATCTGTGTGGTCACAGGGCTAAGGTAGAGGTTACAGGAACACACAGGAGGGATGCTGTCTCAGACAGGATAAGGTTGAAAGGCCTGTGCTGGTAGGGGCCCAGGGACATAAAGCTCATGTCATAAAAAGTAACTTCAAAAAATACATGATTAGTTCCTTCAAAAGTAAAAGACAGATTTACGGTGTAACCCAGCAATTCCACTTCTAGTTATATACCCCGAAGAACTAAAAGCAGGGACTCAGATACCTGTGCACCAATGTTCATGGCAGCATTACCCAACACAGCCCCAAAGTGGAAACAACCCAAATGTCCATCACTGGAGGGATGGATAACAAGATGTGGTAGCTGTAGATGCAGGTACATAACGCAATTACTATTATTCAGCCATAATATGGATTGAAATCTTGACACATGCTACAACACTGATGAACTTCGAAAACATGCTAAGTGAAATAAGCCAGACATATATTGAATGAGTTCATTTATATGAGGCACCTAGAGCAGTCAAATATATAGACACAGAAAGTAGATCAGAGATTACTAAGGGCAGGAGAAATGTGGGGAATGGGGAGGAATTGTTTAAATGGGAACAACATTTCTATTTGGATAACGAAAAAGTTCTAGTGAGGGCTGCACAACACTGTGAATGTACTTAATGCCACTGGATTATACACTTAAAAATTATTAAAATGGTAAGTTTTATGTCATGTATATTTCACCACAATAAAACTTTCTTTTTTCAGTTACTTAACTCCTCAGGGGAAAAAAAAACCATATCACTCCGAGATTACATAAGGTTTCCACAGGCTGAGAGAGAAGACATATGCAGTAGGCTTAGGTGGACTTCTGCGTCCTGCAATGGCACAACAGATTTTCAGACCAAGCTGCCCTCTGGAAAAAAAAAAATACTGGACAAAATACATACAAACTCCTTGAGAACATCAATAAGCTGACCAGATAGTAACTCCCAGATGAGAATCTAAGGGGAAATGGGAACCCCGAGAGGTCACAGAACATCAAAGCATCTAAGTTGCTTTTACCCTGAGGGCTGTTGATTAAATGGGCAAACTAAATGGGTTTTATTTTTAACAGTCTCTGGGGAGGGGGAAGTAGACACAGAAACCAAGGCCTGGGGCCCCCAAGACAGGGAACCTAGCAGGACACCTTCCCACTTGGAGGCCTACACTTGAGCCTAAACTCATTCTCTTTCCCATAGGCACACACTCCCCAGGGCTCACAGGGAAACTACTGAGGCTGCTAGCAAGGCAGGAAGGCAAGAAGAAAAAGGAAATAGGACAACACATCCCTGGCCACGGGCCCCAGAATGGATTTGCGACCTAGATTCACAGGGAAACTCAAGCTAAGGTTTTGGTGTAAAGTGGTTCCATATGGGCCCAGTCTACTTGGCATGCACAATGTCAATAAATGTTAGCAACCACCACCACCACTATGACCGCCTCCCCATCACCACCTCCATCTCTGCCTCCTTTCTGCCTTTCCTGTCTTCTACCTGCCTGGCTTCTTCCAGGCTCCAGGAAGCCCCTATGCTCTCCTGCCCCTGGCTTTTCTCTTGGGCTCCACAATCTCTGTGGCCAGCTAACACTTACTCATCCTTTAGACCTGACTCTAGAGAAATTTCCTTGGGGAAGTTTGCTCTGACCCAAGTCTAAACCAGATCACTTTGTAAATATCCCCTTACTTTCAGAGCACTTAAACCGGTTTTGAATTACACACTTATTAGTGGGATTATTTGACTAACATCCCTCACTAGACTATAAACACCCTGATAGCAGGAAATATATTTGGTAACACTCATAAACTCCATTGTCTAACACCACTTACCTTGTGCGCTTTATCAAGCACTGTTTTTTTGTTTTTTTTTAATTTAATTTCTCCTCTTGTATAATGAAATAATAAGACTTATCCTCCAGGGTTCTTATAAAGACCAAATAAAAGCCAATATATGAAAACTGTAAAGAAGCTTATGAGAGGATTGTAGCAAATTTTTCTATATGACTAAAACTGGGTTCTATGCAAAGTGCTTCAAAAACACTATCTCATTTAACTCTTACTTTAAAAACTGTGAAGAAGGTATTACTGTCAGAATTCTACAGACGAAGAAACTGAAGTCCTTAAAAGTACAAGAAAATTGACTCGACTCCAACTGAGAAATGTAGGATCTGAACTCAGGTCTCTCTGACCCCCAACACACCTTAACACCCTGCCGTGGTCTCATCCCAGGGTGCTACTTCCCCCAGTGCCGCTCTGAGGCAGCAGCAGCCACTGCCGGCCGACTGTGTGGTTAGCTAGGAATAAAGGAGGGAACATCAGAAATCTTCTCGTCCATGTTCTTCCTGATTCACTGAAACTTACAGCACAGTATCCCCTAGTATAAGGGCAGTTTGACAAGAACCTGGATTTTCTGGGGAAACCCAGTCCCATAAAGCATCTTAATGCCTGCCACCTCGCATAGGTCTGGCCATGACTTTGGTGGTGGAGCCACCTGCTTGTCTTACCCAAGATCTGCTTCAGTTTATGATGACTTCACTATTGCCCTATAATCACAGGCAGTCCCTGAGTGTCTACAAGGTCGTTGAAGGAGAGGCTGATAGTAGGGAAAGTTCTTTTTCAGTGAACAAAGGTTTAAAAAAATGATCTTTCAACCTTAAGACAAAAACCAGCTTTAAATTTTTGTCAGTCTCCAGATCCAAAAGCACTGTTTCCTAAGTTCTTGAAGAGGACTGCAGTTCAGTCTACTTTGGAACCAGTGTACAGTTTCCATTTTGTTCTTTGGGAGGCTTTCCTGTATTTATGGCCAAGTTGTTTTCAATTTCAGTCACCCACGGAGTAGCCTTTGTGCTCAGTGCCCAGCCTAGAGATGTATACAGATACGCCCTTCAAATCTCTCTGGGTCAAAAGATGAAGGGTGACAACTACAAGAGTTTCTACTATTGTTCTCTAGGACATCAAGATTAATCATTATATACAAGAAAAAAGTCAAAACAGTAAGAGCCTGATGATTATATTTTGAACATCTAACTAGATCATGAGTACACAGCTATTTTATTTTAAATTTACACATACTAAGTTTACTTTCTGCAAAGAGGCATTTCAAACTCCTGCTTTATGCTCAAGGAAATTAAACCACCACACATACACATACACACAAGCACACACACAGCACACACACACATACAACCATCCCAGCCATATTTTCACCAGAGATAATGAACAGAGGAGACAAATCCATCTGACAGGTAATTTACCATTAACAATTTGACTTCATCGGTCTAGCCACAATGAATTGTGAACCAGGAAAATCAAACAAGTCAAGAGGATGATAGTATCAGTACTTAATGTTTATTTTCCATTACCTGGCAGTACCATTATTCTCAATAAAATACAACCATTTTCTAAGAGAAAAACTTGAAGCAGTTCAGCTAATAAAATAGTACTATTAAAGTTTCAAGCAGATTCAGCTACTTGGAGAAAGAGATCAAGTGCTTTTTATTGATGACTGTTGTGACAACTCAAAAACCATGCAGATTTATCACTTTCCTCAGGTGAAATGAAGGGAAACAGGGCATTCTCCGAATAAATAACTTCTACATTCACTAAGTGAAAGATGTTTTTCTCCTTCCCTTTAAATGTCATACAAATTGTAGTCATTTATAAAATTAGTTGACAGTTTTGTGTTCGTTACCCCAACCCAAACCAACATATGAAGTAGATCAATAATGTTACACACACTCTGGTACCCTAAGATCAGTATAAAAAATTACATCCAAAAATTACTGAGGCAAGAGTTTTAATAGACTCCACTGCCTATTAGAATATTCAGTAATTGAGCTTTCAAAAAAGGCTAAGGTGTTGAAGATTAGCCTCAGACACAAATGCATCTGTCACATGGGGAAATTTTTCTTCCTAAGGATCTGTTTTGGAAAAAAATAGTGAAATACAACTTTGAAAAAAATTTTAGATTTCTTACACTTCAAATGTAATTTAAAGGTCCGAATGTTACTTACTATTGTGTCTCCTTTAACCAGCCATCAAACAGAGCAGCTAAGAATCCAAAAATAGCTTCAGTTTCAAGACAGTGTCTTCTTGGAAGAGGAAAGATAACAATTACAAGAACACCAATGGCTAAAGGGGGTAAGAATGCAGTTTCTGAAGCTTATAACGTCAATCCTAGCTCCTACCACAAAGCAGAATAAATTCAGGGCTCATGTAAGAAGAGGAGAAGGAGGGGGAAGGGCAGGTGGGGGAATAATAATAGCAATAAACTGTATGGAGGGCTACAGTCTACAGGAAGCAGAGCACATACAATTAGAATCCAATTGAAAGAGGGTGAAACATAGTTTCTCATTTAACTTGTACTGACTGGCATCCATTAGATGATTCTTGCCTCTATCACTTATTACTTTCATGATTGTTATTCTTTTCTGTCCTCTGTGGTTCTTTTTTACTGTATTGGTTTTTTTTTACTTCTTAATTTCCTAGAGCTCTTTAAATATTAAGGAGATTAGCACTTTTTCTGTAACAGATTTCCCTTTCTTTTGTGTCATTTTTTTTTTAAATATATGTTTATTGATTTCAGAGGGAGGAAGGAAGAGGGAGAGAGAGAGAAAAACATCAATGATGATGATGAGTCATTGATCGGCTGAGCCCACAACGCGGGCATGTGCCCTGACCAGGAATCGAACTCGATCTCCTGATTCTTAGGTCGATGCTCAACTGCTGAGCAACGCACAGCTGGTAAGCTTTTGGTAAGCTTTCCTACCCTGAATTTTTTTCTTTTACTAAATTTTCAAATTTATTGGTATATTTCCAAAAAATCCTCTTATTAGCTTTTAGATATCTCTAGAATGTGTGATGATGTCCACCTCTTTTTTTTAATTTTTAATTTTTATTTTTGTTTAAAATATTACAGATGTCCCCTTTTCTCCCCAATGACCTGTTCCACCCCGTCCCACCCCTCTCCACCCACCCACCCTCCTCCATTCCTCTGACATTCGTCAGTCTCATCTATGCTTCCATATCATTGAACCTATTCTGCTCATCAGTTTATTAAGTTCTTTAGATTCCACGTACAAGCGAGATCATGTGATGTTTGTCTTCCTCTCCCTGGCTTATTTCACTTAGCATAATATTCTCCAGGTCCATCCATACTGTCCCAAAGGGTACGAGATTATTCTTCTTTACAGCTGCATAGTATTCCATGGTGTAAATGTCCCACAGCTTTTTTATCCACTCATCTACTGATGGGCACTTGGGCTGTTTCCAGATCTTAGCTATTGTAAACTGTGCTGCTATGAACATCGGGGTACACATATTCTTTCTGATTAGTGTTTCAGGATTCTTAGGATACATTCCTAGGAGTGGAATCACTGGGTCGAAAGGCAGCTCCATTCCTAATTATTTGAGGAACCTCCATACTGTTTTCCATAGTGGTTGCACCAGTTTGCATTCCCACCAGCAGTGTACTAGGGTTCCCCTTTCTCCACACCCTCGCCAGCACATGTCGTTTGTTGCTTTATTGATGGCAGCCATTCTGACAGGTGTGAAGTGATACCTCATTGTGGTTTTAATTTGCATCTCTCTGATGATTAATGACGTCCAGCATTTTCTCATGTGTCTCTTGGCCATCCCTATGTCCTCTTTGGAGAAGTGTCTATTCAAGTCCTTTGCCCATTTCTTAGTTGGGTTGGTTGTCTTCCTCTTGCTGAATAATGTGAGTTCTTTGTACACTTTGGAAATTAGCCCCTTATCAGATACATCCTTGGCAAATATGTTTTGCCAGACATTGGGGTTCCTTTGTATTTTGAGGCTGTTTTCTTTTGCTGTGCAGAAGCTTTTTAGTTTGATGTAGTCCCATATGTTTATTTTTTCTTTTGTTTCTCTTGCCCTAGGAGATGTATCAGTGAAAAGTCCACTGCGTGGCATGTCTGGGACTTTACTGCCTATGTTTTCTTTCAGGATTTTTATGGTTTCGTGCTTACATTTAAGTCTTTTATCCATTTTGAGTTTATTTTTGTGTATGGTGAAAGTTAGTGGTCTAGTTTCACTCTTTTGCATGTATCTGTCCAATTTTCCCAGCACCACTTATTGAAGAGACTGTTCTTACTCCATTGGATACTCTTGCCTCCTTTGTCAAATATTAACTGACCATAATGGCGTGGGTCTATTTCAGGGGCCTCTGTTCTGTTCCATTGATCTATATGCCTGTTGTTGTACCAATACCAGGCCGTTTTGATTACAGTGGTTTTGTAATACAGCTTGAAGTCTGGTAATGTGATCCCTCCCACTCCGTTCTTTTTTCTCAAGATGGCTGTAGCTATTCGGGCTCTTTTTCGGTTCCATGTAAATTTTCGAAATGTTTGTTCTAGGTCTGTGAAATATGCTGTTGGTATTTTCATAGGAATTGCATTGAATTTATAAATTGCTTTGGGTAGTGTGGACATTTTAATGATATTAATTCTTCCAATCCATGAGCATGGTATATTCCTCCACTTGTTTAAATCTTCCTTTATTTCTTTTTTCAGTGTCACGTAGTTTTCTGAGTACAGGTCTTTTACATCCTTGGTTAAGTTTATTCCTAGGTATCTTATTTTTTTAGTTGCAATGGTAAATGATATTGCCTTTTTAATTTCTCTCTCTGAAGGTTCATTGTTGGTGTATAAGAATGCCATTGATTTCCGGATGTTGATTTTGTATCCAGCTACCTTGCCAAATTCGTTTATCAAATCTAGTAGCACTTTGATGGAGTCTTTAGGGTTTTCTATGTGCAATATCATGTCATCTGCAAATAATGACAGTTTTACTTCCTCCTTTCCAATTTGGATACCTTTTATGTTTTCTTCCTGTCTGATGGCTATGGCAAGGACTTCCAGTACTAAGTTGAATAGGAGTGGTGAAAGTAGACATCCCTGTCTTGTTCCTGTTTTTAATGGAAATGGTTTTAGTTTTTGCCCATTGAGTATGATGTTGGCTGTAGGTCTGTCATATATGGCCTTTATTATGTTGAGGTATGATCCCTCTATTCCCACTGTGCTGAGTTTTTATCAGATTGGGTACTGGATTTTGTCAAGTGCTTTTTATGCATCTATTGATATGATCATATGATTTTTGTCCATTTTGTTTATGTGATGTATCACACTTATTGATTTGCGGATGTTGTACCAGCCTTGCATCCCTGGAATAAATCCCACTTGATCATGATGTATGATCTTTTTAATGTATTGCTGGATCCAGTTTGCTAGTATTTTAGAGGATTTTAGCATCTATATTCATCAGGGATATTGGCCTATAATTTTCTTTCTTTGTAGTATCTTTATCTGGTTTTGGGATTAAGATTATGCTGGCTCATAAAAAGAGTTTGGGAGTTTTCCCTCCTCTTAAATTTTCTGGAATAGTTTGAATAGAATAGGTGTTAATTCTTCTTTGAATGTTTGGTAAAACTCGCCTATAAATCCATCTGGTCCAGGACTTTTGTTTGCTGGGAGGTTTTTCATTACTACTTCAGTTTCATTAGTTGTTATCGGCTTATTCAGGTTTTCTGCCTCTTCTTCATTGAGCTTTGGAAGGTTGTATGCCTCTAGGAATTTGCCCATTTCATCCATGCTGTCCAATTTGTTGGCATATAGTTGTTCGTAGTATTTTCTTACAATCCTTTGTATTTCTGTTGTGTCAGTTGTTATATCGCTTCTTTCATTTCTGATTTTATTTATTTGGGTCCTCTCTCTTTGTTTCTTAGTGAGTCTGGCTAAAGGTGCATCAATCTTATTTACCTTTTCAAAGAACCAGCTTTTGGTTTCACTGATTTTTTGTATTGGTTTTTAGTCTCTGTGTCATTAATTTCTGCTCTGATTTTTATTATTTCCTTCCTTCTACTTCCTTGGGGCTTTTCTTGCTGTTCTTGTTCTACTTCTTTTAGTTGTTGTGTTAGATGGTTCATTAGATCTTTTTCTTGTTTCTTGAAATAGAGCTGTAATGCTATGAATTTTCCTCTCAGGACTGCTTTCGCTGTGTCCCATAGATTTTGGGCTGTTCGTCTGTTCATTTTCATTACTTTCCATGAAGTGTTTGATTTCTTCCTTGATCTCATTGGTAATCCATTCATTGTTTAATAACATGCTATTTAGCCTCCATGTGTTTGAATATTTTTGAGTTTTTTTTATAGTGGTTGATTTCTATTTTCATGGCATTGTGATCTGAGAAGATGCTTGATACTATTTTGGTCTTCTTATATTTGTAGAGACTTGTCTTGTGCCCTAACCTGTGGTCTATTTTTGAGAATGTTCCAATGTGCACTTGAGAAGAATGTGTATTCTGTTGCTTTGGGGTGAAATATTCTGTAAATATCAATTAAATCCATTAGATCTAGTGAGTCATTTAAGGTCTGCGTTTCCCTGTTGATTTTTTGTCTTGATGATCTGTCCAATGCTGAGAGTGGGGTGGTAAAGTCGCCCACTATGATTGTTTTGCTGTCAATCTCCCCCTTAAAGTCTCCCAAGAAATTTTTTATATATTTAGGTGCTCCTATATTGGGTGCATAAATGTTTATAAGGGTTATTTCCTCCTGTTGGATTGATCCCTTTAGTATTATGTAGTGACCATCTTTGTCTCTTGTTATGGTCTTTATTTTTAAGTCTGTTTTGTCAGAAATAAGAATTGCTACTCCAGTTTTTTTTTCCTTTCCATTTGCATGGAATATTTTACTCCATCCCTTCTTCACTTTTAGTCTGTGTGAGTCTTTTGCTTTCGGGTAGGTCTCTTTAAACAGCATATGTTTGGGTCCTGTTTTCTTATCCATTCAGCTACTCTATGTCTTTTGATTGGAGCATTTATTCCATTTACATTTAAGGTTACTATTGATATAAATTTATTTAATGCCATTTTCCCCCTTCATGCTGATGTACCTTTCTCTCACTATTCCTTCTTTTTCTTAAAGCAGTCCTTTTAGCATTTCTTGCAATGCTGGTTTGGTGGTACTGAACTCCTTTAGCCTTTTTTTTTTTTGTCTGGGAAGCTCTTTACTTCACCTTCAATTTTAAATGATATCCTTGTTGGATAAAGCAATCTTGGTTGTATGTTCTTGCTTTTTATTACTTGGAGAATTTCATGCCACTCCCTTCTGGCCTGAAGAGTCTCTGTTGAGAAATCAGCTGTCAGCCTTACAGGGTTCCCTTGTGGGTCACTGCTTGTCTCTCTCTTACAGCCCTTAATATTTTCTCTTTGTCCTTGACATTTTCCATTTTAATTATGATGTGTCTTGGAGTGGGTCCCTTTGGGTCCCTCTTGTTTGGAACCCTCTGTGCTTCCTGAACTTGTGTGGCTTTCTCCTTCGCCAGCCTAGGGAAGTTTTCTGTCATTATTTCCTCCACCAAGTTCTCTATCCCTTGCAATCTTTCCTCCCCCTCTGGCACTCCTATAATGCGAATTTTGTTTCACTTCATGTTGTCCCAAAACTCCCTTAGACTGTCCTCATGCTTTTTAAGTGTTTTTTCTTTTTGCTGCTCTGATTAGGTGATTTTTTTCTACCTTGTCTTCTAAGTCACTTATTCTATCCTCTGCTTTATTGAGCCACCTTTTAATTCCTTCCAGTGCATTCTTGATATCAGATACAGCATTTTTTATCTCTGTCTGAGTTTTGTTTATGGTATGTATCTCTTTTTTCATGTCTTCACTAAGGTCCTCAATCTTATCATCTAGTGTCTTCTTAAGTTCCTTGAACATCTTCATAGTCAATACTCTGAACTCCGTTTCTGATAACTTGCTTAACTCCATCTCATTAAAGTCTTTTTCTGGCGATTTTTCCTTTTCTTTAAGTTGGGGGTTGTTTCTTTGTCTCCCCATTTTGGTAGGTCTTAGTGTTTGTATCTATATATATTATATATTTGCTGTCTCCCAGTCTTGTGGGATGAGATATTGTCTTGTGGGTCCAGTGGAGCCCAGTGGTGTGTTTTCCTTATACTTCTGAGCTCTTTGCTCTAGGCGTGTCCCTCTTGTGGGTGGCCCTTTGGTGGTTTCTTTATGTTCTCCTTTGTGGTTGGGTCTAGATTGTCGTTGATCAGTCCTTGGTAGGACCCTCCTCTCTTATGTTGGCTAACTGTGTCTCAGCCCCAATCTCATTGTGTAAGCTATTGTACGGGTGCTGGCAAGGCAGGATAATACACAACTTTCAGGAAACAAGAAGTATCTTACAAAACATATTGACAGTCACAATGAAAACAACCCAAATGAAAATAGAACTGGGAAAGTGAAGGGAGAACACACACACACAGACAGAAAAATGCTTTTAAAAAGGAAAGAGAGAAAGAGAAGTAAAGCTCAGAGAGAGAGATGTATATTGTTGTTAATAGTCGTGAAAATTTAGAAAATAATAAACTAAAATGTAAAAAATAAACTACTGGGAGGTAACAGAAGCAGAGAAAAGATTCTAAAAGAAAGGCCAGCAAAAAATTAAGGGAGAGAATAGGAATAGAATAATAGTTGAGAATGAGTAATAGTTGAGAATGAGAAAACAAAAATACAATAAAGAGAATAAGAGAAACTAACAATCAAACAAAAAGACAGGAAGACAGAAGGGAGGATAACAAATGAACAAAAGAAAAGTAGAAAAAGAAAAAAAAGTTATGACAATGGATCAAGAGGAGAGAGAGAGATATAGCCCAGGCAGGGAGGGAGTCCGTTAAGCTATTTGGTGGAACCTATAGAGGAAAGCAGTAAACTTGGTTATAATGATAAAGTCGCAGTCATTAAGCAGGGAATATCAAGAAAGTTTTGATAGTAGAAACAAGGATAAAACAGAACAAAGCAAATAAATAAAACAAAACTAAAAACAAGCTAAGCAAGACAAAATTCTTTTATAAAAAAGAAAAAAGCCTGGCTGGGCGTGGCTCAACGATTGAGCATCAACCTAAGATCCAGGAGATCGGGGTTCAATTCCCAGTCCAGGCACATGCCCGGGTATGGGCTAGGCAGCCGATCAATGACTCTCTCATCATTGATGTTTCTATCTCTTTCTCTCCCTCTCCTTTCCTTTCTCTGAAATCAATAAAGATATTTTTAAAAATAATAATAATAAAAATAATTTTTTAAAAAAGAAAATTTAGTTTAAAAATGTTTAAAATATATATATATTTTTTAATTATTATAAAATTTAAAAAAGAAAAAACAAATTTTCTCCCCTTTCTATTTTACCTAAGGAAAAAAGAGAAAAAACAAACACACAAACAAAAAAATTAAAAACAAACACACACACACACACACACACACACAAACCAAACCAAAACAAAACAGAAAAACAGAAGGAAAAAAGACAGTTAATCAGGTGGGTTTCTTCTGGGCAGCTTATGTTGTCTGAGGCTCACTGTTTTTTGTGATTTCAGTTCTCCTGGGAGGTGCTTGTGTATCACCCAATGTGAGGAGCCGTCTAGGTTTGGCTCTGGTGTCCTTAGGTAGATGGTTGATCTGAGGCTCTCCGTGGGCCACCTCCTCTTGTCAACTATTTTGCAAGTTTGTAGTTGCCTGGTCTTACTCCAGAGTCTTCTGTAGAGTCTTTAGGGTGCAGGGTGGCTAGTGTAGCTCAGGGTATCACTCTCTTTAGAGGTTTTGGTGTCAGGCGCTCACTCTGCGGGGGTTAGTCTCTGCTCCACCGCCAGCTCCTCAGTCTCCACTCTGTTCTCTGATTCTAGTTCCCCAGGCTCTGGTCTGCTGCAGCTTCAGATTGATTTCAGCCTGTTGCCTTTTCTGTGTGGGCCGTTTCAGCAGCCTGGGCTCAGTGGGTTCTATAAAAAAACATTCTGGTGAGCCCTTTGCCTGCTCAGCCCCCACCAGGGGTTTTCAGCATTTCCTCCAGTTCCCAAACAACAGTCCCTGAGAGTCTTATTCTTGTGATGTCCTCCTGTGAGCTGCTCTCCTTCCCCCTCAGGACTGTGCCCTGCGGGTGTGTCTGGGGCTTCAGTGAGCTGGACCTGCCCCTGTCCTGTTGAGGGCAGTGCTCCTGGCTGCAGGAGAGGCCATTGGGCTCCGCCCCTCCCTGCTCAGCTCTGGTTGGCTGGTCGCACCAGGCCTGCCCCTCAGATAGTCAACTGTGCAGACCCCAATCCCAGCCTCCGCTGGTCTGTCCGCACAGCGCACGCCGGGAAGATGGGAGCCAGTTCCGTGATCAAACCCACAAAGGCACAAAGCAACACACAGGCAGAAAGTCAGCTCTGCAAGGTCCCGCTGCCTGCGCACCAAGGCACCCAGCAGGAGGGGACCCAAAGTCAGCTCCCCGCACCACTGGTCTGAGCAAATCTGGGGCAGCTTCATGCACCACCACGGGGCTCCTCAGGGCTGGTCACAGATCCCAGCCTCTGGGCACCAGGAGCTCAGGGTGGGGAGGGCTCCTCCCCTCCCCCACGCCACACAGATTCAGTGCTTTCTGGGGCTCAACACAATGCCTTACAGGGAGGCAGAGGGTCCCCGTGTGTGGCTGCTCAGTGCAGTCCTCTGGTCCCTTACTGCTCGGGTCCCACACACGGGGACAGCCTTCCCTATGCTCGGCACCCTGAGCATTAGATGCTGTTCGCAGCTGCCACTAGAAGCTTTGTTTCCTAGGAAGACACCCTCCCCTCCTCGCAGACTCACCACTCCCCTGGGTCCCTCTGCCCTGTGCGTGGGGTGCTCCTTCCCTTCCCTTCCACTCCGGGTGTGGGATCCCCGCTTTTGGAGGCTGGTTTGCACTCCCGAGAAGAGGGAGCTTTGCGGCCTCCAAGCCTTCGGGCTCGGAGCCCGGCACAGGCTTCAGGGGGATTCCCCCTTCCTACAAAACCCCTCTCTTACCGGACTCCATGATGTGTCTTCAGTGCTCCCCACTCGCAATCTGCCCACTCAGGTGTGTTTCTCTGGTTTTTCCAAGCTGGCTCTATAGGATTTTAGGAGTAAATCGAGTCTGTGGCTGGGAGCGGGGGTGCTGCTGCTTCTCACAGGGCCGCCATCTTCCCAACTCCTCCGCCTCTTCTTTATTCTTGATATGGGTTATTTGTGTTTCCTCTCCCCACCCCTCTCTCTACCTAGCCAAAGATTTATTATCAGCTCTATTCATTTCTTCAAAGAACCGTCTTTTGGCTTTACCAATCCCTTCTATATTCCATTTACTTTTTTTTTTTTTCTTTGAACTTCATTATTTTCTTCCATCTACTTCTTTGGAGTTAATTTGCTGTTCCTTGCTGATTTACATGAGATAAGCTGTCATATTTTCTATATCATTCAGTTAAAATATTTTAAAATTTCCATTTGACTTCTTTTTGGACCTATTGAAACACCATAGGATAAAAATGTCACCACTCCTTCACTCCCTACCCCAAAACACAGATATAGCTGATTTTATCTCCCTCTAACTGCGTACTTAGACCCACATGCACAGTTGATCAAGGTCTGACCACTACAGGACTTTCTTAGGGTGGTGGTAATAAGCCGTGTGCCATCTTACCCCCACAGCACAGGGACAAACATAGTTACTAGGCAACACAGGTGGAAAAGGAAGTCACCCAAACCTGAAATGAAAAATTTTGCAAGCCTGCCTTTTTTGGAAAAGACCCTCATTTTGCACAAGCCTGTTTTGTCCCCAGTTTGTAAAAGCAGTC
Source organism: Miniopterus schreibersii (assembly GCF_964146895.1). Taxonomy (NCBI): domain Eukaryota; kingdom Metazoa; phylum Chordata; class Mammalia; order Chiroptera; family Miniopteridae; genus Miniopterus; species Miniopterus schreibersii. The sequence goes on along the minus strand of NC_138101.1, from coordinate 115,132,006 downwards.
AAGCAGAGCCAGCCCCTGAGCCAGTTCAGAGGACTTTCCTTTCCTCTGTGTTGCCTCCTTGTGCTCCAGTATAAGATTAATAAATCTATCTGGAAATATCTCTGGGGTTTTCTCTCAATTTCTATCTTGGGGAACCCAAGAACCCCAACCCAGTAACACTGTGCATTATTTAAAAGTGTGTTGCTCCAACGATGAACTTACAGAGAGAGACACTAAAAAAGCAATACCATTTCCATTGCAACTAAAAAAATAAGATACCTAGGAATAAACTTAACCAAGGATGTAAAAGACCTGTACTCAGAAAACTATGTGACACTGAAAAAAGAAATAGAGGAAGATTTAAACAAGTGGAAGAATATACCATGGTCATGGATTGGGAGAATATCATTAATATGTCCATACTACCCAAAGCAATTTATGAATTCGATGCAATTCCTATGAAAATACCAACAGCATATTTCACAGACCTAAAACAAACATTTCAAAAATTTACATGGAACCAAAAAAGAGCCCGAATAGCTGCAGCCATCTTGAGAAAAAAGAACGGAGTGGGAGGGATCACATTACCAGACTTCAAACTATATTACAAAGCCACTGTAATCAAAACGGCCTGGCATTGGTACAACAACAGGCTTATAGATCAATGGAACAGAACAGAGACTCCAGAAATAGACCCACACCATTATGGTCAGTTAATATTTGACAAAGGAGGCAAGAGTATCCAATGGAGTAAGGACAGTCTCTTCGATAAGTGGTGCTGGGAAAATTGGGCAGGTACATGCAAAAAAATGAAACTTGACCACTAACTTTCACCATACACAAAAATAAACTCAAAATGGATAAAAGACTTAAATGTAAGCACGAAACCATAAAAATCCTGGAAGAAAACATAGGCAGTAAAGTCCCAGACATGCCACGCAGTGGACTTTTCACTGATACATCTCCTAGGGCAAGAGAAACAAAAGAAAAAATAAACATATGGGACTACATCAAACTAAAAAGCTTCTGCACAGCAAAAGAAAACAGCCTCAAAATACAAAGGAACCCCAATGTCTGGCAAAACATATTTGCCAAGGATGAATCTGATAAGGGGCTAATTTCCAAAGTGTACAAAGAACTCACATTACTCAGCAGGAGGAAGACAACCAACCCAACTAAGAAATGGGCAAAGGACCTGAATAGACACTTCTCCAAAGAGGACACACAGATGGCCAAGAGACACATGAGAAAATGCTGGACGTCATTAATCATCAGAGAGATGCAAATTAAAACCACAATGAGGTATCACTTCACACCTTCCAGAATGGCTGCCATCAACAAATCAACAAACGACATGTGCTGGCGAGGGTGTGCAGAAAGGGGAACCCTAGTACACTGCTGGTGGGAATGCAGACTGGTGCAACCACTATGGAAAACAGTATGGAGGTTCCTCAAATAATTAGGAATGGAGCTGCCTTTCGACCCAGTGATTCCACTCCTAGGAATGTATCCTAAGAATTTTGAAACACTAATCAGAAAGAATATATGTACCCCGATGTTCATAGCAGCACAGTTTACAATAGCTAAGATCTGGAAACAGCCCAAGGGCCCATCAGTAGATGAGTGGATAAAAAAGCTGTGGGACATTTACACCACGGAATACTACGCAGCTGTAAAGAAGAAGGATCTCGTACCCTTTGGGACAGTATGGATGGGCCTGGAGAATATTATGCTAAGTGAAATAAGCCAGGCAGAGAAAGACAAACATCACATGATCTCACTTATACGTGGAATCTGAAGAACTTAATAAACTGATGAACAGAATAGATTCAATGACATGGAAGCACAGATGAGACTGACGAATGTCAAGGGGATGGAGGAGGGCAAATGGGTGGAGGGGGAGAGAGTAACCAAAGAATTTATGTGCATATATACACAACCCAAGGACACGGACAATGGTGGGGAGAGGGACAGGTAGGGGGAAGGGACTGGGTGGTACAGGTCATTGGGGAGAAACAAGGACATCTGTAATATTTTAAACCAAAAAAAATTTTTTTTTAATAAAAAATAAAAAAAAAGAAATAAAAGTGTGTTGCTTAATTTCCTAGCACATGTGACTTTTATAGTTATTTTTTTATACTAATTTCTTGCTGAAAATTGTTGAAATTTTATTGCCCTGCCTATGGTCAACTCTTGTAAATGTTTCATTTGCACTTTAAAGTAGTATGCATTCAAATATTGTTGGATGCAATGTTTAAGTTTTTATCTCCTTGCCAATATTTTGTAAGAATGTTCTGTCATTTATTGAGAGGTGTATTAAAATTTCCCACCACAATCATGGCCAAGTTCGTTTCTTCTTTCAGTCCTGCCAGTTTTAGCTCTCCATATTTTGAGACTATGTAAAAATGTGCATACAGCTTAGAATTTTTGTGTCTGGCCCTTTTATCCACATGAAACATCCCTCTTTTTCTCTCATAATGCTCTTTTGCCTTAAAAGTCTAATTTGTAACTTCAACAGCTTTCTTTTATTAATGTTTACATGAAATAGCTTTTCCATTCTCTTAAATTTTTCTGTATGTTTATATTTAGGGCAGTATATTTGTAATTTTTGGTTTGGTTCTGTCCAGTACAATAAACTTTTAAGTAAAGCATTTAGTTTGTTTAATTATATGTATTATTTTATGTTTTGATCTTATGATTTATTTTATTTTATATTTTCCTCACCCACCCTACATTACTGTTTCTCCTCTCCCGTTCTTGTTTTTGCTTCTTTCGAATAGAGTGGTTTTCAATACTTCAAGTCCCTGACTATCCTTTTATGATTACGATAGGTTACAATCTGCCTCCTGATGTATTAAATCTAATATAAATTAGTACTCTCACCAATTCCTAAACAATGTCAGTAGCTCAACATTTTGACTCGATTTACTTGCTTCTCATCATCATAGCCATGTGACTGCGCGGGCACCCCCCTCCCCAAATCATACCTACATATTTACCTTTTTAGTATTTTTCATTCCTTCCCTAATCTTCATTCTTCCTAATCTCAGTTCTTTCATCTGGGATCATTTTCCTTCTGCCTAAGGAACTGCATTTATTATTTCATTTATCAAGAAAATACTAGTGACAAATTCTCTCCACTTTCATTCTTCTGGAAATGATTTTTCTTCCTCTGTGAAGGGTGTTATTGTTGAGAATTAAAGGGGATACTGGACACAATTCCAGTTTGTGGGAAGGAATTTTCTCACAACAGCAGGGTGTGCTACAATACATCTCAATTCTGACACCCAGAGATAGTGGTACATCCCACAGGTTAAGGGTTCAGTCCTATAAGGAAGCCCTTGATCCTGTTGCAGATGCCAGTGGCAAGCCCAGGCTATCATCTGGCTTCTGACAAACCAGCTATAGATCAGAGATTCCAATGACCCCCTGCTTAAGTATGATTAATTTGTTAGGACAGCTCACAGAACTCAGAGAAAGATTTTATTTGTTAGACCACTGGTTTATTATGAAAAAATAAATTCAAGAACAGCCAGATGGAAATATGCATAGAGGAAGGTATGTGGGAAGGGGCACAGAGTTTCTACACCTTCTCTGGGCATGCCACTTAAGTGTTCACCAAACCAGAAGCTCCCTGAACCCCGTCCTTTGGGCTTTTATGGAAACTGCATTACATAGGCATGATTAAATCTTTGGCTTTGGTTTGTTTCAACCTCCAGTCCATCTCCCCTCCCTGGAAATCAGAAGGTGGGACAGAAAGTTCCAACCCCTTAATCACAGGGTTAGTTCCTCTGACAATCAGGTCCTATCCTTAACTGCAGTCCAAAGGTCACCTCATTAACATAAACCCAGTTGTGGTGGAAAGGGGCTTGTTATAAATAACAGGGTACCTATTTCACCTTTATGGCTCTGAATAGATTTCAGGAACTGAAGACCAGAGACCAAATATTATGACAAAAGATGCTCTCATGGCTACTATTGCTCAGGAAATTCCAAGAGCTTGGGAAGCTATGAAGCAGGAACTCTAAACAAAGACCAAATTTATGTTTCTCATAAATCACAGTATCACAAGTGTAGAATTCCAGGTTGGCAGGTTACTTTCACCACTTTACAATTTTTGCTGAGAAACCAGCAGACAACTGTATTGCTCCTTTAAAGGTAATATGTCCCCCTTTTTTGTCTTTATTTTTGGCAGTTTCCCTATGATGTCCCTAAGGCGTGGTTTTCTTTATATTTATGTTGTATTTGTAAAGCTTCCTCAATCTATAGCTTGCAGATTTTCAATCTGTTTTGGGAAAAATTCCTGGCCTTTGTCTCTTAAAATAGTCTTCTGCCACATTCTCTCACATTTCCAGAACTCCTACTACATATATTAGAAATATTTTTTTAACCGTGTCCCATATAACCTTTATTTTCAATTCTTTTTTTTTTAGGAAGTGGTCAATTGATTATTATTTTTAAATTGTTGACACTATGACAGATGTCTCCCATTTTCTACCCTCTTACCCACCTCCACTAAGCTCCTACCTCCCCACCCCTCGGCTTTCACCACACTGTTGTCTGTGTCCATGGGCTATGCATACGTTTTTAGGCAAATACCTTCACCTTTTTTAATCCAGTACCCCTCGCACTCCTCCACTCTAAGATCTGTCAGTTTGTTCCATGTATCCATGCCTCTAGTGCTATTTTGTCAGTTTATTTTGTTGATTAGATTCCACATACAAGTAAGATCATGTGATATTTGTCTTCTCTGAGTGGCCTATTTTGTTAGCGTAATACTCTCCAGACCCATCTACACTGTTGCAAAGGGTAAGAGTTCCTTCATTTTTACAGCCACACAGGATTCCATTGTGTATATGTACTACACCTTTTTTATCTACTCATATACTGATGGGCACTTGGGCTATTTCCAGATCTTTGCTATTGTAAATAATGCTGCTTTGAACATAGTGTGCATATATTCTTTTTGATTGGTGTTTCAGAATTCTTAAGATATAGTCCCAAAAGTGAAGTGAGATGGTTGGGTCAAAAGGTAGTTCCATTTTTAATTTTTTTTTTTTTAGGAATCAACCTCTCTCTTTTTTAAAATTTATTCAGAGAGAGGAAGGGAGAGGGAGAGAGAGGGAAACATCAATGATGAGAGTCATTGATTGGCTGCCTCTTGCACACTCCAGACTAGGGATCTAGCCCAAAACTTGGGCATGTACCCTGACCAGCAATCGAACCTCAATTTCCTGGATCACAGGTTGATGCTCAACCATTGAGCCATGCTGGCTGGGCCATTTTAAATTTTTTGAGAAAACTCCATACTCTTTTCCAAAGTGGTTGCACTATTCTGCACTCCCACCGACAGTGCACTAGGGTTCCCTTTTCTACATATCCTCGCCAGCACTTGTTTGTTGATTTATTGATAGCTACTTAGCCATTCTGAGAGGTGTAAGTTGATAACTTATTGTAGTTTTAATTTGTATCTCTCTGATGATTAATGATGTTGAACCTTTTTTCATATGTCTATTGGCCATCTGTATGTCCTTTTTGGAGAAGTGTCTATTCAGGTCCTCAGCTCATTTTTTAAAAAATTGTTGACAGTATTACAGGTATCTCCCATTTTCTCCCTTTAGCACCCCTCCACCCAAACCCCACCCCACCTCAGGTTTTCCCCATGCTGTTGTTTGTGTCCATGGGTTATGAATATATGCATGTATGTTCTTTGGTTAATCTCACCCTGTCCCCTCCCCAGCCCATTGAGGTCTGTTATTCTGTTCCATTAATTCATACCTCTGGCCCTATTTTGTCTGTCAGTTTATTTTGTTCTTTGGATTTCACTTAAAAGTGAGATCATCTGTTATTTGTCTTTAACTGGTTTATCTCACTTAGCATAATATACTCCAGATCCATCCATGCTGTCTCAAAGGATAAGAGATCCTTCTTTCTTATACCTGCATAGTATTCCATTGTGTAAATATACATCTTTTTTATCCACTTATCTACTGATGGGCACTTGGACTCTTTCCACACCTTAGCTATTGTAAATTGTGCTGCTATGAACATAGGGGTGCATATATTCTTTCTGATTGATGTTTCAGGATTTTTAGGATATATTCCTAGAAGTGGGATCACTGGGTCAAAAGGCAACTCCATTTTTAACTTTTTGAGGAAACTCCATACTGCTTTCCACAGTGGCTGTACCAATCTGCATTCCCACCAGTAGTGTACTAGGGTTCCTTTTTCTCCACATCCTGGCCAGCACTTGTTTGTTGACTTAATGGTAGACATTCTGGCAGGTGTGAGGTGATATCTCATTGTGGTTTTAATTTGCATCTCTCTGATGATTAGTGACTTTGAACATTTTTTCATGTGCCTATTGGCCATCTGTATGTCCTCTTTGGAGAAGTGTCTATTCAGGTCCTTTGCTCATTTTTTAATTGGATTGTTTGTCTTCCCGATGTTGAGGTGTATGTGTTTATATATATTTTGGAAATTAGCCCCTTATCAGATATATCACTGGTGAATATGTTTTCCCATACAGTAGGTTCCCTTTTCATTGTTGATGGTTTCTCTTGCTGTTCAGAGCTTTTCAGTTTGGTGTAGTCCCATTTATTTTTTTCTTTGTTTCCCTTGCCCTAGGCTATTTATCAGTGAAGATACTCCTATGTGAGATATCTGAGATTTGACTGCCTGTTTTCTTCTATGATTTTTATGGTTTTTCAACTTACATGTAAGTCTTTTATCCATTTTGAGTTTATTTTTGTGTACGGTATAAGTTGGTGGTCTAGTTTTATTTTTTTGCACGTACCTGTCCAATTTTCCCAACACCATTTATTGAAGAGACTATCTTTTCTCCATTGTGTCTCTTACCACCTTTGTCAAATATTAATTGACTGTATTGTCATAGGTCAGTTTCTAGGGTCTCTGTTCTGTTCCAAGGTCTATAAGCCTGTTGTTGTGCTTGTTACCAGGCTGTTTTGATTACAATGGCTTTGTAGTATATTTTGATATATGTTATTATGATCCCTCCAACTCTGTTCTTTTTTCTGAAGATTGCTGTGGTTATTTGGGGTCGGTTTTTTGGCTTCATGTAAATTTTTGGAATATTTGATGTAGATCTGTGAAATATGCCATTGGTATTTTATTTAATAGGGATTGTGTAGAATCTTAGATTGCTTTGGGTAGTGTGGACATTTTAATGATGGTAATTCTTCCCATCCATTAACACAGTATATGCTTCCACTTTTTTGTATTTTCCTCCATTTCCTTTTTCAGTGTCCTGAGTATAAGTCTTTTACCTCCTTGGTTTAGTTTATTCCCAGGTGACTTATTTTTCTCATTGCAATGGTAAGTGGTATTTTTTTTTTTTAGTTTCTCTTTCTGAAGGTTCATTATTAGGGTATTAAAATGCCATTGATATCTGGGTGTTAATTTTGTATCCTGTTTCCAAATTTATTAAATCTAGCAGTTTTTTGGTGGAGTCTTTAGGGTTTTCTATGTACAATATTATACTGCTCTCATTGCCTGGCCCTTGGCAACGTATCTGAAGCTACAAGTGATCCACAGCTTGTGCTGCGTCCACTGGACTTGGCTGCACACAACAAGGTGCACTCCAAGGTCAGCTTTTATCAGCCCAAGTCCCAGGGGAGGGTCGGCAAATGTCTCAAGTCACCCAGGATCAGTATCCACCTGCCGGCTGGCTGCCAGGCTTAGTCACTGAAAAGGCTCAGTTTCTGAAAAAGACTGTGGTGGAATCAGAAGGATGGGACCACTGGATCTCCTGAGGCGGAGGTGCCATTCAGACTTCAGGGAAGATGGTGGGTATGTTCCCCAGCCCCAGAGCCACACATCTGTGTCTGTCCTGTATTTTTTCCCTGATCTCGGTAGGATGGATCCCTTAGTAGGCAGGTGGGTGGGGCCTCCAGAGCCGAGCAGATTGCTCTGCCAGAAGCCAGGAGGGTCTTTCTATCGGTTGTCCCACAAGGGGGAAGCACCAGTTAGGTTCCTGTGAATGTGGGGGTAATGGCCCTGCCCCAAAGCCAGTCACTGACACCCTCTGAGACTGCCCAGGTGTCTACACCCCAGCCCATGCTGCTGTGTCCTCAATAGGGCTTAAGATGCAGGATGGGGCAAGTGGGATTCCAGAGGGTGGGTTATTTGCTTTTCCTAAGGCTTATGCCACTGATGGGATTGCTCTTCTCAAGAAAAATGGCTGCTGTGGTATTGAAGGATGACCAGGATGATCAAGCACACAGAGCCTGGCAGCCACTCCCCCATGTGTCTCCCCAAAGTGACCCTCTTCAGACTCCTCAGGCGACTCCAGTCCACATCACCATCCCTCCACCGGTGCCCAGGGTGAATGGCTGCAAACAAAAAGTTTGCACATTGGCCCTTGAAAAGGGTGGCTTTGTCTCCAGCAGGATTTGCCTCTCCTTGTCAGACAGAAACCCTGCGCTTTTCACAGCTGGATGCTATGTGGGTGCCTGTTAACCCCAGGCTGGGGAACCCAGTGTGGGGAACCCAGTGTGGGGTCTAGGTTTCATACTTCTCCTGGGGAACCACCTACAGCTGAGATAGCCCTCCATAACCTCAGCCTGCTGCCCATGGAAGTGAGGTAAGCCCCTTTCACATTTCTGCCCTTCCAACCAGTCTCGAGGTGGCTTCTTCTGCCAGTACTTGGTTAAAAGTCTCCTCTTCCAATAGTCTTTAGCTGGTAATTCCAGGTGATTGTTCCCCAATTTAGTTGTAATTTCTGGTCTGGTTCTGGGAGGAGTTGCAAGATCCATCTACTCCATTGCCATCTTGAACACCCCTATGTTCAATTCTTTATTTTCTACCCAGTTTTAGTCTTGATATTTTCTTTTGACATATCTTCTGGTACGATTCTATCTTCAGCTATATCTAATCTGTAAACTCATCTACTGAATTCTTAATTTCAGTTACTGTATTTTTCAGTCCCAGAATTTTCATTCAAAACTTACCATAATTTCTAGTTCTCTGATGAAATTCTCGATATTTTCATTTAATGTTTTGAACATACTAATCACAGCTTTTGTAAAGCAGGACAATTCCAATATTAGGAGCTCACATGTAACTGTGTCTATTGCTTTTTGTTTTGTTTTGTTTGTTTTTACTGATTTTGGTCAATTATTGCTTTATTCTCTGCCTTTTTTTTATTAAATGGCAAATGTACATAAAAATTGTGAGTTAGATGTTTTGGATGATGCTACAGACAAGTGAGTTTCTTTTTACAATTTGAAACACATCCCCTTTTTTATTGTTGTATAATTTACATACAGAAAAACATGGAGATCTTAAGTGAATAGTCTGATAAACCTTGAGAAATACCCTTATCAAAATGTGGCATATTTTATCACTCCTCAAGCACTCTTCTCAATAAAGTCCCTCTCCCCATAAAATAAATTTCAAGAGATAAATGTAGTATGAACAAACTGTAGTGTAGAAACATAATGAAACACTACTCAGCAGTAAAAAGACTATAATACACACCTGGGTGAATCACAAATTGTTATGCTGAGCCAAAGAAGTTGGGACAGAAAAGAATATATGCAGTATGGTTACATTTATATGAACCTCCAGAAAATGCAAATCTAATCTGTATAGAAAGCCCATCAGTAGTTGCCTGGAACCAGGTGTGGAGGATATATATTGGCTGAAAGGGAGCACATGGAACTTCTGGGGATGATGGAGTTTCATTCTTTGTCTTGATGTAGTAGTGGTTTACACAGGTGTATACATTTGTCAAAACTAATAACACTGTACACTCAAAATGAGTGATACCTCAATAGTGATTTTTAAAATGTTAGTCAGATTCTCTAATGCTTAGTGGAGAGCCCATCTGATACAAGTTACTGTGCTGCAGCCTGAGGCATGTCTATTAATATAATTTTGTATATTGATCATGTCAGCCACATTGCATAGTCCCAGTTCTATATTATCTGCAAACTTTTATCCTTTAAGTTATTAATTTAAAATTTTAAACAACATGGTATTAAGATAAAGTTTAGGTCACTCAAAGATATTCCTATAGTACATCACCAAGTTACTTTATTAACACTCAGACTATTTAACAGCTGGTTGTTTCTCTAAAAGCTAAGTTATTTTTCTCTCTTTAGCTACAGGACATCAGGTGCAATTTCATCCAAGGCTTTGCTAAATCCAGGATTGTATTTATAGTATTTCTTTCATTGACGAACCCATTTTTTCCTTAACTTGGGGGGGAAGGGGAATGGTCCATTTTGGAGACTTCTGAATATTGTCTCTTATTTATCAGACATATCAACATATATTCTTGAATTCCATCTGCAGGTTTTCAAGAAGCAAGAGCATGTGGTTGATCTGGTCCTAGAGATAGTAATTTAAGACTCTTCATGGCTTTTCTTGGTTTGGTTATCACATCTCTACATTATTTTATGCTTCTCTATTAAAAGATTATTTTGCTTGCTGGGAATATAAGCCTTTCTTGCACTTCTTGATCTGTATATAAACTTAAAGGGCACTTTTTGTTCACTAGCTTTTTTAAAAAGTTCATGCGGGATTTAAACTTCTTGATATTTTTATAAACTTCAACTGTATGATCATTTTGATTATATGCTCCACATAGTCAACTTTAGTTCATCCTCTGGAATCTGTGTTCCTCAGAGGGCTTTCTATGCAAGCATACCAGTTTTTTTAGTTTCTTTCTCTTCCCATTTTGCCTCTCATTACTGTACACTTGAAACCTCACATTTTTAGTTTCCCAGAAATTCATGGGACTATTCACTTTTAAATTCTCAAGTCATAAGATTGTTTGGCTATGTGTTCTTTCGAGAGGCATGGAGTATCTAGTTATTCCTCTTTTTATGATGCTAGTAGCCACTGACTCTTAATACTTATATTTATTAACTCAATGGGGGTATAAAATGGGTAATAGATTTCTTTTTCAATTATTAGTTGGAATACTTCTATATAATTTTCCTTCACCTGCCATTTGGTTACCCAAGTGCAAACAGAAAATACAGGATAAATGCTTTTCCCCCCTTATTTACTAGCTTGAAAGAATGTATTAATTGGTTCCCTTTCTCTTAAAGTGATTACCTTTTAAAATATCATTATGAATTCATGAGTTAAAAGGTATTAATGGGTCTCAATTCACTGCAATCATTCTCATTTTGAAGCTCACGCTATTCTATTTTTGGCCAGTGGGAATCCTTTTCAAGTTGCCTCCAGATCCTTTTGGCAAGATCCTAGTATAACATTTGACAGCTTCCTTGCTATCTGCTATGACAAAATCTTCTAGGGTCATCTTGTACATTTCCTGCCTCAGACCTGGAATCAGTGATCTCTCTAAAAACCTTTCTTTTAATTTCAAGGTCAAAATTTAGGTACTAGAGATGCTCCCTGGGTTGTTTTTCTAGGTCTTTCCAGTGGATGGTTGAGTATACATACGTATGTATAGATACATAAAAGTATCTCATGACTTCATACTGATATTCCAATCCAAATTAAAACTACAGAGTTTTTACTTATTACAGCTGTGACTCCTTCCTCCCATTATGAGAATCCTGGTTAAGCTAAGTTATTTTTCTCTCTTTATCTACAGGACGTCAGGTGCAATTTCATCCAAGGCTTCGGGGATAGAATATCCTAGAAGTACTCATTTAATTTCCCATTACATACATAACAATCAGGAAAAGCAATATCATTGCTAAAAATATTTTAAAATTTTGCATGTTTTCTGCATTCTTCTGTTGTAAAAAGATGCTACATCTTTATTTGTAAGGTCATATGTGGTCATTAAGGACGTAACAGTCTCCCTGTTTGCCCTCACTTAATGTTATTTCAATAAGCAATTAAATATTTAATGCTCAACCACCAGTCCTTATGCTGATGCTTCTAAGAAATTTTGACAGCCTGAAACTCATTCTATAATTTTTTTTTAAATTTTTCAGATGTTCCTTTTTCTCCCCAGTGACTCATTCCAAGCCATCCCATCCCCCTCCCCATTCCCTCTCCACACCATTGTCTGTGTCCTTGGGTTGTACATATATGCATACAAATTCTTTGGTTAATTTCTCCCCCTCCAGCCACTCCCCCTCCTCCATCCCTCTGACATTTGTCAGTCTGGTCCATGCTTCCATGTCACTGAATCTATTCTGTTCATCAGTTTATTAAGTTCTTTAGATTCGACATATAAGTGAGATCATGTGATGTTTGTCTTTCTCTGCCTGGCTTATTTCACTTAGCGTAATATTCTCCAGGTCCTTTCATACTGTCCCAAAGGGTATGAGATCCTTCTTTAAAGCTGTATGGTATTCCATGGTGTAAATGTCCCACAGCTTTTTTATCCACTCATCTACTGATGGGCACTTGGGCTGTTTCCAGATCTTGGCTATTGTAAATTGCACTGCTAAGAACATAGGGGTGCATATATTCTTTCTGATTAGTGTTTCAGGATTCTTAGGATATATTCCTACAAGTGGAATCACTGGGTCGAAAAGTAGCTCCATTTCTAATTATTTGAGGAAACTCCATACTGTTTTCCATAGTGGTTGCACCAGTCTGCATTCCCACTAGCAGTGTACTAGGGTTCCCCTATCTCCATATCCTCGCCAGGACATGGCACTTGTTGATTTGTTGATGGCAGCCATTCTGACAGGTGTGAAGTAATACCTCATTGTGGTTTTAATTTGCATCTCTCTGATTAGTGACATTGAACATTTTCTTATGTATCTCTTGGCCATCTGTATGTCCTCTTTGGAGAGGTGTCTATTCAGGTCCTTTGTCCATTTTTTAATTTGGTTGTCTTCCTCTTGCTGAGTAATGTGAGTTCTTTGTACATTTTGGAAATTAGCCCTTTATCAGATTCATCCCTGGCAAATATGTTTTCCCAGACAGTGGAGTTCCTTTGTATTTTGAGGTTTTCTTTTGCTGTGAAGCAGCTTTTTAGTTTGATGTCGTCCCATGTTTATTTTTTCTTTTGTTTCTCTTGCCCTAGGAGATGTATCAGTGAAAAGTCCACTATGTGGGATGTCCATGTCTTTACTGCCTATGTTTTCTTCCAGGATTTTTATGGTTCCGTGACTTACATTTGTTTATCCATTTTGAGTTTACTTTTGTGTATGGTGAAAGTTGGTGGTCTAGTTTCATTCTTTTGCATGTATCTGTCCAATTTCCCCAGCACCACTTATTGAAGAGACTGTGTTTACTCCATTGTATGCTCTTGCCTCCTTTGTCAAATATTAACTGACCATAATGGCGTGGGTCTATTCCTGGAGTCTCTATTCTGTTCCATTGATCTCTATGTCTCGTGCTGTACAAATACCAGGCCGTTTTTATTACGATGGCTTTGTGGTACAATTTGATGTCCAGCAAAGTGATCCCTCCCCCTCTGTTCTTTTTTCTCAAGATGGCTGCAGCTATTTGGCGTCTTTTTTGGTTCCATATAAATTTTTGAAATGTTTGTTCTAGGTCTGTGAAATATGCTGTTGGTGTTTTCATAGGAATTGCATTGAATTTATAAATTGCTTTGGGTAGTATGGACATTTTAATGATATTCTTCCACTTGTTTATATCTTCCTCTATTTCTTTTTTCACTGTCCCATAGTTTTCCGAGTACAGGTCTTTTACATCCTTGGTCAAGTTTATTTCTACGTATTTTACTGTTTTAGTTGCAATGTAAATGGGATTATTTTTTTAGTTTCTCTCTCTGAAGTTCATTGTTGGTGTATAAGAATGCCATTGATTTCCGGATGTTGATTTTGTATCCAGCTACCTTGCCAAATTTGTTTATCAAATCTAGTAGTACTGTGATGGAGTCTTTAGGGTTTTCTATGTACAATATCATGTCATCTGCAAATGATGACAGTTTTACTTCCTCCTTTCCAATTTGGATACTTTTTTTTTTTCTTTCTGTCTGATGACTGTGGCAAGGACTTCCAGTACTATATTGAATAAGAGTCGTGAAAGCAGACATCACTGTCTTGTTCCTGCTTTTAAGGGGAATGGTTTTAGACCATTGAGTATGATGTTGGCTGTAGGTCTGTCATATATGGCCTTTATTATGTTGAGGTATGATCCCTCTACTCCCACTTTGCTGTGTTTTTATCAGAAATGGTGCTGGATTTTGTCGAATGCTTCTTCTGCATCTGTTGATATGATCATATGATTTTTGTCCTTCATTTTGTTTATGTGATGTATCACATTTATTGATTTGAAGATGTTATACCAGCCTTGCATCCCCGGAATAAATCCCACTTGTTCATGGTGTATGATCCTTTTAATGTATTGCTGGATTTGGTTTGCTAGTATTTTAGTGAGGATTTTAGCATCTATGTTCTATAATGATTCTTAAAGATGGGATAAAATAATTTTTGAATCCATAAATGCTGATAACAATTTGTGCCTTTTATGCTTGAACTCCTATTTTGTTGGACAGAAAATCCTTGGCTGACTTTCCTTGAGAATCTTAAATACATTGCTCCATTTTCATCTGGTATAGAGTGTTGCTGTTAAAAGTTCTGATAATCTAATTAATACTTTCCCTTATAAATTGCATGCCCTTTTTTATTAAAAAAATCTTTATTGATTTCAGAGAGAGGAAAGGCGGGGGAGAGAGATAGAAACATCAATGATGAGAGAGTCATTGATCGGCCGCCTAGCCCGCAACCTGGGCATGTGCCCTGACTGGGAATCGAACCCCAATCGCATGCTCAACCACTGAGACATGCCCGGCCGGGCTAGGTGCCCTTTTTAAACAGGTGCCCAAAAGATTCACTTGTTTTCCTCTACAGTTCAGTAATTTCACTGGAATGTCTTGATATTGGTCATTTTAGTTCAGTGTTATTTGGTGTGCTCTTTCAACACAGAATTTCTTTTCTAACTTTAGGGAAGTGCTCTTTCTAATGTCTTTTACTTGCCTTTTCTTCTTTATGAACCCTTATTAATCCTATGTTTGAATTTTTTGCCTATCTTCAAAGCCACTTTTTAATTTTAACAATCTTTAAATCTTTCACTTTGACTTAAAATTCTTTACTCTTTTTATATATATATATCTTTATTGATTTCAGAGAGAGGAAAGGAGAGGGAGAGAGATAGAAACATCAATGATGAGTCATTGATCGGCTGCCTCCTCCATGCCCCCAGCTGGGGATCAAGCCTGCAACCCGGGCATGTGCCCTGACCAGGAATCGAGCCCCGATCGCCTGGATCCTAGGTCGATGCTCAACCGCTGAGCCCCGCCCCGCCGGGCTACTCTATTTCTTTTAAGGCATTACTTATTTGTTCTTGTTTCTATTTTCAATTCTTATTTCTAATTCTTTATTGAATTTTGCCATCTTGTTTCTTAGTTCTTATAGATTTATGTTGTCGTTTCAGGTTTTACAGCATTTCTTATAAACTTTGAGCGCATTTTGGAATAATAGGTTAGTTTTCCTTCGTTGGGATGTTTCTGGCATGCTTCCAGTTTCTATAGGAATGCTATTCTGTTCCTTGTAATCTTTTTTCTTATAATTTTATATGGAATTTGGCCTTGATAATATTACTTTACTCATTTTTATTTAAAATTAACTTTCCTGAACTTTGGAATAATACAAAATTCAGGAAAGTTTTGTTAACTTCAGATTCATTTTTATATTGTTTTTGCATTGTGTTAATATGACAGCTTGATTCTTGGGATTTCCTGGCTCTAACTTCCCTTCCCCGTATTGCTCTAGTTGATCTCTTTTGTCTATTGCCCCTGTCCTGTCCAATTTTTATTCCACTTACAGGACCTGTTCAATGTGAGGCATTGTCCTGGGAGTGGGGTTTTGAAAATTAAATTCCTAGAGGCTAGTGTTTCAGTCCCTTCATTCTTGATGGTTATACTGCAGTTCTCCTACTCTCAGGTCTATCAGACATTACCCTATTGCTTCTTTCTTGTTCGTCTCTCACAGATACCAATATCGTTGCAGATCTTGTAACTGTTGGTGTTGTCCCTACCTGCTCATATTTTGGGGTTGTGAGGATACCTCAATACCTAGTTTTGCTGTCATTATGTTGCTTTAATGTGGAAATTTAAGAAACTATGTTGTCACCCCACCATGTTCCCAGAATCCTCCATATATTTAATTTTTTTAACATATTTTTTTATTGATTTCAGAGAGAGGTAGAGGGAGAGACAGAAATGTGATGAGAGAGTCATTGATCAGCTGCCTCCTGCACGCCCCCTACCAGGGATCGAGGAGCCTGCAATGCAGGCATGTGCCCTGACCAGGAATCGAACTGTGATCTCCTGGATCATAGGTGAACGTTCAACCACACTGAGCCACGACCGGCAGGCCATATATTTAATTTTAATACAGGAATTATTACGTGGGTTGTGTGACCATTACTAATGTTGTTAAATCCATGGTTCCTGACACTTTATTGAGAATGTTCCATTTCAAATTTTATTGTTTCATGCCAGGATGACCCATCTGCTATTTAAGATCAGGCCTTCATCAACTGAAACCATGCTTTATCAAAGCCTCAACATTTCTTGTATTTGACAAATCTGCCTTCAACTCAACAAGTACTCAAGAATTATGTCATTCTCAACACACGCTATTCAATTATGTAGCAATAAATCTTAGCTCAATCTCAGTAGGCTGGCATGACCACAACATTAGTAGCTGATTTAAAACGCACACTAACAAAACTACTGAGATTGACCATTTTGAGTTCACTTACTCAATATGGGGATATGTCAGAATTATATATATATGTACTATTTGACACATTACTCACCTCAAGTCCATAAACATGAAAGCAGGAATTCTGTTGTGCTAATCATTGTATCCCTGGAAGTTAACACTATGCTTAAACACCTAAAACAAATTCAGTGAATTTGTTGAATAAATGGGATCTTAACAGATTGTTTACTGTTAAAGTATCTTTCCAATCTCTTATTCAGTGGGAGATGTTTCAATACTACCCATTATTTAAAACAGCAATTTCATATTGTCTGATGCTGGCTTTGTGGAACCATTAATGCCAAATGAACAGGCACTTATGAGTGATAAGATGGGTAAGAGGGCTCGGTCATTGTTGCTGGCAATGCTTAGGAAACAATTTGGCTACTATAGCAGGTCAAGAGACAGGGACATAATCAGAGTGGTCAGTTATAAGATGTAACCAGATGTCAGAACCATTACATGAGATCTAGTTCCCTAAAATAAGAGGCTGAATTCAGGGAACCTCATAGAACTATGTAATCCAAAGATACTGGATTCCCCCCTAGAAAATATTTAGTTTCCTTCTCAGCAGAGCAGTGTTGGCTTCTGAGAGGCCTTTGATTCCTCTTTAAGTCTACCCTCTCTAGGAAACATGGACACTTTGGACACAAGGGCGTCAATAAGTCCCAATACAGTCTGTCTGAAGAGTCATTCATCTGATTGTCTAACGTAAACATCAACAGCTAAGACAGGGGATGGGAGGGAAGATAAAGGGAAGGCAAAAGAAGAAATGACACAGAAAGTATTTCATGTTTCAATGAGAAAATGGGAGGAGAGTTTGTGAATTAATTTTACTAGATGGCAAAGCTTCTTCACCTTATGATTTGCTTAAGTCTAAACTGAAGCACTGTGTCAACAAGAACTACTATCCTATCTACCTAGGAATTTTAACAGAAATTATTTTAGAAACATAATTTTAACAGAAATTATTAATAGAAAGCCTTTACAACAGGGTTGAAAATACATCAGTAGCATCTTCTTCAATGAGAGCATTCATTGTATGTGTCAATGATGCATAAGAAGTACCAGCTCTGAAAGAATTTGGCCTGGGACCCTTACAATAAATAATCATTTTGATAAAAATAACAAATGTAATCATCATTTACTCTATGGGATCTATATCCCATGTCCCTGTCCACACTTTAGCAGGCAGCTGGTGAAATCATGTGTAGACCTACTGATGTGCTTTGAGACTACCAACATTTTCCTTGCATCCATGGCTACATTTCAGCTCTGATTTAAAGAGAAATTTTGTGCGTAGTTCAAGATCTCCACTACTACGTATACGGAATCATTTCAGAAAATCTTTTCCATCAAACTGAAAATTCCTGAAATCTAAATGTAAGAATACTGTGACATAAACCTCAGAAATATTATCTCATAGTACAGCATTCCTAAATTTCCCAGAGAACAATGTCAATCAAGGTTTTTTTAAGCCACACTTTTGAACTAGTTTACACCAAATTGCAAGCATTTTGATGGGAGCGGTATGGAAAGTCAAATCACATTTGCCACCCTTCCAACCCCCAATATGAGCGCATAGAGCGGAACAAATATTCAAAGTTTGGCAGGCCTGTTATAAAAAAAAAAAATGTCTCTCTCCTTGCTTTTAAACTCTTCTAATGTCATATACTTAAGAAAGAAACTGAGAGAGAATTATGAAATATTGTATCAGGCTTTTATAGGTCATGTATTTTTTAAAATAATTTTGTATGTTACAATTGTTTATTCCTTACAACTAACTTTCTAGAACAGTACTGTCCCAAATTTTCTGATGGAAATATTTTGTATCTGCACTATCCAATATAGTAGCCATTACTCCATGTCACTACTGAACATTTGAAATGTAGCTACTGTGACTAATTGAACTTTTACGATTTATTTAATTTTAATGAAATTTAAATTGCTACAAGACAATTTAAATGGTGGCTACAGTAATGGACAGCAGAGTTCTAGAACACAAGTGAAAGCATATATCCATATTAAACAGAGATTAACGTACACAGTGGCCTGCCCAGGAATGTTAGTGGGTAGAAATAGAATCACTGAAGTCTGATTATTTGCCAGGGGAGGAAGAAGAATGCTGGCTTACTATCTATACAACTACAACTAAAGCAGAAATAATACCAACCCTCTGTCAACCTGTTTCATTATAGGTGTACATAATGTATTTTTTAAAAGATAGAAGTTTCAATATCCCACATAAATACAAATTAAAATAAAACCAATAGGTAGATGACCAATAGGTAGACAAGTTACTTGTTTCTTCCTCAAATGATATTATCTGAATGCGCCAGAATATGCTTTACTTAAATTGATCACAAACTTAAAATAGTAGTAACAAAACTAATCAATATATTTCTTCCCTTCAGCCCTAAACTTATCATTTTGTGTCACTAACTGACCATATGGCATTAAGCATTCACAATTATTCTGGGCCTCCATAAAACAAAACTGTGAATGTGAAGGTCCTTATTGGTCCTGCTTTATCAATTGATGAGACTCATTTGTACTTTAGTGTCTGAGATTCCCATTTCTCCTGACTAAATATAATCTCAAAATGCCCAGAAGAAAGGAGGCCTTAAATGCTGTGCTGAATCTCCACTAGGTACTCTACCATGACCTCACAGTGGTTTTGATTTCTCCCTCTGCAAAGGCCCAGCTGATAAGAACTTCTACATAGCATCATTAGTTGTTCTGATGGCAGTATGGATTTCATCAGCATTACGAGGTTCATGACATTACAAGTTTCAATGCTACTTGAAGTGTGAGCCACAAATATAAGAACAATGTAAAAGATTTGGCTACCAGAATTAATAATTAAAAATCTTAACCAAAGCTCCTTTTCTGAAAACATCAAGAGAGGAAGTAAAATAAAGGGGGAGGAGGGTATTGAGAAAAAGTGAGGACCCAGACTTTTCTAAATTCATATGGTAGTGGTTTGTTAAACGGTTACCTTGTTCTACAAGTGCTCTGTTTATGAGAGTACCATGAAAATGTTCTTTTCTTTCCTTTTTTTCCTGTGAGAGAAGGGAAGCAATGAAGGAAATGAAAGAGTTCATTTAAGTGCCATATTCACAGAGAGCTAATTTGCAAAAGCTCAATCTAGCTGAATATATTTACAGTCACCACTGGTCCACAAAACTTCAGTTGAGAAGGCTAATTGACATTCGCCAGGAGAACTGCCTTGTCTTTAGTAGTTATAGAATATCTTATTAGGCATTCTGTACCTTCCCCTTCTCCAGAATACAAAGTCTGACTCTGCTTGGCCTGGGTTTACAGCTTGTGCATTTCCAATAGATTCCAATATACCCTTATTGAGATTGTTGCTTTTGTTTTGCAGCACCCTTTACCTTTTTTTTGTTTTAAACTAAAGTTGCATTTAACAGGACTTTATTAGTTATATTGGAATCTTGTTTAAAAAGCAGAAACAACTGTGCCCCACCTCCAGGAATGTAACATATGGGCTGCTAAAGTCCCTATTATTTACTATTTAACACCATTTAACACCTTTTCTAGCTTGCACCAGAGAAGTGCTTTCTGTAAAAGAGGATCATTAAAACTGATGGCTGGAGTTCAGAGACTAGTAAACTCCATAAAATCTTATTTTCTACTCATTTTCAATTCTATGTTTAGATGCAATATTTGAGCATTTAGCTTTTATTAGACCAAGAGCATGACACCCATCTTACTATTTTTATTTTCCCATTTGACTATTTTATTTTCTTCTTTACTGAAATGACATGTGGTATGCTCCTCTGTGTATTTTTCTAAATGTGTAAAGATGTTGGAGAAATTAAGTGTCATGGGAAACTACATGTTTACTTTAAATATTTAATTAAAAGCCTCTCCTATGAGCTGGAAAAAAAAAAGTCTCTTAGCATAATTATGGAATAACATTTTTCCCTCTCACTGCTGGTATCTAATATCTAATATTACAGGCCTACACAAAATTGTGCAATGAAACTAACGTAGTATAAAGGTCTCCAGGTCTCTGCCCTTACTATTATTGAATTTTTATTTGTATGAAAGCAGTGGCGCACACACATGCATTTACATAAACATGTGTATAGATGTGTATATAACATGTCTGCCTAAGCCTCAAGTTTTACTGAATTATTCCACTTGTGCTTTTCACATAAGAAAGAGATATCTATAGATTTGCCTCTCTCTTTTTAAAAGATAATATCATTTTTTCAGAGATATTTCATAATTAACTTTTTTGAGTGAAAGGTAAAATTTCCTACTGCTTTAAAATTTAAAATACTGCCGGCCGGGCGTGGCTCAGCGGTTAAGCATCGACCTAGGATCCAGGCAATTGGGGTTCGATTCCCGGTCAGGGCACATGCCCGGGTTGCGGGCTTGATCCCCAGTCCGGGGTGTGCAGGAGGCAGCTGATCAATGAATCTCTCATCATTGATGTTTCTCTCTCTCTCTCCCTCTCCTTTCCTGTCTCTGAAATCAATAAAGATATATTTAATAAATAAATTTTAAAATATTTTTCTTTTAACTGGAATGTAATAACATATTTGAACATGTTTTTCCTTCAATTTCCAACTACTTTTTTTATGACATGCTGAAGTAAATTAAGTAAATGAAATTCCATTGACAATTTATTTCAGCCTTTAATACATTTTCTACTAAAACTCAAGCTGTTGAAACAAAATATATTACTGGTTTTGTTATTACAAGTGAGAAATTTTAATTCACAAAGGATGAAAACACAAGACACTGATCTTATTATACATACAATATTACAATAAACCGATCAGCTATAGACTAAAAAACATTTAAGACTTCACATACACACATATGTACTTTGAAAGAAGAAACACAGGACAATATTAATCACTGATATGCCCATAATGACTGAGAGAAAGAACATCACTGATGGGAGTCTAATTGTTTGCCTGGCACACAATCACTATACAGGCCAGTCCTAAATCACGTTGTACTGTTAAGGATATCTTTAGGCAAATATAAACATTCTCATTTGGGGGTTTATTCTCTCTGCCCAAAACAATTTGCCTTCCCATAGCTATCACATAACTTGGTTTGTCATCAATTTAATAAGATCACAACAGTAGTTTTACCACAAAACTCAGGTGAGAGGTTTTTAGACAGATCATACAAAATATTTGTTCCTAAGGAAGGCAAGCTATAAATTATAAATGCAACTCTAAGAAAAAGAGACTTGGTTACAAATCATTCACCTTCAAATATTGATGAAGAAATAAAAAATGAAGATATTGGCATGGAGCTAGTAGAAAATATGTAAAATGAGAAAAATATATTTGCCGCAGAAAATATTAGACTTAGTTTATTTTTAAATGAGGTATAGCAATATATGCAAAAACAAAAAAATTAGAAACCAAAATAAACATCTCCAATGGAAAAAAATTTCTAAACCTCTTATAGTTTTCTTTATTCAGATTAGACATTTCATATACAGCAGTTAATCTAGAAAAATACATTTTAAAAAATTTTCAACAGACCATGCTCTCTGTAACAAAACCTTCCAAACCCCGTTTTATTATACAAATCAATCTACATTAGTAATGTAAGAAGAAATTCTCAAATTTAGTAATGTCATTTTCGGACATCCATCTAATTTACATATAGGTTTCCACTATTCATACTGCAGTTAGAATTCGGTAATAAATTGTTTTCCAATGTATTCTGTACATATTAAATAACCTAAAGGCTCCACTTGTAGTGCATTTACCATTTAGAAAGTCTATTCAGTATTTTTCCAGTACCATTTGCATTACAGTGATTTGCCTGTAAATGTAATTAAAATCTAAAAGTACGTAGTTAACTTTATCAAATAACGACCTATTTTGGGAGGAAACCTAATATTCACAGAAAAGATTACCAATATCATGATTAGAAATATAGGCTTAGAATGTACTCTGAGGCTATACAACACTTTACACATAAGCTGAAGGACATTAAGTCTTCAGCCTATATTTACATAAAATAATGTCTCTTTCCACAGGATCATACCAAGAACTCAGTATGGCACTAGATATAATTAGGATTGTTAGCTAAATCAGTGTAGCACAGACAGCCCCCAAATACTCTGAACTGACCTATGCTAAATTAAACTCCAGTATATCACAGTGTTTTTATGTAATATTAGTGTGCTGCCCAAACAAGCAACTAAGATATCCCATAAGGATGCTGTGCAATACAGCAAAAAACAGCAAGCCCCCGTCAAGGAATTATATCTGGTTTATAATAAATTTTAGCACTTAGACTGCACTACATGCAAATACCCTGAAAAAGAAATACACAGGTATCAAAACAGATACACTTCATTTTGTCTAAAATGCCCAGGAGCGATTTCAAAATAACTGATAGTAAGTGTTGTTCTATCAATTAATGAACCTAACAAATCATGAGAAGAAGTCCTACATTATCCAGTTTGAGGAGGGAAAATGTAGTTTTCTTAACAAATTATCCAGTGTATATGACTGGTTAGAATTGCAAGTTTTATTTTTACTGAAATTCAGAGTATGAAATGCATACATTCAGGATAAAATTAATCCAAAATTATACACAGTTATATCACCTTGCATCAAAGCAGCAAATATGAGGGCCTAATACCCACCTTGATTCTTCCATTCCCTTCTAATCCCTCAAAAAAGTGCAAAATCAAAGTCACTGCTTGGTCCAAAAACAAAATACAACATGTATAAGGATTTGAAATCTGATGGAATCCAGCTCCTATTCTATAGGTTGTCTTCAATAAGAAATCAACGTCCGAAGATGGAATTTATTTCCAGAAGAATTAATTCTACAATCTGGTTTTGGTAGACAGTATGAACTGCAATATTACCAGTCTCTTTTTCTGGCTTTAACAGAGTGGGACCAAAAACAATTGCTATACTCTGATAGGTCATTCTGTTTTTTTCTCCATTTTCTATAACCCTAAGGGGGGGGAAATAAATTGTTAAAAGAGAAAATCTTAGAAAGAGAGGTAAATTCTTCAAACTGTATTATAAACATAAACAGTCTGCATTTAAAAATGAGAAATAATGTTCATTTTCCAAAGGTACATATAAACTATTTAGCCAAGTAGAATTCAGTCCAAATGCCATGTGAAGCTCTCTTCTGGATAAACACAGCTAGAAGGTATAATTAAACATATTCTAACAAACTTAAATGTGAAATTTTAGCTTAGCATTTAAAGTAAGACAAACTTAAATGTGAGTTACCATTCAGGTAACAATGATTAACTCCACTAGGTTGACGGGGGAAATTTCATTAGGGCACAGAGCTTAAACTTTCAATTTTACTCATTTTATGTGTGTGTTTTTTTAAAATCTCTCTCACTGAGTCATTTATTTTAGTATTCTAGTGGTCCTTCTTTTAGAAGGAAAAAAATCAGTTATTAAGGTAGCTATACAGTAACTCAGAGCAATGATGGCTTTATTTTAAGGTGATTCAACAGACTTCATTTAATAACCAATTTCATCTTCATATTAACTTTAGCAATAATTTTTGAACACCTACCACATGCTTGCTAGGCATTACTTCACACATAATATCTACTTTAATGTATTCTTTATACTAAACCATTTTACTTATGAGGAATTGAGGCTCAAAGGAGCTATCTTTTCCAAACTGCAAAGACAGTAAGTAGCATAGCTGGGATCTGAACCTGATTCTGAGTGCCCTGGCCCCATGGGTACACTATACCATATCTCATAACTGTGCAGTTCTTATTTTTTGTTTTTCTAATTACTATTTCTCTTTTATGCTAAAACTTTTACCTTTTGAGATGTCTAAAAAGGATCTGCATTGTATCTTGATTTGGCTTTGGCAACTGTTTGATCAGGTCCTTAACAGCAGCAACTCGCTGTCTTGGTTCTTGCTCTGAAAAAAGATAGTAACTAGAACTACTGCATGAAACTGAAAGCAGTGACATAGCTTAGAACCTGATATTTCGTGATACACAGTGACATCTGGTGGTCACATTTATAATTTCTGGAGTAAAACAACCTGTTAAAACTTAAGAGAGAATGTAGTGACATTCTGTAGAGAGGATTTTCAACATCTAGGAAAAAAAGGAGTAGAATTACATACTTACTTATTGCATTCACAAAATCATTAAAGTGATTAAATGTAAAAAGAGGTTCTGGTAATTCTCGAAAAAACATTTTGAGTGCTCCAGTGATGACATGAATATCTTCCCATTTACTATCATTCAAGTTCAATTTCTCATCTGAAAAAAACAGTAGAAATAGAAAAATTTTTTAATTACTTTAAACTAATTCTAACAGTTCTGAGTGATTATTTTGGATATAACAATAGGGAATATGATCTTACCATGATTGACTGCAAATCTCAGTTTCTGAATCACTGCAAGGTTGCCACTTACTCTGTATATCCCATCAACATCCAAACCTACGAGACAAATAATATATTTATGTTTTAAGTACTTGTTTGCCTCTTCTAAAGATACTCCCATGTTTCCGAATTCTTATTCATTAACATTAGCCTAAATCAAATGGGCAAATACTCTTTTCCTCTTAATGGCTTTTTATAGATACTTGGCAGAGAAAGAGGGGTAGAGATTCACTCTGAATTCTACTTAATATACAGCAATAATTCTGTTTTATCATGTAGACTGTGAACCATCTCAAGGAAATCTTGAAACCATCTCACTCAAGTTGAAATACTAACCATTTAAGATAAACCTCTACAAACACCTGGAAATAGTTCAACAAGAAAACCAATAGATAAAATCAGCGCACCCATTTTCTACATACCCTCTTATAATGTAAATGCCATAAGCATTCTCTTGAAAATGTTTGTCATATTAATATGTGCTTGTAATAAACTTAATACAAGCTAGCAACTAAAATAATGATTCCATAAAAACTGATAATTTGATAATTTAGTAATTTATATGTGGAATAGAATCATTAAAATTCACACAATTAAGCTGAAAAATTCAAATATTCATTAAATGATAATGCTGTACACATTAAACAACGCTATTCATTTAACTTCAAATAAAGGCAAGTAGCACGCTGTCTGTACTATCATGTTGACAAGCAGAGTCAAAGAGAGGAGATCCGTAACTGGAGAAATTACAAATTACGCAAATATTTCAATTGTACAAGATGTTTTTGATGATACACAGATATTATGTGATTCGTCAAAATATTAATTTATATAAAACTAGTATATTATAAACACGTTAAAATTAATCAAAATAGAAATTAGTTTCTTATTTTACAGTAAATGACAAAAAGGATTCGATAACTATAGTTGATTTAAGTTTTAAAATCTCATTTTTATTACAAACAGAAAGAACTTTCTTTAGTAAGTAAACATAATCTCATATCTTCTACACTGTCAAATCATTTCTTAATAAACTCAGTTTCACAATCACTAACTTCTTCATTTTAAGCAAATGTCAACTCCAGATGGTTTCTAAGAACACCATATGCTAATCAATCATAAATGTTGAACATTTTAATAGATGCTACACAGGTCTTAATTTAAAACAGGCACAAGCACATAAGTTTTTTGCAAACAAGATACTTTTCTTAACATCTTTGGACTATAAAAAACTTTTGGTTTTATCGCTCAAAATCATAAAAACCCTAGGGATTTTGATGACAAAACAATGGGTTGGTATGCTTAACATTTGAAAACAAAATCATTTTCTTACCATATTCTTCAACATATTCGATGCATAATTTCACAAATTTTGGCACTGTGCCATTCTCTCTCTGACACAGATTAGCAAGATTGGCTCCAAATACCTGATCTGAAAGAGATTTGTTTTTTCAAAATGAATCACTTTGCTAAAATTTAGTTCACAAAACAGCTAAACCATTCGTAGTGCAACAGAAGCCATTGAGTGCATCCAGAATTGCTTACCATGACTTATGCTTTATATGATCTGCACTCTGCTTACCCCTTCCAATTTCACTTCAAACAATTTTCCTTCTTTACTAAATTCCATGAACACCCCAACTTATATTTGCTTGAGAACCTTATTACTTTCTATACCATCTGCAGAGATAAATATTCCCCTAAATTCAGCTCCTTCTCATCTCATCACTCCTGGTCTCAGCTAAATGTCATCTCCACAGGAAAACTCTCTGAACATCCTATCATACCCACTTCCAGTAACTATTTTATTACGATGTTAGTAGACATTACTTTTAAATTATGTTGTCCATCTCTCATTTTTACATATAAGTTTCATGAGGGCAGGAACCTCACAATTCTTGAACACTTGGCACTTAGTACATACTCAGGCATTAAAACAAGCATATGTATGCCATGCTTGATTTCACAAATATATTTCAAAGACTGTTCTACTAATCTTTCAACTCAAAAGTTCCGCAATGCCACATTTGTGCTAGGCATTCAAGAAAACAAACAAACAAAATATCTGAAGTGGTGAATAACAACATAAAACGGCAACAGTTTATATTTTTTAATGACAAGGCCTGGTGAAGAAATTAGCAGCTGTTTCAATTCATTTATTTGTCAGCCTTTTTTTTAAGGTTCTAAACTCAAAATGTTAAATTCATATGCATTATCTGGGAATACTTGTTTGTCTATAATTCTTAAAGTTGCTAATCTGAATCCCTTAATTAGCTGGACTCTTCCTAGAAGTTTTAAATATCTTTTTAATGAAATCCATTTTTTTTTTTAATTTAAATACTTTGCAAAGAGATGTTTCAGTGATGATTTTTGTCAGAAACATCATAATTAGAGACAAACATATATTTTACACATATCCTTTACCTATATCTTTATTTACAAATAACTATCACTGTTTTGAGTTATGTATTTAAAAACTTACCTTTGGAATTAAACATGTTTGTAAGAACTAAAGGTATATGCAAGTATATTGTATATATTGTTTAAATCATATTGTGTGATTTTTAAAGAATCCTTTCTTGCTGTGCACTATGGTGTTTTTAATTAAATAACAAATATAAATTACGGAAAAACACCTTACACTAATTTTTAAACTACCTTAAATGAGAACTGAAGACAAACAAGAATAAAATTGCTTGTTCACTATTTTTCTTCTTTCTACTGTGTTAATGATTGTTTATTCAACATTTCTTCTGAGCTGTGCATCTCAAAACTGAAATCTTCTAAAAATGTGTTGTTCCTCTGGTACAGGGGTGCTAAAAACTTAGTTTGGTGTTTATGTCTGCTCAACAGTTTAGTTAAAATAAACTCTTAATGTGGATTAAAAAAATATATTTTAATTACGCAAATGTATTTTAATCACTGAACCTAAAAATGTTCTTATTCCTTACTTATAAAGTAAGTTTGGAAATTTTTCAGTTTATTTAAAATGTCTTATTTCTTATTTTGGCCAAAGTTCATTATTATAAACATCACTTCTACCTACCTTTAATATAACCTTTTTCACGAACAGCTTGCAAAGTGGGGCGCCGTGTAAGAAACTTCTTTAAGTTTTTCTTGGTTTTTTTCTGTTCTGAAGGATCGATGCTAGACACTTTTGTGGTTTAAAACAAACAGATATTAAGCATGTCATAAAATAAAAACCTTTATGAAAAAGTTTTTCCAGCTAACACTAAAAATATATTAATCTCATATATAAAAATCACAGTATAAATTCAGTTATTCTAACTTTAATATGGTTTAAGAGTAACATGCAAGGAATCAAACTAACACAGATCCAATTTCAAAGTGATAAACCAAAACATTCCATTTTTATCACTAAGCACTGACCACAAACTGTACCTTCTTTGGCATGTATATCAAAGCATTCCTAAGTTTTCCTAATTTACATTCACTATTTCACAAAGAATACAGCTTATCGTCTTCAACTATCCATCAGTTTTAGAAAGTAAAAAAAGGCAAGCAAAAAAATCGTAAAATATAAACAAAATAATTCTTATTTTTCCCTATCCTTACTGAACTAGGAAGAAAGAAAGAGAACTATCATAATTATTTATAGTTTAGGCTAAGCCTCATCATGATTATCTGTACTCTGAACTAAAATACTCTGGAAAATGTTCTATACTGCCTTTACTACTGTTTTTTTTTCCTTTTATTTTTTAATTAAATTTATTGGGGTGACAATGGTTAATATGAACATATAGGTTTCAGGTGCGGGTTTCCATGTTTCAACATCTGTATATTGCTCTGTGTGCCCACCACCCAAAGTCATATCTTCTGCTGTCACCATATATTAAGATCCCCTTCACCCCCCCCACCCCCTTCCCTCTGGCAACTCCACGAGTTTCAGTTTTATATCCGCATGTGAGTGAAGTCATATTATTATTAGCTTTTTCTGACTTATTTCACTTAGCATAATATTCTCAAGGGCCATTCATGTTGTCGCAAATGGCAGTATTTCATCTTTTCTTTTTCGATTAAATAACAATTTGAAAAGTAAATTTCTTCAAAAATAACATCTGAGGAAACAGTATATTCATAAAGAATTACAATAATAAAATGTTATTTGTTTACACTGTTTTATGGTAACAATCAATGTCAGTAATAGGCCTAAACTTCATTGGAATATGAGAGAATAAAAGAACTGATTTTCTAATCATTCAGTTAATTTGAAGGCTAAAAAAATTCTCAGTTACACGTTGATTTGTTAAAATAGACTTCCCAAAGTTCAGAGTCATAGCTAATGGCCTATTTAAACAATGTAATTCCCAAGGGGCCTGCATTAGACAACGCTAGTCTTAAAATTGCTGGCTTTAGCTCTCGTTCTCTATGTACATATGATCTGGAGATATGAATGCATGCCACTGTACTTGCACAGACATATCCTAGCCCAGGGATGGCTGCCTGGTGTCCAGTATAGAACTATGGTGTATATCCCCATGACTTTTGACTCTTTAAAGTGTAAGATTCACCCAGCCAGGCGTGGCTCAGTGGTTGAGCATCGACCTAGGATCCAGGCGATCGGGGTTCGATTCCCAGTCAGGGCACATGCCCGGGTTGTGGACTTGATCCCCAGTTGGGGGCATGCAGGAGGCAGCCAATCAATGACTCTCTCATCATTGATGTTTTTAACTCTCTCTCTCCCTCTCCTCTCTCTGAAATCAATAAAGATATATTTAAAAAATAAAGTGTAAGATTCTATCTAGAATCATAATCAGTATCTATATATTTTTAAATCAATAAAGTTCAGGTTCCTAGAGACCTCAAAAGTAGTTCATCCTAATACATTTTTTTCTCTTTAAGTATCACAGTATCTCAAAATTAATATGATGCTCTAGGGATGCATACAATGAGGTTGAAAAATAACAATGAGTTAACAAGGAGAGTATCACAACATTGAAATTGCAAGTTGTTAATCTTACAGCTTTCTTATAACATTAGAGATTTCACTCAGCTTTTACATATTTATTTAACACCTTTGAAAAGCAAAGGAATAAAGCTCATTCAAACCACTAGCCAAACAGAAAGAATAACTTACAACGAAGTTTTCTAGGATCCTTATGGTCCTTTTCTTTATCATGCTTTTCTATTCCTGGTGAATCTGGCATCTCCTCTTCAATTGCTTCATCAGTTTCTACTGTCTAGGGGTTAGAGATTTCCCAAACATGCATTACTTTTGATATTACTTTAGACATAATAGCATAATTTTCAGAATAATCAGTGATTGACTTTTCCAAATGGTTTTAGGGGACCAATTAGCATAGAACAGGTATGATTTCGATATTTGATAAATCATTTAAAATATTATTTTTTCTCCTTAGATGGTATAAATTCTGAATTTCCAAAAAGAAAAAATTACTGATAATTCACAGGCCAATGGATTTATACTGATGATGAAACAATCTTGCCTCATTTTAATCAACTGCATATGAGTAACAGTAATAACAGTTAAAACGTCAGGTTATAATCTATGGTGCTAGGACAGGATGACACTACATTCTGAGAAAACAGCAAAAGATAATCACACTTTGTGTCAATAGTTAATCATTACTCACAGACTCATGGATGTTAGGAATGGAAATAAATCCTAGAGATCCTAATCTACAGTGTAACCATAATCACTTATATAGGTTAAAAAGCTGGACTTAGTTCTCAAAGTCAACCTAGCTTTTGCCTTTCACACTGAGGTCTTTATTCCACAGAGAATTTATTTTTGTGTATCGTGTAGGGAAAGGCTCAGATTTTTTCTTGGATATCCAGTTGACCCAGGACAATTTACTAAAAAGTTTATTCTTACTGACTAGTCTAGAGTGCTCTATCTGGCATAAAGTACCCAAAAGTGCGAGTGTCTGTTCCACAGGTCTTTGTATCTATCCCAGTATGGATACAACACTGTATTAATTAATATAGCTTTATGAAGTCTTGACATATGATAGAGCAAGTCCTTGCACTTTCTTCTTCAAGAGTGTCTTGGATATTTTTAGCCCTTTGCATTTCTCTACGAATTTTAGAATAAGCTTCTCAAGTTCTAACAGAAAACCTAATGGGATTTTGAATGAAATTCAAAAATCTCAAATCTATAAATTTATAAAACGTTTGGAAATATACTGTATCTTTACATTTTTGAACCTTTTAATTCATGAACATAATATGCTTCTCATTTAATTAGTTTTTCTTCAATGTCTCTTGATAAAGTTTTGTAATTTTCCCTGTAAAGGTGTTGCAGATCTCTTGCTACATTCATTACTTAGTATCTTTTGCCACTTTGTAAACAGTACATATTTTAAAATTTCATAGTCAGTAATACATTCCTCTCTTTTCACTTGGTTTATTCCCTGATCCTATAGGCTTCAATTTAAATATAAACACACTTTTTCTGCAAGGCCTTCCCTGAACTCTTCATTAGGTTAGTCCCTACTTAAACAGTGTTTTTATAGTATGTTGTATATCCCATACCACCATAAAACTCATCACGTAATTATATGAACTGTTCAGCTGTCTTCAGTAATCATCTGTCTTTAATGGCAAGCTCCACATAGAGAGGGGAAGCATCTGGCTGCAGGCTGCTATATCCCCCATTCCTAAGGCATGCACCCATTGGTCAAATGAATGCAGCCAGACTCGCTTTCAAGAAATAGTGAGCAGATTACTGTGACTGGAGCTGAAAGCTCATACTGGGTAGAGTAGATGGAACATTTGAAAAGATATATTGGGCTCAGGTTGTTGAATTTTAATAGGAGTCACATAAGGTTTCTAAGCAGGAGAGGACTGTAAAATTGACATTAGGAAGTTTCATACTGCAATGGCATTAAGAATGGATTGGTGGGGCATGACATGAAATAAGGAAAACTGTTTAGGAGGTTACTCTTATCTTAGTATAAACATATAAAGGCCTGTGCATGGTTTCAGAATAAATGGGAAGGAAGGAACATGATTCAGAAATATAATACAGCATTACAAACTATAATGGAAGAATATATACATGGAGAGATGGAAGAAGGGAGGGAGGGAGGCAGAGAGAGAGAGAGAGAGAGAGAGAAAGAGCGAGCGCGAGCGAGCGAGAAAGAGCGAGCATGAGCGGGAGAGAGAGACACACGAGCCATTTGCTAGAAGGGGAAAAGTTAAAGTATACTCAGATTCCAAATCTGGGTGTTTTGAACTGAGTGAATCATAAAATTTTGGAGCTTTCAAGGATACTTAGAGACAATCAAACCCAACCTCTCTATTTTATAAGTGAAACACTGAGGCCCATAGAGGTAGAATACCTTGATAAGATCACAAAACTTATTAATTATGGGGCTTCGCCTATAAATTCTCTGAAAGACATCTTAATCTTTAATAAACCCAATGATTCCCAACCTTTTTCTGTCTCCGTTGGTTTAAAACTATAATACATTCCCCTACGTATTCACTTTCATTTTTGTCGCTGACATACGATCCTTATTTAGGAGCCATGTCCCATATGGTGAGAGGGTAAGAATATAGTCTAAGAAAGTCTATCCCCAAATATAAATCTGAGTTTCTTTTTGGTTGCTATACATATAAGAAGAAATTTATCAGGAACATGAGGGCACTGGTTGGGGGAGGGGTTAGAGATAGGACACCTGAGAACACCTGGGGGCATAGGGGGGCTAGAGAAGTGTCACTAGGAAAAAAACCATGCTAATTAAGAGACTACAGATTCATTCATTTCACAGTCTTGCCTAGGACCTGTTTCCACCAAATAGTACTGTTACCAACTCATTCAGTCATTGAATAAATACTATGTACTAAGCACAATGTGACTGTCCCTTCATGAACTATTTCTTTTTAGACCAATGCCTCATGTGGAAATTATTTAAAATAACTTAAAAATTTTAAATAGTTCAACACTATATAAATGAGAATGTTAAATCATTCACCAGCCCCTGGGAATCACTGAAGTGACCATTGTCTTCCCCACTTCTGTCAAAATATATATTAAAAATGTGTTTTTTCACATATAAATTGGAATCTATAGATAAGTAATAAGCAATCAGAAAGCCAGAAAGAAAAGCTGCTCTGAGGTAAAAAAATTTACCGAAGTGAAACACATACCTGATTACTGATAGTAGTACGAAGAACTTTAAACCAATCATTAATAACAGTGTCATTATCAGACTGAATTAGCAGTTCTGTTCCTTGACGGGTTTTAAGCTTTAGAGAAAAAGGGGAGAGGGGAAGAGTATGGTTAGTGCTTGCAACCAAATACATGAATACATTCAATTCAATTCAAAGTCTAAAAAACCACCACCAGCCGATTAGATGCCATATATTATATTATGGGATGAAAGGTTTAAGTACTATACAGCAATGGAATAAATATCATTTATTTTAGTATAAAATAATAACAGCTGAATTATTTTATAGAATGTGAAGTTTTTCTCACAATAAATTCTCAGTGAAAATCTAAAAATTTAGTGTCCCAAACTCCATTACACAAATGACATAAAACTTGCTGAAATCTAATACACTTTATCATTAAAAAATATGTTCAAGTATCAAAGCCAAACATTTTAATTAGAACTGAAACATAATTCATAAAACCTATTATATTTTTACATAAATCTGAGAAACTTTTTCTCCCTCTGGTTAAAAAATAAATGTAGGAAGAAATGTACAAAGAGTTAGACTTTCATTATTTCCTATTTAATGGCAAATACAATGGCTTAGTACAGAGACCGCACAGATGATATATGTCACAATTCCTATGGGGCAGAAATATTACTAAATTTACTAAACATTACTAAAATGTCAAATCATGAACTAACTCAAGTAAGAATACTACTGTATTATGCTATATGAAGGCAATAACCAATTTATGTATCATTTTCTTTGGTTCAAAGTTTCTTACACTTGATTGAGGAAAAATTTTAAGGTAGTTGGAGAAAGCATTCCTCGTATTTTCTGGTTGATAACTTCCCCCCCTACAGAAACATATGGCAATATTTCCCAAACAACATTCTAAGACATATGCCTCAAGCATAGTTCCTGAAGTAATGTTTAAAAAAGGTGTTTGACCATGGAATCCTTTTTATTCTGGAATCAGTTATTGACACTGCAAGGCTAATTCAGAAAACACTGACTTCCTTCCTTGCATTTTTCTAGAAAGTGGGTCAAGTCAGTCAACCAATATTGAATAGTCAGTGCACATAGATACTCTGTTAGAAGTTCTTAAAGATAAGGAAAACTGTAGTTTCTCTGCTAAAAAACACTTTAATTAACTAGTGGGGGGAATAACTTACAGATGACGATAACCTAAGGTATGCTAAAATAAATGCTATTTTAAAAGCATAAACAAAATAGACGCATCAATATTGTGGTAACGTTTCTTATGGGTCTTGGAAAATAGGTAACATTTGGCATGGGTCAGTACCCAAGGCAAGAATAATACAGAGTGAAATTCATAGAGGCAGGAAAACAGCAGCTAATCCAATCTGGGTAGTATGAATTATGGGAAGAGCCAGCGACGTGGTGGCCATCAGAATAACTACAAGCCATACTGAGGCTTCAGCAAGAGTGCCAGTCTGACCGCACATGCTTTGTTTGGATATTGAGTGAACACAAACAATTATGTACCAAATTTAACTTGGCATACTTTCTATGGCCTGTCCCATGTGCATCTTATTTAAAATTTCCCCCCTGGAAATTAAAAAAAAAAAAGCTAGGAAAGGACTAAACCATGAAGCTATAAAGGAAGGTTGGAATCTGGTAATACATAATGTGAGATCCAATAACTTATGCAAATAAAGCCCAGATCGTCATACCAACTTTTTTTCTTAAATTATTATAAAAACTGACTTAATGACCAAATTTGACAAAACCAGTCAGACTGAAAGATCATTTCCTAAATAACGCAAAAAAAAAAAAGGATTCAATTACTACAGTTAAGAATGTGAATTATATTTAGAAAAAAATTTATTACCTCAAATACATTCTTTTTGCTGGATTTATCCTTGGAAGCCATCTCAATCATCGCCCCCTTAAGGTCCACTGTAAACTCTGGTTTGGACTGATTACTCCCAAACTTCATGTGTAGGGAAAAAAAACACAAAACCTTTATATGATATCCATGTACATGTATACATTCAAAAAGAATTAAGACAAATTTTATATTATTAACAAGAAGCCAAATAGATGATTATCTCAAATTCTTCTCTTTCTCTATTATAACAATTCCCACTTTAAAACTGAAAAATGTCTGCAAGATATGAATATATAGTTCATAGACAAGGAAATAAAATGATTCAACTTCTATCATAAGAAAAATACAAAATAAAAAGCCACATTAAAATCTTTTTTCACCCGACAGTGTAGCAAAAATAATAATAAAAACAAAGAAAAGAAAATCCAAACTTTTGATGAAACACTGTGTTGGCGAGGCTATAGAGTAATAATAGGCCCTCGTATGTAAGTGGGGTATAAACTGAAACAATTCCTAGAGAGGAAAAATTGGTAATTCTACAGGATATCCCAAAAAAATGCATACACACTTTTTTCTGACAGCTCAACCGATGTTTCTTTCTTTTCAGATTTAACCCATTGAAATTAATAATTATTCAAAGTATGTACACATTTTTTGTGAACACACCCTATATGTTTACAAATTTATAAACACGTACTCTTTTAAAGGACTTAGCAATTCCATTTCTTGGCATTTATCCTAAACTTAATATGACTACATAAAATGATGTGTTCAAAAAGGCAAGGCAATATATGTAATAAATAATATCTGGCAGATATCAAGTACTTTTCCACCTAATAAATATTCTCTAAATCTGATTTTGTGATTTCAAGAGTTATTTCCTTATCAACTATTTATGTTGTCAACAACTACCAATAACTTATAAAACCAGAAAACTCTAAACCCCATGTTCTTTTATTCAGCCTTTGATAGAAATTATAACTAGAGCCAGCTGTTATGAAGTCTTAGAATTAATGAAGAACTGTGAAAAGAATAGGAACACAGTAGACATGGTTGGTTTGAGAAGAAAAAGCACTTAACTAGCTATTATATTTTGTTAACCAGGTAAGGAAAAGATTAGCGAATAGCAGAAAAATCTATGTTAAATGTAGACTTACACTGTACCTTGCTATCATTAACTTGAATTTTTGTTTAGTTCTGTTAACTAAGAACAGAAAACAGCATTCCTACGTCACTGAAAGGTTTGGAGGTTTTAAAATCTTTTAAGGGCTGATGAACTGTAATCTTTTTGTTGTTGTTGTTAATCCTCACCTGAGGATATTTTTTCCACTCATTTTTAGAGAGTGGAAGGGGGGGGGGGAAGAGAGCGAGAGCAAGAGAGCGAGAGAGAAGGGAAGGAAGGTAGGAAGGTAGGAAGGTAGGAAGGTAGGAAGGAAGGAAGGGAGGGAGGGAGGGAGGGAGGGAGGGAGGGAGGGAGGGAGGGGAGGGAGGGAGAGAGAGAGAAACATCAATGTGAGAGAGACATACATAGACGGGTTGCCTCCTGCACAGGCCCCTACTTGGGCAGGGATCCTGCAACCCAGGTAGGTGCCCTTGACCTGGAACTGAACCCGAGATCCCTTGGTCTCAGAGCAGGCACTCTAACCACTGAGCAAAACTGGCCAGGGCTGAACTGTAATCTTAGAGTCATAAAGATTTGTTACAGGAAATTTCATTTGCTAAAATATTTTCAAGTCAAATTAGATTTGTCATTGGAAATCAATCTTAGTAACCTTGTGATAACTTATTCATTATTCATGTCAGACTCAACTCAGTAGTTCCACATTTAATAAATGGTTCAACTTCATCTTTTTCCTTTTACTTCATCTTTGCAGCTAGCAATGTAGACTTAAATAAGTATTTGTTATAACAAAACAAAATTTACGATATTATATGGAATTTTTATTAGTTAAATGAAAATAAAAGTAATGATAAAACTTTTAACTATTGTACAAATTCTTGGCCTTCTTAAGTACTGCTTGTCATTCAAAAGATATTTAATTAACCATAAAGCCACAATGGGCATAGGTAACTTTCTGAGCAAAAATGATAAATCTCAAAAGTTATTAAAATTTAAATGTACACATTTAACAAAATGATAAAAATTAATTTAACTTGTCCTTATATGCTCTGTAGATGGTTTGCTACATATAAGTTAAGATACAAATAACTAACTAAATAAGACATAGCAAACAAATATAAATACAATAACATGGCACGGAATGCTAGAAAGATGCATTCAATATGGTTGGCAAAATCTTGTGTTTGTTATTCTTTCTTTTGCAATATCCAGTCTCACTTTTCTCTACCGTAATCATCCTTCCAATGCATTCACAGCAAAGAAAATAAAATTATTGTGGGAAGGGGCATGCAATAAAAACACATACAGTGACAGCTGAAGCAGGATCAGATTTTACATATGTGACAGCAGGCCGACAACTGACAGAATTTTTCCAAGAAGAAAGCAGTGAATGTAAGAGCTCAGAGACTGAGCCCTGTTGGCAGAATGAGTTGGCAAAAAAAGGGGAAAAAACAATGATGTCATAACACAACACAATGGCAAAACGACACACAAGAGAAAAGCATAATGGAACCAGATAAGACAAAAACACAATTCTACAAGCACACACAACACAAGCAAAGCTGAACTTCCAAATACTTTTACAAAGGCCCTAATTTTATCTCAGAATATCTTCTGACTTTGTTATTACATAAATTCATGTTTTATTTTTAAGATTAATGCTTGATAGAACATTATACATTAAACAGACCTGTCTTAGCTATAATCATGACAAAGAACTTGAAGGGTAACAGAGAGAAGTCATCTAAACTTCCTTCTTGTGACCTGCTGGGCAATGTCCTCTGGTATCCCTTTCTAAGTCTTATTTTTTTAATTAAATTTATTGGGGGGACAATGGTTAATATGAACCCTACCATCTAGGGTGCCTTCTCCTTCCTCTAGAAAAGCAGTTCTCAAACAGAGATGACTTTGTCCCCCAGGGGGCATTTGGCAATGTCTGGGGACATTTTTAGTTGTCACTACGGGAGCAAGCGGTGCTACTATCATCTGCTAATCACCCCATAATGCATAGGACAGCCCCCACAACAAAGAATTATCTGCCCCAAAGCGACTATTTTTAGAAATTTAAAATTATGCATAAATAAATTTGAATGACTACCAATATTTGTGTGATAATGTTTAAAATACTCAAGGAATATGATGAATGCTATCTGAGAGGGAGAATATGACACACTGTATTATAACTGTACATGTGTTGATTTTCCCCATTATAATGTAAGCTATGAAGACAGGAACCATGTTATTTACTTCTAAACCGCAAAGTTTAACACAGCCCACAACATAGCAGGTTTTATGTCTGTTGAACAAATGAAATGAGTTAAGAAAAAAAGCAAGTGTAATTTATATTACTGATATAACACACCAGTAAATAATATTTTCCAGAAAACTAGTGGAATGTATCTATCCTTATGGAGAAGGAAAATCTCACTGGATTTTTGGCATCTATACAAAATGTATCTTATATAGCGGAGTTGCATGCCA
Source organism: Miniopterus schreibersii (assembly GCF_964146895.1). Classification (NCBI taxonomy): domain Eukaryota; kingdom Metazoa; phylum Chordata; class Mammalia; order Chiroptera; family Miniopteridae; genus Miniopterus; species Miniopterus schreibersii. The sequence continues at coordinate 115,093,329 of NC_138101.1, read as the reverse complement.
CATATGTACATTTCATTTATTAAATTTTAGTTATCCATGGAACCAAAAGTAAATACAAAACATGAATGATTTCTAAAAAACAGAACTTCAAATAGTATGGGTGACTTTGCTCGGCATTCCATCAATAAGTATATGCATTGGAGTAAGTATAAAATTTGAATCGAGTACTTCCTCAAGTAGATCTTGGTTTAGGTTTTTGCACTGTGTGAATCTAATTTTTAAAGAACCATACATAAGTCCGTATCATACACTATCCAAATTCAACTGAAGGAAAAGTCATCTCTTCCAACATTAAAGGAAAAAAACTGGCTCTGCTAGAGACCAAGTTCTAACATAGTATCTTCCAAAGAGATACGCAAAGGCAATTTTTACTATAGGTGATTTTTGTCTTTTTTGGCTTATATGATAGCATTAGCATCTCATGCTCAGGTAAGATGTGATTTCACTGTGTAATACATTTTACCTACAACAGATCTAACTGGTGACTGAGCAGAGAAACAAAGCTAGGATTCTTTGAAATCCAACTTTTTGAGCAATCATTATTGTAACAGTTAATTAAGAAGCATTTTAACTGGCATTCTGTAACAGAAAAATTAGAAAACAACCTAAATGTCCACCCTTAGGACAAACTATGGAACATCCACATAATGGAATATTATGTAACCCTAAAAGAGACTGAAGATTTTTATAGGCTGAGGTGAGTGATTTCCAAAATATACTGCAAAGAGAAAAAAGCAAAGCACAAAAGCATACATAATGTGATCGATTTTGTCTATCAAAGAAAGAAAATGTAAAATATATATTGTATTTGCTGATTTTTGCATGATCAAACACAGGAGTTAACCAGTAACTAATAAAAATGGCAACAAAAAAGAAGCATCCTCCATATTTAATCAATTTTAATATTTATGAATGTTGTATATACATTATACACACACACTTTTTATTTGAATAATCTTACTTGCTTTTACTTAAACTATTTAAATTAGTTTTCATTCTCTTAATATGTGTTATATATGGGAAGGAAAAAGCAAGGCAGTCTGAGATTTTTTAATTTGCTATAAAAACTTAGAATGACTGCATAACTAAGAATTTTACCATATTCCACATCTTTTTAGTTTTTATTGAGACTAGAAAACATAGTATGACTGTATTTTATTTAATTATACCAATCTGAAATTATTGTTAATACTATATTAATAAAATTTCATTTAAAGGCAAAGTTCAAATAGTGAATCAATTCATAAGAATTCTACAATTTCAATAATGGCTAGTTCAGTGAATTTTAAACCATGTTTCTAAAATTGCACTTAATTGTACCTAATACATATTAAGCATTCAAAGAGTATTAGGTATTATGTCACAAATTATACTTTTTAGTATTTGTACTACAAATAACTGAGAAGTAATAATAGTAAACACTCAAATATACAAAAAGCTTCAAAATCCTACAAGTAATGGTGACATTTCCTTTTCCCCTAAAAGCTGGCTGACGTTATGTAGAGACATGGACACCTGAATGAATGACCAGTATCTAGGGGTCAGATCATAGTTCAAAACGGAACTTGGCATATTACTGCTTATTTTCTGACTAAATACCTGAAATGGCAAAGTCACAAACACAGAATAGCTTTAACATCCTGAACATGAATCAAGAAATTTATTTGTTCATATGCCAAGGTTATGGGTTCAATCCCTGGTCAGGCCACACATAAGAATAAACTAAGGAATGCATCAATAAGTGGAACAGCAAATCGATGTTTTTCTCTCTCTCTCTCTTCCTCCCTAAAATCATTAAATAAATTTTTTTTAAAAAATTTATTTGTTCTATCATGCCTAAGCAGTTAGCCCACTGTTCAGTTCAATGGATAAAACAGAATTTGTTGATTTTAATACAACAACTACCAATCAGTCTTTTCTAATTAGCCCTCTTCTTTTTCCGATGAGTCAAAATGCATCTTTTACTAAGAAAACTTCATTTACTTTTTCTTTAATTTTATTAAATTTAGTGGGGTGACAATTGTTAATAAGATTATAGAGGTTTCAAGTGTACAATACTATATAATACATCGTCCGTATATTGCATTGTGAGTTCACCACCCAAAGTCAGGTCTCCTTCTGTCACCATATATTTGTCCCCCTTTACCCTCATCTACCTCCCCCCACCTCCCTTTCCCTCTCGTAACCATCATTCTACTGTCTGGGTCTAGAAGCAAATTTTGTTTGTTTGTCTGGTTGTTCGTTTTGTTGCTTTCTGTTTTATATCCCACACGTAAATGAAATCATATGGTGACTTTTCCCGTGAGACTTATTTCACTTACCATGTTATTCTCAAGATCTATCCATGTTGTCAAAAATGGCAGTATTTAATCTTTTCATTTACTTTTATTTTCACATTAGCTATAGCTAGAAGGACTATGGAATACTTCATGAACCTTATGTACAATACTATTGACATATTTTGAATGTATAAAGCCTCTAAAGACAAGAAATACTTACCCAACTTGTGCTACTTCCTTGAGTTTTGGTAAAGAGTAAAGATGAACCCTGCAACACGGCCCAAGAAGACAACCAGTTCTTTCTACAATTATAAAGATGACCAATCAAAATTCAACTCCCCAGTTTTTCCAACCAAACTTTAAAAATTAAAAACCATTTAGTGGTTATCAATGTCGTCCACAATTTACAGTCATTACTGACATTCTAATTGTTTGCATTAAGGCTATAATGCTAATGGAAATTACAAGTATTTTATGGTCCCAACCTGACCATAAAGTCCCCAAAATAAATGAAGTTAATTAGAGATATAAGTTATCAGAATAACTATACACATAATTATGCTAACAGGGTACTAATCCAGCCCTCTGAATATAAAAATATATAAAGAAAAACCGATTTATTCTCATTCAATCCATACTCCAGAGGTAACCAATGTTTATCTTATAAGGAAATTCAATTGCTGGCAGGCTAAAATAAAAGGTTAAATGTTTACTACAGGAATTTATTAAGACTTATCTTACAGTCAAACATGTGGCCAGTTTTGTGAAAACTCTACAGGGACTCAAAAAATGGTTTATTCTCCATTTTCAGAATGCAGAATTTAGAATCTATCAATCAGACCTACATTATTATTTTATTTCTTATGTCTAAACATCGAGGATTAAGAAAAGTGAAATAAAGTTTACCACTACCCAGTCAACTAATATTTGACAAGAATACTCAATGGAAAAAGACAATTTTCAATAAATGGTGCTGGCATACCTGAATATCTGCACTTAAAAGAATGAAACTAGACCCATATCGTAAACCACTCACAAAAAATTCACTCAAAATAGATTAAAAACCTAAAGGTAGGACCTGAAACTGTGAAACCCCTAAACAAAAACATAGAATAAAGCTCCCTGACATGGGTCTTGGTAATAATCTTTAAAAATACATCACCTAAAGGACAAGCAACAAAATAAAAAATAAACAAGTGGGATTACATCAAACTAAAAAGTTCTGAACAGTGAAAGAAACTATCCACTAAGTGAAACGACAATCTATGGAATGGGGGGGGGGGAATTTATGAACCATATAGCTGATAAGGACTTAAAATCCAAAATATATGAAGAACTCACACAACTCAACAGCAAAAACCCAAATAACTCAATTTAAAAAATGGGCCAAAGACCTGAATAGACATATCTTCAAAGAAGGTATACCAAGGTTACAGGCCCATGAAAAGATGCTCAACATCACATCATTAGGAAAACTCTAAATTAAAACCACAATCAGATATCACCTCATACTTGCCAGAATGGCCATCATGGAAAAGACAAGAGATAACAAATTATGTAGAGAAAAAGAAACCTCGTGCACTGTTGTTGCAGTCACTATGAAAAACAGTATGGAGGTTCCTCAAAAAATTAAATATAGAACTACCTTATGACCCAGCAATTCCACTTTGGGAATATATCCAAAGGAAATAAAAACAGTAACTCAAAAAGATGTCTGTACCTCCATCTTCATAGCAGTATTATTTATAATAGCCCAGACAAGGAAACAACCTAAGTGGTTCCCTGACAGATGAATGAATAAAGAAGTTGTGGTATATATATATATATATCTATATATGTGTGTGTGTGTATATATACATACACAATGGCATTATTATACAGCCATTAAAAAAAACAAAGGAAATCCTGCGATTTGTGACAACATGGATGACCTTGAAGGCTAAGTGAAATAAGTTAAAGAGAGAAAGCCAAATACTATATGATCTCACTTATATGTGGAATCTTAAAAACAAAACAAACCAATATAAAAAAAAGAGGCAGAGGGTAGGGGGAGGAGGGTGGTCAAAAGGTACAAACTCATAGTTATAACATAAATAAATACTAGGTATATAATGTACAACATGATAACTATAGCTAACACTGCTTTATGATACTCAGGAAAGTTGTTAAGAGAGTAAATCCTCTGAGTTCTCATCATAAAGAGAAAAATTTTTCCCTTTTTTTCTTTTCATCTTTCTTTCTTTTGTTATATCTATATGCGAAGATGGATGTTGAACCTATTGTGGTAATCATTTCACAGTATATGTAAACCAAACTATCATGCTGTATGCCTTAAACTTACACAGTGATGTATAGCAATTATTTCTCAATAAAACAGAGAAGAAAAAAGACAAATTTTTTTTAAATTAAAAATAAAGTTTAGGGGGTAATGGGGAACATCTGTAATAGAGTCAACAATACAAAAATAGAAAGAAAAGTTTACTACTACTGAGTTTCTATTTTTCTTTTTACTTCCTCTTCTTTTTGCTTATGGTTGTTCATGCTTATTTGGTGAATGAATGGTTATTCTTTTTTTTTTTTTTAAATATACCTTTATTGATTTGAGAGAGAGGAAGGGAGAGGGAGAGAGAGAGAGAGAAACATCAGTGATGAGAGAGTCGTCATTGATGGGCTGCCTCCTGCACGACCACGACTGGGGATTGAGCCCGCAACCTGGCCATGAGCCCTGACCAGGAATCGAACCGCAATCTCCTGGATCCTAGGTAGAAGCTCAACCGCTGAGCCAAGCCTGGCCAGGCCTGAATGGCTAATCTTAATAATTAAGATTCACAGTGCGGAGAGAAACAAGATGGTGCCCTAGGTAACAGCTGTACCCGCCGCCTCCCACAATGGCATCAAAATTACGCCTAAAATACAGAACCACCATCACTCAGAGCCTCCTAAAATCTGGCTGCACAGAAGCTCTACAACCAGGGAACTGAAGGAGCATCAAGACCGGCAGGAGGGGCGAAGACACAGGAGGATCGGGGCTAAATCTTGGAGACTCAGCTGCGGGCCCACACCCGGTGCCCCGGTTTGGACCCGGGAGGGTCATCTTGGTGGTGGAGGTTTCCCGGAGGAGTGAGGGGTCCCAGCCCCACATAAGGCCCCCAGCCCAGGGCTCCGGGGCCAGGAAGAGAAGTCCCCACAACTTGGGGCTGTGAAAAACAGCGGGGACTGTGGCTGAGGGTCGTGGAAGCTGCAGGAGCCGCAGGCAGCTCCTCTTAAAGGACCCGCACACGGACTCACTCAGACTGTCTCCCTCTGAGCCCAGCGCCAGGCAGCAGCTTGAAAGGACCTGGGACACTTGGGGAGGAACTAACCTGCCTGAAGTCGGGGCGAGAGCCAGAGGGGCTGCTTTCTCCCAGGCAGAAGAGCTGACAGAGGCTGTTGCTCTTTGGCGAGCCCTCCCCCCACAGAGCCTGCAGGCAGGTGCCATATTTGAATCACCAGCACCTGACTCACACCTTTGGCCCCACCCCGGTGATTCCCAGAGGCCCCGCCCCTCCCTACCTGCAAGCTCATCCAAGCCTTTTCCAGGGGCTTTTCTATGCAAGTGGCCTCTCGAGCCTCATGTTCAGCACTTCCCTAAAACCTCTCAAACAAGCAGCAGCATGCCCCATAGGGCTGGATAAGTAGCCCCAGGCCTGGCACTAGCGACAGCCTGCACTGGTTCATAGCTTGGCCACTCCTGGAAACCTCCAAGCCCCGAACAAGTAGCAGCTCATGCTTGGTGGCCCTGGGCAAGGCACTGGCAGAGGCTGACTTTCAACCTCCCGGGAGGCTCCAGAGACAGTGCACCTGGTGGTCAGACTCAACCACGCTGGATTACAACCCTACCACATCCACCAGTGACACACTCAAAGGGCACAATTGATGAACACCAAAGCCCCACTGAAGTAAATCCTGATCCATAGGGGTATCTCCAGCATAGCAGCTCTTTGGCTGTAGTTGCAGCTGGTCCTCACAGCCAATTAGCTGGGAGTCAATTCCTCCCAGTGATGCCAACAGCAACCAAAGCTCAACTACAACAGGACAGTGCACACAACCCACACAGGGGACCACCTAGAAGGCCCAGCTCAGGTGACTTGGGAGGCTGAGCCACTGGACCTTACAGGACACCTACTACAAAGCCACTCTACAAATTCCAGGAGACACAGTAGCTCTACCTAATACATAGAAACACACACCTGGGAGCAGCCAAAATGTGGAGGCAAAGAAACACGTCACAAAGGAAAAGAACAGAAGAAATCTCTAGAAGAGGAACTAAATGAAATAGATACAAGCAAGTTAACAGGTACAGAGTTCAGAATTTTGTTTATAAGGATGTTTAAGCATACTATTAGGGAAATAACTGAGAAAATTGATAACATAATGAAGTACCAATTTGAAATGAAGGCTACATGAACTGAAATGAAGAATAATTTACAGGGAATCAACAGTAGAGGACACTAAGAATCAAATCAGCAATTTGGAACACGAGGATCAAAAAACACCCAACCAGAAGAGCAAAAAGAAAAAAGAATCCAGAAATATGAAGATAGTATAAGGAGCCTCTGGGACAACTTCAAGAAGCCCAACATTAGTATTATTAGGGTACCAGAAGGGGAAGAACGAGAGCAAGAAATTGAAAATCTATTTGAAAAAAGAATTACAGAAAACTTCCCCTACCTGGGGAAAGAAATAGATTTACAAGTCCAGGAAGCCCAGAGGGTCCCAAACAAGAGGAACCCAAAGAGGCCCACAGCAAGACATATTATAATTAAAATGCCCAAGGTTAAAGACAAAGAGAGAATCTTAAAAGCAGCAAGAGAAAAGCAATTAGTTACCTACAAGGGAGCACCCATACGACTGTCAGCTGATTTCTTAACAGAAACCTTGCAGCCAGAAGGGAGTGGCAAGAAATAGTCAAAGTGATGAAAAACATGGAACTACAACCAAGATTGCTCTACCCAGCAAAGCTATCATTTAGAATTGAAGGTCAGATAAACAGCTTCACAGATAATAAAAAGCTAAAAGAGATCATCACCACCAGACCAGCACTACAGGAAAAGTTGAAGGGTCTCTTTTAAGAAGAAGCTAATGAACAAAAGAATCTGATGAACTAAATAGATCCAGAGACACTGACGCATGCAACAGACAATCATATTTCAGAGGGAAGAGGGAAGAGGGAAGAGGGAAGAGGGAAGGAGGTTGGGGGTTGGGGGTGGGACGAGATTAACCAAAGAAGTTATATGCATATATATGCATAACCCATGGACACAGTCAATAACGGGGTGAAGGCTTAGGGAGGGCATGGGAGCAAAGTGAAGGGGGTTAATTAGGAAAAAAATGGGACACCTGTAATACTCTCAACAATAAAGATAAATTTAAAAAATTTTTTAAATTAAAAAAAAAAGATTCATAGTGGATTTATTCACAGCGCTTTATCATTTTAAAGTATTTAACTTTGTGATGCTTAATGCTTCTACCCTGAATTAAACTTGTCTGATATTAAGAACCCTATTCCTGCTTTTACTTCATATATCTTTGATTAGCCTTTTTTTAAAAACTTTTCTGAATCATTTTTAGATGTCTCTTCTGCATATAATATTTAATTAGGTTTTGTTTTATGCTTCAGTCTGAGCACCTTTTATTTTCAATAAATGAGTACAGTTCACTTACATTTGTTGATATTGATATGATAGATGTTTGGTGCTTGTTCTGTCATCATTTTGTTTTATTTTCATTTTATTTTACTATTTTGTGTGGGTGTCTTAAAATATTTTGGAAGCATTATTTTTATTTTTTATTTTTTAATATTCAATCTCTGTCCTTAGATAGTATTTACTCACACCCTACACTGAAAATAGTAAAATATATTTCCACTTTAACACTTTTCGTACCGCTCACGAGTTTTCTCGTTTTTCACACACCATCTGTTATGGACCTTAAATGTCAACACACTGTCTTGTCCACATCGAATGAAGCAATCTCATTGGTGGAAACCGTGCAGGTCAATCTATGAAAAACTATATAATTGCACGAACCCATAAAGTATTACAGTTACATTGTATTTTGGTCATTCGAATAGTCTTTGTCTTCAAGTTCCTGGCGCTTTTAGAAATGCCCTCTCTCAGAAAAAGGAAGGAAACCAACGAAACCGATACACTTCCGGAAGTATTTAACGATAATTTATCAGATTTTCCTAGTGAGACTGAAGATGCGGGTGACTGTTTTGACGATTCCGGAGACGATTCTACTGATTCTACTGACAGTGAAATTATTAGACCAGTAAGGAAGCGCAAGGTGGCAATGCTTTCAAGTGATTCCGACACTGACGAAGCTACTGATAATTGTTGGTCTGAAATTGACACACCACCACACTTACAAATGTTTGAAGGTCATGCTGGGGTCACTACATTTCCGTCTCAGTGTGACTCTGTACCCTCTGTGACCAATCTCTTTTTTGGTGATGAATTGTTTGAGATGTTTGTGCCGCCCATGGAAAAAGGAGCGAATCTAGATGCTTATGTAAATTTTGTTTGGTCCCTCTTCATAGAGGAAAATGTTTTAAGCAGTACCATACATTAAAAAAGTACTAGGAACTTTCATTGTTTAATTGTTTTTGTAAATAAAAATGTTATAATTATTTAAAAACAACACCTAAAGTGCATTATGATCTGTAGTTATGATGATTTAAATAACGTGCAGTTTGCCCAAAAACATGCACTCCCTGGCGTATGTCTTAGAGATTTCTATGCGGTACGCCTATTAAGCCTGAAACATTGCTGTGGGCAAAAATCACAAAACTGAAACTGTCCTACTTCAAGCATATCATGAAAAGACAGGGTCCTTTGGAAAAGACAATGCTGAAGAAAATAGAAGGCAGCAGGAAAAGGGGAAGACAAAATATGAGATGGATTGACTCCATAAAAGAAGCCATAGGCATGTGTCTACATGAGCTGAGCAGAGCTGTTGAGGATCGGACATGATGGCTGTCACTCATTCATCCTTGGTGGTCAGGAGTCGGAGCTGACTCAGTGGCAAATAACACAAATTTGTTAACAATAAAAAAGTTTCAAACAGAAAGTAGATTTTGGAAAACTTGGCCTTATCTGTCACCGTGAAGTTGTCATTTTTCCAATACTTAGTGACTTTTCTGACTTGTGATTCTTTGATATGATAAAATAAAATGTGTCAACATTTGAAATCAGTATACTTAATAAACCAGTACTTTCCAAATGACTAAAAAATGCTACAAAATTATGCACCGGTAAAGATTCATTCAAAGTGCAACATAGATGCCCATGGATTTTCATGTAACTGAGTATGAGAAGTTCACTGATGGTTTTTCAGTCTTCACTGCAACTAACATTTGTAGAGTTTTGGTGCAGCTGAAAAAATATGCACAATTATCTGAGAAGGCTATTAAAAAATATTCTTCCCTTTTTCAAATTTATCTGTGTAAGGAAGGATTTTCTTCATATACTTCAACGAAAATAATATGTCACAACAAATTGACTGCAAACAGAGATGAGAATCCAGCTAACTTCCATTAAGCCAGATATTAAAGATTTGTGAAAATGTAAAACAATGCAATGCTTCTCATGGAAATTCTTTTTTGTGTTGGAAAATCCGGGGGGGGGGGGTACTTCATAAAAATGTTATCCATGTTAACATGTAACAGATTATTAGTTTTAGGAGTTAATAAATATTCTTAATTTTTGTTTTAATTTCTCATAGTAAATAGCAATGAACTGTATGAACATAAGTTCTTTCCAGTAATTAACAATTTTTAAGAGTTTCAAAGTGTCCTCAGACCAAAATATATGAGGAATTACTAATATGCTGGAAATTCAAAGACTATTTTGCTCAACTCTATGTAAATAAATTTGATGATAAAATGGATGATATTCTTAGGAAAACATAAATCAACAAACGTATTCCCCCAAAAGTAGGAAATCTAAAAGACTATCACAGTTAAAACAACAATTAAAGTGGCCAAAGTATTATCTTTACTAAACACATTCAAAAGAGAAAAAGAGAAAAATAAAGACCCAATTTACAAGTGATTTGTACTAAAGAACAGTCTAAGGAACAGATAATTGCAGTATTTGTAAAGTTATTTTTAGAGCACTTAAAACTTCCACATACTGAAATCTGACAAAAACCGTTCAGTATAAGCATAGTTATGATTGCTCACATAGATTTGAAAATCAACTACATGTACATTTTAAATGCTTTCTTAAACAAGAGACTGATCTCACTTGGACTATAAAATCATAGCATTTTACCAATTTTTAAAAACTGGAGAAAATGCAACTTAGCTTACAAAGACATTAACCAGAAATGCCAACAACTCAATAGAAAAACAAAGGGTAAGAACTGACAATTCAACAATAAAAAAAATACAAATGGCTTATGACACTCTATCCAAGACACACAAAAAGGCAAATAAAAATACCATTTTCTCTCTAATTTCTATTAGCAAAGATCAAAGAATTTGAAAACATAATAAACTGGCAAAGGTGTGGAGAAATCCACTGCTATTAAGAGGTATGGACTGATTCAATGCTTTAGAGAACAATTTGGAACACTATGAAAAGGGCCATTGCATAAGGCCTAGCAATTCCACTTTTGAAAAATTTATTCCACAGACCTATTTATATACTTGCAAAATAAACTATGTAAGACACTTGGTATAATTCTGTTTATAATAGCAAAAAAATGTGAGCATCCTAAATGTCTACCAATGGATAGGCATATTTACATACTTGCAGATGATAACTAATAGTAAAATGAACTGTGATACAGCCATACAGTATGTAACTATGCAGCAGTTAGAAACAATGTGGCAGCTCTGCATGCAATGAAATGAAACCACCTCCAAGATAAACTGTCACAAGAATGCATTTAAAAATTAAGCTATCATATACAAATATATATATTCTATCTCAGAAGGAAAACACTACATCTCATTAGATTTAGCTGGTTGCCTCTGGGGAGAGGAATTGATGGCTTTTGACTAAATATTGTGCATACCTTTGGTTTTTTGTCATGTGAATTTACTACTTATTTTAAAAAATTTTAATAAAGCTAATCCTTGCTCAGAATCCTCTGCCTTTTTACCTCTGAATTTAATTTCACCTTAATATGTCAAGACAAAGAAAAATTTTCGTACATCTCATGACAATCCTACATAAAATTAGAAACTATATTATTTGAATTTTTTTTTTTTTTAATATCTTTATTGATTTCAGAGAGAGGAAAGGAGAGGGAGAGAGAGAGAGACAGAAACATCAATGATGAGAGAGTCATCAATCAAGCCCACAACCGGGCATGTGCTCTGACCGGGTACCGAACCCTGATCGCCTGGATCCCAGGTCGACGCTCAACCGCTGAGCCATGCCTGGACAGGCTATTTGAAATTCTTATGAACCTTTTACAACATTTCTACTAGAATATAATTATATTCATAGTTTTTATTTACTTCAGATAAAACATATCAGAACATTTATGATTTTTGTACTTACCGAACCTTTTTTCCATTTTCGGTAATCTTTGTTACATTTAATAATCCATATTTCTCTTGACCCTATAGAACAGAGTAATACCATATATATATCATTCATATAGACAATAAAGTCCAAATCCTTACATATGACTGAATCAAAATGATCTGATACTCTAAAAATTAGCTTAAAAGATTAGTATGTATGTATTGTTTAGTTCTCTTTAAAAATATAACTTCCTAATACATCTGTAAAGTTGTTTTCAGTAATTCTATAATTAAAAACTTCTTCTCAAGTCACAGCAACCCAATAAGGTATTTTGCTATCAAATCAGATTTCCATATAAATGCTACAAGTCAGCACTAGAAAAATTATTTGTGACTTCCTGTTCAAAGACATTGATACAATGCAATGATAAATACCATAATTTGCTGTTACTTTACAACAATATAGTCTGAAAATTATTTAAGATACTAACCCACTTTGTCAGAATGTAAAAATAATTAGCTAGAACAAATGCAGTAACTGTATTTAATAAAGCACTCAAAAGTAATGGCACTATGCATAGAACTGGACTTAGTGTGGCATAAAAAATTCAGTATGTGCTTCATTAAACATATTATCAGATGGTAAACTGGGCTCTGGATACACTAGAGATATTAGTCAGCTGATGTTAAAAATAGTGACATAGCTTTATCACCAAACCCTATGAAGGCAAAAGTCACTGTGCCCAAATTAAATGTTATTTTAAAATTCTTCCAGGTGGAACTAAAGCAGCACTTTCTCATTGCTTTAGCTTCCTATATTCAAATGAATTTAATCAAAATGACTTGGTGCCTATGGTAATCATCAATATTAGGAAGCACTGTATGTACATGACAGAGCAGTCAATTTTAATTCAGCTGAAACACATACACACATACAGAAAAAAATTATTCCCAATTCAGAATTTATTTTTGACTAATTCATATTTCAGCAATTCTCTCCATGTACTTTAATCACAAATATATATATATATAATTTCTTGTATGGGAGAGTAATGTATTTTCTCAATAACGTCTAGGAGATAATGTTTGAAAGTTTTGCCTGGTGTGATAGAAACTCACATCTATAAACAAAGTTGACACATTTTTGCTAATCCATGTTTTTGGTATACTGGAAACTTGAGAAATACGCATATGAAGTTTTACTACAATTTTTTCATAAAGCATAGGTTAGATCTCCTTAGATATGCAAGTCTGATACTTTTCATAAAAGCTCTCTGTTGTGTCTCAACAAAAACATCAATTACATAGTTGTAAGTATGCACAGGATGTTCAGTAAGAACAGTCCTCAATTTACTATCAGAAGTAGGGAGGAAAAATAATTTCCGTAATACATACAGGAAATAAATATCATCATTAATCTGAGAGGATGGGTACTGGTTATGTGAGCACAAGAATTAGAAGGGGCAGAAACAGGAATCAAGCCTATAAAAAAATGCCAAAATGGAAACTGTGCAGGCAAAAAAGCAGAGGCAGAAAGGAAATACAGGTGTCAAAACACTGAGGGATAGTCATAGTGATAAACAGCCTAAGCCTTAAGGGTGAGAGAGACACTCTAAATCAGGGATTCTTACCTAAATCGATAGATGGACTGAAACTGGTACAAAACTGTACATAAATATGCCTCATTCAAGAAAAGGGTCCAAAACTTTCACAAGATTCTCACAGGGATCAAGACCCAATTACTAATGCTCTGAGTATTAAGCACTCTAACTTCAACATAAAATAAGAACAAAATTTGCCATATCCAAAATGTGCAAATACAAAAACAATTACCATACAATGTGGTAAGTGCTATGAGAAAGGTGTAACTAAATCAACCTGGGAGAGAGAAGGCTTCCTGGAGACCGACGCTTGCGCTAAGGAATGAGAGGTAGATGGAAACAGATGAAAAAAACAGACAGTACAAACACACAGTAGCTAGAGAGAGTATATCATGTGAGGGCCTTTAAGTATCCTCAGAGTATTTGGTAAGGAGAAGTAGCAAGTAATGAAGCATGGAAGGAATGAACTAAGGGTGGCAGACTGGGATCCAACTAGAAAAGTAATCTAATAATTTCCATAAGAGATGTTGAAGGCCTGAGCTAGGGCAGTGACAGTGAGAGTGAAGAGGGCCCAAATTTGAAAGAGATTCAGAAGACCGAATGCACAGGGACTGAATGTGAGAGCGAGAGGGAAGATCTGAGGGAAATACCCAGGCTTGAGCAACTGGGTAGATGGTGGCATCTCAGCTTTAATGACACATTTTTAGAGAAGCTTTCACTGACCACTCTTAAGTAGGGGCTCCTCCATCCCTACCATTATTTACTACTGCCTCCAGTTTCTTTCATTGAACTTAATGCAAAGTACAACTACACTATTATTTATTCACTATATACTCCATTAGTCTGTACGCTGGAACCACATCTGTTATGTTCATCAATGTAAGACCAGTGCCTAGTACAGCATCTAACATATAATTCAATACATAATTGTTGAAGTGATAAACCAACAAATTAGTAGTGCTATCACAAGAAAAAAATCTAAGAGAAGAAAGCTTTAACTTTCAAACACTGAAGTTTCTGAATCTGACATAAAAATGCCAAGTGGGCAGATAAATAATTTTGTTACACTAATTTCACTTTAATAAAATTTTAAACCAATGAGTATTAAAAAATTACATATTCAAATTATGTTTTTAGAAAGGCTTTAAAATAGTATTAGTCAATGAAAAAAAATACCCCATTTGTCCATTAATATTTTTGTTAGAGCAAGTGTTGAAATATCCTTTTCTCCAAAATGGGTAAGGTATTTTAATACCATAACTGGAAATATAGGTTGAGAAGCTCGTTTCCAGGTTGTATTCTAAAATTTTACTCAGTAATCTAGAACTATAAAATGCATATTCTAATAGGCACATTGTGACAAAGAGAGTAGGTTCTTAAATCAGCCCACAAAAATCCTATTTAATCTGTGCTGTAGTCATACTGTAGAAAATATAGTAATTTTTTAAAATGTATACACTGCCTATTTCCATAAATGATTTGAAGAGACTATGAAAAATAACAATGCATTTGAAAACTGGAAATAAAATTAAAATAAGCATGTTTAAAATTTATATTAAGAAATGGAATTTTAAATCTGGTTTGATTAGAAAAGGCTGAATGAAAATATGCTAAGTGAACAAGGTCTGTCAAAAAAGACCAGATATTTTATATGATTCTACTCATATGAAATGTCCAGAATAAGCAAATCTAGTGAGACAGAAAGATCACTGTATGCTTAAGGCTTGGTGGGATCCAGAGGTAGAGAGGTGACAGCAAATGAATAAAGGGTTTATCTCTGAGATGATGAAAATAGTCTGAAGTTGACTATGATAATGGTTGCAAATATCTGAATATACTAAAAACAACTAATTATATACTTTAAATGAGTGAACTGCATGGTACGTGAATTACATTTCAAAAGTTTTGATTAGAAAAAAACTAAAAAAGAGTTTGAAGAAGTAGATGGGCAATTTGTAGAGATTTTAAGATGCCATCAATAGCTAACATTGATTATGATATCATTTTCATCTCTAAATTTTAGCCTTTTTCTTACCACTAAAAGCTTTATACCAACCAGATTTTAACTCACAAAGAGGGGGGAAATATCTTTGTATTAACTGGGAAAGAGTAGGAAAGACAGGCAAGACTCAGTGGAACCAGGGCAAAAGGAGAAGGGGGAGCAATGGGAGGAGGAAGGGGAGGGAGAAGTCAAGGAGGGCAGAGGCCTCAGTAAGGAGGGGCTGGCAGCCTGTAAGAGGCGCATTTCCCAGCATTCCCCATTCTGCGGGAAAGGAGACCCTGTGTGGAAACAAACTGGCCTCAGGTAGAATTAACAGAGCTGTTCACAGTTTTGTTTTGTTTCCCACTTGAAGATACACAAAGAGTAACAGAAGAAACACCGGTGAGGCACTTCCCTGTGATGGCCATCAGAGGGTACTGTGAGTCCAGGATGGTCTAGTTGCTTTCAAACTCTTTATAAAAGATCTTATTAGGAATTATATTTTACCTATATTTAAATAAGTTAAAAAGGGTTTGTTTTTTTCTAGATGGACTGATAAAGAGTATGGTAGTAACAGCACCTTAGATCCATGCAATAATTCTTTACAAAACTACTAACATCTTGTTCAGTTATCTACACTTAATGCTTATAAACCCAGGACTGTGTTAAATGCAAAAGCTAAAAAGTAGAAATGTAGTCCCTATCTATCCCTTAGGAGTTTAAAATCTTAGTATGGAGACAAGGGGTACATGAGGTAACTATTAAACCATTCAATGGAAAACCTGATCGGGAGTTCAGAAAAAAAGAGATCATTGTCATGCTGAGATGAGTCTGGCAAAGCCTCCTAAAAGAGTCAGCACTGGATTTTACTGTAAAGTGTAACTAAGAAAAACGAAGGACATTGGAGGCAGGGGAACAACCTGAGCAATATGAGAAGAAAATGTGTACAACAAGTGATATGAATCATGGAAGACCTGCCTAGGTTAGGGAATGGAAAAAGAATTAGAAAAGTAAAATTTAACATCTGTGGAAATCCTAGCCTCTAAGACATCGGAAGTATCCTAATAACAGTCTATTATAGTTTCATAAAATAAGGAAGAAACAATAAAAGTTTATGTTTTAAAAAGCTTTAAAAGTTTCATTTATTCATTCAACGAACATTTACTAAACAGCTACTATCTGGAACTGCAATAGGTACTGGAGTGACTCCAGTCCTGCTCTAATGAAGCTTTTCTTTGTCTAATGGGAAGACAGGCATAAATAGAGCATTCAAGGTTCCTAGAAGACAGAAATGAAAATAGTTACTCCATTTCATGTAATCAAGTATCACAGAATTAAATGCTATGAAGAGTATTACAGGGAAACCTGACAAATCTAGAAGATTTGAATAAAATTCTCTGGGGAAGCAAAGTTTGAATTTAGCTCTAATGAACAAACAGAACTTAATCAGGCAAAGATGTGGGAGAAAAATATTTCAGTGGTCAAAGGAACGACAGCGCAAGGACCTCGTGCTGCAAAGCACGTTCCTTTAAGGAACAGACAAAAGGGCAGTGCAGCTGGAGGAAAATAAGCCAGGAGGAAGGATTAAGACCAAGAAGTATGAGGTGAGGCTGAAGAAACAGTCAAGAGCCAGAACACGCACAAGTTTGTAGTCTTCAGTAAAAACTGCAGTCTTGCCCTGGCTAGTGTGGCTCAGTTTGTTGGAGCATTGTCCCCTGCACCAAAGGGTCACAGGTTCGATTCCCAGTCAGGGTCACATACCCAAGTTTCGGGTTTGATCCCCAATCAGGGTGCTTAAGGGAGGGAACCAACTGATGCTTCTCTCTCTCTCCTTTCCTTTCTCTCTAAAATCAATAAAACGTATCCTCAGGTGAGGATCTAAAAACAAAACCAACAAACCTGCAGTCTACATTCTAAAAGAAAAGAGAATCCATTGAAGGAGAAGAAAACACTGGAGGGGCTTCAAGTATAGAGATCAAGTAAAATTTCAGAGAGAGAAGCCATTCAGAGGTTTTTCAGTTTAGGGGAAACTTAAAGTTTAGTCACATTTCTCGAATATTCACCTAGCATAGAATGGGCAATGTATTTTACAGCATAGAAAAAAAGATGGCATCTATGCTCATTAAGAAGGAGGGAAATGCTTCTTACCTTTGGATTGCTGGCCTGAGGAAAAAAGGGTAACGTATACTTTGATAGAATTCTCCAGGGATTTTTATATTTATTTTTGAAACCAAACAAATTCATCACTTACAAATATGGTATATAAATTAATCATGAAGACACCATGTTTTGCACAAAAAGGGGCTTTTAAATCAATAAAAATCTGATTTTTAATTTAAACCTATTTTAATTGTGATTATCTTTTTTTTTTAAATGACATTTGATAGAAGCCCAAGATATATTTAAATATTATTCTTAGAGAAAATTAATTTATTGAAATTGACTGAAATAGCTGGACTAAATTTTACTATAAGCTCCTATCATACTAACTGTATCTTGGTGCTTTGGTGAAGAGGGAGAAGACTCATTTTCAGGAAAGCAGGGTTTTGAGGCAGGTGGAGATTCCTATAAGAAATAAGTAATGAAAAATGTTACTCTATCTTATATAATTATATTTCTCTTTCTATTCACAGTGGGAGAGCTTAACAGTGGAAGCTAGAAAAATTATTTTCCTTCTATATTGAGCTCTGAAAATAATATGGTACTGATTTGAAACCTCCAAATGTTATGTTGGTGAAATATGGAATATTTTATACCATTTAGTTAAATTTAAATACTGCATACAGAATTACTCAAAAGAAATCATGCATGTTGCCTTAAAATTATGTTACACCAGCTTGAATTAACCATATTTAAAATAGGTAAAACCTAAACACTTGTGGATAAAAATGCAATAGTCACTATACTAACTTGCTCTTCATATGGTAGGAATGAATACCCAGGATTAGGCAAGGAATAATCACAGGAATTACTTGGCAACTACAAGAATGAAAAGTTTATTTTAGTAAATAGCTATGTAAGAAATTAAACTGTTATTAATAAAGTAATTTACAGCTAACTTTCCAATTATTAGAAATAAGATTTTTTTAAGTGCAAAAAAGACACCTCAGATTTAAAGATTAATAACTCACCAGAAAAAAAAAAATATTTTAATGTCTAAGCCTACAAGAATAAAATAGGGGCAAATCAATAATGTGCATTTCTAAAGGAATTCTACTTTTTCAATTATTAAAATATGGTATGTGATTTCTCCACAGATGTCTATAATACTATTCATGGAGGATATGATTGAAAAAAACTTTTTTTTTTTTTTTGGTATCAATGGCCAAGCTCCATTTAAATTTTCTCCATTCCCCTAGATGCTTGAAATAATTTCAGGAAAAGAGAATTTTAAAAAATCACATGCCAATAGCTATTATTAATTTTCCTATAAAACCAAATAATCTCTTTGAACATTCGTCTTCACATCTGTATCAGTCTACTCTTCTATGCTTATGAAACTGAATAAGGTACTGTCAACAAACCTGGAAATTTGTACTAAATCACAATACAAAAACTGTTAACTCAACATCCATTCACTCATGGAAAAGTCTTTAGATTTATATCCTATATAATTTGTAAATAGAGAAACTAGGCAGTAGTGAAACTTTACAGGGTTAACCCTGAAGGGATAACCTTCTAAATCAAACATCCTAGATCATCTATAATGGGGGAAATATTAAAATCATACTAAACATATCTTTACAAAAAGAAATTACATTTAATGTCCAAATTTCAGTTTAGCCCCATCTAAGTACTTTTACTGACAGCTTCAGATTTTTCACTTTTCAGTTTAACTTCTAAAAGAGTGTCTAATATTAAAACAGCCTGAGAAAAAGATTTTATAACCCACAAACTAGAAAATAAGCAAATGAGTAAAATGGTAATTATAGTTTATTTTTCATAGCGTATCAGTCCTATAGAACTGAAAACCACATCAAATGGAGTTATTATGTGTAACTATTTTAATTATTATAAACAAGAAACAATTTTACATTTATATATTTACTTATGTATACTATAAGATATATAAATATATCTTAAGATATATAAATATATCTTAAGATATATAAATATATCTTAAATGTCTCCAAACAGCAGGTTTTAGTAAAAACCACACGCAGGCAGAAATAAACACATGCACCACAATACACACACCATACACACACCTCCCTCCTCCATGGTTGTCCACGTCATCACATTTGCTACACAGTAGTATGTTTCTATTTCAAGTTATACACATTTAACCCCTTTAATATTAGTCAGCTATTCTGTTCTAGTACAGTCCCTCTTTCATAGCCTCAAATCTTAAAAAGGTAGTATTAGGCCTGGCCAGTGTGGCTCAGCAGTTGAGTGTCGCCCAATGAATCAGAAGGTCACAGTTCAATACCCAGTCAGGGCACATGCCTGGGTTGCGGGCTCTATCTCCAGTAGGGGACACTCAGGAGGCAGCTGATAGATGATTCTGTCTCATCACTGAAGTTTCTATCTCTCTCTCCCTCTCCCTCCTTCTCTCTGAAATCGATAAAAACATGTTTTTTTAAAAAGGGTATTATTAGGTGATGATAATAAAAAGAAAAGTTTACTTGGTGAAGCAATTATCTATGATTCTATCTATAAAGGGCGGGTGGGGGCAAAGACATTTTTATCAAAAATAAGTAAATTTCTGGTCTCAAGAAAATCATGTCTTCACAACTCTGAAACAATTACATGAAAAAGGAAATGTAATAAGAACTTCATGAAAGTTATTCTAATTGACCAAAAATAAATTTCAAGAAAGAGTAAAAAGGAGTAAGAAAATTTAAGTTCACATAACCAAAATAATCATCCTTTTTGTTCAGTATTAAGAGGCATTTGAGTTGATTCAGCAATGACTTTTACATTAGAGCATTATATATGGTATATAGAAGCTTTCTATATACCTTGAATTGTAATCTGGTTCTTGGAGTAAAATGAGTTTTTCTATTAAAATCTCTAGTAATCTTACCTACTCAGGTTAATCTCAACGCTAACATATTTTCAAACATTCTTCAAAAGCACAAACCCCAGAATTTCAATCCTTTTAATATGCGGTCTACATTCAACCTTACAAAACAGAAATTAGAAACTTATCTACTACTTTCATTATTCTTTTAATCTTATAAAATGTGTAGACTATTTCTACAGCTCCACAAAAGTCCACTGTTTAATTCAACAAAGACCAACTTCATAGTCACTTATAGTACTAAAAAAAAATACTTGTTTTGACTGACAGATATTTATAAAGAAATTTAAGACTGAAAGTATTCAAATATAGAGAACTATGCCTTAGGAGAGTTCATTTTGTTTTCAGTAGCACACTTAAAAATGCAGGAAACCTATTAATTATGTCAAAAGAGAAGGCTGGTAGTAAAAAATTTTTAAAATCCCCAACAAGTATCTTTCTAAAATGGTGTTACTATCACCTTCACACTTTACATTAACATGCCTAATGTTCTGCAAATTTGTACTGATTTCCTACTCCATCCCACAAAATGAAGCCACAATAAAAAGATGTAACACACAAGGAAATTAAAAACTTTAAGGCTTTTCCATTCTGAAGTTGGCATCAAAATTCATCCCCTATTTGAAATAGGGAAGATTATTTCTCAGACTGATAAAAGCAGCACTTTATGCAGAGAGCATTTAGGAAAACAGAGGGTGTAAGATTCCAATCTTCCCTGGTATGGGGAAAATTAATTAAATGTCTGTACTATAAAACCTCCTAGAGATTAAAGACAAACAATGAACAAATATATGATATTAAAATAGTTATCATAAAAAACCTGTCAACTACTAGGCTGAAATGTATCAAGGTACATATACATCATTAAGCTACAGATAAGAAGGTCCATTGTGCAAAACTCAAAATGCATTAAAACCAAAACCTACCCCAGGACAAATTGATGCTCCATACAATAAAACAGTTGTCACTAAGGTATGAGACTCAGCTAAGGAGAAGATAAAATAATAAAGAATATGCCAAAATTTTCAACAGGTTTTTCTCAAAAAGTCTTACCTTGTCATTGGTGTCCAGCACAATGGTGCTATGTCTCCACTTTGTTAAAACTATTGGTTCTTGTAGCCGTCTGTCCAGGCTCCTACTTTTAATTATTTCTCTTTGTTGTTGGGATGAAGCATTATACTAAAGAAAAAATACATACTTCATAAATAATAGAAATGAAACTAGAATTTAAACCCTCTGGCTCCTAAAGACACATGAGGTAAGGCAAAGTTCATCATATGACACTAACATGAATTTTCTGTACTCAGTTTACTCACCTGACCAGCATTTTGTATTGGAGGGACCAAGTTAATGTTATCTTTGGCAAACTAATAAATCTTCCTAAGTCTAAGTTTCATCAACTGTAAAACAGATATAACAGAAATATCTAATTCAGAGTTGATATGAGGATTAAACAAAGTATAAAAAGTAGCAAATGTTGCCCTGATAGCAGGCTCTCAATAAATATTAGTTATAACTTACAAAATGAGGTCATTCGAAAAACTTTTTAGGGTTCCTGCTACTTCTAAAATCCATATGAATTCAATTTTTGGTTGAGATTTTTAAAATAACACTTACATACACTGTAACATTTGTTCATTTGTTTTGTTTTTGCTTAAAAGCCAAACACACTCCTACTTCTTTTTCTGAAGTGGTAAAATATAACCAGGTCAAAAGATAGAGATGGTCCTAATTCTAAAGACCAATCCTAAATACATCAGTTATATACAAAGGATAGGTAATAATTGCCATGAAAATTGCATATAAAATTGAAAATACATTATCATTAAGTCATTAAGTCATTTAAGGTTTTGAAATGTCAAGCATATCACCAAGCATAAACATTTGCGAAATGTCAGGTTTAAGAGTTATGCTGTTTTATACAGGCAATTTAGCAAATTATAAATTATAATAAAATAACAAAAGACAAGTATCTGCTTTTTTAAGGGATACATTCTTTTACTGAAACCAAAAGATACCTAATATATTATGCCCACCCTTAAAAAACTCAGTAAATCATAAAATTAAATAACTCTAGTTATAATTTCAATAAAAGTATCTTTGGGAATGTTTCAAATATTAAAAAATCTTCCAAAATCTTTCTCCACAATATGCCATTTCTTTTCTCTCCAAAATGAGCACATACAGGCCCCTATCAAACTGCCTCCCAAAGTTGTTATTCCATTCTTCACGTTAAAATTTGCCAACGCCCGGCAAGCAATCACAGATGGGTGTTTGTTACTGTTACTTAATCTTAAAATTTATCAAGTTCACAAAGGAGTAATTTCTAGAATAAACAAAGAAGAAGCTTAAAGGTTACTAAAAAATTCTGTGCCAGAAATCTCTAAGTGAAAAGAGACCCAATTATTAAACAAGGCTATATCTTCCCTTCAATCATCGTTAGCAATAATGGAAACAAATAGTTGCATGAAAGCTTACATATGGATTTTGTCACCTACCCTAGTTTTTCACTTTTATAATTAACACAACTGTTTAAAAAACCTTTCTACATGGCAACAAAAATAACGTGAAATTAAGCTGAGCAATAATCACAACTTTAAATGTGTTAAATGTTTTATTAGGCAATAGTATGTTCATAAAAGCCAATAAAAAGCATAAATGAAACATAAAATCTACTGTAGACAAAAACAAAAACGAAGTGTCACAATCAGAAAAAAGAAAAATAAGACCCCACAGTTATACACAAACACATCTAGTTAAGATGACAACACATTTTTCTAATCATTTTAAAAATACCTTTTTCTTTAAATTTTTTTTTAAATTTACCTTTATTGTTGAAAGTATTACTGATATCTCCCCCTTTTTCCCCCTATTGATCCCCTCCACCCCGAATCCACCTCCCTCCCAGGCCTTCACCACACTATTGTCTGTGTCCAGAGGTTATGCATATAAGTTCTTTCATTAAAATCTCCCCACCCACTCCCCCACCAAATCTCCCCACCCACTCCCCCACCACTGCCTTCCCACTGAGATTCATCAGTCTGTTCCATGCTTCTATGTCTCTGGATCTATTTTGTTCCTCTGTCTGTTTTGTTTATTAGATTCCACAGCTGAGTGAGATCATGTAAAACTAAATCAGGAAGAATCAGAAACACAAGTAAGCTAATAACTGATGAAATTGAAGCAGTAATAAAATAAAATAAAATCCCAGCAAACAAAAGCCCTGGTCTAGATGGATTCACAGGGGAGCTTTCTAATTCTTTAAGTTGTAGGGTTAGATAGTTTCCTAAAAATTTTTCTTGCTTTTTGAGGTACTCCTGTAGTGCTATGAACTTCCCTCTTAGGACTGCTTTTGCTGTGTCCCATAGATTTGGGGTTGTTGTATGTTCATTTTCATTTGTTTCCGGGGAATTTTTGATTTCTTTCTTGATTTACTGGTAAACCATTCATTGTTTAATAACATGTTAGCCTCTATGTGTTTGAATGTTTTTTAGTGTTTTTACTGCAGTTGATTTCTAATTTCATGCCACTGTGATCTGAGATGATTGATGATTTCAATCTTCTTGAACTTGTAGAGACTTGTTTTGTGTCTTAACACGTGGTCTATCTTTGAGAATGACCCATGTGCACTTGAGGGGAATGTGTATTCTGCAGCTTTGGAATGAAATGTTCTGTAAGTATCAATTAAATTCATCTGATCTAGTGGGCCATTTAGAGTCACTGTTTGTGTGTTGACTTCTTGTCTGGAAGATCTATCCAGTGAAGTCAGTGGGATGTTAAAGTTCACTACTATGACTGTATTGCTGTTGATCTCTCCCTTAAAGTCCTTAAGATTATTGATATGTTCTTATTTATTGCCATTTTAATTCTTTATGCCTATGTTTCTAACCATATTTCTTATTATTATGGCAGTCCCTTTAACATTTCCTGCAGTGCTGGTTTGGTGGTGATAAACTCATTTAGCCTTTTTTGATCTGGGAAGCTCTTTATTTCACCATCTATTTTGAATGATAACCTTGCTGGATACAGTAGTCTTGGTTTCAGATCCTTGTTTTGCATTACCTTGAATACTTCATGCCATTCCCTTCTGGCCCGCAGTGTTTCTGATGAGAACTCAGCTGACAGCCTTATGGGAGTTTCCTTGTAAGTAACTGATTCCCTTTCTCCTGTGACTTTTACAATTTTCTCTTTAACTTTTGGCATTTCAATTATGATGCATCTTGGTGCGGAACTCTTGTTTGGGACATACTGCGCTTCCTGAACTTATCTTTTGCATTCACCATAATTTCTTCAAACAGGTTCTCGATCCATTGCTTTCTCTCTTTTCTCTTTCTGGTACCCCTATAATATGGATGTTGTTACACTTCATGCTATCCTAAATGTCCCTTAAACTATCCTCATTTTTTTAGGTCTTTTTCCTTTTCGTTGCTCTGAATGGGTGTCTTTTTTTACCTTGTCTTCCAAATCATAGATTTGATCCTCTGCTTCATCGAGCCTGCTGTTTGTTCCTTCCAGGGTATCCTTTATTTAAGATATGGCATTCTTCTTTTCTGATTGGTTCCTTTTTAAGGTTTCTATATCCTTTTTCATGCTGTTGAGCATCCTTATAATCGTTACTCTGAACTCTGTATCTGATAAACTGCTTACCTCCACTTCATTTAGCTCTACTATAGAATTCTCTTGTTCCTGCATTTGGCGCCTTTTTTGTTTCCCCATTTTGGCTGCCTGTTTGTGTTTGTTTCTAGGTATTAGGTAGATCTGCTATGACTCCTAGTCTTGGTAGGGTAGCCATATGTAGTAGGTGACCTGTGTGACCCACTGGCACAGTCTCCCTGATCACTAGAACTGGGTTCCCTGAAAATGTCCCCATGTGCACTGTGTGGTCCCTCCTGTTATAGTCTTGATTGCTACTGGCCTGTTCATGTATGGGTTTGACCCTCAGGCTGGCTGACAATGAGACTCAACCTCCAACAGAGCATGCAGGCTGCTATGCAGGTACTGGTCACACAAAGCAGAATTTGCCTCAGCACGGTTTGGTGCCTGCTAATATCATCCTGTAGACATGCTGCTTGTGAAGCTTACTGGATCCTGCTCAGTTGTCTGAAACTGGCCACTGAATGTATTGGTTCTGGGACTCTTCAAAGGGACTCTGGTGCAGGCCAACGTCAGCTGTCTGTGACTGGCCCTGACCTGTTTGGAACTATCAGCAATCCACAGCTTGTGGCTCCCTCTGCCGGGCCTGGGGGGATGTGGAAAGGACCAAACTGCACACCAAGATCGCTTTTACTAGCCCCAGGCTCAGGAGCAGGTCAAGCAAAGACTCAAATCACCCAAAGATCCACCTCTGTCTGCAGGCTGTTAGTCTCAATCACTTAATGAATCTGTAGTTGTAGTCTTCCATCAGGGCGTAAGATCCACAGGGTGGGGGGAGAGGGATTCCAACAGGTGGGGCTATTCCTTCACCCCAGGCTAATGCTGCATGTATGGTAAAGGTATGCTTGAGAATGATGGCTTCTGTAGTATGGGGGAATGACTTAGCACAGGGATCCAGGGAGCTGTCCTCTTAGCTCTCTCCCCAGAGCCACCAACCCAACTCTCATCACGCAACTCTAGTCCAGTCTGCCCAAGGTGAGGTGCTGCAAAGGAAATTTTGTGCACAGGCTCTTGAGGGTGCCTGCATTTCTAGCCATCTCCCCTGGTGCTTTTCACAGCCATATCCCCTGGTCCTTTTCACAGCCGGATGTTATATGCGCACATTTCCTGGTTCTGGTGCTCTTGGCTGGGGAGCCCAACTTAGGGTGTAGACCCATACATCTCAGAGGGAACCATTCGGCAGCTGAGATCTCCCTCGGGAACTTCAGCTGCTGCCTGTGGGAGCCTGGCCAGCCCTCTTGCACCTCTATACTTCCTACCAGTCTCAATGTGGCGTCCTCTTTAAGTCCTTGGTTATAAGGCTTCTCTCCAGCTAATCTTCAGTTGGTTATTCTGGATGATTTTTCTATATTTTAGTTGTAATTCTAGTCTGGTGCTGGGAAAAGGTCAGTTTAGCTTCCACCTCATCTTGCCATCTTGGAATCCCAATATATTTCATAATTTTAATGAGTAATAGTATAAAATTTTTAGTCCTGAAATATGTGAGGAGCAATTTATGACTTTTCTTATGGCACATTTATTTATTTAATCAATACATGGCTTATTTTACATCTTTAAAATATTGCTAATAAGTCTGAGGAATCATTTGGCATCTTGCTCTTTCTCTAGCTGGACAACTTAGAACTTATTCAACAGCCTGCTGAACTATTCCTTTTTCAGAAACATAAATACCATCTAAAGTTTTTCTGATATCTTTGTTTTTAACTGTTCTGACTTGCTGAATTAAAGCAGCTGAATTTGATACAAGTTCCATGTCACTCCCTTTAAGAATCAACTCATCTTTCTAGGTTTGAGATACTGAACAAGCAATGCCTGACCCTCATCCGAACCCTGTGGATGTATTTTTTGTCCAAGAAATTTCTGATTTCAACAAGAGAACCATTCTCCTGAATAACAACGTTGATGAAGAAGTGAGTGTACACAGACCTCATCTTATAATGGAAACCCAGTGTAACACCCTTGATCATGTACTGTACATGACAGTAGATGGTGTGAGTGGTGGGCAGTACCTTTCTATTTCCCCATGATTTGTCAACCCAAAGCCTCTTCTTTTTCTTTCCAAGGAGAATGAGTCCTACATTGATGTGATTGAAGTCCCTCTGCAGGGGGTCTCTGGGGCCCTTCACAATGCATCCCATCAGAGCGATGTCCACGTTTTCACGGATGTCGACTGTCTGATTGCTGAGAATGGTCTTCGTCCTCACAGTAGATATGGCAAAGAGCTTTTATGGCACTTTAAAATACTTTTTTATTTGGTACTTTCTTCAATCTTGGTACTATTTTATAGTTAACTTTAAGTAAAAACAATGTCACAAAACTACAGAGACATAAAAATATCAGTGGTTGCTTAGGAAAGGGAAGGGCACAGGTGAACAGGCAGAGAACAGAGGATTTTTAGGGCTGTCAAAATACTCTGTATGATATTATAATAGATATGTATCAATTTTGTCTAACCCTATAGAATGTACACCACCAAGAGTGAACCCTAAGGTAGACCATGAACTGTAAGTGGTTATGATGTGTTAATGTAGGTTCATCCTTGGTAAAAAATGTACCACTCTGGTGAGTGATGGTGAAAATAGGAAAGGCTATGCATGTGAGGAACAGGGGGTATAAGGGAAATCTTTGTACCTTCCTCTGAATTTTGTTATAAACCCAAAACTGCTTGAAAAAAATAAAGTCTTTAAAAACCCCACAATGTAATATTATTCTCTCAACTCTTTGCATATGGGATCTTTTGTAATTAAAATATAAAAATTACCTTCATTACACCAATGTTAAGCTGCAAATAGTATTTTAAAAAAAATCACATTTTCTAAATGTAAATTTTATTATGACTTCTAATTTAGAAAGTATTAATTTAAACAACAAAGTGGTTAAAAATATAAAATAGTTTTATTTCTGCTGAGTTGTGCAAAATAGAAAGTACCTATGTAAAATGCATGATCAAGTATCAACAAAATGCTTATTTGAAGACTTGACAAAACTTTTTTAACTACAAGAAAATTGTAGGGTTATAATTGCTAGCCATATTACTCAAAAGAGTCAATATTTCCTTCATCCCTCTCCCCCAACCAATTTTCTATTATATCAACCTACATTGTCCCTTGAGATCAGTATAGGTTGATCAATGTAACATTTTAAAAGCTATCAGAGTTATAATGGAGTTCTTTCACTACTGGTTCAAGACAGATTCATAAGGCGTGTTCTTAGAAATCAACTATAGGCTGTATATCTTATTCTGTGAGTATAGAGACTTATAATTTTATAAAATAATTAAAGGCCACATAACACTTACATAGGAAAAGAACACTGTTACCCCTACCTCACTAGTGTTTCCCAACCTTCAGTCAATTTAGCAACACCTAATGATTTTTTTCCTATATCCATGTATATTTATTTATACTAGTAATATTTTTCTTTAAATTGATTTATATAGGGGAAAAGAAATTTCTTTAAAAACTAAAGCCTATTTGATAATTAATGTCAGAGATATGCTAATTATAGTTGTTTCCTAAGATATTAAAATAATGTACCAATTAAAATTTAAATGTTTGTTCAGATATAATTTAAACTCAGCCCTAGTATACTTGTCTGAAAAGAAATATCCAGTGACACCTAGAAGATCTTATCACCACATGCTGCCTATCTCGGCCAATAACTAACTCAATCATAACACACATTTCATATAATAATAAACTTGAATATTAAGTTGCTTTTCTTTCTCTTCAAAATAAAGACTAAATACAAAACCAAGTTCATATATAAAACTTAATATATTCGAGGTAAGTAGATATAAGATGGCATTATTGGCACTGAAGAGGATTCTTATTTCCAGGGATAATGAAAAACCAATTCCAAGTTAAACCAAAAGAATTTTTTAATTGGAATAATAAAAAATATATGGCAAAGATAATGCACATTTTAGAAAATTTGTCAGTCACAGCATTCCCCATGATTTCTAAAGAAACATATCTTGTAGTTTTCAAAATATTGAATAAAAATTTTAAAATAAATCTACTGAAACCATTTTCATATTATTTCATCTATTATTTTCAAATAGAAATTCCATGTTAAGGTTTATTACCTTTGGCAATTCCCATTCCGACCTAGATCCATCAGCACTGTAGTAATATTGTCTACCTTGATCATCAACATGCTTGAGCCACTATAAAAACAGAATAGGTGTTATTTTTTAATTTACATAAAAGTGAGTTTAGGCTTATACAACCAGAGATATTAGATATTATTTTTATTAATTGTATTCCACTTGCTTTAGAAAACAGCAAAAAAAAATTAACAATCTTATGCTAATAGTTATATTTTAAGTTTGATAAGAGTAAATGAACTCAGTATTAAATGTAAGTTTATTTTCTCTCTCTTTCCTCCAAAGTCAAGCTAGTGGTTTAAGTACCACTAAACAACATAAGAAATACATAACATAGAGAGATACACAGATATATATGCACTGAATACAGGGCGACGCCCACTCTGAAAACGGGACTGAAAAATTAAGAAGGCTTTTATTCAATCTTTAAGTATAAAAAATTTAAGCCAAACTTCCTGTAGGAAACACATCTTACTATGATTAAATAATAATAGAAAAAATACTTCATACAATATAATACAAATAATATGCAGAGGAAAAGACTAAGTTTTGCTAATACAAATATATAATCTTGACTGTAATATATATAAATACTACTTTTTCCTTACATTCTAGTGTCAAATAATTAAAACAGAAATGAAGGGTAAAAGCCTACTTCCATTCATTCCCAAGGGCATATTCTCTAAACCAGCCCAACAGTTACCTTCTCTGATAAGAGATGTAATATACACATAAAATTTCAATATGCATTCCCAAACTAATTGATTAATCATAAAATACTAGATTCATGGTTACTTAACTTGGCTATAAAAGAAAAACAAGTGTAGGAAGTGAGGTGGTATATCATAATAACATGCTAAGATAACTATTCCCAAAATCTAGCCCCTAAGAAAAATAGTCCTTGGAATCCACAGGTTTCCCATCTGCAAAAAAAAATTCCCAGAAAGTTCAAAGGGCAAAATTTGCATCTCACATGTGCCAAGCATTACACTGAATCCACATGTATAAAGTGATGTGTAGGCAGGCCCTGCTTTAGCCCATGTACAAATATAGGTTATATGCAAATACTGCACCATTTTATATAACACAAGAGCTTGAGCATGTGTGGAAGAGGAGGGTCCTGGAAACAATCCCCCAAGGATATCAAGGGACAACTATATAAAGAAGTATCTTTAATGAAGAAGTCTTAACAGAATGACATTTAACAGGCCAACTCTTAAAAAGGTCTGTCTTAAGTGAGTTCTGAAACCATAAAAAAATCAGTGCAACTGTAAGCAGTTTAAAATCATGAGTTGGTAGTTATATTGAGTTTTCATGTTGTCAACTGACAAGACTACAGAATTACAATGAAGAATATTTTTGTGAGCTTTTTAAATACTACTATATTTTCAGTACACAATAATTTTATGAGAGGATTCAACCAAGAAAGCTAGATGAGAAAAAAAGAATGTACCTTTTCATTAGTATAGTCACTGGTATATAAGGTAAGCCCACGTTCATCCAACTCTTCTGACCAACCCCTTGGAGGAGAACCACACTGACTATCTGACTGGCTGTAACAAATGCTGTGGTAGTTTTCTTCTGATGAAAGAAGCTATAAATAGTCAGAAACATAAGGAATTTTCTTCTTTGAATAATATAAGTATGCAGCAGTTGAAAATCTAAAAGATCAATTTTATTTGACTTTAAATACTAAGATATCCTGAACATATTTGAATAATTTATTTTTAAAACAAATTGTTCACCCTTTTAAATGATACATTGTAAGTGCTGAGGTGAAATAAATAATAGTTATTTTATCACATTAATGCAAACCTAGAAAAGTTCACCATAATAAAATTGAAAACAGAAACTTTCACTTGTCCCTCTTCATCAGCAAACAAGGACCTCAATAGAAAAGCAGAATATCACCAGTACCTGAGCCCCCCTCCCCCCTCCAGTGACTGTTCCACCCAAACTTAATTTAGGATGTCAAAGGAATGGTGGTGTGACAGATCCCCTTGAAGTTTCAACAATCTGAACAGCTATAACTCAACAAAGAAGTCCCTGCTCAATGCACAAGCACACCTGAGAGATCTAAAGGAGGGCAAGTGGGAGCAAATGGGGGAGGCAAGAAGGCAGGCAGGCTTAGATGAGCCATGGACACAGCCCTGCAGTAGGGAGTTCACAGCCAGGCTCAGCCCAGAGATGGGAGGAAGCCAGATGTGGCAGCACTCCCTTCAGCAAGGAAAAGCAAAGAAATTCAGTGGGCATTACTGCAGGAGTAAATAGTATGAGCTGCAGCTGAGCCCAGAGACCTGGACAAGGACACAGCACCGGGCTGTAACGCAGCTTTCAGACGGTGGGCATTCCAGGCAAAGAAATAAAGCTACAAAGCCCTTCCAAAGCCCTGCTGTCCACAGTAGCCTCCCAGAGCTAGCCTCCCATTACCATTGGTGTTGAGTTGCTGGTCACGTTATCTGCAAACACGAGAACTGGTACCACAGATTCACTTTTTCCTCCTGAACAAAGGGTGAACACTGTAATCGATTTTGGGGTTACGGCACAGGGGAAACTTGTGGAGGTCTGAGGTCACAATTACTGGGAGGGCAAAACAACAAAGAAGCTGGCTGGTTCCCCAACCCACACCACACCCACACATTGTGGCTACACTGACGGCAGTATCTGGCTGTAGAGGACAGCACTGGGATTTCACAGAGCTAAAAAAACTTGTGATTCAGTGCCACCTATTGGAAAAGAAGAGAAAGACCTTTTCATATTAATCTGCTAGAGAAATGCCACTTATACATAAATGTCTAGACAGAGAAGGGATCTATCAAATACCATGAGTAAACAAGGTAGCAAGGCAGCTCAGAAAGAAAAATCTCCAGAAAACAAACTTAAAGGCATAAAAATATGTGATATAAATGACAACGAATTCAAGATTGCAATTTTAAAAATACTCAACAGGATGCAAGAAAATAGACAGGCAATTTAATGCACACAGAAAACAAATAAGCAAACAAAATGAGTACTTTACTGAAGAAATTAAAACTTTAAAAAAAGAACCAAACAAATTCTAGAGATGAAGAACTCGATAAGAGATCAAGAATGAACTAGCAAGCATAGGAAATAGAGCAGATCAGGTGGAGGAAAGGGTTAGTGGTATCAAAGACAGAAATCTTGAAATGATGCAGAGGAAAGAAGAGAGAGATTTAAGCATAAAAATACATATAAGAACTCTATGAGAACTATCTGACTCCATCAGAAAGAACAAGAGAAGAATAATAGGCATACTAGAAGAAGAGAGGAAGAAGGAAACAGAGAGCCTACTCACACAAACAGCTGAGAACTTCCCAAACCTATGGAAAGAGCTAGATCCTTGAATCCAAGAAGCAATAACACAGTTACCTCAATCCAAAGAGGCCTTCTGCAAGGCACAAAGAAAGAATTCTAAAAGTAGTCGGGGGTGGGGAGGTGGGGGGGTAACCAATAAAGGAAAGCCCATTATGTTATAATCAGACTTCTAGGCAGAAACTCCACAAGCCAGAAGAGAGTGAAACCAAATATTCAAACTACTAAAAGAGAGAAATTACCAGCCAAGAATAATATATCCAACATAGTTATCCTTTAAATATGAAAGAGAAATAAAGGCTTTTCCAGACATACGGAAACTGAGGGAATTTATCAACAGAAGACGTCTATTGTGGGAAATACTTAAGGGGGTTATTCTACCTGAAACAAAGAACAAAAGATCACAAAACTATGAGTAAGATCAACAACAAACAGCATAAACAGGGATAATTTGTGACAACAAAAACATAAAAGGAGAATTTGCAAAGGAGGATGGATATCAGATACATTCAAAAGAGAAATGACTACTGTATATGTGAAACTTTCTTTTTCACAAGCCTAATGGTAAACACACACACACACTCCTGAAACACATACCTTAAAAAAAAGTGAAAAAAGAGAAAAGAAGTATGGAACAAAAATAGATGGAAACACAAAGGAAAAGAAGCAACAGAGGCACAGAGCTACCAGAAAACAAAATGGCTATAGGAAATCCCCATACATCAATAATTACCCTAAATGTAAATAGAATGAATTCATCAATAAAGAGGCAAAGAGTAGCAGACTGGATCAAAAAATATAACCCAACCATATGCTGCCTTCAGGAGACATATCTAAGTGTCAATTTTTGCAAATGATATAATTCCATAAATAGAAAACCCTAAAGACTCCACCAAAAACTATTAGAAACAATAAACACATACAGTAAAGTTGCAGGATACAAATTCAATGCACAAAAACCCACTGCTTTCCTATATACTAACAATGAAACTTCAGAAAAAGAAATGAAAAAAAATTCCTTTTGCAATTGCAACCAAAAGAATAAAATAACTAGGAAGAAACTTAATGAAGGATGTGAAGGACCTAGATACTAAAAACTATAAAAGCATTATTAGAAGGGATAGAAAAGACAATGAAATAGAAAGTTATTCCAAATTCACTGACTGAAAGAATCAACATAGTTGAAATGGTCATATTATACGGATTTAAGGCAATCCCGATCAAAATCCTAATGTCATATTTTAAAGAAACAATTAAAAAATAATCAGATTTGTATGGAACCACAAAAGACCCTGAATATCCAAACCAAACCTGAGAAAAAAGAATGAAGCCTGAGGTATCACACTACCTGATTTTAAATATACTACCGAGCTATGACAATCAAAAGAGGATGGCACTACTATGAACAACTATACGCCACCAAGCTGGCCATCCTGGATACAATGGACAAATTCCTAGAAAAATACAACCTTCCAAAACTCAATCAGGAAAAGTCAGAAAACCTGAACTTCTGATGAAGTTGAAGGACTATTCAAAGGGCTCCCAGCATACAAAAGCCCTGGCCCGGACGCCTTCACAGGTGAGTTTTACCAAACATTCAAAGAAGAACTAACACCTACTGTCCTCAAAATATTTCAAAAAATTCAAGAGGAAGGAAAACTTCCAAGCTCTTTTGACGAGGCTGGCATTAAACTAATTCAAAAACCAGATAAAGACATTACAAAGAAAGATAAACACAGGCCAATATCTCTGATGAACATAAATACTAAAATCTTCAACAAAATATTAGCAAATTGGATCAAGCAATATATTAAAAAGATCATACACCATGACCAATTGGGATTTATTCCAGGGATGCAAGGCTGGTACAATATTTGCAAATCAATAAATGTGATACATCACATAAACAAAATGAAAGACAAAAAATCACATGGTCATATCAATAAATGCAGAAAAACCATTCGATAAAATCCAACACCCATTTTTGATAAAAACTCTCAGCAAAGTGGGAATAGAGGTATCACACCTCAACATAATAAAGGCCATCTTTGACAAACCTACAGCCAATATCATACTCAAATGTCAATAAAACCATTTCCCCAAAGAACAGGAACAAGACAGGGGTGTCTGCTTTCACCACTCTTATTCAACATTGTACTGGAAGTCCTAGCCACAGCGATTAGACAAGAAGAAAACATAAAAGGGATCCAAATTGGAAAGGAGAAAGTAAAAATGTAATTATTTGCAGACAACATGATATTGTACACAGAAAATTCTAGAGACTCCACAAAAAAACTACTAGATTTAATAAATGAATTCGACAAGGTAGCAGGATACAAAATTAACACCCAGAAATCAATGGCATTTTTATACACCAAAAATGTACTCTCAGAAAGAGAAACTAAAAAAACAATCCCATTTACCATTGCAACTAAAAAAATAAGATACCTAGAAATAAACTTAATCAAAGATGTAAAAGACCTGTACTCGGAAAACTGCAGGACACTGAAAAAAGAAATAGAGGAAGATATAAACAAATGGAAAAATATACCATGTTCATGGATTGGAACAATTAACATCATTAAAATGTCTATACTACCCAAAGCAACAGCATATTTCACAGATCTAGAAGAAACACTTTGAAAATGTATATGGAACCAAAAAAGACCCTGAATAGCCACGGCAATCTTGAGAAAGAAGAACAAAGCTGGAGGGATCACAACACCAGATATCAAGTTATACTACAAAGCCACTGTAATCAAAACAGCCTGGCACTGGCACAAGAACAGATATATAGATCAGTGGAACACAACAGAAACCCCAGAAATAGACACACGCCACTATGGTCAATTAATATTTGACAACAGTAGAAAGAATATACAGTGGAGTAAAGACAGTCTCTTCAGAGATGCAAATTAAAACCACAATGAGGTTCACACCTGTAAGAACGGCTACCATCAACAAATCAACAAACTATAAGTGCTGGAGAGGGTGTGGAGAAAAGGGAATCCTAGTACATTGCTCGTGGAATGCAGATTGGTGCAGCCACTATGGAAAGCAGTAAGAAGTTTCCTCAAAAGATTAAAAATTGATCTGCCATTTGACTCAGTGATCCCACTTCTAGGAATATATCCTAAGAAACACAAAACACCAATCAAAAAGAACTTACACACCTCTATGTTCATAGTAGCACAATTTACAATAGCTAAGATCTCGGAACAGCTCAAGTGCCCATCAGTAGATGAGTGGATAAAACAGCTGTGGTACATTTACACCATGGAATACTATGCAGCTATAAAAAAGAAGAATCTCTTATTCTTTGGGACAGCATGGAAGGAACTGGAGAGTACTGTGCTAAGTGAAATAAGCCAGTCAGAGAAGGACAAGTACTACATGATCTCACTTATATGTGGACTGTAGTAAACAAAATAAACTGATGAACAAAATGGATCCAGAGACACAGAAGCATGGAACAGACTGAGATATCTCAGAGGGAAGGTGGGGATGGGGGACTGGGTGGGGAGAGATTGACCAAAGAACTTACATGTTTATAAGCATAACCCATGGACACAGACGTTGGTATAGGGAATGCCTGAGGGTGGTGCTGATGCGGGGTGGAGGGGATCGATGAGAGTAAAAAAGGGACATGTGCAATATTTTCAACA
Organism: Miniopterus schreibersii; assembly: GCF_964146895.1. Taxonomy (NCBI): domain Eukaryota; kingdom Metazoa; phylum Chordata; class Mammalia; order Chiroptera; family Miniopteridae; genus Miniopterus; species Miniopterus schreibersii. The sequence goes on along the minus strand of NC_138101.1, from coordinate 115,057,166 downwards.
ATGAAGATTAAAAAAAAATTTTAAAATAAAAATAAAACACACATACACAAAAGAAAACTATCATGAAGAAATAAAAGTTTAGACAGTCCCTTTAACTACTCCTAGTCCTCAACTAAAGATGCTTGGTCCTTTTAAAAAAACAAACAAACAGCATGGTACTGATAAAAAACAGACACACAGACAGACCTATGGAAGAGAATTCAGTGCTCAGAAATAAAACCACATGTATATGGGGAAATAAATTCTGACAAAGGAGCCAAAAACACACAATGGAAAGCAAAAAAGTCTGTAATAAATGATGCTGGGAAAATTAGAAAGCCACATGCAAAATATGAAACTAGATTAGTTTTTCCCCATGTACAAAAGTTAATTCAAACTGGATCAAAGACCTAAATATAAGATCTGAAACAATAAATTACATGGAAGAAAACATAGGTACTAAACTTATGGACCTTGGTCATAGCATTTTATGAACCTGACCCCAAAGGCAAGGGAAGTAAAGGCAAAAATAAATAAATAGGACTATATAAAACTAAAAAGCTTTTGCATAGCAAAAGAAACTTACAACATAAAATGGGAGACAGTATTTGCAAACAAAAGCTCTGACAAGGGGTTAATATCCAAAATATATAAAGAACTCAACTCATACAACTCAACACCAAAATAACAATCCAATTTAAAAAAATGGGCAGACGATCTGGACAGACACGTCTCCTAAGAAGACATATAAATGGCCAAAAGATATATGAAAAGTTATTCAACTTCACTAGCTATTAGGGAAATGCAAATAAAAACTACAATTACACACCACTTAACACCTGTTAGAATGGCTATTATCAAGAAGACAGGTAATAACAAGTGTTTGAGAGGTTGTGGAGAAAAAGGAACCCTCATACACTGTTGATGGGAATGTAGACTGGTTCAACCACTATGGAAAACAGTACGGCAGTTCCTCAAAATATTAAAAAGAGTCACCATATGACCCAGCAACCCCTCTTCTGGATATCTACCCAAAAAACTCAAAAATATTATTTGCAAAGGTATATGCACCCCTATGTGCATTGCAACATTATTCACTGTGGCCAGGACATGGAGACAACCGAAGTGTCCTTCAGTAAAGGAATGGATAAAGAAGATGTGGTACATATTTACTATGGAATACTACTCAGCCATAAGGAAGGATGAAATACTGCCATTTGCAACAACATAGATGGGCCTTGAGGATATTATGCTAAGCGAAATAAGTCAGAAAAAGCCAAGAACCATATAATTTCACTCATATGTGGGATATAGAAATGAAACTCATAGATACAGGCAATAGTATGGTGGTTACCAGATGGAAGAGGGTAAGTGTGGGGTAGTAAAAGGTAAAGAGGGCCAAATAAATGGTGATGGAAGATGATTTGACTTTGGGTGGTGGGCACACAATGCAATGAACAAATAATATATCATAAAAATGTACACTTGAAACCTATATGATCCTAATATCTACTATCACCCCAATAAATTTAATTTAAAAATAAAAATTGAAAACAATGTTTTCAGGCTGAGAGACAAAATACTACCTTTTATTTAATGCTGCTTTTGAACTGAAATTGGGTTGTACAATGACAGAGGTATATAGGTGTAAGCAAAGTAGGTAATGAGGGCACTTCAAAAGACTAAGGGTCCTAAAAGTTCTCACTCACCTATGTATCACAAGTTCCTACTCAAATGCCTGGCAAACAGTGCTCAATAAATATAACTTAAACTATGTGTGGGAGGGAGATGGGGGGTAGGGGGAGTGGGGGGAGAATACTACCTTTGTAACACTATATTTTATGTTGTAATTTATTGGCAAGTTTCCCTAACTCACTCAAACAAATGCTTACTAAAGACAATTGGAAACTAAACTTCAAAACAAAACAAAAAGTCCTGAGAAAATTCAAACACAAAGAGATTAAGAAATTCAGTATAAAAATAATTTTGGTATGTTTTACTTGGCAAAGCATGATAAACTCCAGACATATAAGAGAAACAAAAAATAAAATTGAGAAAATTTAACAATTTCTGCTTTTTCAAATAAGAGAGGCACCATAATTTGACTAAGCGGCAATTTGCTCACTGCACTTAGACTTCATTATTCAATAAATATTTACTGTGTAACTCTCATGTGCAAATGACCCTTCCATGGTCACTTTCAGATAAAACCGTTTCTGTGATTAAATCTTAATCATGTATTTTCTACCACTACAATTTTGTCTCAAATGCTAAGAGGGGTAGGTTCTAAATGTTGTAGAAGTAATCTAAAAACATAAACAGCCTAATATTAATACATTCACAAGGACTGACATGGACATTTCAGAAACCTTGCTTTACAAAATGAGCTATATATGTTTTGTAACAGTAATATTTTTTAAAAATGGAAAAACCTAATTTAAAAATCAGGAGTATGTTTTTATTTGAGACCACTTAAAATGTAAGCTCAGATAGGTGAAGTACAATGAAATATTTCAAAAACAGAATTTTAAAAAGCAACCTGCCTGGCTGGCATGGCTCAGTGGTTGAGCATTGATTCCTGGTCAAGGCACATGCCCGGGTTTTGGGCTTGATGCCCAGAAGGGGGAGTACAGGAGGCAGCCTATCAATGTCTCTCTCATCATTGATGTTTCTAGCTCTCTCTTTCTTCCTCTCTCTGAAATCAATAAAAACGTAGTTTTAAAAGCAATTTAATAAAACTAATTTAAGAAACACAATTTTTTTCATAAATATGACTTTCTAGTTGACAAAATGCTCACCACAACATTCCAATTTTTGAACAATAAAGATATTCCTTTCTGCCATGAAAAGTAAGAACCAGAGTAGCTTTAAGATCTTGATATTTACTGCTAGGAAAGAGCTGCTTAATGGCAATTAAATAAAAACAAGGACCATTTTTGGCAAGCATTCTCCAAATGTTAACTGCTCTATACTAAGTACTTCCATTCAGCAGAGTACCCGGTTCAGTAACTTTGGGATATATATCCTGCAGTAAATGTAGCCTAGTAGATATATGAGAGGCCTACACAAATGTTCCATTTATAGAAGAATGACAGGTAAGCACCCAACTGATCACCTGGATGAAAATAGTTTCAAATATTACATAAGCGTTTTTTAAATCATTAATGAGTAAGAGGTTAGTTAAGAAATAACTCAAAGGTCAAAAACTAAGTAGAAGCCAAGAATCCAAAAAGATAAGCAGAATAAAGATCAGCTTTCTCCTTGAAGACATTTGCCAAACCCCAAACTATACCGTTAGTTTTCAGGACTACACAAAAGTACTGGGGAATAGGATTCAGGACCACCAAAGGGAAGGACTCTAAAAGGATACCCCACAATACAGAACTGGGAACGCCAGGAATTATACCCACAGATTATGGATGAACCTGAAAGAAATTTTGTCCCTTTATTCCATACTAGGGATACCACAGGAATCCTCCCCAATAATGGGAGAAAATTGGGGGAATCCCTAATCACGAGCCTATCTTCATATAATACAAATTACCTACCTAAGCAGCCACTAAAAACTAAAGCTAAAAATTTAGGTTCAAATGTTCATAGGACAGTAGTTTGTCTAGGCAACTGGCAGACACAACAGCAGACCCTCTCTGAAGGAACAAACTTCCAACTCCAGCATTAAAGACTTCCTATATATGAATTTCCAAGAACTATAATCTCATGTTAGAACACACACACAAGGTGAATAAATACACTATGAGTGACACCAAAAAAAAAACAGCATAATCAGACCCTCAAAGACTTATTTACTGGAATTACCAAAAATAAAATATAAGACTAAAGAAAGATAATAACAAATAAACAATAGATGACCCTTCACTGGATCCTTCATTGCAGGAGAAAAACTACATAGGATATTACTTGACAAGTGAGAAATACGGAATATTAACTGTGTATTAAATAATATGTCAGCATTAATTTTTTTCTGTGATAAATCTATTAATCTACCTTTCACCCAAAAAAATAAATAAAAAATGGCTTTGCTGGAAAATGTCCATATAGATAAGAGAATAAAATAATTATGTTGTCTGCTCCAAATGGTTCAGAAAAAAGTTACTGGAAGTTGGAGGGAAGTAGAGAGAAATACAGCAAATGTGGTAAAATATTAACAATTGGTGTATATATATATGAAGGGTCCCTGGTATATGGATGTTCACTATTTTATCCTTTCCAGTTTATTGTAGGTTTAAAACTTTTCAAAGTAATAAGAGGGGAAGCTTCACCAAACAAACACAAACACTTTTTTTTTAATTCAAGGATTGGTTTAATATCAAATAAAAATGTAGATGAAGAGGAAAATAGTGAACAGGAGCTAAATCTGGAAATTACTGAGGACGAAGCAGAGAGACATAGAGATAATATTTTTAAACATAAGGGAAATCAAAAGTCATGACAAACAGTGAGCAGGCTAAACATTCATCTACTTAAAGTTCCAGAATGAGAAGAAAGAGAAAAATGGGACAGAAACTATACACAGATAATGGCTAATAATTTTCCAGTACTGATCAAAGATAGGACTCCTCAAATTCAGGGGTTCCAACAAAGTCCTGGCAGGAAATAGAAAAGATACCTTCACCTTACCGCGTAATAGTGAAATGCAGATAGAAGATCTTAAATGCTGCCAGCAAGAAGACACAAGCTACCCTTAAAGAAAAGAGAGACTGCTGAATTTTCATCATCAACCATGGAAGCAAGAAAATATGAGAATAAAATCTTTAATAAAGTAGAAAAAACAAACAAGTAAACATTCAACTTAGATCTGTATACCTGGTAAAGACATACTTCAAATATAAGGACGAAATAAATTTCCAGATAAATAAAAACTAAGATTCTATTACAAACAGATCCTCACTAAGGAAACTTAAAAGTATGTACTTTAGACGGTAAAAAAGTCATCTAAGATCATCTAATTTGCATAAATAAATGTGATAAAAGTGGTAGTAAATATGAGGATTAATGTCACCATGTACAACAATAATAAAGGAGGATAATAATAGAAATAAAATACAAGACAACAACAACACAACATGTATAGCCCTTGTATGGCTTTAAGGAGCCAGAAGATACTGATTAACTTTAGACTTTGATAGTATGCATGTTAAAATTTCTAAGGCAGGATTTCTCAACAGCAGCACTACTGACATTTAGGGTCAGGTAATCCTTTGTTTGTGGGAGTTATCTTGTGTATCATAGGCTGTTGAACAGCATCTTTGGCCTCCATCCACTAGAGGCCAGTAGCACTCTCCCAGCTGTAACAACCAAAACTGTCTCCATATTGTGTAACCCCCCACCCTGAGCAAAACTGTCCCCAGTTGAGAACCTTTGTTCTAGAATGACCACTAAAATAATATGCCTCTAAATTAAGATGGAAGACTGAACACTTGCTCCATCTCAAACCCCACTAAAATAAAAACAGTAAGATATGCTTTAAAAGACCTAAACCCACAAGAAGAGGGAGAATACAAGAAGAGACAATAGTCACAAAACTCTGGAAGTTAAGAAGCAGATGAACAAGAAAGTAGACTCTAAACTGGTGGGAGTGGAGTTGCCAAGGGAATATGAAATCCAACAAATTTCCAGAGAAGAATCTTCAAATGGCTCAGGAACTGACAGTATTAGGTATTCCTGGAACCAGGGGTGAAAGCAGGGGTACTAAAATGAGGGCTAAAATTGCAAGAATCCCCTTCTTCATGCCTGCCTGCTGAGAGTGCCTCTCTTCCTTATTCCAGCAGAAGCATAGGTATTTATTCTCTCTCAAGAGGGAAAAACAGTAAAATTCTGAGTTGGAAGACAACTCAGACAACATAATTGGGACATGAGTACCAACAGAAAGAGGAGAGACTAAGAGATTATATGCAAACTGAATGATGACTACCAACCCTAGCAGCCCAGACTTTCTAGAGAGAAGATTTTAAGACGTCTATAGAAACTCTGATTAGTCTAAAAGGAAAGGCCTAATGGTTCTAACATTGGGGACTCCCCAACAAGCAGCTGACTCAGCTTGACATAAAGTTAAGTTCCAAATGCCTTGGAATTGTGAGAAAAAATGATTTCCAACCAGAATTCTACATTCAAGAAAACTAGCAATTAAATATGAAAGCAGAATATAGACATTTTCACAGTCTCAACTTTGCCTCCCATGCACAACCTTTCTCAATAACTGGGAGATGTGCTCCGGCTACTTTGGAAATATCTTTTTTTATACAATTTGTGCACAGACTGGTAGTGTAAGCTGAGACTCTGAAATACAAATCACTTTTATTTACTGAAATATAAAGCTAAAAAATATGGTGTTAAAAGTTCCTGTGTGTACTTGAAAATTCCTTTAAATTACTCTGTAATTTAGCCCGTTCCCCGATTCTCCCAAATTACAAGATTTTACTTTATTGCTGATACACAGGATATTTTCAAATCTTTCTAGATCTACAATTCAAATAATTTTGCTAACACTTTTCTTATTATAGTAACCAGAAACAATTTCTCTCACTATTCTCAGTCTCATTCTTGAACACTAGAAGTACAAGTTACCACCAAAGCAGAGCTATAAACAAACAACTGAAAAATAGGACAAGAAGCCCTAGCCAGTTTTGCTCAATGGTTAGAGCCCCAGCCTACGGACTGAAGGGTCTCGGGTTCAATTCCGGTTAAGGGCAAGTACCTGGGTTGTAGTGTCGATCCCCAGCCCTGGTCTGGGCATGTGCAGGAGGCAACCAATCACTGTGTCTCCTCTCACATTGATGTCTACCTGTCTACCTGTCTCCCTCCCTCCCTCCCTCCTTCGTTCCCTCCTTTTCACGCTCTCCGAAAAGCAATGGAAAAAATATCGTGTGAGGATTAAAAAAAAAAATAGGACAAGAAGAGGGGTTATTAACGACAAAAAGCTTTTAGATTTTGTTAAATACAGGAGGTGTTACCTGATTTTCTCAGCTCCTGAAGTTGTTTTTATTGTACAAGCCAGCTGCTTTTTATAAGAATAGGGTGTCCTATGCAGCAAGTGCAAGGCCCAAGTCTATTAAACACCAGGATTTAACACCCTTCTATCAACCCTAGCCAAGCCTTTTCTGAATACCTAGACAGCCCCAAAGAATCTCTATAGACCTCTGAGGTAATATTTTCTCAAAATACAGCTAGCCAATTCACTGTACCACCCTTCAAGAAGTGTGGGGAAAGGTGAAACCAAGGGGGGCAAGGAAAAGATAGTATGAACACCTGCTAGAGACAATAATGATTTTGGAATAAATTGTCCATTTGTAGCAGAGACGTTAGATTATACTTATTTCCCTTACATATAAATAAAAAGTGATCTTGTACCTCTGACTGACAGAAACTAAGAAGTATCCTGGTAGCATACCAAAGCAATAAAGTGCCTGTTTTAATCAGTTAAATATCTATTTTTATATATCAGGCTAAGCCACATCACACAATTACCTTTTCTTGTTTCTTAAACAAAACAAAAAAAGTCACTGTTTGGGCAATAACAGTGATCGAACTATCTTCTAGCACATGAGGGAAACCAATGGCACTAGGCAACTTTAATCCAGTTAATTCTGCAACTAGTAAGCACACTAGAAGGTTAGCTACTGTCTACTTGTTAAAGATTAGGCAGTAACTAGCATTAACATAATAAAACTTGGAAAGAAGATTTCGTATCTTAAAGATGTCAAGTGTTCTACTATGAATACCAAGACACAAACCTATTCACTCCTTTCATCTCTGAAGAATAAAAAATAAAGTAAGTTTGGTAACTCACTGGTCAGCTCCTTGATTACTCATACCTCTTGATCTCCTGGACTTTGGAAATCTTTGCTGATGTTTGTATCCCGAGTCCATCGAGGGGGTTTCCATGTTCTTTCCTGTGTTCCTCTGTTATAGTAATAACTACGCCCTGAACTATCTTTATGAGTTTCCCATTCGCCATTTATCTGAATTGCTGGGCTCCCAGGAAGAGGGGGGAGAGCAGACTGGGATATTTTCAGTTCTTGTAGATTAGCATAGACGGGAGAATCTGGACGACCTTGATTTGGAGGTGTCATTGCCTGTGAAAAATTTGAATTATTCATGTTTAAACTAGCATAATGTTTATAAATTAAAATTAAATGAAACACAAGATTTATAAACATACATACTAAAATTCATTTTAAAACATATAAAGGTGTATATTCTAAAGAAGTAACAATTTAACAGTTTTAATAATCATAGTTTGAGAAAAGCTCAAGATTCAAATAGAATCCAGTGTGATTAATAACCTTCCCTGACCCTGAAAGAATACACGACTAGCAGTCAGAAGCTGTAGGCTCTCGTCCAAGATTTGGCACTAACAAGGTATATGATATTGAATAAGATCACTTCACCTCTCTAAAGATGAATTTTTTAATAGCTGTAATTGAGAAGATTGGATTAAACAACTTGGGTCTCCTTCGGCTCTAAAATTCTATGATTATAGGCAATTTTTAAAATATAAAAAGCCTTACAGCCCGCCAGCATGGCTCAGTGGTTGAGTGTCCATCCATGAACCAGGAGATTTTCGTTTGATTCCCAGTCAGGGCGCATGGCCAGGTTGCCTGGGTTGTGGGCTCGATCCCCAGTAGGGGGCGTGCAGGAGGCAGCCGATCAATGACTCTCTCATCATCATGTTTCTCTCTCTCTTTCCCTCTCCCTTCCTCTCTCTGAAATCAATAAAAACATATTTTTAAAAAATCAAAATAAAAAGCCTTACATGAGTAACTCAGAAAACTATCGAAAGAATAATTTTTATATTTGAAGCTTTGATATTAAATCAGGAACATAAATGAAAGATAAAGGAGATGTATTACTTCAGCTAAGAATTTACTACATTTTATTCCTCCTGTTACCTAGTTTACTAGTTTAATTTATTCCTAGTTTCCTTATTTGTGAATTTCCTAACAGTGGAAAACTAAGAATAAGCAATAACTCTGATTTACAAGCTTAATCTCAACTTATATTTTTAGTTTTAAATGTCTCACTAGATGTCAAGAGCAGAATACTTTTCATAAATTTTGCATAAGGACACAGTAAATTATTGTTAGAATTCTAATTGCTGGGAAAAAGCATAATTCTGAAAACACCTTTTATATTGTGTATTCATAGTTGTGTATATATCATTCCTTTTATGACAGGATTTCTCAACCTCATCACCACTAACATTTTGGTACAGATCATTCTTTGCTATGGGAGGCTATCCTGTGCACTGAAGAATGTTTACTAGCATCTCTCACCTCTACCATCTAGGTTAGAGGCGGGAACCTTTTTTCTGCCAAGGGCCATTTGGATATTTATAACATCATTCATGGGCCACACAAAATTACCAACTTAAAAATTAGCTATGAAAAAAGCTCCCAGATTTATTGAATTTCGAGTCCCACCTGAGGTTGCCTTGCCAGGGCATGATTTTGAGGGCCGTTATATATCCAGAAGGACAGATGTTCCCCACCCCTGCTCTAGTTGATAGTGGCATCCCCTCAAGCCCCACTGTGACAACTAAAATTTATTCAGACTTTCCCAAATGGTCCTTGAGGACAAAACTGCCCAGGGTTTCGAACCATTGTTCTATCATATAAATTCTACAGTTATATTCAGATGTTCAATCACTTCTATAACATAACCATTGTTTTATGAATGCTTAAAAATATTGAATTAAAAAGAGAAATGTGGGTACAATAAACCAGTTTTATTGAAATTAAAAGCACTATAACTTCCCAAATAAAAATTTAATTAAAATTTAAAAATTATAAAGAAACAACTTAAATAAATACTGTCTATTAAATAATTATAATGAATTGAAATCACATAATAAGCTTTAAAAGAGAAAACAGTAAAAATAATCCACAGCTTGAATACATTTGTAAAATGGTTACCTTTGGTCTTTTACACACAGTAATTATGCCAAAACAGTGTACTCAATGATATAAATTATAATTATACAAATTAACATTTTTCTTAAAATGTCAGCTTTGAATTTAGACTACTACTGAACAGTATCCTCCTATGAGGAAAATCTAACCATGAAGACAAATTTCCACGTATTTCTCTTCCAAACGAGTTTCAATCCTGGTGAGTTCTCTAAAATGAATGCTGTTAATATAATAATTCTATATAGTAAATCATTTCTGACAACCTTGTCAAGAGAATATTTAATCAATAAGTACTGAAGTTCATGCTTAATCCTGATACTTTACTAAAGTTGGAGAAACAAAGATATCAAGAAACAGCCATTTTCTAAATGATGTTTATGGACAAACTCTACTAAATCTTTAAGAAACAACTAGTTCCTGTATTTAAAAAGTTCAAATTTAAAGTTTTTCCAATTAAAAAAATTAAACTGCTTCAACACAGTTTATAAGGCTAGCGTAGTTCTGAAACAAAAGCAGAAAAGAATTAAATGAAAGAAAATCATAAACTAATCTCACTTATAAATGAAAATATACTAAATAAAACATTAGCAATCAAATCCAGCAGTATTAAATAAGTCAGGGGAAAAAGTTCAGAAACTCTGTCTTTAGGAAATCTTACTGTAATCCTTTTCATTAACAGATTAGCATGGTCATCTCCACAGACCAACAAAGCATTTGATAAAATTCAAAGTGGATTCAGAATAAAACTCAGGAAGTGAGGAATAGGTGATGCTTCTTAATTTGACTTTTAAAAATATAGAATGAACATCATATTTAGTATGACACTGATAAAAACCATTTTCATTAAAGTCAATAATAATCCACTTTCACTACTTTTATTCAACATAGTACCAGATGTCCTAGCCACACAGATCAGACAAGAAGAAATAAAAGGTATCCAAACTGGAAAGGAGGAAGTGAAACTGTCATTATTCACAGATGACATGATATTGTGTATTACAGACTCCCACCAAAAATGACTAGATTTTATAAATGAATTTGGCAAAGTAGCAAGATACAAAATTAACATCCAGAAATCAATTGCATTTTTATACACCAATAATGAACTCTCAGAAAGGGAAACTAAAAAAAATATCCCATTTATCACTGCAACAAAAACAATAAGGTACCTAGGAATAAATTTAACCAAGGAGCTGAAAGACCTGTATCCAGAAAACTATAGGACATTGTTAAAAGAAACCGAGGAAGGCACAAACAGGTGGAAGCATATACTATGTCCATGGACTGGAAGAAGTAACATCATTAAAATGTCCAAACTACCCAAAGCAACCTATAGATTCCACACAATCCCTGTTAAAATACCAATGGCATATTTCACAGATATAGAACAAATATTCTAAAAATTTGTATGGAACCAAAAAAGACCCAGAATAGCCTCAGCAATTTTGAGAAAGAACAACAAAGTTGGAGGGATCACAGTATCAGATATCAAAACCATACTACAAAGCCATTGTAATCAAAACCGCCTGGTACTGGCACAAGAACAGGCTTATCAATCAATGGAACAGAACAGAGACCCCAGAAATCAATCCACGCCATTACGGTCAATTAATATTTGACAAAGGAGGCAACAGCATACAATGGAGTAAAGACAGTCTCTTCAATAAATGGTGTTGGGAAAACTGTACAGGTACATGCAAAAAAATGAAACTAGACCACCAACTTACACCACACACAAGAATAAACTCAAAATGGATAAAAGACTTAAATGTAAGATGTGAAACGATAAAAATCCTAGAAGAAAACAAGGCACTAAAATATCAGCTATCACATGTAGCAGCATTTTCACCAATACATCTCCTAGGGCAAGGTAAACAAAGGAAAAAATAAACAAATGGGACTACATCAAAATTAAAAGCTTCTGCACAGCAAAAGAAACCATCAACAAAATGAAAAGGAAACCCACTGTATGGGAGAACATGTGTGCCAATGATACATCTCATAAGAGGTTAATTTCCAAAATATATAAAGAACTTATACAACAACACCAGGAAGATAAACAACCCAATTAAAAAATGGACAAAGGACCTAAACAGACACTTCTCCAAAGAGGACATACAGATGGCCAATGAGGAACATAGAGATGGCCAACAAACGTATGAAAAAATGCTCAACATCACTAATCATCAAAAAGATACAAATTAAAACTACAATAAGGTATCACCTCACACCTGCCAGAATGGCTAACATCAATAAATCAATAAACAGTGAGTGCTGGCAAGAATGTGGAGAAAAGGGAAACTGAGTACACTGCTGGTGGAGCAACTGTGGAAAACAGTATGAAGTTTCCTCAAAATATCAAAAATGGAACTTCTGTTTGACCTAGTGATCTCACTTCTGGGAATACATCCTAAGAATCCCAAAATACCAATAAGAAAGACTATATGCACCCCTATGTTCAAAGCAGTGTTATTTACAATAGCTAAGATCTGGAAATAGCCCAAATGCCCCTAAGTAGATGAGTAGATAAAAAAGATGTGGTACAGCCCAGCCAGGCATGGCCCAGCGGTTGAGGACTGACCTAGGATCCAGGAGATCACAGTTCAATTCCCAATCCAGGCACATGCCCAGGTTGCGGGCTCAATCACCAGCTGGGGGCATGCAGGAGGCAGCCTGCCAATCAATGACGACTCTCTTATCATTGATGTTTCTAGCTCTCTTTCCCTCTCCCTTTCTCTCTCTGAAATCAATAAAGATATAGTTAAAAAAAAAAAAAAAAAAAGATGTGGTACATTTACACAATAGAATACTATGTGGCTATAAAAAAAAAATTGAACTCTTACCCTTTGCAACAGAATGGATGGACCTAGAGAGTATTAAGCTAAGTGAAATAAGCCAGTCAGAGAAAGACAAGCACCATATGACCTCACTTATATGTGGAATCTAATGAACAAAATAAACTGATGAACAAAACAGGACCAGCAACATGGATACACGAAACAGAATCACAGATCTCAAAGAGGAGGAGAGTGGGGGGAACTGTAAGAGATTAACCAAAGAACATACACACATATGTGCATAACCCATGGACATAGACAAAAATGTGGTGAAGGCCTGGGGTGGGGCGCAGTCTGGGTAGAGGGAAGAAAAGGAGGTTGGAAATGAGGGTCATCTGTAATACTGTAAATAATAAGAAAAACTATAAAGACAACGTCAGGAATAATACTAAGATGCTTTTATTCAACATTGTACTGGAGGTCCTAAGCAATGTACCAAGATAAAAAAAATGAATTTAACTATAAATACCTAGAAGAAAAAACCCTAATATTTGTCATTGACATAACCGATATCTGAAAGCCCAAGTCGATGAATTACTAAGTTTTTTTGTTGTTTCTTTGTTGTTAATCCTCACCTAGGATACTTTTTCCATCGATTTTGTTGTTTTAGAGAGAGTGGAAGAGGGGAACGGAGGGAAGGAGGGAGAGGGGGAGGGGGGGAGAGAGGGAGAGAGGGGGAGGGAGGGAGGGGGAGGTGTAGAGGAAACATCAATGTGAAAGAAACACATCGATTGGTTGCCTCCCATACACATCCCAACTGGCGCTGAGAATGGAACTCGAAACCTAGGTATGTGCCCTTGACCAGAAATTGAAACAGCGGCCCCTCGGTGCAAGGGCTGATGCTCTAACCACTTAGATACACAGGCCAAGGTGAAAATTACTACATTAATTAGCTGGCCAGATACAAGATCACGGAATCAGTTTCCCATATGTGAGCAATGACAAATTGGAATTAACAGAATAAAAAATCTCATTCACACTAAGAAAATAACTGTTCAACACTAATAAGCTCTAACAGAAACATAGAAAACCAAGTCAGGAATACTAATAAAACTCTCCTTAGGCACCAAAAATTATCCTTGAATAGATAAACCTTTGTTCCTAAATGGAAAAACTAAACTTTGTAAACATTTTACTTCTCCAAAAATTAATCTATAAATGCTACAAATTCAATGCAATGTTCAGCACACAATATGGTTAGTACACCGTCTAGCACACAGTAGCACTTAATGAAATTTATTGAATGAATGAACAAACACACACACGTGAACAAAAGAATGCAAATGCATATGCCCAATTAAAAGCAAAATTAAAGGCTTGTAACTGGTTACATGTGAGGAATCTAGGAAACATCCACATTTCCAGTTTGGGTAAAAGAATGGGCAGTTGCACCAGCACCAAAGATAGAAACTGCCTAAACATGAATTGTCAACTCAACTAGGTGCTAATATTTCAACTATGAACAAAAAATTTCTTGTGTTCTAGGACCTCATAACATAGGAAAATAAAATGTAACAAAAAAATCATTTAGCCTGGATGGGCATGGCTCAGCGGTTGAGCATCGACCTAGGATCCAGGTGATCGGGGTTCGATTCCCAGTCAGAGCACATGCCCAGGTTGTGGGCTAGGCAGCCGATCAATGACTCTCTCATCGTTGATGTTTCTATCTCTCTCTCTCTCTCCCTCTCCTTTCCTCTCTCTGAAATCAATAAAGATATATTAAATAAAAAATTAAAAAATCTTTTAAAAAAATCATTTAAATGAATAACAGATGCAAAGAGTTATACATAGGATACCATGGGAGCAAAAAGGAGGAGACCTGGAAACAAGTAACTATGGCTTAGAAATAAATAAGAGTTAGCCAGGTAAAAGCTGGGGATACAGGAGGCACCAAGAACAAAAGTTGGGGGCGGGGGGAGATCAGGAATGATGCTGACTCACACAGTAGGCAAAATGAACAGCAAGAATATCTAAGTATAAGCAAATGACAGAATAAGGACTGTTTGTATATCATGTTAAAAAAAAAAAATAGGCATTATCCAGTAGCATTTAGGGAACTAGTGAAAACTTTAAGCCAGGAAGCACAATCTGATTTAAAACTTACAAATATTACAGATTTTAGAGGGCTACAACTAGAGGCAGAGATGAGCTAAGAGGTTAGTTAGTACAATGGTACAGACACAAGACAAAGAAAGCTGCAATAGGACAATAATTGTAGAAATGGAGAAGCAGGGCAGGATTCAAGAAATAATTAGAAGGTTAAATTAACATGCAGATTGTATCTGTTTATGTAAAGCATATTTTTTGTTGTGTGTATTTTTTTAACTATAGATTAAATAATGTCAAGATAAAGAATAAGATAAAAAGAGAGGAGCAAAGAGGAGTACCATTTAGCCTGTATTAAGTTGATATGTCTTTGGAAAATCCAGGTGAAAACACTCAGACTATAAGATATACAGATTGGGAGCTCAGCATAGAAATCAGTGGAGCCAATAACTTAAGATAGTACACAGAATGAGAGCAGGAGGAAAACAGAACCCTGAAGTAAACTAAGCAGTTGCTTTATGAATTAATATTAAAATATAGATATACAGTTAGCACAAGGTCTGGCACAGTAACTTCTACTGTTGTTGTTATTATTATTATAAGTATTATTGCAATTAATATAATTAACTTACCAAAGTAAGAGGATCTAGTAAAGGAGGCAAAAAGGAAAGTTACCACCAACCAGGTACCACCAATGAAACTGGAAACTTACACCATACACAAAAGTAAATCCAAAATGGATAAAAGACATAAATGTAGGCATGAAACCATAAAAATCCAAGAAGAAAACATAGGCAGTAAAATCTCAGACATCTCTCATAGCAATATGTTTGCTGATACATCTCCTAGGGCAAGAAAAACTAAGGAAAAAATAAACAAATGGGACTGCATCAAAATAAAAAGCTTCTGCACAGCAAAGGAAGCCATCAACAAAACGAAAAGGGAGCCCACTGTATGGGAGAACATATTTGCCAATGACACATCAGATAAAGGGTTAATATCCAAAATATCTAAGGAACTTATATAACTTAACCAAAGGAAGACAATCCAATTTAAAAATGGGCAATGGACCTAAATAGACACTTCAAAGAGGACATACAAATGGCTGAGACATATGAATGGCTAGCATCAACAAGTCAATGAACTACAAGTGCTGGCGAGGAGAGTGTGGAGAAAAGGGCACCCTAGTACACTGCTGGTGGGAATGCAGACTGGTGCAGCCACTATGGAAAGCAGTATGGAGTTTCCTCAAAAGATTAAAAATTGATCTGCCATTTGACCCAGTGATCCCACTTCTATGAGGATATCCTAAGGAACCCCAAACACCAATCGCAAAGAACTTATGCACCCCTATGTTCATAGCAGTGCAATTCACAATAGCTAAGATTTGGAGACAGCCCAAGTGCCCATTAGTAGATGAGTGGATAGAAAAGCTGTGGCACATTTACACCATGGAGTACTATGCAGTTGTGAAGAGGAAGGACCTTTTAACCTTTGGCACAGCATGAAGGGAACTAGAGAGTATTATGCCTAGTGAAATGAGCCAGTCAGAGAAGGACAAGTACCAAATGATCTCACTTATATGTGGAATATAATAAACAAAATAAACTGATGAACAAAGTAGATCCAGAGACATAGAAGCATGGAACAAACTGAGGGATCTCCGGGGGAAGGTGGGGAGGGGTGTGTGGGTGGGGAGAGATTGATCAGGGAACTTGTGTGTTTATGGGCATGGCCCATGAATGTGGACATAGGTATGGGGAGGGCCTGGGGGTGGGATGGATGTAGGGTGGAGGGGATCAGTGGGGTTAAAAGGGAGACATCTGTAATGGTCTCAACAATAAAGATAAAGAAACATTAAATAATAAATAAATAATAAATAAATAAATAAATAAATAAATAAATAAATAAATAAAATTATATGATATTTTAAAAAAGGAAAGTTAGAAGAAGAGGTAACAGAAAAAGTCAAGGAGAAGAAAATTTTCAGAAAAACGGGAACCTGACAGTACCAATCCAGACTTCAACATACAGACTTTGAAACAATCACTAGATTCAGCAATTAAGAAGTCATTAAAAGACTTCAACTTCCAGCCATAGGGATCTGAAATTATCTTTCTTCCATAAACAATCAGAAAAGTCAGTAAAACACAGAAAATTATTTTCACACAGTGTACAATCAGCAGCACAGGACTGTGATTCCTGAGGGAAGAAACAAAGGAGGTGAGCCCTTCCATTCCTCTGCTTTCTGCCTGGTGGTGGTTTCCAGAAAGCAGCCCAGGGAGAAGTCCAAGCAGAGTCTAGCAAAGTCAGTAAGTGAACAGGATAGAGATACAAGTTTACATTTATTACTTAAAGTAACAAAGGGAATAAAAGAAGTAGTGAAAATAATTAAATATCAAACACTGCAGAAAGGTAAAGAAGAGAACGGTCCCTATTTGGTTTTTTTTTAATTAGGAAATTTTCAAACTTGGTATTTTTCAAAATTAATAAACCAAGAAATAGAGGCAACAGTGATGTCTGAAATCAAGAAATATAACAGTAATTCTAAGTAGAAGAAAATATAGTTAGAAGAGGTTTGTTGGCAATGAATGGTAAAAAACTAATATTTCATATTCTTACTTCCCACCAGTTAAATTTTTTGACTGATGGTCATCTGAAATGTTCATTTGCTACTACAAACAGTTTTTAGAACAAATAAGAACTTTGTTTTCTTAATGAATTTAACTCCATACTTATAATCGGCTTAAACTTTCTATTCCAGTGTGTGGGAAGGGACAAAAGAACACTCAGTATTTTTGTTAATACTCTCATCTCTGGCAAAAAGAAATTGTCCATGTTTATTATCAACAGCTCAGACCACTGAGAAAACTTTAAGGTAATTACCCATTGATTAATCACTAATGATTTTTTTCCTCAAGAACTCTTGAAAATAAATTCTTGGTAGAGAAAAACATTTAGTATAAAATATCAAACTAATTTTTGCATTTACACAAGACATATATTACTACAACAAGAGATGGTTAAGCAATTAAACACCATTTTGTCTAGTGAGCCAAAAATATGGTGGTGTATGTTTTTTTAACAAACACATTCAATACTGGTGAAGATACAATGTAACAACTTTAGTTTACTGCTACTAATTTTAATTAGCTGAACCTTTTTGGAAAATAGTTTGGCAGTATGTTTCAAAAGCTTTTAAAAATATTTTTAGGACCCTCAGCCAAGTAGAGGGGGGAATCCTAGATATAGGAGAAAAAAATCCCACAAAGATGTTCATTCCAATGTTATTTATCAGATATAAATTAGAAACAATCTAAAAATCCAACCAGAGGAATGGTTAAGTAAGTAATGATCCAATATATGAGGCAATACTATACAAGCACTAAAAACATTAATGAATTTTTAATAACATGATAAAAAAAATTTATGAGGTTAATGAGAAAAGGAGAATATAAAACTGCTTCTAACTTCCAATTAACTCTAACTAAAAATTTATAAGTATGAAGAAGGCCCTAGAAAGTTTGGCTGAATGGTTAGAGTGTTGGCCTGTCAACTGAAGAGTCCCAGGTTCGATTCTAGCCAAGGGCACACACTTCGGCTGCAGGCTCGATCCCTGGCCCTGGTTGGGGCACATGTGGAAGGCAACCAATAGATGTGTCTCTCACATCGATGTTTCTCTCTCTCTCCCTTTCACTCTCTCTGAAAAGCAATGGAAAAATATTCTCGAGTGAGGATTAAAAAAAATAATAATAAAAGTATGAAGAAAAACAAACTAAAACATCAATGTTCTTTAAACAATGGGATTATATATAATTTTTTCCCTATGTGCTTTATTTCCCAATTTTGTTACAATGAGAATTATTACTTTTGAAGTTTGATTAGGGAAGAATCTGGGGCACCTGCCTGGTCCATTGACTCATAAAGTGAGAACAATAGTATTAACACTAATCAAATTAGTGTTTCTTAAGGACTGGTCAATGGATCATCTATATCAGACTCATCTAGGGGTGTAAAATTCTTGGGTCATATCCCAGAGTTACTGGGGGGTGGGAGATAGTGATTAGAGTGGTAGTCAAGAATCATATTTTTAAAGTACCTTATGTGATTTTTATGTACACTATTGTTCATAAGGCACTAAAGAACTCAGTCTTCCTGAGTGGACTTAGGGTAAATTGGTTGCCCTTGCTCAAAAAATTTGTATTATAAAATATATAATTACTTAAAGACAATTAGGAATTCTATACACCAGTTGCTTCTTGTTATGCAGATAAGTCAAAGGAAGAAGAGTTAAAATTAAAAAAATAAGCAACCAAAAAAGTATCTCTAATAAATGAATCAAATAAAAATTAGTTTTCTAATATTTATAAGAAATATTCTACACTTAAACTGAACAACATTGTTCATGAATTGTCACCAACAAAAATAAGTAAATTTTTCATATGCCTGCCCCCGCAAATACCTTTAAAAGGAGAACAAAACAAAAAAAAGTTTATTTTATAGGCCATATCTGTCATTAATTAACAAAAAAATTGGGACTAGTACCTCTGCACATGACCTAATTTTATATTTTAAAAAAAGACTTGGCCTGCTCCACTTTATCTATACATAGACTAAAATAGCCCTCCCAGTATCCACAGAAAGGAAAAACTGGAGAACCATATATAAAGGTAACTTTAAGCTTAAATTGTACCTGAATCCTAACTTTTTTTAATACCAAAAAGACTGAGATTTGTCCCTTGTACTTTTGACATTATGTAGTTCAAAAATTGCTTCTAAAAGAAACTTCAGAGATTGGCAGAATATATACCTCATTCCTTAATCAGTATATGCTACTCAGTACTAATACTTAGGTATCCACTTACTATAAAAGCAAGATTATACTTATATTACTGAGTAATTAATATAAGTACCCAGAGACTATAATCATAGCTTTGATTTAGATTTGTAGGGGTAAAACACATTTACCACAGTATCGGTCTCCAAATCAAAATTTAAATTATTTTTTAAATTCTATTTTAATTTATGTGGAAAGAAGACATTTATGTAGTTTGGTAATTTATCTGCTTAAACTCTGCCTTACTATAATGGCTAATTATTATAACACTGGGTCACAGAACAGAATAGAAAACAAAAAACTGTCAACAAGCCAATATTCAGTTAAAAGAAGATTAAAATTTTAGTTTCACTACTGAAAATTGCATATCAATTTTAACTGAAAAATACAACTTTCCAAAAGGCAGTCTTTTCACTGAAAGTCAAATTTTAGGGGGGGGAAACCATATATATAATATTACAAATTATAATGTTAGTATCCTAAAGCATGACTGCATTGAGACTTCAAGCACTACAGAGTATATTGATATTTTCTATAATTTGCTTAGTTGGCTAACACTTAAAAACTAATTATGAGTTAGGTGGAAGATGAAAATAAGACAGTCCCTGTCCTTAAGAACCAGCAGCCTAGTCATAAAGAGGAAGAGACAGTAAGAAAACAATTTCAGTGGCATGAGCTAAGTACTACAGAGAAGTGTGGTACAGGATGCTCTGAGAGCACAAAAGAGTGGCACTAAACAGGGAGAAGGTGAGACATGGTGTTCAGAAAGGGTTCAGAGCGCAGGTTTAACTAGATCTGTAAAGGAAAGCAGGAGGAAGCCCAGCGAACAAAGAGGAATGATGGGCGCTCCAAGCACACTCAAAATCTGTTTGTAGCTGACATAACACAAAGAAATGAAAAGCATCCTTTCAATAATGAAACTGTGAAAAGCTTTAATAGGTATCATTTTCACAGTAAATAAATTCTTTTCCTTAGAGTCTTTTTTCAGGTGGTTATCTAGTTATTGCTACTCAAGGTGACTCAACTCCTATAGGGTTTGATACCTTATGTTTATATACTAAAACTAACTCCCTCACCTTAGCCAACAACTTTCACTCCATCACAGGTCTCTCACCATTTCTGCCTCCTCCTCTGACATAGACCATAACAAGGCAGGTCCCAAGTAGGAAAGCTGTGAGGCCTGACAAATATTTACCTGTAGAAAGCCATCCACGAACATACTGGTGAAATAATTTCTGTGCTATGAACCTGTAATAATAGCTGAAAAATGACAACAGTGCAATGGTTATAAACAGTGCCACACTATAAACTAAAAACATTGGTACCTAAAAACTATCTGTACCTAGAGGGTGGACAGGTAAGGAGTGACACCATAGTGAAAAGCCCTGGGTAAAAGGGACAAACAATAATACACAGTCATAAGTGTGTGTGCAATTAGGAAGTTTATCACAGGCAAAAGATTTGTCAAAAAGGAACAAAAGACAAATTTCCTCTTCACGATCAAGCCCACATTTCTCCAGAGTCATTTTCTGCAAGCATTCAATATGTCCCTGAGTACTCACTTTCTCTCTCTCTCAACTTTTTTCCATAACAAACCATTCTTGCATATTCACTAGTTCAAATAATAGTATCATAAGCTACTCAGAAATTTCAAAGTCATCTTGTCTCTTCTCTTTATGCCAACAAAGTTCTACTAATCTTCCTCCTGATATATCTTGAATTCCTTCCACTCTTATCTCAAGATAACCACTTCAGTCTAGGTCCTCTTCATCTTTTTGGCTGAATGATGAATGCCTCCATTTCTTCACTTTGTCCAACTGATCCTTCACAGTACGGATAGTTATTCTCTAAAAAACACAAATCTGACCTTGTTACGCACTTGCTTAAAAACATCAATAAGTACTTCATTGACTATAGAAGTTGTTCAAATATCACAGCAGAGAATTTAAGGCTCTTGTACACTTCAGTCCCAATTAAGCTCTTCTGCCTCATTTATTATGGTCCTCTTTCTCTTTACACGATTTGCTTCCAAACCCCCATATCACTCACCAATCTACTATTAATGTCAGGCTATCCCAAGCACCTTCAAATCTTTTCTTTATCCCTTTTCTGGGATACCCTGTCCCCAACCACCTACCAATAAACCACATATGAAAATCATAAAAAGCTGGTTAAAAGGTCACTTTCTTTTTAAGATGCTACTCTATTCTTTAACAGAAGAATTCATAGGTTTCCTGTGCATCCAGAGCAGCATTAACACAAAAAATAAATTGAGCCAGGTAACTGCTTTCCCAATCCATAGAATATTTTAAGAAATATAAAAGTAAAGGAGGCAGCTGCTATATAACCTAATATTTATTGATAAAATCTCATTATTAATTTGTGTTGAAAGTATTCAACCAGATATGTCTGTCCTTGGTCAGTTAAGGTAACAGAATTCTTCAACTGAGACATTATGCTGAGATAACAAGACTTAATTACTATTTTATGCTGATGAAGCAACATGCAAAGGCCTGGTACACTGTCATTATTCCAAATCTCCCTCCCTCAGCATCTGAATGGTAACTATATAATAAGCATTCAGACCATTACTAAAGATTACCCTGTTGCTGAAATTTCTAGGGAGTAAAAAATTTATGGTACAATTACAAATGGGAAAAAAAAAAAGCATCTGTGTTTACTTGTTGAGTGCATATATGCACAAGTTTTAGCTTAGAAGTTAAGGTTTCTGGCAACAGCAAAAAAATAATAAAATTCAAAAAAATACAAAATTAATCCATTGCAATATGGTACACATTTAAATGGCTCACATACCACCCTTCTCATTTCCTGAAAAATGACTATTCTTTTTACTTGTTTGTTTTTCAAAAATAAGATTCTCAAATAAAATTGTGAAAACTTCTAATTATCTAAGTAAAATAATTTATAAGTTGTGACTTCAAATAACACAACCAAACAAATCAGTTTCTAACTTACCACATGTACCAATTCTTAACAAGTCTGCATAACAACACTGTAATACAGTTCCTTGGAAAATTTATTATTATATTAATTCCAAACTGGATGTGTAGTCACAAGGTTTAAAAGCACTATTTCCTTAAAGCTGTAGTAAAACTTTATAAAAACTACATAAAGCCCAGCCAGACGTGGCTCAGAGGTTGAGTCGTCTTAGGACCCAGGAGATTGCGGTTCGATTCCCGGGGTTGCCCAGATAGCAGTAAAAAACATTATTTCTGAGTGTATTTTAAGGGTGTCTCCAGCAGAGATTAGTACTTAAATAAGGAGAATGAGTAAAAAATATTGTCCTCACCAACGGGAATGGGAATCCTCTAATCCATTAAGGGCCTGAATAGAACAAAAAGGCAGAGGAAGGGCAAATTCACTTTCTCCACTTGAGCTGAGACATCAATTGCCTCCTGCCCTAGGACACTGGCTCTTCTGGTTCTTGGGCCTTAGGATTCAAACAGGGACTTACACTCAAGCCCACCCCAGTTCTCAGACTTTCAGACTTGGACTGAATTACGCTACTGGCTTTCCTGATTCTCTAGTTTGCAGACGGGAGATCATGGAACTTCTCAAACCTCCATAAGTGCATCAGCCAATTCCTATAATAAATGTTCTTACGTTATCTTCTATTGGTTCTGTTTATCTGAAGAACCCTAATTCAGATTTATACACAGAGCCTTTTTCTTTTGAAACTCCTCCTATAAAACTTACAGTTAGCTCTAAAGGTCATCATTAAAAAATCATACTGATACTTTACATGTTTTCCACTTCCCAACATCTTTCATACTTACTGAAGACCATTAATCCAAAAGAAGGGGGGAAATCAACAGCTAAGTTTAAAAGCACTTTAATTTTGTTCCTCTCAACCTCCTCAAATATCCCTAATTCCCAGGGAGAAAAATATAAAACATCTACTTATATTACAAAGTGCAGGAAACAAAATCATCTAGTAAACACACTCCAGTTCTATGAAGAGTTAATGCTAGTCAAAACTGCAGCTTGTTTTTCAAGATCCTTAGTCTCTTATTAGGGCCCTTCCAAATTCTCTTCCTCATCAAAACTAGCTCTCAGTTCAGAATTTTTAGAAAAGATTCTTAAATACAAAGATATATTTTCCATAAGTCATAATAATTTTTAACCGTCCTCTAAAGACTCAGAATTACTCTACCCTGTTCCAAAGCTCACTTGAGACATGTCAGCTCCCTTTGGTTCCAAATCAGTTATTTATATGCTTGTTCCTTTTCATCAGGTATCTGAACAATTACAGGAAAAATAAAAAGGTTTTCATTCGGGCTTCAAAAGTATCTACATATAAAAGAGACAACTGAGAAAATCTATAACAGATTTAAATTCAGTTAAGATTTACTAATTTCTTAACTAGTGTGTCCTTTTGGGATACTGTTGCTCTTCAGAATAAGACATACTGAAAGTGCCACAAAGATGCCTGGTTCCTTTTAACAGAAGTGCTAGCCATAGCAAGAAACAAGTCTGGTTACCACAGTTTTTAGTCTTCATATTCTATTTTAGTGAATGCACTAACAGAAAAACTATTACATATCAATAATGATATGTCAGAGCAAGTAAATACTGTAAGAGTAACCATACCATTTATCTAATTATATTTAGTTACTAGAGGAACATTAAGATTTATTAATTCCGCCCGGCCGGGCGTGGCTCAGCGGTTGAGCGTCGACCTGGGATCCAGGCGATCAGGGTTCGATTCCTGGTCAGGGCACATGCCCGGTTGTGGGCTCGATCAATGACTCTCTCATCATTGATGCTTCTGTCTCTCTCTCTCTCTCTCTTTTCCTCTCTCTGAAATCAATAAAGATATATTTTTTTTAAAAAAAATTATTAATTCCCATTTAAATCTGTAAATCTGTAGCTAAAAAATTAAAAGATCACATTTTTTCCCACTTGATTATGCCTAAAGAAAATCTGGCTATTAAGTTACTATAATTGATAAACAGATTTTTCCATAACTCATTTAAATTACATTAACTAAACTGTCAATGAAGAAAAAATTACTTTAACTGATATATGAAATAGCTGGTATTCTATAAAAATAAAAAGTTCTAATCTCTAGGTATATGTTAGCAATACCATCCATATAACATGGGTGCTTAACAATGCTTTTCAATAATAAGCATGATAAATGCAGGAAAATCTGACATACCTAAGGGAGATATTTATCAGATAATTAATAAAACTTTAAAACCACACTTAAGTTACTAGAAAAGTGATGCATTAAGCTGCAGACAATGTCAGGTTTACTCCTCTTTAAAGCATGAACAATAGATACAAAAGCAAAAAAAAAGTTTTCTATTAAAAAAAAAAAAAAAAATGAAAAACAGAGTAGGATTAAAAAGAAAAAAAAACCCTCCAGAAACCAACTACTTAAGTATAACCCCTGTTGATATCCTGAATGAAACTTTAATAATAGATACAGGCTCTGGAGCTTTACTTAGAATATTTAACTTTCAAACATCTTGCACTTCCATAATTTCATAATGAAACTCCTGAACTTCCTTTAATATAAAAATCTGAATTGTCTTATACCAGCTGATGAACTTTTTGAGCAATCAAATAATGGCAACAATACTCCTTCAGAAGCCTCAGGTTTTATCTGTATGGCAATGTTTTTGCAATTTTGCATTGAGCATTTTATTGTATTTTACATTTATTAAAATGAGGCAAAAATGAAAACAATGAAATAGTACAGTACTGCCCTATATTTCCTTATAGTAATAGGGACAGGCAAACTCTGGTCCAAATCAAGCCCTGTGGCCTGTTTTTGTAAATAAAGTTTTATTGAAACACTGCATGTTCCTTTGTTTGCATATTGTTTATGACTGCTTGTAAGCTACAATGGCAGAGTTGAAGACTTGTAAGAGAGACCATATAGCTCACAAAACCTAAAATATTTACTACCTGGTTCTTTAAAGAAAAAGTTTTCCTATTCCTATGGCAATGCTCTCCCAATTTTAGGCTAGATTTTATTAAAACTAAGTACCCAAGAATTACATGAATATATATTATACTGCATTCTTTCAAAGCAATTACTTTAAATATTTACAAAATTAGATCCCTTCAACACTGGCATTGTCCTTCTATAAACCTCAGAAGAGATGAACAGAAAATGCAATCTTTAGCTATATAAAAGTCACGTTCATGCTAACAGTGAGTTTCAACTGATTTTCTTAACTGACCTGTAAATTTTAATACCTATTTAAAAGAAAAAACATTTCTTTTGCTTAACTATAGAAACAGTTATCACAAACAACTTTAGTGGTTTCCTTTAAAAGAGGAAAATTTTATTTTAAAAATATAACTTTATTAGTACATAACCCAAATAAAATACACAAAAATTAAATGCAAAATCTCTAACTTTAGTAATTGTTTAACTTATTTAAGTTAGTTTTTCCAACATATTTTTCCTATTTACTTCCTTATTGTACTAATTACGTGCAATCCCAAGAAATCACCTTAAAATGTTTATGCTTGGCTCTAGTTTAAAAACAAAAACAAAGAAAACACGTCAATATAGATTAACAGACTGTCACTAGGTTGGCAGTTGTTTTTTTAATCAAATAAACCCCATAACTAAAAGCATCACTACCTATACTACCAGAATCATATAAGAATATCCCATATAGTTCCTTGGAGGCTACAATAAGGGCTCCTACACATTTCTACAAGGTTTCTGGCCATTCTCTGCAAGTACTTTTAGCAGCCCCCATGGGCCAGGGAATGTCCAGTTAAATTTTTTGTTATGGGACATTACAGAGAAGCAACAGAAACAATCCACTATTCTACATAGGTATCTATTATTCATTCAAAGAACATGGTTCTACTACAAGATTGGCTCTTTGCTCATCATCATATCCCCAGAACCTGGCACAATACAAGGTACAGAGCTGGTGCAAAATATTTATTTAGCGAATGCATGAATGAATCATTAGAGTAAATCTAAAGTCATAATTTTTGTTTTATTTTATTCTCTCACTTTCCAAATAAAAAAATGGTTAAAAAATTTAACAAATATGTATGAAAAATGTAATGGTTCTTTTAAAGCCCCTAGTTCACAATGGATATTTAAAAACTATTGCTTAATTTGATGGGTTCAAGCTTCTCTGAAATTCTATTTTCAAATACCTTCCTTGTTATGGTCTCAGAAAAATACTTATCAAGAAAACACAGCTTCACATCACTTCATATAAGCATTTATATCAAATTATCCACAGTAATTAACTAAGTTCAATCAGATAGATCATATTTCTATGACTTTTATAAGTCATACAATTACTTGTTAAGTAAATTTTATTTCCTCAGTAAATATTAAAATAGTCTTAAGCTACTTTCCCTTTCTTTTCTTTAATTAAAATGTTAAAAATACATGGTGCTATCTGTATGTCTGAGATCAAAGTAACAGTACATCTATACATAATAAAAACCATTTATATATATTTTGTGAACCAGACACTATTCTAAAACTAAGTACCTATACTAATTCATTTAATCTTCATAAAAATCCTATAACATAGATACTACTATCATTCCCATTTTACAGATGGAGAAATAGTTCCAGAAAAATCTAAGTACCTGTCCAGGGTCAAACAAGTAGAAAGTGACCAATCTGGACTTTGAACCCAGACAACTTGGCTCCAGAATCTGTGTTTACGCTCTTTGCCTTTTTATACTATGCTGCCTTTACACTTACTAATGGGTAAAAAGTTATAAATGTAACATAATATTAAATTTTTAGAAAGGGTTAACAGTTATAAGCTATAGAAAGTAAGCCACACTAAAATTCAAGTCCTCTTTACACGTATATTACGGACCAAATTGGAAAAATAAGGACTTGTGCCAGTAAAAAAATATATATATATATTTATTTGAAAAATTATTTCCTAAATTAATTAGGAAATAATACTGAAAAGTCATACTCTTTAATGTCCAGGTCTTTCGATTTCACTAGTAGCTTTTAATGCTCTCTCTCATTCATTTTTACATTCAAGAAACATGCAATACATCCCTAATTGAAGGGATAGAAAAAAATAGACAAATCCCTATCAAAGCAGTAAAGTGTACTTCCAGGACTTTATATTGTAAGTTCCCCCAAAACTTATCATGCCAGTTTTCTATAAAAATATTTAAAGTGACAAAGGGTTATAAAACACAATATAAATGTAGTGAGCAATATTATGTTAAAAAAATTTTTAGCCCTGTCCAGCATGGCTCAGTGAAGTGTCGGCCTGTGCACCGCAGGGTCTCGGGCTCGATTCCTGGTCAAGGGCACCTACCTAAGTTGCAAGTTCAATCCTGTGTGTGGGAGGCAACCAATCGATGTGTCTCACATCAATGTCTCTCTCTCTCTCTCTCCCCCCCCTTCTCCCCTCCCTTCTACTCTCTCTAAAAATCAATGGGAAAAAAATCTTCAGGTGGGGATTAATAAAAAAATTTTTTTTTAACTTATTATCAGTAAGGCAAGAAACAGCAAATGTTGAAGAGGATGTGGAGTAAAGTGAACCCTCATACACTGCTGGTAGGGATGTGAACTGGTGCAGCCACTATGGAGGTTCCTCAAAAAATTAAGAACAGAGTTACCACATGACCCAGCAACGCCTCTTCTACAAATCTACCCGAAAATTCTGAAAACACTTACTCTGCCAGGCAGGCTTGGCTCAGCAGTTGAGCATCAACCTATGATCCAGGAAATCAAGGTCCGATTTCCAGTGAGGGCACACGCCTGGGTTGCGGGCTTGATCCCCAGCAGGGGGCGTGCAGGAGGCAGCTGATCAATGATTTTCTCTCATCATGGATGTTTCTATCTCTCTCTCTCCCTTCCTCTCTCTGAAATCAATAAGAACATGTTTAAAAAGAAAACACTTATTCATAAAGATATATCTACCACTATGTTCACTGCCACATTATTAACAATAGCCAAGACATGGAAACGATCTAAGTGTCCTTTGACCAATGACTGGATAAAGAAGATGTAGTACATTTACACAATGGGATACTACTCAGCCATAAAAAAGATAAAATATCTCCATTTCCAACAACATGGATGGATCTTAAGAGTATTAGGCTAACTGAAATAAGTCACACAAAAAAGGACAAGAACCATATGATTTCACTTACGTGTGGGATATAAAACAAGTTCACAAACAGTATAGTGGTTATCAGAGGGGTAGAGGGTGAAGGAAGGATGAAAAGGGTAAAGGGAATAAACTATTTGGTGATGAAAGTAGACTACACTTTGGTGAGCATAAAATGGAGTAGAGAGATGTTGTATTATGAAGTTGTACACCTGAAACTTATATAATGTTATTAAGCCAATGTTACCCCCAATAAATTTAATTTTTTTAAAAAAAGACTGCCAACAAGTTGAAAAACAATAAATATCCTGGGCCCCCAAATATCTTACAAGAGGCATCATACAGTACACAAACTACATAAAGCACACACCCAAATAAATCTATTGTAAACCAATATGCTAACTGTACATTTAAAAATTTTTGCTTGCTCCCTTAGAGGTTAGAAAAGTTCTCTTGAGGGTCTGAGATAGAAACTCACAAAGTTTCAAAGTGTGTTTTTTTCAATAAAATTTTCCTTTGGCAATAACAAAAATAATACATAACAATTAATATTTATTAAGCATATACTCTGAGGCACTTGACTTACTCATCTCGTTAATCTTCTCAACATCCAAGAGTTAATTATTCCTCCTCATAAGGAAGTTGCTGAACCAAAAGTCACAGCTACATCTATTTGATTTCAAAGTTCAGACTATTACTCAGTACCTATATTGTCCCTACCAAGTAGAAGTAATAGTAATCATTTCTGAAAGCTATCTTTAATAAATATTTTTGTTACCACAGTATAAAATATTTTCAAATTTAAGAACTGGCACATTCTTTCTCCCTAAAGCTAAAAACAGAAAAACACTAACAAGGAATATTAAGTATTATCAACTTTAATTTCACTTTGCCTATCTTTTAGTAAAAGATATGAAAATAATGTTCTGCTTCCTAAAACATGCCTGGCACAGCATAAGCAATCAATAAGTATTTTAAATAATTAAATAATGTAATCCTCTCTATGAGAATGGCAACCATCCAGCCCAGTTCAGATTTCAAATGCTGTCTCCCACTGTTCCCAGAAGTACAATCTCACGTCTCACACTCATCAGAACAAACGTTCTGATTTTTGGTTCAGAAAGTATAGTCATTATATCCACGACACTGTCCAAAATCCAAGTTCAAAATGTTTCTAACTCTCCAACTGATTTTGCTATGCAAAATAAAAGCAAGATGATCAACAGTGTAAAAGTATGTTCCTCTAGGAAACATTATTTGATCCAGTACAGAGAGTCACCCAACTTACTGAGTGCCTGTAAGTTTGGGGGACTAGGTAGTTTTAAAAAGGGGGGGGGGATCTCAACATTAATATTCATGGTTCTTCAGTACTTTGGAGTAATAAAAAAAAAATCACTCAGATATTATAAAATAACTGTCAAGACACATCCACCAATTTCTTTTAAAAATGAGCATCAAGGGACTTCCAGCCAAGATGGCAGCATAGGTATACGCGGGACTCGCCTCCTCCCACAAACACATCAAAATAACAACTAAGCTACAGAACAACCATCATTCAGAACTACCTGAAATCTAGCTGGATCTAAGTCCTACAACTATGAAATTAAAGAAGCTGCCACATCAAGACTAGTAGGGGTGGGGTTTCAGTAGGGCTAATCCCACACCAGCCCCCCAGCCCAGGGTTCCAGCGCCTGGAAGAGAAGTCCCCATAACTTCTGGTTGTAAAAACCAGTGGAGATTGACGCTGAGGGCAACAGAGGCTGCTGGAGTCCCAGGCAGTTTCTCTTAAAGGGCCTTACGCAGACTCACTCCCTCTGAGTTCCAGCATGGGGACAGCAGCTTGAAAGGCACCAGAGACATATGGGGAGGAAGTGAACTGTTTGGCATCAGGTTGAGGGCTGGGGGGGTACCTTACTCTCAGAAAGAAGTGCTGTCAGAGGCCACTGTTCCTTTTCTGAGCCCTCCACCTACACAGCTGGCAGATGGGTGCCATATCTGAGATTCCTTCAACCTGACTCACACAGCTTGCCCCACACCCTGGTGATTCCCTAAGGCCCTGCCCCACCCAATTTTATGGCCCACCCAAGCTGTTTCCAGTGGCTTTACCATAGGAATGGCCTGTCCTGGCTCATGCTTCAGATTTTCCTAAAATCTCTCAAAAAAGCAGCATCTGGACTCAGTGAGCCCCGTATCTCTGTTTAAGTGGCCCTAGGCCCAGCCCAACAGTAGCCGGCCTTGGTTCACAGCTTGACCTCACCTGGGCACCTCCGAGCCCACACAAGAAGCAGCCATCTGCAGATTGCATTGTAGCTTATGCCTGGAGACCCCGGGGCAAAACACAGGGAGTGGCTGACCCTGGCCTGCACCTCCCAGGAAGCACCAGAGCTTCAGACCACGTAGAAGCACCACCACCCAGCCACTTCCACAAGCAACACACTGAAGACACGGACTTAGTAGGTACCACAGCCCTGCTGAAGTTCCGAAGTGATCAGAGGTCGGTGGTCAGTGATTACAGTCAGTCTTTGCAGCTGATCACCCTGAGTAAATCTCTCCCATTGACATGCCAAGAGCAGACAAGATTCAATTACAACAGAAGAATGTACAGCCCTCATGCAGGGCAAACCTCAAGTGTCCAACTGGAGTGATCGGGGAGGCTGTGCTACGTAACACCTACTACATTAAGCTATGCCACCAAGCTTGGGAGATGTACCAGCTCTAGCTAATACACAGAAACAAATACAGGGAGGCAGCCAAAATGAGGAGACAAAGAAACATGGCCCAAATTAAAGAACGGAACAAAATTCCAGAAAAAGAACTAAACAAAATGGAGACAAGCAATCTACTAAATGCAGAGTTCAAAACGTAATTAAAAGGATGCTCAAGAAACTTAGTGAGGATCTCAAGAGCATAAAAAAGAACCAGTCAGAAAGTAAGTATACACTAACTGAAATAAAGAATAATTTCAGAGTCAACAGCAGAGTAGGTGAAGTCAAGAATCAAATCAGCAATTTGAAATATAAGGAAGCAAAAAACACCCAATCAGAACAGCAAAAAGAAAAAAGAATCCAAAAAAATGATAGTATAAGTAGCCTCTGGGACAACTTCAAGAATACCAACATTGGCATCATAGGGGTGCAGGAAGGAGGTGAGAGCAAGAAATTGAAAGCCAATTTGAAAAAATAATTACAGAAAACTTCCTTAACTTGGTGAAAGAAACAGATATACAAGTCCAAGAAGCACAGAAAGTCCCAAACAAGGTGAACCCAAAGAGGTACACACCAAGACACATCATAACTAAAATGCAAAAGGTTAAAGACAAACAGAAAAAGTTAAAAGCAGCAAGAGAAAAGCAGTTAATTACCCTACAAGGGAGATTCCATAAGGCTGTCAGCTGATTTCTCAACAGAAACTTTGCAGGCCAGAAGGGAGTGGCAAGAAATATTCAGTGATGACAGAACCTACAACCAAGATTACTCTACTCTGCAAAGCTATCATTTAGAATCAATGGACAGATAAAGAGCTTCCCAGACCAAAAAAGCTAAAGGAGTTCATCACCATCATACCACTATTATATGAAATGTTAAAGGCTCTTCTTTAAGAAGAACATCAAAAATGTGAACAATAAAATGGCAATACATGTCTATCAACAATTGAATCTACAAATAAAGTGAACAAGCAGAAGAGAAACAGACTCATAGATACAGAGAACTTTGGGTTGGTTACCAGACTGGGGAGTGGGGGTTTGGGGGCATGGGCAAAAAAGGTGAATGGATTAAGAAGTACAAATTGGTTGTTACAAATCAGTTATGGGGACATAAAGTACAGCACAGGGAATATAATAAATAATATTCTAAAAATTAGGTGTGGTGGTATCTGGGTGCAGGATTTTATTGGGGTGATCACTTACAAAGCTATGTAATTTCTGGTCAATGGACTGTACACCTGAAACTAACATAATGATGTCAACTGTAATTGAAGAAAATAATAATAATAAAAACAAGATCCACATAAACTAAATAAATAAATAAATAAATAAATAAGAGTGTCAAATACATTTCTGACTAGAGCACTACACCACAGTCTGCTCTCCCAAAGCAAGGAATCAGACATCCTTCCATTCAATTATTTTCTCAGAGAGGAGAAAGAGAACAACTTCCCCATTGTAAACGTTTCAGCTACATTATATTCTTGGATACTTAGAAGATTTTAACATTTCCTATGATCTTCATCTCTGGAGAAGCTACTGGACAAAAAGATAAAGAAGGCCAGATGCATACCCTGGGGACTAAGAGGCCAAGAATGATAAGTAAAATTCAGGGGGTAGAGTCATTAAAGTAAAACTAAATCTATATCTATAGTATTTTAAATAAATGTTAGAAATAATAAACAGTGTAATTCAGAGTTCACAGAGTGGGGAAAACAAGTGTTTCCAACTTAAAAAGTAGGGGAAACAAGTTTTTTTATTTTTCATCAGATTAAAAAAAAAGTGAACATTTATGTTTTTAAAAAATTACAGTAGTCAGAGTCCACCTAACCAAAACTGTTACCTGGAATTTTTCCACATCATTTTAGGCAAATGATACCTAACAGTATTATTTTTTGTTTTTTTCCAAAGGTAATATTGAGTATGTCCTGGAGACTCTACAAACAAATATACTATAAAAACAACTAATAGTATTTATAATGATAAATACAAAAGTTTGATTCTTTTAAAAAAGGTTTAATAATCTTTCATGTGTTACTTTTACTAATACTGGAGAGTGCGCTATAATACTACTCTTTAAAGGCAAAAACTAAGTAAGTCTTTGCATTTTACCTAGCAGAGAGTCTGCCTTTAAATAATGGTAAATGAAAAGTAGATATTGGATATCCCTCTTATTACTGGAACTTCAATTAACAAAAATTTCTGTCCCCAAAGAAAAATGATTCAGGTTTCACTACCTTAAGAAGTGTTTAATGGAGTCTTTGCCTGAATTGCTTCTGGACCCAGGGCTTGGAAAGGCAGACCTTGGAGCACATCTTGGTCTTTTCAAAACCCACCCACCCCCAGCAGAAAGAATCACAAGATATGAATTGCAGAAAGCTTCAAACAGGGTACTCAAAGCCAGTCACAAACAGTGTCTGACACTGGCCTGCACAAGAGACCACTAAAAAGACTGGGAGTCCTAGCAGACTTACCTAATACATAGAAACAAATCCAAACAGGCAGCCAAAATGGGGAGACAAAAAAAAAAAGCCCAAAGTGAAAGAACAAAAGAATTCTCCAGAAGAAGAGATAAATGAAATGGAGATAAGCAACCTATCAGACACAGAGCTCAGAATACTGATCATAAGGATGCCCAACAGCATGAGAAAAGAAATGGAAACTATGAAGAAAATTAAGAATGACAAAGTGTTCTTGTCACTTTGTCAGGAATAAACAGCAGATTAAGGGAAGCTGAGGATCAGATCAGAGAATTAGAAGACAGGGTAGAAAAAAATCATTCAATCAGAAATCCAAAAAGAGAAAGAAAAAAAAAAAGAAATCCAAAAAGAAAAAGCAATTAAAAAACAGGAGGACAGTTTAAGAGAACAGTGGGACAAAATGAAATGTAACAATATTTGCACCCTAGGAGTGCCAGAAGAAGTAGAAAGTAAGCAAAGGTTAGAGAACCTGTTTGAAGAAATAACAACAGAAAACTTCCCTAATCTGGTGAAGGAAAAAGTCACACAAGTTCAAGAGTCACAGAGAGTCCCAAGCAAGAAGAACCCAAAGAGGCCCACATCCAGATACATCATAACTAAAATGCCAAAAATTCAAGACAAAGAGAGAATCTTAAGAGCAGCAAGAGAAAAGCAATCTGTTACCTACAAAGGAGCTCCCTTAAGGCTGTCAGGTGACTTCTCATCAGAAACTCTACAGGCCGGAAGGGTATGGCACGAAGTATTCAAGGTAATGCAAAACAAGGATCTGAAACCAAGAATACCCTATCTAGCATGGCTATCATTCAACATAGATGGTGAAATAAAGAGCTTCCCAGACAAAAAAGGTTACAGGAGTTTATCACCACCAAACCAGCATTGCAGGAAATATTAAAAGGGACTGTGGTAATAAGTAGAAACAGAGAGAGAAAAACATAGGCATAAAGAAATAAATGGCAATGGGTAAGTACCTATCAATAATGACCTTAAATATAAATGGATTAAATGCCCCAATAAAAGCATAGGGTAGCTGAATGAGTAACAAAACATGACCCAAATATATACTGTCTAGAAGAGTTCCATCTGAAAACAAGACTCACACACGTTGGAAAAAAAACAACAACAAAGCTTCTGGAGGACTTTTTTTTTTTTTTTAATATATCTTTATTGATTTCAGAGAGAAGAAAGGAGAGGGAGAGAGAGAGATAGAAACATCAATGATGAGAGAGTCATTGATCGAGCCCACAACCCAGGCATGTGCCCTGACCGGAAATCGAACCCCGATCGCCTGGATCCTAGGTTGACGCTCAACTGCTGAGCCACGCCCGGCCGGGCAGCCACACCCAGCCAGGCTTCTGGAGGACTTTAAAGGAGAGATCAACAGCAATAGTCAATAGGGGAGTTTAACACCCCACTGACTTTACTGGATACATCTGCCAGACAAAAAATCGACAAGGAAACAGTGACTCAAAGTGACACACTAGATCAGATGGATTTAATTGACATTTAGAGAACATTCCACCCCAAAGCTGCAGAATATGCATTCTCCTCAAGTACACATGAGACATTTTTTCAAAGACAGACAGACCATGTTAGGACACAAAACAAGGCTCTACAAGTTCAAGACAACTGAAATCATATCAAGTGTCTTCTCGGCCATTTACACCATAGAATACTATGCAGCTGTAAAAAGGGATCCCTTACCCTTTGAGATAGCATGGTAGGACCTGGAGAGTATTATGCTAAGGGAAATAAGTCAGTCAGAGAAAGACAAGCATCACATGATCTTACTCAAATGTGGAATCTAACCAACAAAATAAACTGATGAACAAAACAGATCCAGAGACATAGAAGCATGGAAAAGACTGACAAATCTCAGCGGGAAAGCAGGGGTGAGGGTGGGGTGGGAAGAGAATAACCTAAGAACTTATATGCATATATGCATAATCCATGGACACAGACAATAGTGTGGTGAAGGCCTGGAGGGGGCGGTGCAGAGTGGAGGGGATCAATGAGGAAAAAAGGGGACAGTTGTAATACTTTCAACAAAAAAGCTAAATTTAAAAAATATATATATAAATACACATACACACACACATATATATATATATATACTGTAAGATTTAACATTAATTATCCCCTTGCCCAAACTTGCTTCAAATTTTAGTTCAACAAGCTAAACAGATGAAAGGAGAAAAGTTGTGTTACTTCATCTTGTATCAAATTTTGAAAAAGTTTTATCACTAATTAATGTATCCCTCACACTGCATATTATGCTTAAGGAAGAACCTATATAGTAGGCAGCCTTTCTTTTTCTTGGTAAGCTTTCCATTTCCTAACTTCAGCACAAAAATATTTAAAACAGTTTGACTACAGGAAATCTTTCCTTCCTCTTTTCCATCCTTACTGCAGACATAAGTTTTTCACTTCTTGGCATTTCTATTTTTGCAAATTCAAAGTTTTCAGATCTTGTAAACTGAGTATTTTCACACTGTGCCTTCCTCATGGGAATGTGACTATATGTATAAAAAGTTTTAATATAAGTATAAACTCTTTCTAAGGCAAGAAATTTCTAACATTTTAATACTACTATGGTTCATAATACTGCATATATGCTTATAGGAAAAAAATTAAATTTAATTCTATATATTGTTAAAAGACCACTGACTGTATGTTTTCCAAATTAATTGATATAGATTTTAATAAAGAATTCATCTACCAGTTGCCTGTCCTCAAGAAGAGTTTAGCCAAAAAATATGTAGCCAAATTTTAAAAGTTTTATCCAAAAATTTTAGTATCTTCAACCACTAACAGATATGCCCTGTATGTACACAAGGGGATTTGACCATAAGAAAAAGAAACTTGTAAAGCCTCAATTAAATGCCACTTTCACTTAGCCAAATGTAAAGCCTTTCACCAAAACAGCAATTCTCAAACTTCCTGGTCCCAGAATGCCTTATACATTCTTCAAAATCACTTGGGATACCAAAGAGCTCTTGTTCACGTAAGTTATCCATGGATATTTAGTATTCAAAGTTAAAACTAATTTTAAAATTATTTGTGAAATTCACATTAAAAAATAATCAGCACATAACATATTAACATAAATGTGTATTTATGCAAA
Source organism: Miniopterus schreibersii (assembly GCF_964146895.1). Taxonomy (NCBI): domain Eukaryota; kingdom Metazoa; phylum Chordata; class Mammalia; order Chiroptera; family Miniopteridae; genus Miniopterus; species Miniopterus schreibersii. The sequence goes on along the minus strand of NC_138101.1, from coordinate 115,020,126 downwards.
ATGATAGTCTCTCCCAAAAAGCACTAGTGAGAAAAATGGCATTGTTTTACATTTACACTTGAATTTCTTCACTGTCTGGATTCTCCTATCTACTTCTATATTAAATCTGTTGCAATTTGTTGTTTTGGTTGAAGTACATAAAAAAAAAAAAAAAAAAATGGCTTTAAGCAGATTAAAAAAAAAAGGCGGCTTCTCAGAATGTGGACATTCTTCAATGACATTCCACAAAAACTCAAATGAAAATTTCTTTTTTTTCCCCCGATTTCCCCAAGCACGGGGCCATTTCTTTCTATTTGTTTCTAATATTTATTTTTATTTATTTTTTTAAATTTATCTTTATTGTTGAGAGTATTACATGTGTCCCATTTTTCCCTCCAATTGATCCCCTACACTTTGCTCCCACCCCCTCCCCAGGCCTTCACCCCATTATTGACTGTGTCCATGGGTTATGCATATATGCATATAACTTCTTTGGTTAGTCTCTTCCCACCCTCCAACCCCCTTCTTTCTTTCCTCTGAAATATGATCGTCTGTTGCATGCGTCAATGTCTCTGGATCTATTTAGTTCGTCAGAATTTTTTGTTCATTAGTTTCTTCTTAAAGAACACCCTTCAACTTTTCCTGTAGTGCTGGTCTGGTAGTGATGATCTCCTTTAGCTTTTTTTTTCATCTGTGAAGCTCTTTATCTGACCTTCTATTCTAAATGATAGCTTTGCTGGGTAGAGCAATCTTGGTTGTAGTTCCATGTTTTTCATCACTTTGAATATTTCTTGCCACTCCCTTCAGGCCTGCAAGGTTTCTGTTAAGAAATCAGCTGACAGTCGTATGGGTGCTCCCTTGTGGGTAACTAACTGCTTTTCTCTTGCTGCTTTTATATAAACAAGTAGAAGAATATACCATGTTCATTGATTGGAAGAATTAAGATCATTAAAATGTCCAGACTACACAAAGCAATCTATAGATTCAAGGCAATTCCTATTAAAATACCAACACCATATTTTACAGAACTAGAACAAATATTCCAAAAATTTATATGGAACCAAAAAGGGGCTCAAATAGCTGCAGCAATTTTGAGAAAGAAGAACAAAGCTGGGGGGATCACTAGACAGGATATCAAACTATACTACAAAGCCACTGTAATCAAAACAGCCTGGTATTGGTACAACAACAGACATGTAGGTCAATGGAGCAGAACAGAGACCCCAGAATTCTACCCATGCCATTATGGTCAATTAATATTTGACAAAGGAGGCAAGAGACACAGCGGAGTAAAGACAGTCTCTTCAATAAATGGTGTTGGGACAATTGGTCAGATGCATGCAAAAAAATAAAACTAGACCACCAACTTACACCAAACACAAGAATAAATTCAAAATGGATAAAAGACTTAAATGTCAGTTGCAAAACCATAAAAATCCTAGAAGAAAACATAGGCAGTAAAATCACAGACATCTCATGTAGCAGAATTTTCACTGATACTTCTCCCAGGTCAAGAGAAGCAATGGACAAAATAAACAAATGGAACTACATCAAACTGAAAAGCTTCTGCACAGAAAAAGAAACGAGCCTCAAAATGCAAAGGGAAACCACGGTATGTGAGAACATATTTGCCAAGAATACATCTGATATGGAGTTAATTTCCAAAATATTCAATGAACTAATACATCTCAACAAGAGGAAGACAAACAGTATAATTAAAAAGTGGGCAAAGGACCTGAATAGACACTTCTCCAAGAGGGCATATAGATGGCCAACAGACATATGAAAGAATGTTCAACATTCCTAATCATCAGAGCTCTGAATTAAAATTACAATCAGGTATCACTTCACACATGTGAGAATAGTTACCATCAACAAATCAACAAATGACAAGTGCTGGCAAGGACGTAAGGAAAAGGGAACCCTAGTACAGTGCTGGTCGGAACGCAGACTGGTATAGTCACTATGAAAAACAGTACGGAGGTTCCCCCCAAAATTAAAACTGGATCTGCCATTTGACCCAGTGATCCTACTTCTAGGAATATATCCTAAGAATCCCAAAATATCAATCAGAAAGAACATATGCAACCCTATGTTCATAGCAGCACAATTTACAATAGCTAAGAATCTGGAAACAGATCAAGTGCCCATCAGTATATAAGTAGATAAAAAAGCTGTAGGACATTTACACAATGGAATGCCACATGGCTGTAAAGATCTCTTACGCTTTGAGACAGCATGGGTAGGCCTGGAGAATATTATGCTTAGCAAAATAAGCCAGTTAGAGAAAGACAAATATCACATGATCTCACTTATATGTGGACTCTAAGGAACAAAATAATTTGACAAACAAGATAGGGCCACAGACATGGAAGCATGAAATAGATTGACAGATCTCAAAGGGAAGGCGGGAAAGAGGGCGGGAAGAGATTAACCAAAGAACTTATAAGTATATATGCATAGCTCAGAGACACAGACAATAGACAGGTGAAGGACTGGGGTGGGGTGGGAGATGGGTGGAGGGGAGCAAAGGGGGGGAAATGGAGGACATCTGTAATACTCTCAACAATAAATTTTTTTAAAAAGGTAATATAGAACATTTCTAGAATTACGATCATCATAAACACTCACACTGTACTTTTAATAGCATGATTCTAAACTTTGTTGTTTTTTGGTCTTCTTCCTAAATGTCAGGTTGTCAGTCTTCACTTCTCCATCTTGCATCTTCTTAACCTCACTAACAAAGGTCTACCATTTCTACTCTTCAGTTTTCAAACACCCTTGGTAACTACAGGGAACAAGGAAACTTGATACTAAAGACTAGGAAGACCGATATATTAAAGGAATGTTAAAAAGTGCATGAGGGGAAAACGGCATCAGGCATATATGGTTTGGTTTTTAAGGCTGTTTTAAGGTTTGGCACTCTGAACTAATATTTCTTTTCAATTTCATCTTCATATCAACCACTAGTATGACATAAACACTTGTTGCTCTGAAGAGGACACTGAATAAAATATGTCCATTTTATTGGGGATAAGGAGACAAACTGAATGTTATAGTTTTTTGCTCAAATTTTGGAATCTCTGTGTTGCATTACAACATTTTACCCCATCTCTCTAAAGTTCTTCATTAAACCTTAGGCTGTATCAAGGTCTTAGCACTTCTAGATTACTCTTTTTCAAACAGAAACATGAATATTTTGCTATTTTGTTTCTTTCAGCTTCACTTTTAATATCAAAAGAGTCCACAGTTATGTTACCCTGTTTTCCCATTAAATCTAACTCAGACATTTTTCTAAATTTGGATTTCTTCCTAAACTTATTTAATTGGTTACTGAATGAGCTGCACCTTTATTCTCCTTCACTTGTTTTTTGTTTTGTTCTTTCTTTTTGTTTTTTTGGTTTGTGTTTTTTGGTTTTTGTTGTTTTTTTAAAATTTATCTTTATTGCTTAAAGTATTATAGATATTCCCCCCCTTTTTTTCCCCTATTGATCCCCTCCATGCTGCATCTGTCCCCACCCCGAGGCCTTCACCACACAAACTGTCTGTGTCCATGGGTTATGCATATATGCATGTAAGTTCTTTGATTAATCTCTCCCCAACGACTTCACCACCCCCGCCTTCCTACTGAGATTCATCAGTCTGTTCCATGCTTCTGTATCTCTGGATCTATTTTGTTCCTCAGTCTATTCTGTTTATTAGATTTCACATTTCAGTGAGATCATGTTAAAATGAATCAGGAAGAATCATAAAACCTGAATAGGATAATAACTGATAAAATCGAAGGAAAAATAAAAAAAACTCCCAGCAAACAAAAGCCCTGGTCCAGAATGCCTCACAAGGCAGTGTTCTATTTCTTTAAGTTGTAGGGTTAGTTTACTAAAAATTTTTCTTGCTTTATAAGGTAGGCCTGTAGTGCTATGAACCTCCCTCTTAGGACTGCTTTTGCTGTATCCCACAGATTTTGTGGTGTCGTGTGTTCATTTTCATTTGTTTCCAGGAAGTTTTTGCTTTCTTTCTTGATTTATTGGTAACCCATTCATTGTTTAATAACATGTTATTTAGCCTCCATGTGTTTGAATATCTTTGAGTATTTTTACTGTGGTTGATTCCTAATTTCATGCCCTTGTGGTCTGAGAAGATGCTTGATATTTCAATCCTCTTGAACTTGTAGAGACTTGTTTTGTGTCCTAACATGTGGTCTATCTTTGAGAATGACCCATGTGGACTTCAGAGGAATGTATATTCTGCAGCTTTGGGGTGCAATGTTCTATAAATGTGAATTAAATCCATCTGATGTAGTGTGCCACTTAGAATCACCGTTTCTGTGTCGATTTTTTGTCTGGAAGACCTATCCAGTGAAGTCACTAGGGTGTTAAAGTCCCGAACTATGATTGTATTGCTGTTGATCTCTTCCTTAAAGTACTTAAGGTTATTATTGATAGGTCCTTATTTATTGTCATTTTAATTCTGTATGCCTATGTTTCTCTTTCTATTTCTACTTCTAATTACATCAGTCCCTTTTAGTGTTTCCTACTATGCTGGTTTGGTGGTGACAAACTCCTTTAGTCTTTTTTATCTGGGAAGCTCTTTATTTCACCATTCTGAATGATAGCCTTGATAGATAGAGTAGTCTTGGTTTCAGACCCTTGTTTTTCATTATCTTGAATACTTCATGCCATTCCCTTCTGGCCTGCAGAGTTTCTGATGAGAAGTTATCTGACAGCCTTATGGGAGCTCCTTAGTAGGTAACAGATTGCTTTTCTCTTGCTGCCTTTAAGGTTCTCTCTTTGTCTTGAATTTTTGGTATTTCAATTATGATGTGTCTGGGCGTGGGCCTCTTTAGATTCTTCTTGCTTGGGACTCTGTGCCCTCTGAACTTGTGTGAATTTTTACTTCACCAGGTTAGGAAGTTTTCTGGCATTATCTCTACAAACAGGTTCTCTAACCCTTGCTTACTTTCAACCTCTTGTGGCAGTCCTATGATGCAAATATTGTTATATTTCATGTTTCCCACAACTCCCTTAGACTGTCCTGTTTTTTTAACTATTTTTTCGTTTTGGATCTCTGATTGATTTTTTTCTACCCTGTCTTCTAATTTGCTGATATGATCTTCAGCTTCCTCTAATCTGCTGTTTATTCCTTCCCATGTAGTCTTTATTTCTGCTATGTCATTCTTAACTTCTGACTGATCATTTTTCATAGTTTCCGAATCTTTTTTCATGCTGTTGAATATCCTTACATGGAGTATTCTGAACTCTATATCTGATAGATGGATTATCTCTATTTCATTTAGCTCTTTTCCCAGAGACTACTCTCGTTCTTTCATTTGAGGCTTGTTTTTTGGTCTCCTCATTTTGGCTGTCTATTTGGGTTTGTTTCTATGTATTAGATAAGGCTGCTAGGACTCTCAGCCTTTTTGGAAGGTCTCTGGTGCAGACCAATATCAGATGCAGTTTTTAATTGGCACTGAGTACACTGTTTGGAACTATCAACAACCCGCGGCTTGATGTCCCCTCTGTTGAGGCTGGATGCATTTGGACAGAGCCAAAATGCACACCAAAGTCTGCTTTTCCAAGGCCTGGGTCCAGGACCAGATCAGGCAAAGACTCAAAGGACTCTAAGGTCCACCTCTGCCTGCAGGCTGATTAATCTGATTCTCTTAATGAGCCTAAGGCCAGTGAAACTCCAGGGGTAGGGTGAGAGGTTTTCCAGTAGGGTGGGGCAATTGCATCCCCCTCAGGCAAAAGCTGCTTGGAAGGTAAAAGTCTGCCTCTGCAGTATGGGGGAATGACTCCACACAGGAATCCAGATGGGTGCCCTCTAAGCTATATCTCCAGAGCCCAGAACCCTAGATTTACCTCACACAGCTCCAGTCCACTCTGCCCTCCCTCTGCTGGAGCCCAGGGTGAGTGGCTGCACATGAAAGTTTGTATGTTGGCTCTTTAAGAGGGTGCCTGCATTTCCAGCCACCTCTCCCTGACAGGCAGAAAACTGGCTGCTTTTCACAGTCAGATGTTATGTGGGCACCTTTCTTAGTTCCGGTGCTCTTAGCTGGGAAGCTCAGACTGGGATTTAGGCCCCAGGGTCCTCTGTGGGAAGCCCCCACAGCTGAGTTATCCCTCCTGACCTTCAACTGCTGCCTGTGGAAGCCCGCCAGCCCTCTCGTACCTCTGCACTTCCTACCAGTTTCTAGGGGTCTCCACTTTTACTCCCTGGTTATGACGGTGCTTTCTAGCTCATCTTCAGTTGATTATTCAGGATGGCTTTTCTGTATTTTAGTTGTAATTCCATTTTGGTCCCAGGAAAGTGACAGTGTAGTCCACTGTCATCTTTAATCCTCAAAACATGCATCGTTGATAAGACATTAATCAAGGTTTCCCCTTCACTATATTTGTGGCAAAACACTGGTCATTATTCCAGAAGCATTTAGCCTATCTACTACATACCAGGAACTATACTAGGTACTTGATATACTTAGATAAATGAGATAACAAGCAAGGCATCGGAGATTACAGACTAGTGAGAAGAAAACAATCTTAAGTGTAATGAGTACAAGGGAACAGTACATGGTGCCATGGAAACATGAGAGGATATCCCATAGAAGCTAAGACTAACAAAACTGTTAAGATCTCAAAAAAAAAATCTTAAAAACTACCATTAAATAACTTACCAAGCACTTCTAATTCTGGAAAAAGGAAGTAAATGCACTTTCCTCTGTTCCTCTCACTAACTATAAGTAAAAACACCAGATATAATATATAAAACAAACACAAGACAACTCTGAAAGGTAGACAGAGGGTATACCAAATAGTGACATTAGGACCCAATGAACAACATGCTGATGAGTTCCCTGAGTTTACTTTTAGCTTCATACATCCCAAAGAAGAAGGAACTCAGCAACTCAGAAACACCAACAGGCACAGACCAAAAAGGCCCAACAAATTTCTGTTCTATGTAGCCAAAAGACTAGAAAAGAGAAGACTAGTAAGACTGAAAACTTTTAGTATTACTATGCTACTCCAGCCAAATACCACAGAAAAACCAACAGTTCCACCCATATACCACCAGCAATGGTGAACAGGGATCCTAGGTTTTCATATGTGCCAGGCTATAATAAGGCATCCCAAAACCCCGGCCATGGTGGTGTCAGAGAAGGCAGAAGAAAGGACAAGAGCAGTCATTTCCGGACAGTAACAAGACTGCACATGCATACACACAGAGGAGGACTAGTGAAGAGTGAGAACTTGCACCACTGCCAAGTCGCAAGGAGGCCATCCTCTAACCCATGATATTAGTGGAGGTCATGTAGGTCAAGTAATGAGGCAGTTCGACCTCTCCAAGCCAGACATGTAGAAGGAAGCTTTAGTGGGAAACCAGACACTAATAAGCAACTTTAGAGAAGGCCAAAAACACACATACTGGAGAAATTTAAACCAGAGCAAATGGTAAACACAGTCCAATTTCTAACTAGATTAACGTAACAACTCACACTAGATGCCTATTTACTTCCATTCCTGTTACCCAATACAACATGTCTGGCTTTCAACCAGAAATTAAAAGGCAAGGCAAAAGGCAAGAGAAAAACAATCTGAAGAGATAAAGCAAGTATCAGAGTCAAACTGCAATATGGCATAGATGTTGAAATTATCAGACAAGGAATTTCATATAACTATTACTAATATTTTATGGGCTTTTCAAGGAAAAAGTAGATAGTATTAAAGAACAAATGAGTAATTTAAGCAGAAAGATGAAAAATCTAAGACAGAATCAAATTAAAACACTGTAACAGAAATGGAAAATGCCTGTGATGTGATGATCAGTAGATTGAACATGGTTGGGGGAAAAAAATCAATGAGCTTGAAGATATGTCAATAAAAACTTCCCAAACTGAAAGCAGGATGAATACCAAAAGACTTATATAAAGGCATATCATAAACCAACTGCAGAAAACCAATGAAGAGAAAATCTTGAAAGAAGCCAGAGGGGAAAAAAACCTTACCTACTAGAGAACAAGAATGAAAATAACAGCATATATCTCATCAGAAACCATGTAAACCATACAAACAAAATATGCAAACGAAAAATATTGTACCCACTTTGGGAAAAATATTTAAAGTGTTGAAAGAAAAAAATCACCAATAAGAATCTTATATCCAAAGAAATTATGTATCAAAATGAAGTTTCATGAACAAATAAAACTGAGGAAATTCAGCACTAACAGATCTGCCCTGAAAGAAATGTTAATGCTGTTAAGATGGTATTACGTCCTAAATCTATCTACAGACTTAGCATAATCTCTGTCAGAATCCCAGCTGGTTTCTTTGTAGAAACTGACAAGCTGATTCTAAAATTCATGTAGAATTACAAAGGAGACAGCATAGACAAAATACTCTTGAAAAAGAATAAAGAAGAGGGACTAGTACTTTTCAATTTCTAAACTTACTATAAAGCAACAGTAATCAAAACAGTCTAGTACAAGCATAAGGATAGACATATAGATCAATGGAATACACTGAGAGTCCAGAAATAATCCCAGATATCCATGGTCACAGATTTTCAACAAAGGTGCCAAAACCATTCAATAAGGGAAAGAAATAGTTTTTTCAACAAATGGTCGCAATCTGATAGCTACATACAAAAAAATAAAATAAAGTTGGACACTTACTTTGCACCATAATAAAAATTAACTCAAAATGGATCAAAATTAAATGTAGGAGCTAAAACTATAAAATTGTTAGGTGAAAATATAGGACTAAATCTTCATTACCTTAGATTTGGCAATGGAGTCTTAGAAATGACACCAAAAGCATGAGCAATGAAACAAAAAATTAGATCAATTGGGACTTCAAAATTAAAAACTTGTGCTTAAAAAGACATTATCAAGAAAATAAGACAACCCACAAAATAGGAGAAAATATTTTCAAACCATATATTTATTAAGGGACTATGTAAAGAATGCTTACAACTCAATCATAAAACAACAAATAGCCCAATTTAAAATGGGCAAAAGATCCGAATAGACACTTCTCTAAGAAAAAAATTGTTAATGAAACTAAGAAAAAGGTGCCCACATAACATCTGGCTGTGAAAAGCAGCCGGTCTGGTATTCTGCCTGTCAGGGAGAGGCGGCTGGAAATGCAGGCACCCTCTTAAAGAGCCAACATACAAACTTTCATGTGCAGCCACTCACCTTGGGCTCCAGCGGAGGGAGGGCAGAGTGGACTGGAGCTGTGAGAGGTAAATCTAGGGTTCTGGGCTCTGGAGATAGAGCTTAGAGGGCACCCATCTGGATTCCTGTGTGGAGTCATTCCCCCATACTGCAGAGGCAGACTTTTACCTTCCAAGCGGCTTTTGCCTGAGGGGGATACAATTGCCCCACCCTACTGGAAAACTCCCTCCACCCTGTGGAGTTTCTATGGCCTGAGAATCAGATTAATCAGCCTGCACGCAGAGGCAGACTTCAGAGTGCTTTGAGTCTGTGCCTTATCTGCTCCGGACCCAGGCCTTGGAAAAGCAGACTTGGGTGTGCATCTTGGTCCTGTCCAACCACATCCAGTCCCAACATAAGAGACCTCAAGCCACAGGTTGTTAATAGCTCCAAACAGTGTACTCAGGGCCAGTCACAAACTGCATCCGACATCGGCCTGCACCAGAGACCCTCCAAAAAGACTGAGAGTCCTTAACAGACCTACCTAATACATAGAAACAAACCCAAACAGGCTGCAAAAATGGGGAGACAAAAAAAGAAGCCTCAAATGAAAGAATAAGAGAAGTCTCCAGAAAAAGAGCTAAATGAAATAGAGATAAGCAATCTATCAGATATAGAGTTCAGAATACTGATGGTAAGGATGCTCAACAGCATGAAAGAAAATATGGAAACTGAAGGATATTAAGAATGACATAGCAGAAATAAAGAGTACATTGGAAGGAATAAACAGCAGATGAGAGGAAGCTGAGGATTAGATCAGCGATTTAGAAGACAAGGTAGAAAAAAATCAGTCAGAAATCCAAAAAGAAAAAATTAAAAAACAGTAGGACAGTTTAAGGGAGCTATGGGACAACATGAAACATAACAATATTCATGGCACTGATTACAACAGTGCCAGAAGAGGTCAAAAGTAAGCAAGAGTTAGAGAATCTGTTTGAAGAAATAATGGCAGAAAATTTCCCTAACCTGGTCAAGGAAAAAGTCACACAAGTTCAAGAGGCACAGAGAGTCCAAAGAGGCCCACATCCAGACACATTATAATTAAAATGTCAAGAATTTAAGACAAAGAGAAAATATTAAAGGCAGTTAGAAAACAGCAATCTGTTACCTACAAAGGAGTTCCCAAAAGGCTGTCAGCTGACTTCTCATTAGAAACTCTACAGGCCAGAAGGGAATGGCAGGAAGTATTCAGGGTAACACAAAAGAAGGATCTGAAACCAGGACTACTCTCTCCAGCAAGACTATCATTCAGCATAGATAGTGAAATAAAAAGCTTCCCAGATGAAAAAAGGCTAAAGGAGTTTATCACCACCAAACCAGCATTGCAGGAAATGTTAAAGGAAAAGCTGTTATTAGAAGTAGAAATGGAAAGAGAAACCTAGGCATAAAGAATTAAAATGGCAATAGATAAGTATCTATCAATAATAACCTTAAATGTAAGTGGATTAAATACACCAATAAAAGGACGTAGGGTGGCTGAATGGATAAGAAAATATGACCCAAATATATGCTGTCTACAAGAGACCCACCTCAAAACAAAAGATTCACACAGGATGAGTGTGAATGGATGGAAAAATTTTTCCACGCAAATGAAATGAAAAAGAACACCTGGGGTAGCAATACTCATATCAGACAAAATAGACTTTAAACTGAAGACCATAGCGAGAGACAAGACAGGTCATTACATAATACTAAAGGGATCGATCCAACAAGAGGATATAACCCTGGTAAACATGTATGCACCCAATATAGGAGCACCTAAATTTGTAAAAAAAACTTCTAGAGGACTTTAAGGGGGAGGATCAACAGCAAGACAGTCATACTAGGGGACTTTACCGCCCCAATGATTTCACTGGATAGGTTTCCGGATAAAAAAATCAACAAGGGCCTGGCTGGGCATGGCTCAGAGGTGGAACATCGACCTAGGATCCAGGCAATCGGGGTTCGATTCCCAGTCAGGGCACATGCCTGGGTTGTGGGCTTGCTCAATGACTCTCTCATCATTGATGTTTCTGTCTCTCTCTCTCCCTCTCCCTTCCTCTTTCTGAAGTCAATAAAGATATTAAAAAAAAAAAAAAATTTTTTTTAAAAATCAACAAGAGTGACCCTAAATGACACACTACATCAGATGGATTTAACTGACATTTATAGAACATTCCACCCCAAAGCTACAGAATATACATTCTTCTCAAGTGCACATCAGTAGATGAGTGGATAAAAAAGCTGCGGTACATTTACACCATGGAATACTAGGCAGCTATAAAAAACAAGAATTGCATTTCCTTTGGAACAGCATGGAGGGAACTGGAGAGTATTATGCTTAGCAAAATAAGCTAGAGAAAGTCAAGTACCACATGATCTCACTCATATGTGGAATGTAATAAACAAAATAAACTGATGGACAAAATAGATCCAGAGACATAGAAACATGGAGCAGACTGAGGGATCTTAGAGGAAAGGTGAAAGTGGAGTGGGTGGGGAAAGATTAATCAAAGAACTTATATGTCTATAAGCATAACAAAGAACACAGATATTGTTAAGAGGAAGGCCTGGGAGTGGGGTGGCTGCAGGGTGGAGGGGATCAATGGGGGAAGGGGACACCTGTAATACTTTCAACAACAAAGTTAAATTTAAAAAAAATTAAACACTTCTGTTCTGTGAAAGTCACTATTAAGAGAATGAAAACATGAGCCACAGATTGAAGGAAAGCATTTGTAAAATATAATCTAATAAAGGTATTGTACCTGAAACATACAAGGAACTCTTAAAACTCAACAATAAGAAAATAAACCCAATTTTAAAATGAGCAAAGATCTAGATACCTCATCAAAGAAGATAAAAGACACAAAATAAGTATATGAAAAGATGCTCAATATCACTTGTCATTAGGGAATACAAATTAAAACAAAATATTACATATTATTAGAATGGCAAAAAATAAAAAAAACTGACAATACCAAATGATCATGAAGATGTGGAAAATGAGAAACTCTCATTACTGCTAATGGGAGTGCAAAATGGTACAGTTTGACAGTTTGGCAGTTTCTTACAATGGTAAACACAGCCTTACCATACTATTCAGCAATCTTAGATATTTACCCAAATTATCTGAAATATACATCTACACAAAAGCCTGAACACAAATATTTATAGCAATTTTATTCATAATTGCCAAAAACTGGAAGTAATCAAAATGTCCTTCAATAGATGAATGAATAAACAAATTGTGGTACATCACTATAACAGTTTACTCAGCATTAAAAGGAATGTTCTCAAACATGAAAAGGCATGGATGAATCTTAAGTACATACTGCTAAGTGAAAGAAGCTAATTTAATTTATATGATTCCAATTAAAAGACATTATGGAAAAGACAGGAATAAAAGGATGAGCGATTACAGAGGATTGGAGGGGAGAGAGGGAGGAAGGGTGAACCGGTGAAGCACAGAGGATTAGGTCAGTAGGTCAGTGAAACTATTCTGTAGGATACTGTAACTGTGTATATACAATATTGTGCATTTGTCAAAACCCACTAACTTTTATAGCACTAAAAGCAAATGATGTATGCCATTTTTTTAATGTAGAAATTCAATGATGGGGTAGAGTCCCAAAAAATAGTGCAGAATATAAGAAGAAAAAAAACTAACTTTAGCCCTGGCCAGTGTGGGTCCCAGGTTCTATTCCGGGTCAAGACACATACCCAGGTTTTGGGTTTTGACCCTCAGTCTGGGCACGTACGAGAGGCAACCAATTGATGCTTCACTTGCATATAAATGTTTCTCTCTCTCTCTCCCTTTCCCTTACTCTCTTTCTAAAATCAATAATAATTTTTAAAAATTTTAAAAACTAACTTTATTACAAATGTATGAAACAACCTCAATGAACCAGGTGAGGATAAAAGGTGCTGATCAAAGAAACTTTGAAAATTAGTGAAGTCTGTGAAACAAAACAAAAAAACTACACATGCAGTACTATATTCTAGCTGATAAAGTTGTACCCCACAAGGGGTACAAGATAACATTTCTAATACTCTTATACATGTATACTTAAAATTAACGATTATGCAAATAATGGTGAATGGTGGGAGCCACATTTTTCAATGTTGGAGTGAAAGTTTATGGATGAGCAATGATCCACGTAGCTACAGATTAGAGTTGAAGACATCAATATAAATTCATGTTTAGTTTAACATAGATGCAGATAGTTGCATGTGGAAATATTTATACATATGTGTATATTCACAGGTTAGCGTACTAATGTGTATTTCCCTACTCTGTCATCTGAGAGGGCCCAGAAGCAATGGCATCACAGTAGCAATGAGCACACTAGCACAGATCCTGGTTTCTAATACCATTCTCTAATTAAGGGACCAGGACTCCTTGGAGAAATGGCTGATTCTAGACTGGGGCAGAAAATATACAATATGCACATTGAGCATCTTGTAGAGACAGAAAGTAGGGCAGTACTAAAACAAACACGAGTTTCCAATATCCAAAGTTGAAATAATTGAGCAGCAAAATATAGCAATATTGGATTATAATACAAGGTATTAAAAAAAAAAACACAACTATGAGTTCATATGGACATAAATGACTGAATAAATAAGTGAAGTAAAAGATAAAAATCTCCCATACAAAATAATTACAAATAATTTATGCAGAAACTACATCATCGGTGGCATGGGGTGTAACACCCACTTGTTCTTAAGTATAGACCACAAATAATGACTTCTTTCCAAAGACTATATGGTGTGAAAAAAGAGAAAAAAAGAGTAACCTTACAATGATAAATCAAGTTGATAGTTTACACCTTTGATATGATGTGATGAAAACCACTCTTTACCTCTGTGGTCTTCCTCCCACAGAGGCCAATCATGAGAAAAACATCAGGCAAATTCCAACACAAGATCATTCTACAACACCTGACCCTTGCGCCTCCAAACCGTCAAGTCATTAAAAAACAAGGAAAGTCTGAGAAAATATCAAAGCCAGGAGGAGCCTAAGGAGACATGAGACATGTAATGTGGTATCCTCAATGGGATCCTTGAAAAAGGACATGAAGTAAAAAGGAAATCTGAATAAGGTATTGACTTAGTTAATAATGTATAGATATTGGTTCATTAATTGTGAAAAATGAATGATACTAATATAAGGTATTGATAATACGGAAAACTGGGTGTGGGGTATAAAGGAACTCTCTACTTTCTTCACAATACTGCTGTAAGTCTAACACTGTTCTTAAAAAAAGTTCATTAAAAATAAGAATTTAAAAGAATAAAAATAAATCAATTGTATTTCTACACACTAGTAATGAATGTGTGAATACCAAAATGAAAAACACAGTATCATTTAAAATTGCTCCAAAAAAATTTTAAATACAACTCTAAGAAATATATAACTCTAATATAATTTAAATATAACTCTAAGAAAACCATACTGGATTTATGCTGAAAATTGCAAGTGTTAAAAAAATCAAAGATCTAAATAAATGAGAGACATACAATATACATAGATTGGAAGACTCTAGAGTAAAAATGTCCATTTTCTCCAAAATGGCATACAGATTAATGCAATTCCTATCAAAATCCCAGCAAGATGTTTTGTAGATATAGGGGCCAGATTATTCTAAAATTTAGGAGGAAAAGCAAAAGAACTAGAATAGCTGTATTAATTTCCTGTGGATACAGTAACAACTTACCACAAGAAGTGGCTTAAAACAACAAAAACTTATTCCCTCACAGTCTGGAGGACAAAAGTCCAAATCAGTATCACTGGGCTGAAATCAGCACTTTGGCAGGGCTACAGTCCCTCCAGAGGCTCTAGGAGAGAATTCTTTCTTTGCCTCTTCCAACTTCTGGTGGTGACTGGCACTCCTTGGCTTGTGGCCACATCACTCCTATCTTCAAGGCCAGCATCTTCGAATTTCTCTCTGCTCTACCTTCACACAGCCTTCGTTGTGTGTGGTGCCCCCTCCCCGTCTCAAATGACATCTGTGATTGCATGTAAGGTCCAGGATAATGTCCTAATCTCAAAACCCTTAATTTAAACATATCTGCAAAGACCTTCTCCCCCCCAAAAGCTAATATTTAGACATTTCAGGGATTAGGACCTGATATCTTTGGTGGGTATTATTCAATCTACTACAATAGCTAAAACAATTTTGAAAAAGAATAATAAAGTGAGAGGAATCAGTACACTCAATTTCAAGACTTATGATAGTTACAGTAATCAAGGCTGTGTGGTATTAGAGAAAGGACATACATACAGGGTGGGGCAAAAGTAGTTTTACATTTGTGAGTACACAAAACACAGTTTATTTTTGTATTATTATTCATTAATTATTGTATTATTTCCCATACGAACAACTGTAAACCTACTTTTGCAGAACCCTGTATATGAATGAAACAGACCCACACAAATATGGCAAACTGATTTTTGACAAAGGTGTACAAGCAATTTATTGTAGGAAAGATAGCCATTTCAACAAATGGTACTGTAATTAGATATCCATAGGCCAAAAAATTAATAAATAAACCTTGATTTAACCTCACACCTTATACAAAAATTAAACTCAAAATGGCTCACAGATTTAAATGTAACATGGAAAAAATAAAAAAATAAATAAAAAAAAATAAATGTAACATGGAAAACTATGAACTTTTAGGGGGGAAAAATGGGGGAAATCTTTAGGATCTAGGCCTACTGTGATCAACTCAGCTGGGCTAGATATTTGGTGGAACATTATTCTGGATGTTTCTGTGACAGTGTTTTGGGATTTATAATTAACATTTAAATCAGTGAACTTTGAATAAATCAGACTGCCCCCCCCCCCCCTAATATGGTAGGCCTCATCCAATCAGTTGAAAACTTGAACTGAACAAAAGACTGACCTCCCCCATGCGAGAATAAATTCTTTCAGTAGACCATCAGATTTGAACTTCAACACTGGCTCTTCCTTTAGTCTCCAGCATATAACCCTACTCTGAAGACTTTGTACTTGCCAGCCTTCATAATCACATAAACCAATTCCTTAAAATAAATCTCTACACACACACACACACACACACACACACACACATTCTATTGGTTCTGTTTCTGTGAAGAACCCTAACAGAGCCATGCAATGAGTTCTTACACTTGACACAAAACCATTATCCATAAAAGGAAAAATAAATTGGACTTCAAAATTAAAAACTTTTGTTCTGCAAAAGAACCTGTTTAAGAGGATAAAAAGTTACACATTAGGAGAAAATACCTGCAATCCATGTATCTGACAAATGACTAGTATCTAGACTATATAAAGAACTCTCCAAATTCAACTGTACAAAAACAAACAGTCCAATTAGAAAATGGGCAAAAGACATGAAGAGATATTTCAATGAAAAGGATCTACTGAGGGCAAATAAGCAGATCTTCAACATCATTAGCTATCCGGGAAATGCAAATTAAAATCACAAGATATTACACACACACCTATCAGAATGGCTCAAATAAAAAACTGACACCACCAAATGCTGGTGAGCATGCAGAGAAACTGGATCACAAACATTGTTGTTAGAAACATAAAATGATACAGCAACTCTGGAAAACGGTTTGGCTGTTTCTTAAAAAACTGAACATATAACTACCATCAGCAATTATACTCATGAGCATTTATGCCAGAGAAATAAAAAGTTATGTTCACACAAAAATCTGTGCAGAAATGCTTATATATAGTAGCTCTGTTTGCAATAGCCCAAAACTGGAAACCCAGATGTTCTTCAATGGATGAATGGTAAAACAAAGTATGGTACATCCATACCACAGAATACTAGTCAGCAACAAAAACAACACTAATACACACAACAAGCTGGATCAATCTCCAGAGAATTACGCTGAATGAAAAAGCTAATTCCAAAAGATTATATAGCATATGAATGCATTTAGATAACAAAAAATTTTAAGTGGAGAGTGTATTAGTGGTGACCAGGGGTTAAAGAGGGGTGGAGGTGGGAGGGAAATGGATGTGGCTATAAAAGGAAAGCACAAAGGATCCTTGTGGTAATGGAAATGCTCAGTATCTCTACTGTACCAAGGTCAATATCCTGATTGTGATATAGTTTTGCAAGCCATTTGGGTGGCATGGTGGAGTCAGAAGACATACTAGGTTAAGGAATGAATGGGAAATGAGCAAATGTGAAGAAGTAAATCTATACAACTCTTTCCATAAGTTTCCAGTAAACGGAAAGGGTAATAAGTGATACTCAGAGAGAGGGAAAGGTATCACTGAAGAGCTTTATGAAGGGAAAAACATGAGCAAATTTAAATGCTGATGGAAAAAAACTTGTTAAATTACAGGTCTATAGCCATATGAGCACAATGCTATATAATCTTTAGCAAAAGGTTTGTGGAAGAAAGAAAAAAGCAAATACAAAGAGACTGCCCTTTGATAGGAGAGACGATGCTTGCATATTACTGGGGATAAAGATGACTGCTGGTACAGGTTTACTTATAGATTTGATGGTGGAAATAATAATAGAAACAACAATAATAATGACAGTTATAACTTATTGAATACTTATTATGATAGACAGCCCCCAAAGTGGTCCCAATATCTTCATATCCTGATGTTTACACCCAGTGTAGTCTCCTCCCACAGAGAATAGGGCTGAACTGCATAATAGTAACATATGACAGTGTGCAACTTCCAAGATTTGGGCAAAAAAGACAATGCAGCTTCTACCTTGTTCTCTAATGCATTGCTCCTTCTAGCGGGAAGCTAGTCACAACATTCAAACATATGTGAAGAGGCCGAGCTAGCACTATGTGAGTGAGCCATTTTTAAAAGTACCCACAGCCAAGCCTTCATAAGACTGCAAACGCATGAGACCCAAAGTCTTTAAAACTACGCAACTAAGCTGCTTCTGTATTAATGACCCACAGAAACAGTAAGATAATCAATGTTTATTGTGTTAAGCCACTAAATTTGGGAATATAGTAAAACCTTGTTTCTTGAACGTCACCCTTCTCCAACAATTCACTTCTAGACCTAACAACCCTTTCATGCTGATACCTGTATGATCAGTCACAAGTCTCTCAGGCGACAAAGGAGAGAATGTGGGAGTAAGTTGAGTTAGTTTACCGCTGTTAACATCTCAGGATACTGTGCTGGGAATATTTTCATGTCTTTTTGCTTTCGTTGCTGCTTATTATTAAATTTTCATTTTTTACTGTACATTTCATTTCCTTTTTGTTAAATTTTCATTTACATTTCATGTCCTTTTTGTTTTTAAAATACTTATAGATTAAATAGTACATTAGACATATACTGTATATAAGAAAGATTAAAACAGGGAATCTTTTGGGTGTCTGGAATGGAATTATTCAATTTACATTATTTCTAACAGGGGAAAAATGCTTCGCTTTTCAAACCTTCTGGAACGAATTAAGTTTGAGAACTGAGGTTCCAGCAATAGGTACCTAACGTACTTATGTGCCAGGCATAGTTCTAAGCATATTAGATATAGTAACCCACTTAATCCTCAACAAGCCCATGATCTGCAATTTAAGATGAGAAAACTGAGAAACAGAGAAGTAATTTGCCCCAATTCTCACACAGCTGGTAGGTGATGGAATTATGGAAACCATAAAGTGAACCTTTATAAACTCCAAATTCAAATCAAAAGTCTGTGCTATTAACTGCTGTTAAACGCTACTAAGTGCTAATAACATCCTCCCCAAAGCTGAAGCAGTTTCTATCCCATGTCTTTTATTTTTGCTGTGAAATAGAAGGAAAGGTTACCTGATAAGACAACAGGGAAAAGCAGCTGAATCAAAGAACTAAAGATAATGGAAAAGGTTTGAACAGTTGCCATGAAGTGAGTAAGAGGACTGGCTAGAGAAATCTAATGGAATTTCTAAACAGGAGAGGTTAAGAGCGATGAAATTGCATGCTATGAATTTAAGATGACCATAATGAAGAGAACACAGGTCAGCCAGTGTACCTAAATGAAAAACGTAATTTGAAGTGTGAAACGTTGATAATGAGATGGAAGAGAAAAAGCACATCTTTCTCAAATCCCACTAGCTCAAAAAGGAGCCATGTATAAAAACAATTCCAAGAAACACTATATATTCTATTTCAAAGTATCACATAAAGACTAAAGAAAGGAAAGCTTACTAAGATGAATGATTATAAACTGACAGTGCTACTTTACGTAAGTGTCTTGATCTCCAACATCTAAAGTTTTTCTAGAGAATGCTCCCTTTTCCAGATTTACATTCAAAATGTCACAAGAAAAATTAAAACCTAAAAAAAGAACATACTAGTTGCATTATAATCAGACCACTAAGAGCAGCTGTACAATTATTCACTGACTTAGCCTGATGAATAAATCCTACAACAGGGCTTGAGGCCAAAAATGTATCACATTTTTCTTTTTTATTTATTGATTTTAGAGAGGGGAAGGCAGAAGGGGTAAAAGGGGGGGGGGGGTAGAGAGAAACATCGATTTGTTGTTCCACTTGTTTATGCACTCATTGGTTGATTCTTGTATGTGCCCTGACCAGGGATCAAACTGGAAACCTTGACGTATCAGGACGATGCTCTACTCATTTTTCAAGTGCACTTAAAATCAGACTGTCCCCAAAAAATGTATACACACTTAATTTTTAAAATGAACTGTATGTTAATAAACACTGACTTTACAATTATTCAAAGTGTGTATACTGTTTTGGGGGCATCCTGTACATTTAAGTTTCAATTTCAGGTATGTGTTTTTAAAATTATTTCACTTTACCTGACTAATAAACTGGCATAAACTAATCTCAAAATAAAGTTAGGCAAAAAAAACTTTTTTAAACCAAACCATAGACACATAAAATTTTTTCCAGGCAATGCAAGTAAGCATGGATATGTAGACATTTAAGACACGAAAGTGCACGAATGGAGGTAAAGGTATGTGAGCTTTATATTTTTCTTAATACTCAAGGTTAATAAACAAGTTTGGAAGAACATGAGTTAGTGGTTAATATTCCAGTGACATCTTTCCCCATATATCCATTATTACCTGGAGACTTAACAGAAACAAGTCAAAATGACTACTGCTAGAAAACAAACTTTTTCTAATAAAAGAAATATCACTGGGTAAATTAAATAAGTCCTTTCTACATCATGCATAATCAATAGAGAGAAAAATAATTTTTTTCCACACTTAAAGTAGTTCTAGTCCCATAAAGGTACAAGAATAATTATGGAAACCATAAAGTGAACTCTACGAATTATTTCCCATATTCTCTATCTCTTAATTCAGGATGGCACCCATGAATTCTGTAAACATAAAGCAAAACAAACAATTCTTAATTCTTACAAAGATTTTTTAATTACAACAAAATCTGTAATTAATACTTTTATTAAAGTACTAGTGTTTCATCATTCTACTTTTAGTCTTACCCTTATCTGTTCCGTGGAGCTGCTGCTAAGTTCATCACCAGACTCAGAATCCTGATGTACCCTTTCTGAGCCTTCTCCTGCTGAATCGCAAGACTGTTCCTGGGAGAAGCTAGTTTTCTCTATGTCCAAGAACTCCGGACCAGGAAAGTGACCAAATAAGCGCGTCCTATTCTGGCTGGAAGCTTTAGGAGAATGTGAATCACTGCTAAACTTTCCATTGTTGTGGGTGAGGTCCAGGCTTAGGCTGACAGTTTGACTTGGATCATAATTGGGTCCAAAATTCTGATTGGCATCACGAATAAGACCTGTTCCCTGAATAGACAACGATGGTTTTCCAAAACTTGAAAGCTCAGGTAATTTGTTCACATTTTCTGTTGATCTCTGAAGATGCAGACTCTGTATCATTTTCATAGAATTATTTGGCAGTCCAACTGCCTGTTTAACAGGCGGCATCAGAGCTTTGCGGGTGACTTCCTTAACATACTGGGCTGGCACATAAAATGCTTTGGAATTCTCATCTGGTTTGACTTGCCACCAGTCATCATTGGTCTTTTTCACCAACATGTATCGTTCCCCTTGTTTTATCACAATCTTTCTGTCCTTTGCTTCATATTCGTAATCATATTCCACTTCAATATACACTTGTCCTGGAACAATCTTGCCACTTCTATCAGCCATTTTTATTCAATAATATTCACCTCTCAAAAAGGATGGTATGCCACATTATGGCTTTTTGCCTTGTTGGATTAATATAGCTATTGTCATTTAAATGGAAGAACAGAATAAAGAAAAAAGTTAATAGTCTGGATTTTTAACATTTACTCACAAGCATCACATAAGCCATTTAAAGAACATTACCTTCAAATCTCAAACTCAAAAAGTAAACATGTATCTAATGTTTTCTATTGTCCTACATTAGAAAACTCTCATAATACAGTAATCTACATTTTTTAGTCATTTATGACCAATAACAAACCAATAACTGGAACAGCAAATACACTAACCAGCCAGACACAAGACTATCAAAAATAAGAGGTAAGAAGAACTCTCTTTCTTTCCATGACTACCTCAAATTTCCTTCACTTTCTTAAAAAGGTGCAGTAATAATAGCTAATATATATTAGGCATTTCCCAAGGGCCAGGCATTGATCTAGGTTCACTGTATGCCTTAGCTAAGATCATCTTTGAAGTTGGAGCTGAATTTCAATGACCCTGTACTCTTCATTTTTTACAATGATCAAGAGCATTAATGAGCTTTAAAAAACATTATCCAATTATGTTTCATTTCCTAATATAAAAAATACAGCACTGTTATTGTTAGGCAAAATACACTGAAAAACAAAGTGCTAGTTTACTTTGTTTTCCTATTATGTCTACCTCAGGAGGGCCATGATTCTTATTAGGGTGAATCCCACAAATGCCAACAAATAACCAGTCTTTGTATTTGTAAATGTTAAAAATCCACACCCTACCACACAGCCATTCAAAGTCTACTAAAAATAGCCCTAAATTAGCTTAATAAATCTAGTTTTCACTTTATCTTTTTTATCCTCACCCAAGGATATGTTTATTGATTTGAGAGACAGAGGAAGGAAAAGAGAGAGAGAAACATTGGTATGAGAGAGAACACTGGTTGGTTGCCTTCCATATGCGCCCTGACCAGGGATTGAATCTGCAACCTAGGTATGTGCCCTGGCCAGAATCAAACTTACAACCTTTTGGTGTACAGGATGATGCTCCAACCAGCTGAGCCACCTGGCCAGTGCCCTAGTTTTCACTTTAATTTCTATTCCAATTCCAAAATATCACATACCTCATAGAACACAGCATTCAAACTTCAAAATGATCATAGCATCTTAATATTGTAACAACTCAAGTCAAACCCCAACTACAGTGGGATGAAGAGTGTTCCCCCCAAAAGATATGTTGAAGTCCTAATGCCAGGACCTGCAAAGACCTTACTTGAAAATAGGGTCTGTGCAGATGTAATCCATTTAACATGCAGTTATACTTGATTAGGGCAAGCCCCAAAGTCCAGTGACTGATGTCTTCATAAGGAGAGGAAGATTTGAAAACAAGGAGAGGAGACACAGAACAAAGAAGCCCACATGAACACAGAGGCAGAAATTGGAGTGATTCAGGTACAAGCCAAAATGCCAAGGATGCTGGCACAACCAGAAGCTAGGAAGAGGCAAGGAAGGACCCTCCCCTAGAGTCTTCAGAGGAAGACCAGACCTACTGATGCCTTTATTTTGTACAGCTAGCCTCCAGAACTGAGAGAGAATAAGTTTTTGCTGTTTTAAGCCACCCAGTTTGTGCAAGTTGTTACAGCAGCCCTAGGAAACTAATACATTCAACCCAATGCTCAAGGATCAAACCTTAGCAATTCTGAATATTAAGTGTACCAAAAATATTTACCCAAGGTCCCATGATAACCTGCCAATTTTCCTTAGCACCCAAGTACTGGGCATGATATTACTGTATGCTATATATTCCCCTGAGGATAATTATTATCTGTAACAGATAAACCCATAAGCCCAGGTAATAAATTAGTGATACAGCTCAGCTGGCATGGCTCAGTAGTTGAGCGTCGACCCATGAACTACAAGATCACCATTCAATTCCCATTCAGGGCACATGCGTAGGTTTCAGGCTTGATCTCCATTAGGGGGCATGCAGGAAGCAGCCAATCAATGACTCCCTCATCATTGATGTTTCCACCTCTCTCTCCCTCTCCCTTTCTCTCTCTGAAATAAAAACATTTAAAAAATAAAAAATAGAAATAAATTAGTGATACAACTTCAGTAACTAAAATTAACCTTCTAGACAAACTATCTGAATAACAAATTTAATACAGTAATGTTGTTTCAAAAAAATAAAAATAAAACTTACCTTAGACGGAGACATAAATACCCAGTATTACATTTAAACCTATAAAAAAAAAAATAAAGTTCATTAACTTTGGCCAGCACTGCTTAAAGAAAGCTGTAAGTACGATGTTGCTCACATTTTAGAAGCATAACTTTATGGCTATAAGGAACACAGTACAATATTATATGCCACCACAGTGTCAGCACCACCCTCCAAACACAGGTACAATTTCCACTGCCTCTCCTACTTCATTTCCACATTGTCTCAACTTCACTTCTGCCATTCTGACAGAATACCTTTTTAAACCTCTAATAACATGAGAAACAACTTTTGTAAAATTGTTAAAATGACAACTATTTTTCAAGTTTATGGTATTGAGTGGGAAAAGGAAATGAAAACAAATGTTCAAAGTTGTTGGGAGCCCTAACATACTTCCCCACAGATTACTTACTAATTATAAATCAGGAAATATACCGAGTGGTCAAACTTAACGCCAACAGTGGGGCAGACAACCTGATGATAAATGCCTCCTAATGTGATGCAGTAAGATGTTACAATATCACCTATGTTGTACTCTTGCCTTCAAAAAGCTTAACCTTCAGCTAATTATTAGGATACAATCAAATCCAGAATGTGAGATATTCTGTTAGACAACAGACATGAATTATTTTAAAACAATCAATTTCATAAAAAATGAAAAAGGGAGGGAGATTCTTCTAGATTAAAAGCAACTACAGACACACAACAGCCAAACCCACACGGTGTTTTAATAGATACCTAAAACTTAACATATCCAAAATCTACTTCCTATCTCTACCCCACCCCACCCAGCCCTGGCAAATCCACATGGTCTTTTGCCTCACGGTAAATAGAAATTCTAACCTTTCAAATGTCCAACCTTTACTTTCATGCATTACCAGGACACTAGTCACTATAAGATTTAATCCTTTCACCTACATAAGTTTTTCACTACAACTTTTCAAAATTTCACACTGAAATATTTATCCTCAGGTGGCTTTTTTTTTCTTTTTCTTTCCAGGAAGTAATAAAATAACTTAGGAAATACCTCTGAAGGTAGTGAAACAAGTAAGGGTATCTGTAGGAAGTTACAGTAGCTCAGACATACTATAACTGGTCAAACATTTATCCATAGGAATGAAGAAAAGTAGAAAGAATAACAAGTAAACTGTATGATTTCATGCTAGCCAGAGAGGGGCTGTGGGGTGGGAAGCAACAATGGGTTAAAGGCCAGTCCATGTTCCATCTCTTTCACTGCCAGGCTTTATCACTATACCTTCCCCAGTGACTAGAAGGTAAGTATGAAAGTGTTAGGAAGAAAGATAAAGAAGTCAGTTTAACCACGTTCAACATGAGACATCCAATCTAAAGTTTTAGTTCAAGGTAATGAGAATTGGGAGGACAAGGAAGACAGAGAAGTAGTCAAAAGACTATCTATATAAAAAAGGTAGTTAGATACCATGGCAAATGGCATAAGCAAAAGTGGGCACAATGTGGTAGGAGAACAGAAGCTGAGATCGATTTCCAGGTAACACTAGGGTGGAGGATGGAGAATGAAACTAGGAAGCCCCTAAGAGAGACTAATAGAATTATAAACTTCTAGAAAATCAAATAGCAGGAATTATGTATTATAATCCAAGGTCTAGGAAAAGTTAAAGTAAAAATGAAAATTAAAGCCTTATTATACACTATGGAGTCAAAGACAATTAAAATAATTATGGGGTAGTTCTAAAAAACTTAGATCTCAGTGAAAATTATCTGCAAATATGTGAATAACTTATGTTGTCTATTTTTATGTAAAAACATAAGCTGTATTAAAATGAATGTTTAAAGTTTTAGTTTTGACTTCTTTGTTTCTTCCTCCATTCTTCTCTTTAGATTAGGTTGAGCACTGTTCATCCTGTTATCCTCTCAAGTATTTTGGTTAGAGGATACTCATTCAACTACAGCACCCACTGAGCAAAACATTCCTCTAATTGAAATATATTCTATACTCATTATCAACACTCCTGCATCCATATTCATCACACACATACACACACACACACAACTAACTTGCTAAGTACCTAACCACCAGTACATGTACAGTTTTTGCCTATCTACTGCCAGTACCAATCAACTCTTTGCAGTTTCAAAAATACCCATGTAGGCTCTGCACACCTCTTACCAGTCTTCCTCATGTTTCAACAAGAACAGGCATACACACATATAACTGCTTACATCTTTTATTCCTCCTTCTCCAAGTCAGATTCAAAACTTTCTATTACGCTATTTTAAAATCTAATAGCCTCCTTCTTTCTGCCTGCCAATTTTTCTCATTTTTTTCCTACCACAAATTACACAGCTCAGCAAATGTTATCTTCCTCCTCCAGGACATCTGCTTAATCAACTATATCTCTAAGTATAGTATCCTTACTAAGTGCATCACAAAAGTAAACAAAATCTTAAGAGAAATATAGTAAATGTAGCCACAATAAGTTTACAATTTAAGTCCTATATATATGTATATACACAACCTATTTAGCAATTCTAACACTATGAACAATAAAATATTAATAAAGCCTCACATGTAAATGCTAACCAACTTAAAAATACCACAATTAAATAAGCACTAACTCTTGGTACAAAGTCCTCCAAGCAGTTTTAAAAGTCCATGTTTAAAATTAACAATCCCTAAACAGGCCTCCAGTAAAGAAATCAATTAAATTTAATGAGCACAACAAAAATGTTAAGAACAATTCCAGGGGGAGAAAAGACTCCACCAAATAATTCTGTAAATTGTACAGTTAACAAGATATCATAGGCCAGCCACTATGGGGCACCTAAGAGTTTTTTCTTAATGTATGATCCCTGCTAAGAATAAGAAGATACATAAGGCATTTCTTAGGCCTTCAGAAGTAAAGGAAAATAAAATGGTTAATATTATAAACTATTCTAGCCATAAAGAAATAGCAAAAATAGGAATAGCAGAAAGGATACAGGAAATAATGGGTAACTGGAAAGCAGCAGAGAACACAGCCAAGTGTAAACTGGTAAAGGAAACTCAAAACCAAGATTTAAATCTGAAACAAAAATGAGGAAACAACTATAGTCTTTGGGGAAGCAAGCATATTTCAGTAAAAATGACATTTGCATGAGGTATTTTAGGAAGATTTGTGCCATGAAGACATTCTAAGTCAGAAATGGTGAACATAACTTTTTCTTGGATACAAGAATGAGAAAATATTCCAATTTAAAAAGGAAAATATATGACCTTAGAGTTAGCAATGATTTTTTAGATACACCCACTAAATGCATGATCCATTAAAGAAAATATTAAGTAGAAATTTATTAAAATTTAAAATTTCTGATCTGTGAAAGACACTGCTAAGGGAATGAAAACACAAACCACAGAAGGAGAAAATATTTGCACAAGACCTCTGATGGCCCTAGCCAGTTTGGCTCAATGGTTAAAGCATCAGCCTACAGACTGAAGGGTCCCAGGTTCAATTTCAGCAAAGGGCATGTACCTTGGTTGCAGGCTCAATTGCTGGCCCCGGTCAGGGTTCGTGCATGAGGCAACCAACCAATGTGTCTGTCTCACATCAATGTTTCTCTTTCTCTTTCTCTCTTCCTCTCTCTCCCTCTCTCTCTCTCCTTCTCTTCCCTCCCTCCCTTCCACTCTTTCTGAAAAGCAATGGAAAAAATATCCTCAGGTAAGGATTAAAAAAAAAAAAAAAACTCTGATGAAGGACTTGTATCCAAAATATACAAAGAACTCTTAAAACTCAACAAAATGAACCAAAGTTTTTACATGGAAAAAAGGATTTGAAAAGATACATTATGAAAGAAAACATGGCAAATAAGCACATGAAAAATTATCATATCATTAAGAAACTGCAAATTAAAACAAGATACCACTGCTTACCCATTAGAAAGGCTAAAATCAAAAAAGCTGACACCACCAAATGCTGGTGAGGATGTAGAGCAACAGGAACTTTTATTCATTGCTGGCAAAAAAGGAAAGTGGTACAGCCACTTTGGAAGACAGTTTAGCAGTTTCTTACAAAGCCAAACATGGTCCTACCATATGTTCTAAGCAATCACACTCCTAGGTATTTAGTATTTACCCAAATGAGTTGAAAACTTATTTCCACAAAAGTCCTACAGCAAATGTTTACAGCAGCTTTATTTATAACTTCTAAAAACTAAAAGCAACCAAGATGTCCAACAAAAGGAGAAAAGATAAACTGCAATATTATTCAGTGATAAAAAGAAATGAACTATCAAGCTTAGAACAGACACAAATAAAGCTTAGATATATTTTGCTAAGTGAAAGAAGTCTGTCTGAAAAAGCCACATACGATCCTAAGAATCCTGAAACACTGATCAGAAAGAATATATGTACCCCTATGTTCATAGCAGCACAGTTTACAATAGTTAAGATCTGGAAACAGCCCAAGTGCCCACCAGTAAATAAGTGGATAAAAAAGCTATGGGACATATACACCATGGAATAATACTATGCAGTTATAAAGAAGAAGGATCTCGTACCCTTTGGGACAGTATGAATGAACCTGGAGAAAATTATGCTAAGTGAAATAAGCCAGGCAGAGAAAGACAAACATCACATGATCTCACTCATACATGGAATCTAAAGAACTTAATAAACTGATGGAGAGAATAGATTCAATGACATGGAAGCATAGATCAGACTGACGAATGTCAGAAGGATGGAGGAGGGCAGGTGGGTGGAGGGGGAGAGAGTAACCAAAGAATTTCTATGCATATATGCACAACCCAAGGACATGGACAATGGTGTGGAGAGGGACTGGGGAGGGGGATGGAATGGGATGGAAAGGGTCATCGGGGAGAAAAAGGGGCATCTGTAATATTTTAAACAAAAAGAAAATTTAAAAAGAAAAAAGAAAAAGCCAAATACAGAATAATTTCAATGCTATGGCATTCTGGAAGTCAAAATCATAGAGACAGTGATTACTGGGAGTGGGAGAAGGAGGGTTTCATAGGTGAAGCACTTGTCAAACCCATTAATCTTTAAAACACAAAGTGCAATGTATGCAAAATTTTTAAAAACTGTAAGGAGGTCAGAGGAATCCCTGGATGGAAAGCAGATGTGACAAGATAGTCTAACAGGATTACAAATATATGGAACAACCTCACTGAAGGGGAGGTGGAGGGGTAAGATGCTGACCTAACTAATTTTGGAAATAAGTGGAGTCTATAAGAATATAGGCAAAGGAACTACACATAAGTACTGTGTTGTAGTAAATAAAAACGTTTCCCAAGAGTGTGAATTAAAAATTCTAATACTGCTATACATATATGCTAGAACTGAATAATTAAGTAAATGGAATGTGGGTTAAGGAGCCAGATTTCTCAAGGTTGGAGTAGAAATTTATAGACAAGCGAGGGGAGAAGGCTAGACCCATGTGGTAATGGATTAGACTTGGAGACATCAGTATAAACTCAATGAACTCATTTTTAGTTTACCACAGAGACAGGTGATTACATTTTAAAAATTAGATACGTGTCTATAAGACAATCCAGCAAGCCAGGACAAGTGGAAAAGGGAAACTGACACAGATAGCTGAGCAAACTAGCAGAGCAATTTACAGCAGATACAGAAGGTCACTTCCCTAAAAATAACATCTAGGCCTCAACTGTATTTCAGCTCCAGACTCAGAAAGCAGCAAAGCCAAGTGAGTGACACCAAGACCAGCTGCAATGACCAACTATTCCCTGTCCTAACACTGACCAACCAGTGGAGACCCACGACCCTGAAGGAGCACACAGGGAAAACAGAGATTCTGCTGAAACCCTCCCCTGAGACCTCCTCTAAGATTCCCGCCTGCAAGGGAGACATAAAAGCCTCAAGACAAAGGACCCAGCTCTCGCTCACTCGCTCACTCTCCCTTTGGGGAGCAGCCTCTGCCATTCTCTTGCCCCTCTTCCCCCACAGGCATGCATCTCCTAAACTCTAAGAAACCCCATGAGACTTACAACCAGGGGAGCAATGGGCAGCTCATCCAAGGCCAAGCCCTGAACCTGTTCCCAAGGACCCCTTTTCTCTGACTTCCCAGAGAGCTAGGGCAGCCCAGCCTAGGCTGTCCTGTTGCTTCTTCTATGCTAAGCCCTTTCTTGTTTTACTGTCCCCAACTTTAATAAACATTCCCCCATAGTCACCTGGACTCATGTTGTGAAATTTTTCTTGCACGAAGTCAAGAACCCACACACTACCAGCCGGCCCCAGGCAGACCCGCCAAGTGCCAGGTCCTCCTTCCAGTATCATCTATATAGTGGTTAGTACACACATTTCCTTGCTGTCTGTAAAAATGACACCCTAGAGGCAAAAAGCACACCTAGAATCCAGATGTGGTTTCTAATACCATTCTCCAAATAAAGAAACCGAGATTCTTTGGTGAAATGGATGATTCTAGTACTGCGGTAAAAAATATACAAGATGAGCCTCAAACATCTTATAGTGCCATACTGACCCTCCCGCCTCCCCCATCTGGATTTTAAGTACTTTATTTAAATGTTTCTTACTATTAGACAACTGTCTTAATTTTACCTCAAATTAAAAGTGATATCATTCATATTTGATATTCTGATTAATATATCTTACATAATGTTGCTGTATGTTTAAATAATTTAAACTCACACTTCTTTTGTTCTTTACTTATAAACACATTTATGGAGAATCACAGTTCCTGTTTTTCTCACCTAAACACAAATTATAATTATTTAAGAGGTACTAGGGTTCTCCACTGTTAATGGTTGTTAAATCTTCAAAATCATTCTAAAAATTATCTCTTATACATGGAGATGCAAATACTGACCCAGTTAATATACAACAGAGCAGAAAGTGAAAAACCTATTGTATTCAAAAAAACTTCACAAACTCAGTACTACTTTAGTAAAGAACCCTGATCAAGCTCCCTTTTAGACCAAAAAACAGTAAAGATTAAACTGGGTTTTAATCCGTTGAGAGCCACTTGCACACACTAAGAGTTTTAATATGATGATGTAGGATACCAAGAAGATAACCTATGAGGTAAAAAACTCAAAATCAGTAAAAAGTCTAAGGAACAAAAAAAGTTTTTTCTGGAGCAAAAAGGTTAACTTCCTTTTCTTTCAGATTCTATTTCATTGAAAACTACTATCTATATGGATAATAGCTTCACAATAACCTCTAAAACCACCCTTTTATGATGATCATTCTGCATCTATACTTTTTTCAGTCTTCTCTTTACTTCCTTCTAAATGCATTCCAATCAATGGATTCTTCTTTCTATACCTTTAACATCTGAGTCCCATAGTTCAATTTCTTAATAAGAACTTTCTAAAAATAATCAGTTTTAAAAAACAGAAAAAAATTAACTATCTTTTTTACAGTTCATGCAATTTTTATCCTGCCTCTGTGGCACCTCACCCACCCCCAACCCCTTGTAGTAACAACACCTGTTTATTGCTGGTGGGAAAGTAAAACAGTGCAGCCACTGGAAAAACAGCATGGAATTTTTTCATAACATTAGAAATAAAATTACCATATGATCCAGCAATTCCACTTCTGGACACACATCCAAAAGAATTGAAAGCAGGGACTTGAACAGATATATGAACACCTATGTTCATAGCAACACTATTCACAATAGCCAAAAAGGTGGAAGCAAATCTAACGTCCATAGGTGGATTGAGAGCTAAAATAAAATTAAAAATATATTACCACAGTAAAGAGTCATTGGAGAATACCAATTAAATCACCTTATCCCTGTCTACCCACAGCCCACAAAAGTCACTAAAATCCTCACATAGCTTTTACAGATCCTCCTTCAATGTAAATACAGGGTGGGGTAAAAGTGGGTTTACAGTTGTGAGTACACAGAACATAGTTTATTCTTGTATTATTATTTTATTATTGTGTTATTTTCCATATGAACAACTGTAAACCTACTTTTGCCCTACCCTGTATTAAAAGGCAAATTAACATTCAAACTTATGGAAAACTGTAAAGTAACACTTATGTAGCACAAAAATAATGAACTACACTGCCAATCCCTTGGAGCTTTCTGTCCTCTAATGGGAAAAAAGAAAACACTCCATGATTCTTAATTTTTATTCAAGTTTAAACTAGTTTACAAAACAATAAAAACCCAATAATGGAAATTAAAACCAAAACAAGATATCACTACAAGCCAACTACAATAGATAGTTCTTTAAGAAGATGATACAAAGTGCTGATAAGTTGTACCAATAGCTGGAACACTCAAACAGTGGTAATGCTAAATGGTCCAGTCAAACGGTGGTAATGCTAAATGGTACAGCCAGCTCAGTAGTTTCTTATAAACATGTATTTTCCTTAGACTGGGCCAGGAAACAAATCTCAATAAATTTAAAAGTACTGAAATCATATAAAGTGTTTTCTCTGACAATTAAATTAAATTATAAATTAATAAAAAGATATCTTTAAGCCCCAAAATTTGTTTTTAGAATCTAAACAACGTATTTCTAAATAACTCAGTGGTCAAAGCAGAAAACAAACAGGAAATCTGAACGGAATGAAAATGAAAACATGGCATTTCAAAATTTATGGGATGTAATTAAAGTAGTGCTTAGAAAAAATTTATAGCACTAAATGCCCATATTAGGAAAGAAAAAAAGGTCCCAAATCAATGAAGATCAGAGTAAAAATCAATAAAAGAAAAAACAGCCCTACCGGGCATGGCTCAGCAGTTGAGTATCAACCTAGGATCCAGGAGATAGCGGTTCAATTCCGGGTCAGGGCACATGCTCAGGTTGCAGGCTGGATCCCTTGTAGGGAGGGTGCAAGAGGCAGCCAATCAATGACTCTCATCACTGATGTTTTTCTCTCTCTCTCTCCCTAATTTTAAAAAAGATAAAATAGTAAAATATTAGAGGAAACCCATGAAACCAGAAGCTGGTTCTTTGAGAAGATCATTAATACTGATAATCCTCTAGCCAAATTGATCAAGAACAAATGAGAAAAAATACAAATTACCAATATCAGGAATATAACAAGACAGAAATACAGATCCTAAAGACATCAAAAGAAAGATAAAATAATATTATGAACCTTATGCCATTAAATTCAACAGCTTAGATAAACTGGAGAAATTTCTTGAAAGACAAATTACCAAACGTTGCTTAAGAAGAAACAGATAATACAAAGAGCCCTGTAGCTATTAAAAATATTGAATGTGTCTTTTTTTTCATTTTAAGTTTTTAATGAAAGTTGTATATAAGATTCCTGCATCTTCTCAACTGTTTCTTCCTTGTATTTGCCCTTTTCCTTTCCTACTTGGTAAGATTTGGCTTTCCGTTCAAGGATCTTTTTACAGTCTTAGTCCAGCTTTAGTCTAATGATAACCACCTTGCTGGAATAAATGCCCACATGAACAATTATACCATTAGCTTTCTCCTGCTGCACTCATTTAATAATGTAGGTGACACATTTCTTCCTGTACAACTGAACTACTTTGCCAATTTGCTGCCCTTTGTAATGTTCTCAACCTGAACCACATCATCCTTTCGGATGGACATGGATCAAACATTGGACTTCTGTCTCAGTTCTTTGGAAAGAGGAGAGACATAATCTTCCTGTAAATGTGGGAAGGTGCACTGAAATGCCTTTTACAGTTCTTGCTCCAGTCAGAAGTGACAAAGGGATTGAACTTCATTTTGCACGCTGGTGCTTCTACAATGGCTACAAAAGGCTTACATCTGTCTTTAAAAATCCTCCCACAAAGAAAACTCCTGGCCCAGATGTCTTCACTGGTGATTTTACCAAAAATGTATGGAAATAATATAAACTCTTTACAAACCTCTCAAAGAAAACTGAAAGAGGGAAAACATCCCAACTCATTCTATAAGATCAGCATTACCATCACGCCAAAAACAAAGATATTATAAGAAAGGAAAACTATGGCTCAATATCCCTCATGAATATATATCTCCATCAAACAACTCATATCTAGAATATATAAAGAACTGTACAAGTCAATAACACAAATAACCCAATAAAAATAGGTGAAAGATATAAACAGACACTTATCCAAAGATAGACACAGATGGTAAATAAGCCCATAAAAAGATGCCCAAAATCTTTAGTCATTAAGAAAATGCAAATTAAAACCACAAAGAATACACACCTACTAGACCGGCTAAAATTTAAAAGACTGATCATACTAGTGTCTTTGAGAATGTGGAGCAACTAGAAATCTCACACACTGCTGGTAGAGATATAAAATGGTAAAAGCACTTTGGGGAAAGTTTGGCAGGTTCCTAAATTTTTTAGTATATATCTACTATGTACCCAAAAGAAATGAAAACACAAATATCTGTACACGAATGTTTACAGCAGCTTTATTTGTAATAGCCCCAAATTGGGAACCCAAATGTTCCTCAACAGGTGAGTGGATAAACTAATTGCAGTATACCCACACATGGGTCTATCATAATAAAAAGGAATGAACTCTTGATATACACACAAAAACTGGATGAAATCTCAAAATGATTTTGCTGAGTGAAAAAAAATTCAGACAAGAAAGAGTGCATACTCTAAAGATTCTATCTTCGTAAAATTCTAGAAAATACAAACTAATCTATAGTGACAGAAAGCAGTTAAAATGTCACCAAGGAACAAGGGCAATGAATTACAAAGGGGCTCATCAAGAAAAATTTTCTTTTTGTGGGGAGGTGATACATATGTTCATTATCTTAATAATGGTGATAATGGTATACACTTCACAAGTATATACATACATACGTGAAAACTCATCAAATTGCACACTGAAATATGTACAGTTTATTACACAACAATTATACTTCAATAAAGCTGTTAAACCTAATCATGCAAATTAAAATTATGAAATATCACTACCCCCCCATTAGAATGGCGTTAAACATACACACACACACACACATACATTTGTATTTGGTAAGGAGAACACCAACTGGAACTCTCATACATTGCTGGTGGGAATGTAGAATGATACAGCCACTTTGGAAAACATTTTGGCAATCTCTTATAAAGTTATACATACATTTACCATATGATCTAGCAATTCCTCTTCTAGGTATTTACCCAAGAGAAAAAAAATAAGTCCATCCAAAGGCATTCATTATAGCTTTAGTCATAAGAATCAGAAACTGGCAACAACCCAAAGGCCTATCATCTGGTGAATGCTTAAACAAATTGTGATACATTCATCTGTAAAACAGGAAACAATACAAATCTCAAAGGAGCCTTGTGAGAACGGTAAGAGAAAATGTGAAAAAAGTAAACTATAAAGCTTGATAGAGAGCATCACACTAAGCACTGCTTACTCAAGGAAGCAAAATTGTGACAGTACTCCCAAATCTTCTATAACTAGTTTGTTTCACTTAAAATAATGCTTCTGAGACTCATCCATGTTGGTGTATGTATCTTAGAGTGTTAGTGTATTTTAGTGTGTACATTATACCTCAATAAAACTGAATTTTTAAACAAACCACTAAAACAGCAAAATATAGGTAATATTCAGCAAACTTTTAAAGATATCCCTCTAACTTCAAAATGTATTCTAAATTCTCCTGCAGTAAAGGGAAAGGGAAAAGCACAGAACCCTGAAAAAGCACAGAGGCCTGAAATTTATATCCAGGATTTGCCATTTATCAGCTCTCAGACCCTGAGCACCTTATTTTTCACGAAGGAAAAAAGACAAACCTCAAAAGATCCTTGTGAGAATGGAAAGAGAAAAAGTACTTCATAAACTACAAGGAATAATAGAGTATTCACACTAATCACTGCTTACTCAAAGAAGCAAAAGTTGTGAGAGTAGAAAGTCACAAATGAACTGATCGATTATAAAATTAGTCCCTCTGACTTTAAAGGAGAGATCAACAGCAATACAGTCACAGTAGGGGACTTAAACACCCCACTGACTTTACTGGATAGATCTTCCAAACAAAAAATCAACAAGGAAACAGTGACTCAAAGTGACACCCTAGATCAGATGGATTTAATTGACATTTACAGAACATTCCACTCCAAAGCTGCAGAATAGGCATTCTCCTCAAGTACACATGAGACATTCTCAAAGACAGACCACATGTTGGGACACAAAACAAGTCTCTATAAGTTCAAGACGACTGAAATCACATCAAGCATCTTCTCGGACATTTACACAATGAAATACTATGCAGCTGTAAAAACGAAGAATCCATACCCTTTGACAACATGGTAGGACCTGGAGAGTATTATGCTAAGTGAAATAAGCCAGTCAGAGAAAGACAAGTGTCACATGATCTTACTCATATGTGGAATCTAACCAACAAAATAAACTGATGAACAAAACAGATCCAGAGACATAGAAGCATGG
This sequence comes from Miniopterus schreibersii, assembly GCF_964146895.1. Taxonomy (NCBI): domain Eukaryota; kingdom Metazoa; phylum Chordata; class Mammalia; order Chiroptera; family Miniopteridae; genus Miniopterus; species Miniopterus schreibersii. Next base: position 114,984,238 of record NC_138101.1, on the reverse strand, counting down.
AAAAGACTGATGAATCTCAGAGGGAAGGTGGGGGGTGGAGGGTAGGGAGAGATTAACATAAAAATTTATATGCATATATGCATAACCCATGGTCACAAACAATAGTGAGGTGAAGGCCTGGGAGGAGGGGATCAATGGGGGGAAAAAGGAGACATTTGTAATAATTTCAACATAAAAATTTTCCTAATAAATAAATAAATAATAAAATTAGTCCTTCTTCAAACATCCCTGTCTCTGCCTCTTGCTTAGCTATGCCATCAAAGTCACTGAACCTCTCTAAGCCTCAGGGGTTTTTTTTCCAATTGTAAAAGGAAGCTTATTAGAACAGGCCACATACTGGGAGAATTAGAGTAGATATGTGTAAAGCACGTGATATAATGCCTGGAACATGATAAGTGCTTTATAAGTTATAACTCTTATTACAAAAATACTATTATTATTAGCCTACAAGACCTAATACTAGCCTTCATCCTACCCACCCAAGCTGCAATTAGTGTAAGTCATATTAATGATCTAGATCACTGCTCCTCAAAATTTTAGTGAGCAATGGAATCAAACTGGAGAGCTGCTTAAAAAAACAAACAAACAAAAAAAAACTTTATTTTTTATAAGTTTCAAATTTACACAATTATTGCAAAGATAGTAAGAGAGTTCCCATATACCCTGCCCACAATTTCCCCTACTATCTCACATTAGCATGGTGTATCTGTCATACTCAATAAACCAATACTGATAATAATGTTGATGCTTTATTCAGATTTCTTTAGTTTTTCCTTATTAAACTTTTTTCTGTTCTAGGATCCCATTCAGAATACCACATATACATTGTGTAGTCATATCCTGTAGCTTTCAAAACACTAGTTATTGAAGTCCAGATATTCTAAAGAGAGGAGGTAGGAGGTAGGGCCCCAAAATTTACACTTCTAACAAATTCCCAAAGATTGCTGATTGGGCCAATACAAAAAATACACTTAAAATAGCACTGATCTAGATTCTACACACCAGACCTGTGCTGTTCAATACAACAGCCAATAGCCAAATGTGGCTATTGGGCATTTAATGTGTGGCCAATCCAAACTGAGATGTGCTGTGTCAAGTACACATGGGATTTTGAAGACAGAAAAAAAAGAATGTATAAGAAATCATTAATAACTTCATATTCATTATATGATAAAATGATAAAAATGTATTTCACTTGGGTCTTTCCCCTCACTTTACCTTCATCATTTAGCTACTTAAAAAAAATCTTCAAAATTACACAGGTGACTGGAATTTATTTCTATTGACTAGCAGTGGTCTGTGTTCTGGGCAGAAGAGCAGCATGGGTTATCACCTGGGGGACTGTTAAGAGTTCAGGTGATTCCCACACACATTCAAGTCTGAGAAGCACTAGATTACCAACAGGGAAGGGGCAGTTAGAGATGTCAGCATTTGGCAGCTCAGTTCAAAGAAAAAGGTATATCAATAGCAAAATGAAACTGCAGGATATTTATTAAGTCAGTAAGTCAATAAAAGTTAACAGGAGAATGGCTGAATCACTGCAAAGCCATCCACAAATGAGGATGTGGCACAATTAGACCAGTTAACAACTAAAGAAAAGAAAAACCACAAAGATAGTGGCCCAATGAGTTCCTCAAAATAGCATGCTTTGAAAAGCAGGATTTAGGAGGGGGAGAGAGTAACCAAAGAATTTACGTGCATATATACACAATCCAAGGACATGGACAATGGTGGGGAGAGGGACTGGGGAGGGGGAAGGAACGGACGGGGTGGAACGGGTCATTGGGGAGAAAAAGGGACATCTGTAATATTTTAAACAGTAATTTAAAAAAAAAAAAAGAAAAGCAGGATTTGAAGTACAATGATGCTATGTGGTACCATCATACCTTTTTACATCTGATTCATTCCACAAAATAGTGCACATTTGCAATTTTTGCAACATATAACTAAGATTGTTATAAGATAAAAGTTTAACTTCACTTTTCTTTCCCACTATTTGTTATAAAATTATAATGCCTGTTTTAGGCAGATACACCTCAAGCTGCTTTTTCCTAGTACCAATTTTCTCAAATAAGCAAAAGATTAGTACTATCATTTAATAATTTTACACATAGCCATAGTCGCTGTTTTAGTCAACTTAAAAATTTTATTATTATTAGCCTTTTATTCTCGGAAATGTCAGCTGCATAACTTTAAGTACTTAAATTTGTAAAGCCCACTTTCCATCCACTTTTTACAGAAAGCACTCCACAGATACTTTCTAATTAATGGAAGAAAAGCCAAGTAATTAACGACAAATAATATGTTGTTTTTCTACAGCATCTGCACATGTTCATTTGAACCTCACAAGTGGTGTAGTATGTAAAAAATATATAAAGTTATGTAAAATATTAACTATTTATGGACAACTAATGTATACAGATGGCATTGAGAATCAGTGAGGTAGCAATCTTCTCCCACTCTTATGATTTATAAAGTACAAACAGAAATCTATTCACAAAGACTAGGGCACATACATACATACACACGCACAATCTGTTACATTATTTTCCCCACAGAGAAACGCCTCCAGAGCCATAGAGCTACATGCAACCATAGGTCACACATATATGTGTCCAGCCTCTCTGGCTCTCGAGGCTACAATGGCAGAGTCAAGTCATCACAGCCTGCTCTTAGGTACTGCTCTGGGCTCCCTAATTCAAGCTCTGAAACGTTTCCAGGAGCATTTTTAAAACAAAGAGAAAGAAAAATACTAACAATAGCCAGGCCAGAAAAGACACAGAAAGATGACCCATTCTTTAATACACCCTCCTGTAGATCATGTAAAGAGCACTGAATATGGACAAATACATCTCCAGGCCACCATTTCCGAACCTTTAAGTAGGAAACAGACGTGGCTAGGGCCTAGATGCTTTTTAACAACCTTTTACTGAAACATTGTCTTCCAAGCTCTCACCTTTAGAAATGGGTGGGAGAATCCGAACCAGAACCCAAGTAACTACTCACTCAATGCTCCTTTCTCCACATTATCTCCCCTTAGCACTATGTGCATAAATGGTCAATAAAACTACTTCCATATGTCATTATTACCCATAAAGCAATACGAGTGTTAACAGTCTTTACCCACAACAAACACTTCACTTGGAATGACATTAGAACTTCCATAATGACATGCTTTAAACATTTTGTTTTCTTAGCCTTTACAAATGCATTTAAAACCTCTGCTGCAACGAGAAGGAAAACATCACAGGCCTCTAAAACTGAAGGCCGAGCCTATTCCTCTGACGATAACGGCGTGGGCATTTCTTCTCAAGGGGTCTGCAAGAACTTAAAATACAACACATACAGAGGAGTTGGCTGTCTTGGAAAGCCATCAAGTACCCTAAGATGGGAGGAGGTCAGCACGCTTGTAAAAAGAATGTTTTAAAATCAAGGGCTGAGTCCTAGAGTGGAGGCCCCAGGTAGGCTCCATGGGTGGGCGGAGGTTTAAACACCCTACAGCAGTTAGGGAGGGGCACAGGCCGGGGCAGGAGGCCGGGAAAGAGGGCGGAACTAGCCACTCTTTCTCTCCCTTTCTTTCTTTCTTTTTCTTTCTCTCTCTCTCTCTCTCTCTCACTCACTCACTCACACACACACCCCAGACGCACACACCCCGACACCCTCCTTCCTGGGGGCGGGGCGGGCGCTGCCCTCACACAGGAAGTCAGGAAACCGGGGGGTCAGAGGAACCACAACTTCAAGCCATTTAAACCCTCTCGCCCACGTCAGCCCCTGGGCTGGCAACAGCCTCTGTACCCTCGCGCCCACTCCCGCGTCCCAACCCCTCAAGCGGCGCTCACGTCCTCACCCCGCGCGCACCTCGCCACCTTCGCGCCTCCCGCACACGCCTCCCCCCAACTCCAACGGACACAACTCCGGTCCAGGAGCGCCTTTGTGCAGCGCCCCACTAATCTCCCCAGTCCGCGGGGATCCGCGCCCACCGCCTTACCGAAAGCCCGGCGGCCTCGTGGAGGCAACGCCCTCTTCACCCAGCACGGGGGTTGCTGGACGCCGGGGCGAGCCCCAAGGGCTCTCGCAGCGCGCCAGCCGCGTCCGGCCGGTTCCCGCAGGTTAGTCTCCGCGGGAGGGTAAGTTCCAGGGCAGGTCGGAGAGCGCCGGCGCGGGGGCGGGGCGCGGCGCGGGGGCGGCTCACGTGACGGTAGGGGCGGGGCTCAGCCCACGTGATGACCCGGGAGGCGCCAAGGGAATCGGCCCGGGCTGATCCAGGAGGGGGAAGGGGAAGCCGAGGGAGGGGCAGAGCGACGTGAGAGGGAGCTGCGGCCTAAGTGGGCATAAGCCCTTGGTAAACGGAGTGGGAAACGCTGAGAAAACTCGTGGGAAAAGGAGGGAAGGGCGAACGGGAAACGGACCGAGCGCTAGGGTGGCAGGAATGAAGCTCAGGGAAAGACAGTGGGGCAGTGGACCCTGCGCGCTCCTGTGCTCGATCCACTGGCCTGCTAGGAGCTGCTGCTGAGCTAGGTCAGTTCACGGGCCCCGAAATCCACGGGGACTCAGAAAAAGTAACGCGCTACCTCAGTGAGACGAAATGGAATTCCGGAGACATTAAGTCCACTGCCCGGCCCATGCGGAGCTGTCCTTTGCCGGAGCAGAGTGCTTGGCCTGCTGTGTACACGCTGGGCTGAGGAGGCCCCTGGGGACGCAGGAGCGGCCTGGCAGTCCAGCGCTGGGGACTTGAGAGCAGCATGCCTGCTCATTCACGATTCAGCCATTCACCGGGCCTGCTGTGTTCAGGCCCCATAGGGGCTACAGTGTCATTGCCCAAAGTCATTACATTTTGCAGCGTTTGCAAGTGCGGCAGCCCAGAATCCAGAAATCAGAAGCGTTAAAGGTTTTTCATGGTGATCCTGTGGCAGAGTTCTGCTGGACTGGGAATCTGGAAAGAGACCTGCCTTCTGCCATTGTCACTTCAGTCTTTTCTACCTCAGCTATCAAAGGGGCTTGTTGACTGACCTCAAGGGCTCCTTCTAGTTATAAAATTCAATGACCGAAAAACATAACAGATAAGTATTAGGACTTGAGAAACCACTCATTCGGTAACCAGTTGTTAATTGTGGCTATTACAGTGCCAGGATGAAATTTTAAATTTTAGTAATGGGGTGTCGGGGAAACAGCCAAGATATGATTCAAGAGCCACTCTCTGGAATTAGCTTTTTTCTGTTCTTCCCCTCATACTTAAAGATGCTAATGTGTCTGGCTTTCTTATGACAAGCTGAATTCCCAATTGTTCTTTAAAAACTGCAAAGAACCCACTAGGATATTGGCAAAACTTTAAGAGCTGTAGTTTACCACCTTCTTATAAAATTATATATAATGGAGGGCTAAAGTTCTAAGATATTCTCCTGTCAGAAAGGAAAAATACTTAAAATAAGCGTGAGACTATACTATTATACTTGCTACCACTCGTTCCTTGGCATCGATGGTCTTTTCTGTCTCCCTGTTTCTAACCTGTTGCTTTTTCCATTCCCTTGTTCAACATACTGAGTAATGCTGCTGTATGCTTCTAAAACTATTTTTTATAGAATCTCTTGTGATCTTTTTCTAGAACTAAAACAAGGACAGACTGCAAAAAGGAAACTGTGCCCTGATGGGAATGTGCTGATAACCTTATCTTCCCTGCTCTGCTAACCTGAATTGGACACTCTTGGTTTCAGCAACAGTTTGTATATACTTGCTGATCTGCTTGTAACTCCACTTCCTATTTCACAATCTAATCTCAGATGATACCACAATGCCCGCGGTATGCTGATCACTACAAACAGCAGATGGAGTCAGATAAAAAGAGCTCTCACCCAAGTGTGCTGTTTTAAAAGGACCTGATGGGGAGCTATGCAATTATGTGCAACATTAGCTCCAGTTAGTTTTTAAATAACAATGGTACCATATGTCTGGCCCCTGTGCTCAGGATCTCAACAGTTCATTTTCAGGACTGACATTATCTGGCTTCTCATGAAGTAGCATAGAGTTCCAAAATGTAGAATTCAAATGCAACTTCCACAAAGGCAGAGATTTTAAGTTTGATGTGTGTGTATTTGATTATATATCTCCCAAGTACCTAAAAGCACTTGGCATGCAGTAGGTGTACAATAAATTTCTGTTGAGTGTATTTTTGAATGAAATGTAGTTTATAAATTGCTGAATAAACTTGTCCTGCTTTCTTTCTAATTCTTTAATTGGTAAGCCATTTTTCTTTCTGCATTTCTAAATAAAAACATAAAATTGTATCTGGCATCACTGCTTCGACTAGGCTACAGAGAAACAGGAATTTGTATCTATCAAAATTTCAAATGCATATGTACTCTGAACCTTCAATTTTACTTCTAGGGATTTATCCCACAGATACATTTTCATACATGAGAAACGATAAGGTATTTCTTATACTGCTGAAAATAGCAAATTATTGGGAACAAACTAAATATCCATCAACAGGATACTAAATTATGATATAACCATACATTTGAATATGTGCTATGTAGCTGTTAATGAAAAAGACAAAGTTCCTTCTGTTTTAATATTAAAATCTCCAAGATTTTTTTGTTAAATGGAAAAAAGGCAGGAAAATGGTGCAGAATAATGTATTGGCTTGTATATGCATTAAATTAATACAAACTAACTGTTGAGGTATGAGAAATCGGCGGATGGAAGAAATAGGAAAGACTTTTCACTGTTTTCATATTTAAACTTTTGATAGTCAAACCATGATAATGATTTACCTCTTCCAAAAGTTTTTTTATAAAGTTAAGTTTAAAATTTTTCTGATATCTTTACTTTGTTATTGAAATGTTGAGGCTTCACCTATTTTATCAACTAATTTGCCTCATTAGAATAAGAGTATCAGGTCAGCCAGTATATACATCAGGTAAACTTTTTAAAAATTCAGTTATTTTCATTAAGTTCCAATTCAACAATATCTATTCCTTACTGTAATAATTTGGGTCCAGGAACTACATTTGAGAGGCTTAGTATAAATTGTATCATATGTATGTAAATGTTCAAAAGTACTTTATTTTTCTTGAAGTAGAGCCTTACTTGAACAAGTTTTAACAACTTGGATCCTCTGTTTTAAATAATAAAATCAGAATTTCATGGACCATTTGTTCATCTCCTAATAAGGTCAAGAAAACATGTTTGGGGAAAAAAACACTGAAGTCATGTGTTTCTGTGTGTATCTGTTCACTCACCTACTTTGTAATGTCAACTGCCTCCCATTTCCATGGGTTGCACAGGTGCCCTGGAAGTTATTTCTCCTAATATGTTTCAGTATTTGATTATATTTATTTGTGGACTTAATTTACAGAAACCTCAAAGGGAATTATAGACTACAGTCACATTCAAATTTACATAACACCATCTCTTTAAATATTTTAAGAGCTTTATTAATGTTTTCTTGTGAAATCTCACATTTTTGTTACATAAATTTACATGATCAATTTTTTTTTACAGTTATTAAAGATAAGTGCAAGCATAAATAATTAGGACTAAAGGAAAAATTGCCACCTGGAGCTTTTTTCCAAAATGATATAGCCAGGGCTACCTAACACAAGAAAGTCAGTAATTGGCCTTAAAATTTAAACTATATAATTAGCCAATAAATAAATCAGATATATTTTAATTGATAATTTGTTCTGCTTATATCCTTTGAATTATATATTTATTCACTTCAGTTTTATATATAATTCAGACTTATAGGCACTAAAGAAATGACCCTAAAATTAATAAAAATCAATAATAATTCACTAGCCAATTTATACTGCATGAAAAACCTTTAGTATTTATAACAACTAGGCAGTAGTGCAAAGTTTCCATGTGAAACACAGGTAAGATAGAAATAATATTTCTTGATTTAAGAGTACTTTCCTAACTTTAGGAATAAGGCAAGGTTATCTGCTTTCACCACTTCTAGTCAACATTGTACTGGCGGTTCTAGCAGGTGTCCAGCAATAAGTAAACTTGTAGATAAAACTATAGTAAATTTATGTAATTTAGTACAGTAGATAAAACATCCAAACAAATCACATTACTTAAGTCCATGATTGGTATATCGTGGTGAGTGGGAGGAATAAATGAGAGAAAATCAGCTAGCCCAAAACTGCATTTGGTAGGTGGTCAGTAAATAATAAAAGAAGTTTTGTGGAGTTTTTTCAACTCAGTAAAAAAAATAATTCGTTATAAAGTAGTGGAAAATAGACCTTTACAGATTTGTACAGGTAGGAGGTGAAAATATACCTCTTTCTTAATTTGGTTTCCTCTAGAAGCTGACCTTGAGGGAAGGAAGGATTCAAGTGCAAGAAGTTTATTTGGGAGGTGATGGGAGTGAGGAAATGAGAGAGGGAAGAAGGCAATCCATAAAGAGTGCTTAAGCCACTGTGGGCAGTTGGAGGTTAATCCCACTAGGGAAATTCTGGAAGCAGAGAGAGAATAACCTATCTTCTATTTTCAAATAAAATTGAGCAGCCCTAAGCTCAAATACAAACTTGACTTTGTGGAATTTTCAAAATATACAGGGTGTCCCAAAAAATGTATACACACACTTTAAATAATTATAAAGGCAATGTTTATTAAAATACATTTAATTTTCAAAATTGAGCTATCAGCTGTTAAAGTAAGTATACATTTTTTGGGACACTCTATATATGTGCAGGATGGACCTAGCCATCATAATCATATTTTCCTGGAGATGCTGGGTGAGTCCTCCAGCTCCACCATAACAGGGGCCTATAACCCTTTTAGTTGAGCATATGAAATTTAGATGGTTTGCAATGCATGTACTGCCAAGCTAATAATTGTGTATAATATTGATTAGAGGGATTAATCCTTCAATTTTTCTCTGTTCCATACTTAGAAAGAAACTTTTGTTTTAGTGTGGTCAGAACTATGTTAAAGCTATTAGAATTCACATTGTCATCTTTATTGCTACATAAAGTAGATCCTTGTCATTTCCCAATGTCAATCCAAATGTGATTATATGACCTCAAAACTATACATCAGATCAATTACAAATCAGATATCTGCCAATAGAGACTATCCAAATAGCTAAGAACCAAGAAGTAAGGAGAAAAAAAGTAGAGGGAGTTGGTGCTCAGATGGAACAGAGTTCAAGCACAAAAAGTTTAGTCAATTTGAAGTTCTGATAAGTTCGGTCTGGTTATTCTCCATTTGCCCAACCACCAGGCCCAGATCCAATTCTCTACACTTCTCCTGTTCCATGCCTTGGAGGCTAACCCCTTGGAAACTGCATCAAAACCAGACTCCCTTGTCATGTGCCTTTTGGTTGTGAGGCACTGACAGAAGGCAGGGTGAAAAGAGAAAGGTCAGAGTATTTCTTTCCCTTCACTCCCTGCCTCACCAAGGCTCTGGTGGAAAGGTAGCTTCTCACCTCCACAACTGCAGTTCCCTTTAACTGTTCCCTAAATAGCTTTCATGGTTCCTGCTCTCTCCAGGCTCTGGAACAGTTGGTCTTTCATCAGCTACCTAGAGGCTTAGGAGTGGGAATGGCTCCTGACTATACTCATCTCTTAGTGTCCACCTCCCCCTAATTGGTTCCTTTATTCCTGTCCACACCCCTGTGAATAGTCCCATTGTTAAATCTAAGTGGACCATTTACCTGATATGACCCTGACTGATACATGTGATTAACTGTTTTCCTAACCAGGAGCAGTTTAGAAATATTACAGACCTTTGATCTTTTTTTTTTTTCATAAATTTTTTTTAATCCTGACAAGAGCATATTTTTATTGATTTTTTTTTTTTTTGAGAGAGAGAGAGAGAGAAACAGCAATGTGAGAGAGAAACATAGATTTGTCGCCACTAGCACGTGCCCCGACCAGGGATCGAACCCGCAACCTAGGCACATGCCTTCACCAGGGATTGAACCCACAACCCCCTGTTCTACAGGATGACACTCCAGCCAACTGAGCCACCAGGCCATAGCTGATCATTTTTTATGTTACCTGAGATTAGAGAGATCCCAAGGAACACCTTATCAAAAGAAAAGTAACCAACATCCTGAGGGCAAGTAAAATGAAAGAAGAAAAACACTATATTAAAAAGCAGCAATAAATGCTTGAGCCCAGTTGTGAAAACATAGTAAAGTCATTTCAGGAACCCTCAAGGTCATTGAACTTTTTATGGTGATCATTTTGATGGCTCTAAGTGCTCCTTGATAGTTGAAGCTTTACATAATCCTCTTGATATTGTAAACCTCCCCAAAGTGAGATTTTTAAATAAAAATACAGGTTCACTAGGAACTGCTGCCTCTCAGCTCTCAGTTATGGTTGTAATCACTTGAGAGAGAAGAGGGACAGAACACCTTCCTATCAGATATGAACCCTCTATAGGCAAGTTCTTACATGTTTACATAAACACTGGCACACGTAAAGGTAGCCATTGACCGCAAGATGCCAGCTAATGCTTAAAGTATTCAGATTTGTCTTCTCAAATTGGAGTATCTATAACTTTGAGAAAATTGATCAAACTTTTCATTGTTATTTCGACTTCAGTATTATTCATTTTATTTACTAAAAATATAATAAACAACATCATGTCAGTCACCATTCACAAGGAGGAATAAATTTTAAGTAAAAAGATAAATTGTATCTTAATATGGCAATCTGTCTAGTTAAGAAAAGAAAGACATTACCAATTCTTTAGATCAACTTTGCATAGTTATTGAAGAATTTCAAGGATTAAAATTATTGAGATTTTGGAAGGGAAAAAAATTCAGCTTTCAGGAAACATTGTACTGCAGCTGTTGATATTATCATGATAGCATTTAGGTAATTGTCATGGCAGCATGAGCCTCTTGTGTGAGCCAGGAAAATAGCAATGCTCTCATTCAGCCTTGTAGAAGCATCATTATATGAGATGTAAAATGCAGCCACTGTGTGATCTGTGACAGTTTCCACAAGAGCAAGGCTTCATTAACTATTCCTGTAAGTCTATTTCCATTGATGCTGAAGCAGATTTTTACTTTGTGCTATTGTGCAGCCCTTATTTCTCTTCTTTTTGTCTTTTAGGCCATTCACAACATGTTCTTCACTTTCATCTTTTGGATGCAAGATCGATGAGAAAGTAAAACACTTCTTTTTGTTGCCTTACCAGTGTTGTTTAAAATTGAGAGAAGAGATTGAAATTAATGGCCAAAACCGGATCGTTTTTGTCTTCCTTTTCTGGTATAATATCACACAGAGTCTAAAATTATCAGTACTACCAAGTTCAAATCCAGAGTTGTGGCTTAAGGTCCTCTGCTTTGCATATTGGGTAAAATCTGTAAAATCAAAATGAGCTATCTAATGATCTGAAACAGAGTATCTACAGTGTGCTAAATTCAAAGATTATTTTAATAAAAGGAATAAAAATAGGCAAATAATACGGCTACTTTGAAAACTTCCCTGAAAATTTCTTGCCATGTAGTAGAACTTTCTTACTATTTTTTTCTGTTTAATTCTTTCTTACTATTTCATGTATTGTGTGTGTGTGTGTGTGTGTGTGTGTGTAGAATGGAAGAGCATTTTGTCTATCTAAATATATATATTAAATCCTACTTAGGTTGGGGAGAAATATATGAAAGAAAAAGTTCTTTAATAGTTAAAAAAAAAAAAAATGGGGGAAAGAAGAAAAACCCTTTCCCCTTGATTTGGCAAAGTTAGTCTCAGCTTCACTGGTACTACTTATAATTTCATGTTTGACCTCTTGACCATTTGAAAGTATCTACTACTACAGTTTCTAATAGCTTCATTGATAAAGAAGATTCTCTGAGGTATTAATGTTCCGTTTCTTTATTGCAGTCAACTGTACTTCTGCAGAGAGTTTTCATACTTTTTCTTAGCTGAGAAGAAGGGTGTGTTCTCTAAAATCACAAAGATTCCAGAGCCCTCTTCCCTAGTGGCTAACAAATTTATTTCTTTCATATTAATCAGTCTGTTGAAACAAGATTGCACACTCTCTGTCAAACTGGTTCCACTTCATTTTGGTGACCTTCGTTCTCCTATGTGTTCGCAGCACTGCGCTGCCTGATAGAGAAAGGTATACTGTGTTGCCAGTGGTACGAGCCTTCAGTTTGATTAAAACCTGCTTTGATGCTTATTTCTTAACCTTTTAGACATATACTGTTTTATGTTTAAATAAATTCACATTCCATTATCAGAAAACTTTATGTACATATTTTAGCCTATTTAACATAATTATTTTTTACTATGAACAAAATTTTAACTCAGAATAAAGGAGACATTGGAAACAGTTTCTACTAAAGATGATAAGGAAATAAAATTGAATTCTCTACTTGATAGTACTTAGTAACTTTCTACCCACGGAATGGGAGGAGAGAGGCAGCAGAAAGATTCCTTGAGGGAATTCAGGACTCCCAGACTAGCATCCTTGCTCTGTCATTAATTAGTAATATAATGTACAAATGTCATCTTGGGTGATACCTCTCAGTTTCCTCCTCTGTTTCTTCTTCTGTCAAATGTGAGTTGACTTGGCTAACTCTAAGATCCTATTCATTCCCATTATTCCTTGATTCTCTTTATGACCTCATGATATTTGACATGGGAAGTCATTTTTGGATTTTGACTTATTTAAAAATAATGTTTACTACAATATAATGATAGTTAATGCTCTTCCTATCAAACCTCAAAATATTTTTTCTTATTATGTAATCTTTAAAATACCCCTTGGATAAGAAGCAGAACTATTATAATCCCTGTTTTCAAATAGGGATATATAGGGAGGTTCCTTATTTGACCAAGTGGAACAAAGGCAGGCAGTCATTATTAGCCATTGAGTCCTATTTACCAATGTCAAGTCCTGCCATTGCCAGTTATTTGAGCTTGAATCTGGATAGTTACCTGCGCAGAGTGAGGATAGTTCAGCTCACCCACCAGGGAGACTGTATTTAAGCCCCCTTCTGATACGTGCTCTAGTAGTATCCAGTCTTTCAAGAAGCGGCTACAGAATAAAGGATGACACTCCAAGTTAAAGTAAATTAAAACACATTTAATTAAATCATTTTAAGAGATGACTCTGAAATGGCAACATTTTGTGGAACTACTGTGGCTTCACAGTGACACATGCTGAGATAAATTCCTGAGTTTATATCATATATAATGTGTTGTTTGAAAAGTACTCAAAATGTACAGAATGCAGTATTAAAATGAATGAATACTGAGTTAAGGAACAACATGCCATTTTACACAGTAATACGAACTTTTATTTCACTTGTTCAGCAGAGGGAAATATATCATTTAGCTTTCTTACTCTTCCAGGTGCCCCTTCATGTTGCTATTCAAATGTTGATTGAAATGACTTAAAGGAGAGGAATTCCACAGCACTGCCTACAGAAGGCCTTTCTCTGGGCTGTGCTTGTTAGTCCTCTTGGTAAATAAGGATAACAAAGACCCCCAGGATATGAACAGACAAATGACATAAGTAAACAGTTCACAAAAGAGGAAATTCAGCTGTTTAACAGTGGGAAAGGTTCCTTTTCACTAGTAATCAAGTATATGCAAATTAAAACATTAATGAGAGACCATTTAGCAAAGTGTTTGATTTGTTTGTTTTTTAGGATAATACTCAGCAATAGCATCAGTGTGAAAGCTGTTTTCTTGCAAGTTGCTTGTAGCACTATAAACCCATTCAGCTCTATTAAAAAGAAAATTGGCAGTATACAAATAAAAATTAAAGCATTAAAATATTTTATGATTTTTGAACTAGTAATTTCACTTGGGAATTTATTCTAAGACAGTCTAAATATGGAAAATATTTTGCATACCCAATGTGTTCATCACAGGGCTATTTTAATACCAAAAAGGAGAAACTGAATAAAAGTCCAACATAATGTTAAAACACTGTGAAGCAATTAAAGTTATTTTCTAAGTGTTTCTAATCACAAAGGAAAATACATATGTTATGTAATGTGAGAAATCAGGTTATAAAAACCATGAAATAACCATGAAAACGTATTTTTTAAGATAAAAAAACCCTCATCTTTGGAAAAAACCTTAGGAATAAAGTACACTAAAATGTTAATAATGTTGTCTTCAGATTGTTAACTCTTCTTTTTACTTTTCTGTATTTTTAATATTTTTATGTTGATCATTTAAGACTTGGATAATAAAGACAAAAATGTAAAAAATGAAGACAAAAGCTTAACTTTTTTCATTATAGCCTCTTTTAAAATATATTGTCTAAAGGAAAAACTAAATTCCCTGAACTTCATCTCTCATCACTGTTATATTTGTCTTTCTGTTTTACATACTATCTTCACTTATATTAAATAATCTATTTACTAAAACAAAAGGAAATGTTCCTAACAGTTTTCTTGGAAAGTCTTATATGAATATGCCCTAATAAACAACTTTGTTTAGATTCTTTCCAGTTTTCTTTAACTCTATTTAAAATTTGAATCTCTATCTCACAAGCAAGAACTTTTTAAAATTTAAAGGAGCACTGGCTGGGTGACTTGGTTGGTTGGAGTGTCGTCCCACACACCAAAAGGCTGTGGGTTCGATTTCCCATTGGGGCACATACCTAGTTTGCAGATTCTATCCCCAGTCAGGGCACGTGTGGGAGGCAACCTATCAGTGTTTCTCTCTCACTCCCTTCCTCTTTCTCTAAAATCAATAAAAAATGTATCCTCGGTGAGGATTAAAACAAATTGAATGGAGTGATCATATTGTTATTTTTCAAGAAGAAAAAAAAAAAGATAAAAGTTGGTACTATTTAGTCTTCATAAAGAACAATATGGCCTTTATCAAAGGCATGTTCAGTACTTAGAAAAAAGAGCCCAGAGGAGAAAATGACAGACATTTAGTGGGGGGAAAAGTCCTTTCTCATAAAACCGGCCAAGAAATAAAATTGTACAGTAATTTTGGACTATAGCACACTGTGAATTATTTGCATGTGATAACGTAGCATTGGGTTGGATTTGTATGATAACACTTAAAATCAAAACCAAGTAGGTATACTCAGTTAAATAGATTTTGAAAGACCAGTGAAGAGGTGTCAGCGGGATTCCTCAATAGGTCTTGGTGGAGGGGAAGAGAAATGGCCTCCAGGTTTCATCTGCAGTTGCTGCTGATTTCTTTCCCCCTCTTTTTTCCTAAAATTCTCTCTGAATTTGTGACTTCTGTTAGGATCATACAGTGTCTCTTTGACACTGAATTTGATTAATTCTGCTTGAATGTCTACAACTTCTCTACCCTCTATAATCTGTTCTTTAATACATGATTCTGAAAACAAAAAATGTCACAAATGGTACAACTTGTTTTATTCTTAAATGTTATACTAGTAAATTAAAAATGAATGATATGATCCCTTTTATGATGGTGGCTGTTAGCCCCTGCATGCCAGATTTCACAGCCCATTATTTACCCTCTTCCCCTGGGACTCGTTTTTCCTCCATTACCACCCTGAGAGCTCACAGCCCTCTTCATGCTCATGCCCTGTGTGCATTCCATTCATCCTGCTCACCCATTACGGGTTATTGCCATCTGGTGGAAAAACAGGGTTGACTACCAGATGATAGTTTTGAAATTTCCAGAGGTAAAATGAAATAGTTTTCATCCTGAGAAAACAAATGGGGGGAAATGCAGGGTTTTTTCTTTCATGCATATTCTGGGGTTCTAAAACGACAAACATTTTTCTATTCCATTTTACTTGGGGGAGTGTACAAGTTCAGCTGTAGATTAGAGCTGACCTTCTATAATTATCACACAGCAAGAGCATTTGTGAAAAAGTTGAGCCAAATTCTTAAGTAACCCTATGACTATAAAACAAAAATGACAAAACAAAACAAAGCTAAAATGTCTCAATTTCCTTTTCCTTCACCGGAGAAATGGAGTACTAGATATTTTCCACTTATAAGTTCTGTAATAGCACACGAGTCATTGAGCAATTGTTAGGCTTATTAGTTTTTAAAATGATACTTATTCATATTCAAAATTTAGCATAGTCTTCAAAGTGTCAGGATGAATATAATTCCAAAATAATGAGGAGTTTTGCTTTCCTAATTTGTCTTTAAATTTATTAACACTATCACAATTTTTTAAAATCTTAAGCAAGATACAGCCCTGAGCTCCTCAGAACTGCCAACATTATAAAATACAGTAATGGCTGGGGGATTGTTTCAGATAAGAGTGATTCTTGAGTGGATTGTGATTCTAGAAAAAGAAAAGGATTATCAGAAAAATTTGAATATGAGCTACATGTTAACTAATATTATTGTATCAGTATTAAATTTCTTAAGTAGGCTAATGCTATTGGGGTTACATAAGAGAATTACTTTTCTTGGGAAAGGCAAAATAAGTATTTAGCTATGAAACTTACTTTCGATTGGTTGAAAAATCTGTATAGAGAGATAAAACATAGGTAGCAAAACATTAGTAATTTGTGAATCTTGATGAAGAGCTTATGGATTTTCATTGTTCAGTTTTTTCAGATTTTCAATAGGCTTCAATAAAAACTTGGGAGGGGAAAAAAATCCAAAACTGAAGAGAATAGTCTTCATAAACCTTCAAGGAAGGAGTGCTTCTTTGTTAGCACATAATGCAAAATGCCACTAATAAACAGCGGCTGACTGAGTGTATTGGTCTAATTATAGGCCTGTTTGTCTTATTACTAGATGTCAGACTATGAATAAGGCCATTTAGTAAAATCAAAAAGCATAAAGTAGTTTCTGCTTCCAGCCATGATGGAACAAGAGTTGGATTTACCCTCCTACCTTAACTAAGAAATTGGACAAAATATGTGAGACACTGGTTCACAGATACTGGACAATAGGAAACTCAGGACATTGTTTCTTAAGAGAAGGAAAAAAGTCAGCCGAACCCTACTGTTGTCCCCGATTGCTGTCTACAGTTTCTAGTCTAAAGCTCAAGAAGGGGGAAACCCAAACAGAGCCCAATGGATTTCCTGAGTTGAGCCAAACTGAAAATGACAGAATTGAGGTCAAGGGAATTAGAATTTGCAGGGTGGAATACTGGAGAAAAAACTGCACAGAAGGAGAGCATCAGAGAACTCCAGAGGGTTCCCCTCAGCTCTTCAGCTGAGTAGTGATCAGCACATACCTGTGGGAAACTAGTCGAGGCTAGAAAAAGTACCACTGGAAAGGAGGAGGCAGAACAATCTTCGGAAATCAAACAGGGCTGGGAAGAATGTGTGCTCCTACCAGTCAAAATGAAAACCTCATAACTATTAGACATTAAATACAGTACTTAGAGGGGTACTGCCTCAAGTTAGGGACTAAATTAGCTGTAGACTAAAGGCTGTTTTGATTCCACCTCAGAAAGTATAAAAGCCTTGAGGGAATCAAATGGTTTCCAAGTTGCTTAATTGCATCCCAGGACAATCGGGAAGAAATTGGGGGACAGATATCTTTATTGTTGAAAGTATTACAGGTATCCCATTTTTCCCCCCCATTGACCTCTTCCACCTCACTCCCACCCCCTCCCCAGGCTTTCACTCCATTATTGTCTGTGTCCATGGGTTATGCATATATGCATATAACTTCTTTGGTTAATCTCTTCCCACTCTCCACCCCCCTTTCCTCTTTCCTCTGAGATATAACAGTCTGTTGCGTGCTTCAGTGTCTCTGGGTCTATTTAGTTGGTCAGATTCTTTTGTTCATTAGCTTCTTCTTAAAGAAGACCCTTCAACATTTCATGTAGTACTGGTTTGGTGGTGATGAACTCCTTTAGTTTTTTCTTATCTGTGAAGCTCTTTATCTGACCTTCAATTCTAAATGATAGCTTTGCTGGGTAGAGTAATCTTGGTTGTAGGTTCTTGCTTTTCATCACTTTGAATATTTCTTGCCACTCCCTTCTGGCCTGCAAAGTTTCTATTGAGAAATCAGCTGACAGTCGTATGGGTGGCCCCTTGTAGGTAACTAATTGCTTTTCTCTTGCTGCTTTTAAGATTCTCTCTTTGTCTTTAACCTTTGGCATTTTAGTTATGATGTGTCTTGGTGTGGGTCTCTTTGAGTTCAGCCTTGAGAGAATCAAATGGTTTCCAGGTTGCTTAATTGCATCCCAGAACAATGGGGGAAAAACGGGGGGGGGGGGATCTGTAATATTTTCAACAATAAAGATATATATTTTTTTATATCTCTCCGGACCTTAGCTGATGCCTGGTGGAGCCCAGTCAGCCCTCTCCCACCTCTGCACTTCCTACCACTCTCTATGTGGTCTCCACTTTTCCTCTTTGGCTATGAGGATGCTCTCTAGCTTGTCTTCAATTGCAGTTGATTATTCAGGATGGTTTTTCTATATTTTAGTTGTAATTCCAGTCTGGTCCTGGGAGAGTCTCAGTGTAGCTTCCACTCAGTCTGCCACCATCTTTAATCCTCCTTTCTTCACTCTTTTTTATTCTTTTTCTTGGTTTTCCTCTGAATGGATAATTTCAAAATTCCTGTCTTTTAACTCACAGATTCTGCCTTCTGCTTGATTCATTCTTCCGTCAATGCTCTTTTTTGCATTATTCATTTTTTCTTCACCTCCAGAATATCCGTGTTTTTACAAAATTATTTCTTTCTCATTGTTAAACTTTTCATTTTTTGTGTGTGTTATTTTTCTGATTTTATTAAGTTGTCTTTTTTGTGTGTTTTTTGTGGCTCATTAAAATTCCTTAAAACTGCTATTTTGAATTCTTTATTGGGTAAATTGCATATTTCCATATCTTTGGCATTGGTTACTGGAAGATTTTTTGCTCCTTTGCTGGTGTCATGCTTTTTATAATTTTTCCATGTTGCTTAAAGGTTTTCATTGCTGTGTTTACATTTGCAGTAATAGTCACTCACCCCTTCTAATGTTTAATAACCACCCTCTCAATTGCATCCAGACTTGTATTTTTTGTTCCAGTTGGTATGCTGGAACTTCTCTGCTGGAAGCCTGGATTTTCAGAAAGGCTTTCTTGACTATGGGTGATTATCTGCAACAGTGTTTTCAAGAGACTGCTAGACACTGCTGAGACTGACTGGAGCCTGTTCATGGCCTATGTATGGTCCACAACCTGGACTATAGTCTGCATACTGTTATGCAAAGCATGGATAAGCCAGACTCCTTCTAGATTCCTTGGTGTCTGATGATGGATCCCACAAAGGCACTTTTGTCCAGGACTGATGCTCAATTGCTGGTAGTGGGGATATGACGAGGGATACCTTGTTTAGCCATGATACCCACATCACTACAACATATGGGTACTCTAAAAGTAAAGTTTCTTCTCCCCAAAAATTTCCCCATATTCTTCTTTCGTGTTATATGGGTATCATGCTATTTTAAAAGTCATTCATAGTGAGAGGGGGAAGATGGCAGCACTGTGACAAGAATTAGAGCACCCTTGGTCCCAAATATAGACTTGATTTACCAGTGAAATACTGCATAACCATCTTGAAAAAAAACAGAGAAATATACCTCAGTGGACATATTTTGAGTAGAGGGCACTGAAGAAACATCACAGAGTCAGGTAAGAAGGAGTCCATAGAAAGGGGGAGTCCCCCCTGAAACCTGTGCTGGGCTCTGAGGACCTAGGGCTAGAAGCTGCAAAGCTCCCTCCCCTTGGGCATGTGAACTGGCATCTAAAAGCTAAGATCTCAAACCTGGAGCAGAGAAGGGAAGGAGGGCCTTGCATAGAGGGCTGAGGGACCTAGGAGAAGAGTGTGCCTACCAGGAGGGGCCCATGCCTTCCTTCTGAAACAAAGCTTTTAATGGAGGCCATGACAGGTGTCTACCACATGGGGTACTGACCATAGGAAGGGTAGCTCCAAAATATAAAGGGGCCAGAGGTCTGCACTGAGCAGCCACATACAGGGATCCTCTGCCTTCCTGTAAGGCATTGTGTAGAACCCCACAAAACATTTGATCTGTGTGGTGTGGGGAAGGGGAAAAGAGCCCTCCCACTGACAAAGAAGGACTAGAGCTACCAATGGGGTGGATTTGTTCTCCAGCCATCTGAGCTTCCAGTGGGGCAATCCTGGGATTTTTGACCCTCCCTGAGTGGTACCAGGATAGTGTGCAAGGAGCTGCCCCAGGTTTACTGATATCAGCGGTGCAAGGCAGCTCCATGGGCCTGACTTTGTGACCCCTCTTGCTTAGTGTTTAAGTGCAGGGGTGGTGGGACCTGCAGAGCAGATTCTCTGCTTGTGTGTTGCTTTGTGCATTTTGAGTTTTTGATCACTGAACAGGCATTGACCTTCCTGGCTTGCACTGGGGAGACAGACCAGTGAAATCTGGGATTTATGTCACTATTGTGGAGAGTTTGAAATTAGCTCTCCCAATGCAGTCAGCCAACCAGATCTGGGAAAGGAGGGGCGGAGCATGCCTACCTATCCTGCACTCTAGCAGCACCACCCCCAACAGGAAGGCAGCTGGTTCAGCTCACTGAAGCCACAGATGCACCAGACACTTCCACAGGGCACAGTCCTGAGGAGGAAGGGAGAATAGCTCATAGGAGGACATCACAAGAATAAGACTCTCAGGTACTGTTGTTTGGAAACTGGAGGAAAAGCTTAAAACACACGCTGGGAGCTGGGAAGGCAAAGTACTCATTAGAAAGTTTTTTAATCGAACCCACTGAGTGGAGGCTGCTGAAACTGCCCATACAGCAAAGGCAACAGACTGAAGTCAATCTGAAATTGGAGTAGGTCATTGTATGGGGAACTAGAATTGGAGGATAGATAGAGGTTAAGGAGCTGGGTTTGAAGCAGAGACTAAATTCCCCACAGTGAGTGCTTGACAGTGAAACCTCTAATTAAAGGGAGAATATCCTGAGCTGGCCTACACCCTAAAGACTCTTCAGAAGACTCTGGAGTAAGACCAGGCAACCACAAGGGGGAGGCAAATAGCTGATAAGTGGAGGTGGTCCACAGAGAGCCTCAGATCAGCCAACTACCAAAGGACACCAGAGGCAAACCTAGATAGGTCCTGACATTGGCTGATACACAAGTACCTCCAAGGAGAACTGAAATCAGCATAAAAAACAAACAAACAGTGAGCTGCAAACAACATAAGCTGCCCAGATGACAGACCTTATTGACTTTTTATTTTCCTTAGGAAAAAGAGAGAAAAGAAAAAAATTTTTTTCTTTTTAAATTTTTAAGTATTTTTAAATTAATTTTAAAATTTTTTGTTTTTTTTTTTTTTGCTTTGTTTTGTTTTATCTTTTATTCTATTATCAAGATTTTCTTGACATTTCCTGCTTAATTGCTGGGACATTATCAGTATAACCAATAAATTTACTGCTTTTCTCTATTGTTTTCCCAATATCTGTAATTGGACTCCATCACTTCCCTTCCTTTTTCTCTCTCTCTCTTTTCATCCTTTTGACATAACTTTTTTCCCCCCCTTTCTTTTCTTTTTCTCCCTTCTGTCTTCCTGTCTTTTGGTTTGATTGTTTGTTTCTTTGTTTCTTTGTTGTATTTTTATTTTTTTTATTTTCAACTATTTTTCTGTTCCTACACTGTACTCTTAATTTTTTGCTCACCCTTCTCTCAGAATCTTTTCTCTGCCCCTTTTATCTCCAAGTAGCTTCTCTATTTTTTACTTTCTATTTTATTTTATTATTATTTTTAAATTTTTTCATTGCTATTAAAAATAATATCCTTTTCATGCTCTTTATTTTTTTCTCCCTTTTTATTTATTTTCTCTTTTTTGCTTTAGCATTTCTGTTCTTACTTTACTCTCACAATTCTACTTTCACTTGAGATGTTTTCATTGTGATTGTCAAGATATTCTGTAAGATACTGCTTGTTTCCTGGCAGTTTGGTCATGTATTGTCTTGCCTTGCCAGCATCTGTACAAGAGCTACAAAGCATGGTTGGGGCTCAGACATACAGTTATCCAACCTGAGAGGAGAGTCCTACAAAGGAAGGGTCAACAAAAATCTAGACTCAATCACAACAGGAGAGCCCAAAGAACCCACAAATAGGATACCCTCAAAAGAGACACACCTAGAGCAAATAGCTCAGAGGTATAAAGAAAACATACCTCTGGGCTCCACTGGACATACACTACAAAATTCCACCCCACAAGACTGGGAGATAACAAATATATCAAATATACAGACACTAACACCAAAGGCGACCAAAATGAGGAGATAAACAAACAACTCCCAAACTAAAGAAAAGAAAAAATCACCAGAAAAACACCTTGATGAGATGGGGTTAAGCAAATAATCAGAAATAGAGTTCAGAGTAATGGTTATAAAGATGCTCAAGGAAATTAATGAGAACAACAAGACACTTAATGGAAAGGTTGATAAACTTAGTGAAAACATGAAAAAAGAGCTAAATATCATAAATAAGAACCATGAAGAAATGAAGAATACTATATCTGATATCAAGAATATGCTAGAAGGAATTAAAAACAGGCTCAATGAAGCAGAGGATAGAATAAGTGACTTAGAAGATAAGGTAAGAAAAAACAATCAGAGCAGCAAAATGAAAAAACTTAAAAAGAATGAGGACAGTCTAAGGGAGCTTTAGGACAACATGCAACAAAACAACATTTGCATCATAGGGGTTCCAGAGGGGGAGAAAAGAGAGCAAGGGATAGAGAAGTTGGTGGAGGAAATAAGGACAGAAAACTTCCCAACACTGTTGAGGGAGAAAGCCACACAAGTTCAAGAAGTACAGTGGATTCCAAATAAAAGGAACCCAAAGAGACCCACCCCAAGACACATCATAATTAAAATGGCAAATGTCAAGGACAAAGAGAGAATATTAAGGGCTGCAAGAGAGAGACAAGTAGTGACCTACAAGGGAACCCCATAAGGCTGACATCAGATATCTCAATAGAAACTCCTCAGGCCAGAAGGGAGTGGCATGCAGTTCTCAAAGTAATGAAAAGCAAGAACATGCAACAAAAACTGCTTTATCCAGCAAGGCTATCATTTAAAATTGAAGGTGAAATAAAGAGCTTCCCAGACAAAAAAAGGCTAAAGGAGTTCAGTACCATTGCAAGAAATGCTAAAAGGACTGCTTTAAGAAAAAGAAGAAATATTGAGAGAAAGGTACATTAGCATAAAGGGAGAAAAGGGCATTAAATAAGTATATAAAAATAGTAACCTTTAATGTAAATGGAATAAATGTTTCAATAAAAAGACATAGGGTAGCTGAATAGATAAGAAAACAGGACCCAAATATATGCTGTCTATAAGAGACTCACCTTACAGCAAAAGATTCATACAAGCTTAAAGGTGAAGGAATAGAAAAAAATATCCCATGCAAATGGAAATGAATAAAAGCTGGAGTAGCAATACTTATTTCTTAAAAAAGAGACTTCAAAATAAAGACCATAATAAGAGACAAAGATGGTCACTACATAATACTAAAGGAATCAATCCAACAGTAGGAAATAATGCTTATAAATATATTTGCACCCAATATAGGAGCACCTAAATATATAAAAAATTTCTTGGGGGACTTTAAGGGGGAAATTGACAGCAACACAATCATAGTGGGAAACTTTAACACTCCACTTTCAGCATTGAACAGATCATTAAGACAAAAACACAACAGGGGAACACAACTTTACAGGAAAGACTAGATCTAATGGATTTAACTGACATTTACAGAACATTTCATCCCAAAGCAGCAGAATACACATTCTTCTCAAGTGCACATGGAACATTCTCAAAAATAGACCACAGGTTAGGGCACAAGGCAAGTCTCTACAAATACAAGAAGACTGAAATCATATCAAGCATCTTCTCTGATCACAATGGCATGAAACTAGAAACCAACCACTACAAAAAAACTCAAAAATATTTAAACACTTGGAGGTTAAATAGCATGTTATTAAACATTGAATGGGTTACCAATGAGATCAAGGAAGAAATCAAACACTTTCTGGAAAAAAACAAAGATGAGCAGACAACAACCCGAAATCTATGGGACACAGCAAAACCAGTCCTGAGAGGAAAGTTCATAGCAGTACAGGCACACCTTAAGAAACAAAAAAAAAGCTCTACTAAACCATCTAACACAACAACTAAAAGAACAAGAATGAGAACAGTAAGAAAAGTCCTGAGGAAGTAGAAGGAAGGAAATAATAAAGATCAGAGCATATATTAATGACATAGAGACTAAAAAACAATACAAAAAAATCAATGAAACCAAGAACTGGTTCTTTGAAATGATAAATAAGATTGATGCATGTTTAGCCAGACCCACCAAGAAACAAAGAGAGAAGACACAAATAAATAAAATCAGAAATGAAAGAGGCGATATAACAACTGACCCAACAGAAATACAAAGGATTGTAGGAAAATCTATGAGCATCTATATGCCAACAAACTAGACAACCAGGGTGAAATGCACAAATTCCTAGAAGCATACTATCTTTCGAAGCTGAATCAGGAAGAGCCAGAAAACCTGAATAGGCCATTAACAACTAATGAAATTTATGCAGTAATCAATAAACTCCTAGCAAACAAAAGTCCTGGGCCAGATGGATTTACAGGTGAGTTTTACCAAACATTCAAAGAAGAATTAACCCCTGTTCTTTTCCAAGTATCCAAAAAAATTCAAGAAGAGGGAAGTTTCAAAGCTCTTTTCCAAGGCCAACATTATCCTAATTCCAAAACTGGATAAAGACACCACAAAGAAAGAAAATTATATGCCAATATCCCTGGTGAACATAGATGCTAAGATCCTCAGGAAAATATTAGCAAATCAGATCTAGCAATATATTAAAAAGATCAGACACCATGAACTACTGAGATTTATTCCAGGAATGCAAGGCTGGTATAACATCCACAAATCAATAAATTTAATACATCACATAAATAAAATGAAGGACAAAAAGCATATCATATCAATAGATACAGAAAAAGCATTCAACAAAATCCAGCACCCATTTCTGATAAAAACTTTCAGCAAGGTGGGAATAGAGGGATCATACCTCAACATAATAAAGACCATATATGACACAACTACAGCCAACATCATACTAACTGGGCAAACACTTAAATCATTTCCCTTAAACACAGGAACAAGACAGGGATGTAACTTTCACTGCTCTTATTCAACATAGTATTGGAAGTCCATGCCACAGCCATCAGACAGGAAGAAAATAAAAGGTATCCAAATTGGAAAGGAGGAAATAAAACTGTCATTATTTGCAGATGACATGATATTGTACATAGAAAACCCTAAAGACTCTATTAAAGTACTTTTGGATTTGATAATTGAATTTGGCAAGCTAGCTGGATACAAAATTAACATCTGGAAATCGATCGCATTTTTATACACCAGCAATGAACTCTCAGAAAAAGAAACTAAAAAACCAATAGTATTTACCATTGCAACTAAAAAAATAAGATAACCAGGAATAAAATTAACCAAGGATGTAAAAGACCCGTACTTGGAAAACTACAGGAGACTGAAAAAAGAAATAGAGAAAGATACAAACAAGTGGAAGAATATACTGTGCTCATGGATGGGAAGAATTAATATCATTAAAATGTCCATAATACACAAAGCAATTTATAGATTCAATGCAATTCCCATTAAAATAGCAACAGCATATTTCATAGAGCTAGAA
This sequence comes from Miniopterus schreibersii, assembly GCF_964146895.1. Taxonomy (NCBI): domain Eukaryota; kingdom Metazoa; phylum Chordata; class Mammalia; order Chiroptera; family Miniopteridae; genus Miniopterus; species Miniopterus schreibersii. The sequence continues at coordinate 114,958,649 of NC_138101.1, read as the reverse complement.
AAAATATTCCAAAAATTTATATGGAATCAAAAAAGACCCGAATAGCCACAGCTATCTTGAAAAAGAAGAACAGAGTGGGAGGGATCACTTTACCAGATATCAGACTATACTATAAAGCCATTGTAATCAAAACTGCCTGGTAATGGTACAACAACAGACATATGGGTCAATGCAACAGAACAGAGACCCCAGAAATAGACCCACGTAATTATGGTCAGTTAATATTTGACAAAGGAGGCAAGAGCATACAATGGAGTAAACACAGCCTCTTCAATAAGTGGTGCTTAGAAAATTGGACAGCTACATGCCAAAAAATGAAACTAAACCACCAACTTACACCATACACAAAAATAAACTCAAAATGGATAAAAGACCTAAATGTCAGTCATGAAACTATAAAAATTCTGGAAGAAAACATAGACAGTTAAGTCACAGACATCTCACAAAGTGAGCTTTTCACTGATACATATCCTAAGGCAAGAGAAACAATAAAAATTAAAAAATTGGACTACATCAAACTAAAAAGCTTCTGCACAGCAAAAGAAATTAGCCTCAAAATACAAAGAAAACCCACAGTGTGAGAGAACATAGTTGCCAAGGATGTATATGATAAGGGGCTAATTTCCAAAATGTACAAAGACCTCATATAACTCAAGAGGAAGACAAACAATCCAATTAAAAAATGAGCAAAAGACCTGAACAGACACTTCTCCAAAGAAGACATACAGATGACGAAGACACGTGAAAAATGCTTAACATCGTTAATCATTAAAGAGATGTAAATTAAAACCACAATAAGGTATCACTTCACACCTGTCTGAATTGCTATCAGCAATGAATCAACAAATGAAATGTGCTGCTGAGGATGTAGAGAAAGGGAAACTCTGGTACACTGCTGGTGGGAATACAGACTGGTGCAGCCACTATGGAAAAAGAATGGAGGTTCCTCAAAATGTTGAAAATGGAAATGCCTTTCGACCCAGTGATCCCACTTCTAGGAATATATCCCCCAAATCTCAAAACACTAATCGGAAATTATATATGCACCCCTATGTTCATAGCAGAACAATTCACAATAGCTAAGATCTGGGAACAGCCCAAGTGCCCATCTGTAGATGAGTGGAGAAAAAAGCTGTGGGCCATTTACACCATGGAATACTACACAGCTGTAAAGAAGAAGGATCTCATACCATTTGGGACAGTATGGATGGACTTGGAGAATATTATGCTAAGTGAAATAAGCCAGACAGAGAAAGACAAACATCACATGATCTCACTTATATGTGGAATCCAAAGAACTTAATAAACTGATGTACAGAATAGATTCAATGATACGGAAGCATGGATCAGACTGACAAATCTCAGAGGGAAGGAGAGGGTGGGGGGAAAGATCAACCAAAGAATTTATATGCATATATGCATAACCCAAGGACACAAAGAATGGTGTGGTGAAGGCGGGGTGAAAGGGGACCATGAAGAGAAAAAGTGACATCTGTAATATTTTGATCAGTAAAAAAAAAGTCATTCATAACAGAAATCGAGTTATTCCTTGTTTAGGAGTTAAGAGTCATTGCTTTTAGGCAGTGAATGCTAGCTTTTTACTGTAGCATTCAAGATTCTTCAGATTTTCTTTCCTGACTCATTTCATTATTTTGTACTTTTCCTTTCAAATTCCTAGGAAACACCCAGTTGCTCTGTGCCTAATCTTTGTGCTCACATTCTGCTAAGTAGGATGACTTTCTCCTGTTTTTTTTCCTGGTGATTTTCTGTGTTTACTTTACATCTTCTGTAAAGTCTTCCTTGTGTTCAAATGAAACTTTTCTTATGTCAACTCTTAAATATCACATTGTATTACACTTCTATACCTGTCTTTAAAGCAAGGAATGTGTATTTCCTTGCATGTGGTCAATATTTCATAACTGTTTTTGTGAGTTGGTAAATGAACTAAGATGGGTAAGAGTTGGAATTTTACAATTTTTTCCTATTCTTTAGCAGTGGAACTATTAGCAATTAGATTTTTAATGGATTTTTTTAAAGTAGCAGTCATGGCTTGCTAATGAAAGAGGTAAAGAAAAAAGAAAATGAAAAATGGAGATCAGAAAAACCTGTGATTACAACAACGTTTGAGAAGGCTGATTCACTAACTAGTGGTCTACATCAAGTGAATGATAACATCTGTTCAAGTGAAATAGATCAGGATGGTAGAAGGTGAAATCTATAAATCTTTTATTTCTAGGTGATGGGATATTTGCAATGATTACCCTTTCTGGAATAAAAGAGCATAATGTATTGTACAAGCCAAGGCAAGAGAATTCTCAACTATATCGAATGCTGTTGAAAGATTAAGATGAGGATAAGTGACTCTGATAAGGAGCATTTTTAATAAATAGCTGCCATGGAAGCCAGACTGAAGTGAGTAAGTGAAACAATTCCATAGAGAATTTTTACTGGAAAACAAAATAGAGAAATGGATCATGACAGAAAATGAATGTAGAGTTCAAGGGAGTTTTCTTTCTTTTCTTATTTTAAGATGGGAACTATTAGAGTATTCTGTATATTGTTTGGAAAGATCCAGTAGAGAAGGACATGTTTATTAAATTTAAGTTTATCTAAATTTCCATGTATTAGAAAGCTCATGGATTGCATTACATTATATTTTAAAGATTATAGTAAGCGAATTGTCCATTGTATTTCTATAATGTCCAGTTATTTTATTTTTTTATCACCATTTATCCCCTCTATTCTCTCTTCCACTGTCCTCCACCCCCTCCCCACAATTACCACACTGTTGTCCATGTCTATGAGTTCTCTCTCTATTCTTTCTTTTTGCTTAATCCCTCCACACACCCCCAAACCCCACACCACCTCCAGAGCCGTCTGCCTGCTCTCTATCTATGAGTCTGTCCCTATTTTGCTTGGTAGCTCAGTTTGTACGTTAAATTTCACATACAAGTGAAATCATATGGTACTTGTCTTTCTCTGATGGGCTTATTTCACTTAGCATAATGCTCTGCAGGTCCATCCATACTGTCACAAAGGGTAAAATTTCCTTCCTTTTTACAGCTGAGTAATATTCTATTGGGTGAATATACCATAACTGTTTTATCAACTCATCTACTGATGGACACTCGAGTTGCTTCCAAATCTTGGCAATGTTAAATAACACTGCAATAAATATATGGGTGCATATATTCTTTCAAATCAGTATTTCAGGTTTCTTCTGATAAATTCTGAAAAGTGAAATCATTGGATCACAGCACAGTTTCATTTTTAATTTTTTTGAGGTAATTCCATACTGCTTTCTACAGTGGCTGCACCAATCAGCATTCCCACTAATAGTGCACAAGGTTTCTTTTTTCTCCAAATCCTCGCCAACACTTGTTTGTTGATTTATTGATGATAGCCATTCTCACAGATGTGAGGTGATATCTCATTGTAGTTTTAATTTTCATTTTTCTGATTAGTAACGTAGAGCATCTTTTCATGTCTATTGACCATCTGTATGCCCTCTTTGGAGAAGTGTCTATTCAAGTCTTTTGATCAGTTTTTAATTGGAGTGTTTGTTTTTGTTGATGTTGAATTTTATAAGTTCTTTTAAAATTTTGGATATTCCCCAGCTGGGCATGGCTCAGGGGTTGAGCATCAACCTAGGATCCAGGAGATCATGGTTCAGTTCCCAATAAGGGCACATGCCTGGGTTGTGGGCTCAGTCCCCAGTAGGTGGCATGCAGAAGGCAGCAGATCAATGACTCTCTCATCATTGATATTTCTATCTCTCTTTCCCTCTCCCTTCCTCTCTCTGAAATCAATAAAGAATTTATTTTAAAAACATTTTGGATATTTCACTTAGCATATCAGACTGACAGATCTCAGAAGGAAGGCAGGAAGGAGGGCAGATTAACCAAAAAACCTATAAACATATATGAATAGCTCATGGACACAGATGAATGACAAGTGGAGGCCTGGGGTTGGGTGGGAGAGGGTTGGATGTGGGTAAGGGGGGGGGGAACTGGGGACATCTCTAATGCTCTCAACAATAAAAAAAACTTTGGGATATTAACCCCTAATCAGATATATCAGTGGTGAATATGTTCTATTCAGTGGGTTCTCTTTTCATTTGGTTGATGGTTTCCTTGGCTGTATAAAAGTTTTTAGTTTCATGTAGTCTCATTTGTTTATTTTTTCTTTTGTTTCTCTTGCCCAATGAGATATATCAGAAAAAATATTGCTACAAGAAATGTCGGAGATTTTACTATCTATGCTTTCTTCTAGGATTTTTATGGTTTCAAGCCTAGCATTTAAGTCTTTAATCCATTCCGAGTTTATTCTTGTGTGCAGTGTAAGAAGGTGGTCTAGTTTCGTTTGTTTGCATGTATCTGTCCAATTTTTCTAACGCCATTTACTGAATAGACTATCTTTACTCCATTATATGTTTTTTCCTCCTCAGTCAAATATTAATTGACTATAAAGGCATGCATTTATTTCTGGGCTCTCTATTCTCTTCTGTTGATCTATGTGTCTTTTTTTTTTTATGCCAGTACCATGTTGTTTTGATTACTATGGCCTTGTAGTATGGTTTGATGTTAGGTAGGGTGATTCCTCCAACTTTGTTCTTCTTTCTCAAGATTGCTGTTGGTATTTGGGGTCTTTTGTGGTTCTATATAAATTTTTGAAACATTTGTTCTAGTTCTGTGACATATGCCATTGGTATCTTGATCAGAATTGCATTGAATCTGTAAATTCCTTTCAGTAGTATGAAAACTTTATATATGTTACTGCTTCTTATCCATGAATATGGTATATACTTCCACTTATTTGCATTTCCCTCAATTTCTTTCTTCAGTGTCTTACAATTTTCTGAATACTGGTCTTTTACATCCTTGGTTAAGCTTATTCCTAGGTATTTTATTCTTTTTGAAGCACTTGTGAATGGGATTATATTTTTAGTTTTCCTTGATGATCATTCATTATTGGCGTATAAAAATGCAATTGATTTTTGCATATTTATTTTGTATCCTTCTAATTTACTGAGTTCATTTATCAATTCTAGTAGTTTTTTGGTTGAATATTTAGAATTCTTTATATACAATATCATGTCATCTGCAAATAGTGGCAGATATACTTCTTCCTTTCCAATTTGGATGCCTTTATTTCTTTTTCTTGTCTGATTGCTGTGGCTAGGACTTTCAGTACTATGTTGAATAAGAGTTGTGAAAGTGGACATTCCTGTCTTGTTCCTGATCTTAAGGGGAACACTTGTAGTTTTTGCCCATTAAATATGATGTTGGCTATAGGTTTGTCATATATGGTCTTTATTATTTTGAGGTATGTTCCCTTTCTTCCCACTTTGCTGAGAGTTTTTATCATAAATGGATGATGGATTTTGTCAGATATTTTTTTCTGCATTTATTGATATGATTATGTGGTTTTTATCCTTCAATTTGTTTTTGTGGTGTATCACATTTATTGTTTTGTGGATATTGTACCAGTCTTGCATTCCTGGAGTAAAGCCCACTTAACCATAATGTATGATCTTTTCAGTGTATTGCTGGATTCAGTTTGCTAATATTTTGTTGAGGATTTTTGCACCTATGTTCATCATGGATATTGGCCTATAATTTTTTTCTTTGTCATGTCTTTATCTGATTTTGGAATTAGGATAATGCTGGCTTCATAATATAAGCTTGGGAGTCTTCCCTCCTCTTGAATTTTTTGGAATAGTTTGAAAAGGCTAGATGTTAGTTCTTCTTTAAATTCTTGGTAAAATTGATCTGTAAAGCCATCCAGTCCACTGTTTTTGTTTGTTGGAAGTTTTTTTTATTACTGCTTCAATTTCACTAGTTCTAATCTGTCTATTCAGATTCTCTGATTCTTTTTGATTCAGTTTTCAAATATTGTATGTTTCTGGGAATTTATCCTTTTTGTCCAGATTGTCCAATTTGTTGGCATCTAGTTGTTCATAATATTTTCTTACAATCTTTTTTATTTCTTGTGTCAGTTGTTACTTCTCTTTCAGTTCTGATTTTATTTATTTGGCTCCTATCTCATTTTTCTTGATGAATCTGGTTAAATGTTTGTCTATCTTGTTTACCCTTTCAAAGAACCAGCTCTTGGTATCATTGATCTTCTTAAATTGATTTTTAAGATTCTATTTCATTTATTTCTGCTCTGATGTTTATTATTTTCTTCCTTCTACTCACTCTGGGCTTTGTTTTTCTTTTTCTAGTTCCTTTAGTGTAAAGTCAGGTTGTTTACTTGAGCTTTTTCTTCTTTCTTAGATAGGCCTGTAATGCTATGAATTTCCCACTTAGGACTGCTTTCGTTCCATGTGTCACAGATTTGGGGTTGTTGTATTCTCATTTTCATTTATTTCAAGGTATCTTTTTATTTCTTCCTTGATATCATTGTTAACCCATTCATTATTTAGTAACATGTAATTTAGCCTCCATGTCTTTGTTTTTCAGTTTTCTTGTTGTGCTTGACTTCAAGTCACATGGCATTATTGCCTGAGAAGATGCTTGTTATGATTTCAAACTTCTTAAATTTATTGAGACTTGTTTTGTGTCCTTACATGTGATCTATCCTAGAAAATGTTCCATGAGCCCTTAAAAAAATGTATACTCTACTGCTTTGGGTTGGAATGCTCTGAGGATATCAATGAAATCCATTTGATCTAGTGTGTCATTTAAGGGCACAGTATCCTTGTTGACTTTCTGTCTGGAATATCTATCCATTGATGTCAATGGGGTGTTAAAATCCCCTACTATAAGTATTACTGTCAATCTGTCCTTTTATGTCCATCAAGATTTGCTTTACATATTTAGGTACTTCTATATTGGGTGCAGAAATGTTTACAAGGATTATATTCTCTTGTTGAATTGCTCCCTTTATCATTTTGTATTGTCCTTCTTTTTCTCCTACTATAGCCTAGGTTTTGAAGTCTATTTTGTCAGATATAAATATTGCTACTTCTGCCTTATTTTTCTTTCCATTTGCATGAAATACCTTTTTCCATCCCTTTACTTTTATTCTCTGTCTATCTTTTGTTCTGAGGTGGGTTTCTTGAAGACAGCATATACTTTGTTCTTGTATTTTTTCTTTAAAAATTTTTTGTTGTTGAGAGTATTACAGATGGCTCCCCCTTCTTCTTTTCATCACCCCCCTTCACCTGGAACCCGCCCTGCCCCAGGCTTCACCACCCTTTTGTCTGTGTTCATGGGTAATGCATATATACATATAAGTTCTTTGTTTATTTTTTTTGTTTTGTTTTATTTTTAATATATCTTTATTGATTTCAGAGAGAGGAAGGGAGAGGGAGAAAGAGAGATCGAAACATCAATGATGACAGAGTCATTGATTGGCTTCAGCCCGCAACCTGGGCATGTGCCCCAACCAGGAATCAAACCCCGATCTCCTGGATCCTCGGTCAACGCTCAACCACTGAGCCATGCCCGGCTGGGCACATATAAGTTCTTTGGTTAATCTCTTTCCACCTCCCTTCCCCTCTTCCCTTGGACATTTGTCTATCTGCTCCATGCTTCCATGCCTCTGGTTCTATCTTATTCATCAGTTTATTTTGTTCATTAGATTCCTCGTGCTCTTATTTGTATTTTCAGATTCAATTATTGATAGATAGGTATTTACTGCCATTTTATTGTTCATATTTTTTATCGTTTTTTATTTTCTTCTTCTTCTTTAAGAAGACCCTTCAACATTTTATGTAATAATGGTTTGGTGGTGATGAACAACTTTAACTTTTTTTTACCTGTGAAGCTCTTTATCTGACCTTCCATTCTAAATGAAAGCTTTGCTGAGTAGAGTAATCTTGGTTGTAGGTCTTTGCTTTTCATCACCTTGAATATTTCTTGCAACTCTCTTTTGGCCTACAAAGTTTCTTTTGAGAAATCAGCTGACAGTCAAATGGGCACTCCCTTGTATGTAACCAACTGCTTTCTTCTTGCTGCTTTTAATATTCTCTCTTTGTCTTTAACCTTTGGCATTTTAATTATAATGTGTCTTGGTGAGGGTCTCTTTGAGTTCATCTTGATTGAAACTCTGCAATTCCTGGACTTCTAAGCCTATTTTTTTCATTAGATAAGGGAAGTTTTCTGTCATTATTTTTTCAAATACGTTTTCAATTTCTTGTTCCCTCTATTCTTCCAGCACCCCCATCATGTGAATGTGGGTACACTTAAAGTTGTCCCAGAGGTTCCTTATGCTATCTTCATATTTTTAAATTCTTTCCACTTTTGCTTTTCTGATTGGGTGTTTTTTCCTTCCTCATATTCCAAATTGGTGATTTAAATCTCAGCATCCTCTAGCCTACTGTGATTTCCTATAAGTTATTCTTCATTTCAGTTAGTATATCCTTAATTCTGACTGGTCCTTTTTTGTCGATGTTCTCACTAAGTGTTTTGAAGTTCTCATTAAGTTCCTTGAGTATCCTTATCACCATTACTTTGAACTCTGTACCTGGTAGTTTGGTTGCTTTCATTTTATTTAGTTGTTTTTCTGGAAATTTCTTCTGTTCTTTCATTTCTGACATGTTTCTTTGTCGCTTCATTTTGGCTGCATCCCTATATTTGTTTCTACATATTAGGCAGACTGCTATGTCTCCTGGAATTGGTAGAGTTACCTTGTGTAGTAGATGTCTTGTAGGGCCAGTAGCTCAGCCTTCCAAGTCACCTGAGATGGGCACTCTAGGTGAGACCCTGTGTGGGCTGTGTGCACTATCCTTTTGTTGAGCCTTGATTGCTATTGGTGTCACTGGGAGGATTGACTCCAAGGCCAATTGTCTATGAGGACAAGCTGTGACTACAGTGGAAGAGCTGCTGTGCAGGAAATGCCCCTTTGGAGCAGGATTTGCTTCACTGGGGCTTTTGTGTTCACTGAGTCTGCCCCTAGAGTGTGTCACTTGTGGATGTAGTAGGTTGTAATCTGGCATGTTTTGAAGCTCACCACTGGGTGCACTGCTCTGAGCCCTCCCAGGAAGTGCAAAGTCAGCTACTGCATGTGCCCTGTCTGAGGCCACCCAGTACAAGCTACAGAACAGTCTTCAGATGGCTGCTACTTGTGTTGGGCTTCGAGCTTGGCAAGCTGCTGCTAGTGTCAGTCCTGGGGCCACTTACCCAGAGGTATAGGCACACTGAAGCCAGCTGCAGAGATTTTATATAAGAAACAATAACTTTAGATATTTTTGTATTTTAAGTATCTAATATTTTTCTGAAAGGAATTGTTTGATTTTTTTTAAGCCTACAAAGAAAATATCTAATGAAGAGAAAATGTATTGTAAAAACATACATTATAAAAGATATAGTGAAAAAAATGGAACATCTTTTGTTGTGGAGACATTTAGTTTGAGAAAGTAATTTAGAAGCAATAGTTATTGATAAAGATATTTTTTGATAAAAATCAGTTCTTTTAAGAAGATCTATGTTTTTAATTTTTTTTGAAAAGGTAGATATTTATCACCTCTGTACATTAACATATTTTATAAATATATTGTAGACTTTTTGAAAAACAGGATTGTTTATTTGTAGGTCAAAGAGAAAATTAATTCCATGGGTGACCTTGATGGCTTAACTCAATCACCTAAAACAGTTTGAGGACATTGAGAGTTGCCATACTCCAATTATAAGAATTTCATGGAGAATTCCAAGATGGTGGCAGATTGAGTGGAAGCTATACTGACAATCTTCCAGCTCCAAACTGGAATTACAACTAAAATATAGAAAAGCCATCCTGAATAATCAATTGAAGACTAGCTGGAGAGAACCCTTATAACCAAGGACAAAAAGTGGAGACTACATAGAGACTAGTAGGAAGTGCAGAGGTGCAAGAGGGCTGGCTGGGCTCTCACAGGCATCAGCTGAAGGTCCAGAAGGATATCTCATCTGTGGGGGGTTCCCACAGAGAACTTTGAGGTCTAAACTCCAAGCTGAATTTCCCAGCCCAGAGCACCAGAACTGAGAAAGGTGCCCACATAACAACTGGCTATGAAAAGCTGCTGGGTTTCTCTTTGTCAGGGAGAGATGGCTGGAAATGCAGGCACCCTCTTAAAGGGCCAATACACAAAGTTTTGTATGCAACCACTCACCTTGGACTCTAGCAGAGTGAAAACAGAGTGGACTAGAGCTGTGTGAGGAAAATGTAGTGGTGCTGGCCCTAGGGATAAAGCTCAGAGGGTGGCCATCTGGGTCTTGTGCTGAGTCACTCCCCCCTACTGCAGAAGACATATTTTTCAGGCAGACCTTTATCATCCAGGTAGCTTTGGCCTGGGGGGTTAGGGAGAAGTAATTGCCCCACCCATTGAAAAACCTCTGACCCACCCTGTGGACTTTTCCTGTTGCTGTGGTCTATGTCCTGAAGCTCATTAAGATAACAATCAGCCTGCAGGCAGAGACAGATCTCTGGGTGCTTTGAATCTTTGCCTTATCTGCTTTTAAACCCAGGGCTTGGAAAAGCAGACATTGGTGCACATCTTGGTTTTTTCCAAGCACATCCACCTCTCAGAAAGAGGGAGCCACAAACTGGATTGCTGATAGCTCCAAACAAGGTACCCAACACAAGTCACAAACAGTGAATGACAGTGGCCTTCAGTGGATACCCTCCAAAAAGACTGAGAGTCCTAGCAGGCCTAATTCAGGGGCAGGGAATGTCCAGCCTACATGCCATTTATGGCCCACAAAACATTTTGTCTGGCCCTGCAAAGGCAACCACAGGCAGGACTCAAAATTCAATGAATCTAGGAGCTTTTTCATAGCTAATTTTAAAAATGATAATATTATATGATCTGTGAATGATTTTATAAATATCCAAATGTCCGTTGGCAGATAAAAGCTTCCCCATCTTGACCTAATACATAGACAGAAACCCAATGAGGCAGCCAAAATTAGGATTCAAAAAAACTAGCTCCAAATGAAAGAAAAAGAAAATTCTCCAGAAGAAGAGCTAAGTGAAATGGAGATAAGCAATCTATCAGATACAGAGTTCCGAACAATTGTAAGGGTGCTAGACAGCATGAAAAAAGATATGGAAAGTATGAAGGGAATTAACAATGACATAGCAGAAATAAAGAATGCATTGGAAGGGATAAATAGCAGATTAGAGGAAGCTGAATATCGGATCAGTGAATTAGAAGACAAGGTAGATAAAAATCACTCAATCAGAAATCCAAAAGGAAAAAAACAATTAAAATACAGGAGGAGTCTAAGGGAGCTGTGGGACAACATGAAACATAACAATATTTGCATCATAGGAGTGCCACAAGATGTCAAAAGTAAGCAAGGGTTAGAGAACCTGTTTGAAGAAATAATGGCAGAAAACTTCCCTAACCTAGTCAAGGAAAAAGTCACACAAATTCAGGAGGCACAGAATACCAAGCAAGAATAAACCAAAGAGGCTCATGCTGAGACACATCATTAGTAAAGCCAAAAATTCATGATAAAGAGAGAATCTTAGAGGCAGCAAGAGAAAAGCAATCTGTTACCTACAAAGGAGCTCTCATCAGAATTTCTCATCAGAAAGTCTACAGGCCAGAAGAGAATGGTAAGACGTATTCAAGGTGATGAAAAGCAAGGATCTGAAACCAAGACTACTCTATCCAACACAGCTATCATTCAAAATAGATGAAATAAAGAGCTTCTCAGACAAAAAAAAAAAAAAAAAAAAAAGCTAAAGGAGTTTATCACCACCAAAGCAGCATTATAAGAAATGTTAAATGGACTGCTGTAATAAGTAGAATGCTTGGTAAATTTCCCCTGTGAAGCCCTCCAGACGAGGGCTTTTGTTTGCTGGGAGTATTTTGATTACTGCTTTGATTTCACCAGTTGTTGCTGTTCTATTCAGGTTTTCTGGTTCTTCCTGATTCAGTTTTACATGATCTCACTCATATGTGGAATCTGATGAACAAAATAAACTGATGAACAAAATAGATCCAGAGACATAGAAGCAGGGAACACACTGATGAATCTCAGAGGGAAGGTGGGGTTGGGGGAGTGGGTGGGGAGAGATTAATCAAAAAACTTATAGTCATACATGCATAACCCATGAACACAGTCAATAGTGTTTTGAAAGCCTGGGAGGCCGATGTGAGGTAGAGGGGATCAGTTGGGGAAAAAAGGGGTCATATGTAGTACTTTCAACAATAAATAAAAACTTAAATAAAATTGATTGATGCCCAGGTGGTGCTGCTCAGTGGTTGAGTGTCAACCTATGAACCAGAAGGTCATGGTTCAATTCCCCATTAGGGCACATGCCCAGATTGTGGGCTTGATCTTCAATAGGGACATGCAGGGGGCAGCCAATCAATGAGTCTCATCATTGATGTTTCTATCTCTCCCTCTTTCTTCCTCTCTCTGAAATCAATAAAGATATATTAAAAAAAACCAAAAACATATTTTTAAAAAATTGATGGCCATAAACAAAAGAAGAATTTCTTGTTACAAATTGAATAAGTTGGCATGGGTTGTAAAGGTAACACCACTGTATAAATTATAAAGCCTTTTTCTGTATACTGTATTAATATATGCACCCCAGAGGATGTATTGTTGAGTTATTTATCTGGGAAATATGTTTTATATTAAAATGAGAGCAATTTTATGTTCTCAGCCAAAGAGCTATAATAATTTCCACTCTACTTTTCTCAGTGTGGATGGGAAGGCTAGTGTTTTTATTGACTCTGTTTCTCTCCAATGCCTTCACTCAAGGTCGGGTTATGAGACTTCCCTCCTAGAATACTGAGAGAAGTTCAGAACTGTTTTTCTTGCCATTTCACCTTTTGAAATTCTGGTCTACATTGCAATCATATTATTACATACTTAAAAATTCAGGTCTCATTATGTTTAAAACTAAGCTATTACTTCTCATTGCTGTAAGGTTAAAGGCCACAATCTTCTAGCTTCATTTTGTATCATTTCATATATTTCTTTCCATCTGTGTCAAAGCCACTTTCTTATATAATGACTTTTGTGTAATAGCTTTTTGTTTTTAACAGCTAGGTTAGGCAAAATACACATATATGAAGTGTATAACTTTATAGTTCTGGCATGTGTACACACAATATAAGTTCATCACCACAATCCAGAAAGTTAATATATCCATCACTCCTAAATGTCTCCTTGTGCCCCTTTATATCCCTTATTAAGAGACTGCTGGATTGTTTTCTAAAGTAGTTGTACCATTTTCCATTCCCACCAGCAGTGTATGAGAGTTCCTCCATGTCTTCATGAATATTTAGTTTTGTCAGTTTTTAAAATCTTAGCCATTCTGATGGCTTGTAGTGTGTATACCATTATGGTTTTAGTATGCATTTCCCTAATAACTAATAATGTCGAGCATCTTTCCATGTGTGTATTTGCCATCTGTACATCTCCGAACTGGTCTGTGTAGATCTTTTGCCATTTTAAAAATTAGGTTATTTGGTCCTGGCCAGTGTTGTTCAGTGGTTGAGCATCAACCCATGAACCAGGAGGTCATGGTTCGATTTCTGATCAGGGCACATGCCTGCTTCAGGTTGAGGCCTGATCTCCAGTAGGAGGCATGCAGGGGGCAACTGATCAATGACTCTCTCATCATTGATATTTCTATCTTTCTCTCCCTCTCCCTTCCTCTCTGAAATTAATAAAAAATATATACATATTTAAAATTAGGTAATTAGTTTTCTTCTTTGTTGAGTTTTGAGGATTCTATATTATCTGGATACAATTCCTTTACCAGCTATATTTTTTTGCAAGGATTTTACAGTGTTCTTTGAAGAGTGGAGTTTTTCTTTTTGATAAAATCTAATTTATACACTTTTTTTTATGGTTTTTGCTTTTGGTGTTCATGTCTAAGAAATCTTTGCCTCACAGAAGGTCACAAAATTTTCTCCTATGTTTTCTTTTAGAAGTGTTATAGTTCTACATCTTTGTGCTCTCTTTTACATATGACACAAAGTATAGTTCCAAATTCATTTTTTTTTCTTTTGCACATGGAGATGCAGTTGTTCCATTTCTTGAAAGGCTATATTTTCTCCACTTCATGCCACTGTGCCCTTGTCAAAATCAGTTGACCATATATGTATGGGTTTATTTCTGGATTCTGTTCTGTCCCATTGATCTATTTGGCCATTTTTAAACCATTAACATACTACTTTAATTTCTTTAGGTTTATAATATCTTGAAATCAGGTAGTCTTAGTTCTCCATTTATGTTCTTTTTTTTTTTTTTTAATATATCTTTATTGATTTCAGAGAGAGGAAGGGAGAGAGAGAGATCAAAACATCAATGATGACAGAATCATTGATCGGCTGCAGCCCGCGCAACCTGGGCATGTGCCCCAACCAGGAATCGAACCCCGATCACCTGGATCCTAGGTCGATGCCCAACCGCTGAACTACGCCCGGCTGGGCCAATTATGTTCTTTTTCATGGTTATTTTGTTATTCTAGATTCTTTGTATTTTCACATGAATTTTAAATTAGCTTATCAATTTCTAAAATAATATTCTGATATTCTCAAAATTAGGTTTGGATTATGTTGAATCTACAGATTAATTTGGGGAGAATTGACTTCTTAACAATATTGAATTTTAACCCCTGAACAAAGTATATGTCTCCATTGATATAGATCTTCCTTAATATTCTCAGTAATATTTTGTAGTTTTTAAGATATAGCTCTTTCCATCTTTTATGAGGTTGCTCCTAAGTAATTCTTATTTATCAATTCAGTTGTAAATAATATATCTTAAATTTTAATCTCTGATTGTTACACTACTATTATATAGAAATACAGTTGATTTTTATATATTGATTCTGTATCCTCCAACCTTGATAAACCCATTTATTAGTTCTAGTAGCTTTTTTGTCAAATTCTATCAGATTTTTTACATAACCAGAAGTTGTCAAGCTTTATTTCTTAAACTACTATTTTACTAGATAGTAAATATTTAAGACTTGTAGCCAATATATTCTCTGTCACAACTAATCAGCTCTAACATCTGTTCTTCTAAGGAAAGTTATGTTTTTAGTTTTTTGAAAAGGTAAGTATTTATCACCACTGTACAGTTAGTATATTTTATAAATATTTTGGGAACATTGTGAAAAATAGTATTGTTTATTTGTAATCAAAAAGTTTATTTGTAGCATGAGGATAGCCATAGATAATACATAAATTAATGGACATGACTGTATTTTGCTAAAATTTTATTTACCAAAATAAGCAACTTGGCCCATAGGTTGGAGTGTGCTGGTTCCTACTATGTGATTATGTTGTCTGCCAATAAAGACAGTTTTACTTCTTCCTTTCCCATACAGATGCCTTTTGTTTCTTTATCTTGCCTAATTGTATTGGCTAGAATCTCTAGTATATACTGAATAGGAGTAAAAGCAATCATTCCTGTCTTGTTCCTGATTATCTGAGAGAAGAATTCAGCTTTTCACCATTATCTATGATGTTCCTAGTTTGCTGAAAGTTTTATCAAGAATGCACGTTCAGTTTTGTCCAGTGCCTTTTTTCCCTACCAATATGATTATATGGTTCATTAATATGGTAGCAGTTGATTTTCTTTTCACTTAAAAAAACAACAGCTTTATTGAGATATAATTTATAACCATACAATTCAATTTAAAGAGTACAATTCAGTAGTTTTTAATGCTTTCATGAAGTTGTACAACCAGCATCACAGTCAATGTAAGAACATTTTCATCACCCGCAAAAGAAACCCCTTAACCATTTGTTACTACTTATTTAATTTTTAATTTTTTTTAATCCTCAACTGAGGATATTTTTTCCAGAGAGAGTGGGAGGGAGAAAGAGAGAGAGAGAGAAACATCAACTTAAAAGAGACACATTGAGTGGTTGCCTCTTGTTCATGCCCTGACCAGGGCCAAGCCTGCAACTGAAGTATGTACTGTTGGCCAGGTTTGAACCCAGGACCTTTCAGTCCATGAGCCAACACTCTAACCATTTAAACAAACTGGCTAGGGCTGTAACTACTTATTAAGAGAAATTTAGGGCTATACATCTCAGGAGAAAAATATTTTTTTCTCTTACTTGGTGGGAAGCTGGATTAAGTCTACAGTTCCTGTCTGACAGCATCTGCCTTAGAACAAAAAAAACCAAACACACCATTTGTTGTAGTCTTTGAATGGGTGGTTAGCTAAATTTGACTTTGTCAGAGGTAAATATGTCACACTGGAAACAACAAACATATACATCTAGATGTACTCTTAGTGAAATAATCAACAAAATTAGTAGAGTTTTAAAATGGAATGTAAGGGATGTTACAAATATATGAGGTAGCTAAAGAGTCATACCTCCACACCAATGGAAAAATTTCTCTTCCTGTGATTGTAGGCTTTGTTTTTATCTATTTTTTAAATCCTCACCCGAGGATGGTTTTTCCATTGCTTTTCAGAGAGAGTGAAAGGGTGAGAGAGAGAGAGATAGGCAGAGAGAGAGAGAGGAACATCAATGTGAGAGAGACATATCGATTGGTTGCCTCTTGCACGCACCCCAACCTGGGCCAGGGATCAAGCCTGAAACAGAGATATGTGCTCTTGGCCAGAATTGAACCCCAGATCCTTCCGTCCCCAGGCTGATGCTCTTGCCACTAAGCCAAATCAGCTAGGGCTGTTTTTATCTTTTAATTGAAAAATAATGTTTTTGAGCTGATATGGAAAGATATTTTTTAAATTAAATTTATTGAAGTAATATTGATTAGTAACAATATAAAATTCAGGTGTACAACATTATAATACAAAATCTGTATATCGTATTGTGTGTTCACCACTCAAAATCTAGTCTCCTTCAATCAGCATGCATTTGTCTCCTTTTACCCTAACTGATGTTTGGATGTTAAACTTACCCTGCATTTTTGAGATAAACCCTATCTGGTTATGACAAATTATCCTTTTAATGTATTGTTGGATTTTATTTGCTTATATTTTGTTTACAAGTTTTACCTCCATGTTCATGACATATGAGTCTTCTATCTTATAACATCT
This sequence comes from Miniopterus schreibersii, assembly GCF_964146895.1. Taxonomy (NCBI): domain Eukaryota; kingdom Metazoa; phylum Chordata; class Mammalia; order Chiroptera; family Miniopteridae; genus Miniopterus; species Miniopterus schreibersii. The sequence continues at coordinate 114,941,666 of NC_138101.1, read as the reverse complement.
TTGTCTGGTTTTGGTTTCAGGGTACTAGAGAATGAGCTGGGGTATATGTCTTTTTTTGAAATTAAATTTGTTGGGATGACATTGGTTAATAAGGTCATATAGGTTTCATGTGTAGATTTCTATGATATAAGATCTTTATATTGCACTGTGTGCCCACCACCCAAAGTCAAATCATCTTCTGTCACCATATATTATGCCCCATTCATCTCCCCCTCCTCTCACCTTCTTCTCTCTGGCAACCACAAGTTTCAGTTTTATATCCCATATATAAGTAAAATCATATGGTTCTTTGCTTTTTCTGACTGACTTATTTCACTTAATGTAATATTCTCAAGGTCAATCCATGTTGTCGCAAATGACAGTGCTTCATCTTTTCTTATGACTGAGTAGTATTTCATGGTTTACATATACCACATCTTCTTTATCCAATGCTGTATCACAGGACACTTTGGTTGTCTCCATGTCTTGGCCACCATGAATAATGCTGCAATGAACATAGGGGTGCATATATCTTTGCACACATGTTTTCAAGTTTTTCTGGTACATACCCAAGGGAGGAATTGCTGGGTCATATGGTAACTATTCTTAATCTTTTGAGGAATCACCATACTATTTTCCAGTCCACATTCCCACTAGCAGTGAATGAGGGTTCCCTTTTTCTCCACAACCTCTCCAACACTTGCTATTACTCGTCTTGTTGATAATATCCATTCTAACAGGTGTGAGGTGGTATCTCATTGTAGTTTTGATTTGCATTTCCAATTGCTAGTGAGGTTCAACTTCTTTTCAAATATCTGTTGGAAGTTTGTATGTCTTCTTGGGAGAGGTGTCTGTTCATGTTCCCATGTACAAAAATGAATTCAAAATGTAGCAAAGACCAAAATATAAGATCCAAAACAATAAATTACCTAGAAGAAAATATAGGTACTAAACTTATGGATCTTGGTCGTAGAGAATATCTTATGAACTTGACTCCAAAGACAAAGGAAGTAGAGGCAAAAATAAATGAATGAGACTATATCAAACTAAAAAGCTTCTGCACAGGAAAAGAGCCCACCAACAAAACAAAAAGGCAACAAACCAAGTGGGAGATGATACAAATGATAGCTCTCACAAAGGTTTAATATCCAAAATATATAAAGAAATCATAAAATTCAACACCAAACAACCCAATTTAAGAATGGGCATATTTCTCATCATCAAGTTTTGAGTCTTTGTGTAGAATATATTCCTAAAATGTTTGGTAGCATTCACCAGTATCATCATTTAGTCCTGGAATTTTCTTTTTTGTAAGATCTTTAACTAGGACTTAAGTTTCTTTTATGGATATAGGTCTGTTTAGCTTATTATCTATTATTTCTTAATTGAGCATTTGTAATTTCTGTCTTTCTTTTTTTCTTCTTTTTTAAAAATTTTTTTATATATCTTTATTGATTTCAGAGAGAGGGAAGCAAAGGGAGAGAGAGATAGAAACACCAATGATGAGAGAGTCATTGGGGATGGAGCCCGCAACCTGGGCATGTGCCCTGACTGGGAATCAAACCCCGATCTCCTGGATCCTAGGTTGATGCTCAACCACTGAGTCATGCCAAGCTGGGCTGTAATTTCTGTCTTTCAAGGAATTTACACACTTCATCTGAGGTGTTAAATTTATTTACATAAAGTTTATAACATTCTGTTATACTTTTAGTATGTATAGAATCTGTTGAAATGTCACATTACTTATTTTTGATATTGGTAATTTGTGCCTTCTCTATCTATTTCCTTATCAGCCTGGCTAGAGGTTTAACACCTTTAATTATCCCCAGAAAGCATTTGGTTTCATTGATTTTTTGCTAGTTATTAAAATTTAATTTCTCTCTCATTGATTTCATCTTTGAAGTTTATTATTTTCTTTCTTCTGATTGTTTTGGGGTTTAATTAGCTCCTTTTTTTTTCTTTCTTAAAGTGAAAGCCAATGTCATTGACTTGAGAATTTTCTTCTCTTCTAATATACTTAGTGTTATAAATGTCACTGTAAGTGCTAATGTAGCAGCATTCTACATAATTTAATATGATTTGTTTTTATTATAATTCAGTTTAAAATAGTTTCTAGAAGGATCAAGATGGCAGTGGATTGAATGGAAGTTACACTGACACTCTCCCAGGAATAACTGGAATTACAACTAAAATATAAAAAAATCCATCCTGTATAATGAACTGCAACTGAGGACTTGCTGATGAGCACCCTCATAACCAAGGAAAAAAAGTGGAGACCACAGAGAAACTGATAGGAAGTGCTGAGGAATGCCAAGAGCACCAGAACATAACATCTAGCTGTGAAAAGCAGCAGGGTTTCTGTCTGCCAGAGAGAGGTGGCTGTACTACAAGCACCCTCTTAAAAATCCAAGGCACAAAGTTTTGTGTGCAGGCACTCACCTTGGGCTCCAGCAGAGGGAGGGCAGAGTGAACTGGAGCTGTGTGAAGAGAATCTAGGATTGTGGACTCTGGAGCTAGAGCTCAGAGAACAGCCATCTGGATTCCTGTGCTGAGTCACTCCCCCGTAATTCAGAGGACATCTTTCTCAGGCAGACATTCACCTTCCAAACAGCTTTTGTCTGAAGCAGAAGAAATTGCCCCAACTCACACTATCACGTGGAGTTCCTACAGCCTGAGGCTCATTGAAAGAATCATATTAATCAGCCTGCAGGCAGAAGGAGACTTCAGAGTGTTTTGAGTCTTTGCCTTTGCTTCTGGACCCAGGCCTTAGAAAAGCAGACTTTGGCCTGCATCTTGGTTCTGTCTAAATGCACCCAGTCCCAGCAAAGGAGATCTCAAGCTGACGGTTGCTGATAACTCCAAACAGGGTACTCAAGGTCAGTTACAACGGCATGTGACATTGGCCTGCACCAAAGACCTTCCAAAAAGACTGAGTGTCCTAGCAGACCTATCTAATACATAGAAACAAACACGAATAGGTAGCCAAAATTTGGAGACAAAAAAACTAGCCACAAGTGAAAGAATAAGAGAAGTCTCCAGAAAAAGATCTAAATGAAATGGAGATAAGCAATCAGAAATAAGGTGCAGAATACTGATTGTGAGGATGCTCAACAGCGTGAACAAAGATATGGAAACTATGAAGAATGACATAGCAGAAATAAAGAATAACTGGAAGGAATAAACAGCAGATTAGAGGAAGCTGAGGATCAGATTAGCGAATTAGAAAATAGGTTAGAAAAAACCACTCAATCAGAGATCCAGAAAGAAAAAAACAATTAAAACACAGGAGGACAGTCTAAGGGAGCTGTGGGACAACATGAAACATAACAATATTTGCATCATAGTAGAGCCACAAGACTTCAAAAGTAAGCAAAGGTTAGAGAATCTGAAGAAATAATGGCAGAAAACTTCCCTAACCTGGTCAAGGAAAAAGTCACACAAGTTCAGGAGGCACAGAGAGTTCCAAGCAAGAAGAACCTAAAGATGCCCACACCCAGACACATCACAATTAAAATACCTAAAATTCAAAACAAAGAGAGAATTTTAAAGGCAGCAAGAGAAAAGCAATCTGTTACCTTCAAAGGACCTTCCATAAGGCTGTCTGCTGACTTCTCATCAGAAAGTTTACAGGCCAGAAAAGGATGGCATGAAGTATTCAAGGTAATGCTAGTCAAGGATCTGAAACCAAGACTACTCTATGCAGCAAGGCAATCATTCAAAATAGATGGTGAAATAAAGAACTTCTCTGACCAAAAAAAAAGCTAAAAGAGTTTATCACCACCAAACCATCATTGCAGGAAATGCTAAAGGGACTGCTGTAATTAGAAGTAGAAATATATAGAGAGAAAAATAGGCATAAAGAATTAAAATGGCAATAGATAACTATATATCAATTAAAACTTTAAATGTAAATGGATTAAGTGCTCCAATAAAAAGACATGGGGGGCTTGAGGAGATAAGAAAATAAGACTCACATATATGCTATCTAAAAGAGACCCACCTAAGAATCAGAGTCCCACACAGGATGAGGGTGAACGGATGGAAAAAAATGTTCCATGCAAAGGAAAAAAAAAAAAAATCTGGGGTAGCAATACTCATATCGGACAAAATAGACTTCAAAAAGAAGACCATAATGAAAGACAAGAAAGGTCACTATATAATTCTAAAGGGATCAATCCAAAAAGAGGATATAACCCTGACAAACATATATGAACCCAATACAGGAGAGCCTAAATTTATAAAAAACTTCTGGACCCTTTAAGGGAGAGATAAACAACAATATAGTCATACTGGGGGACTTAACACCCTCCTGATTTCACTGGATAGGTCTCCCAGAAAAAAAAAATCAACAAAGACACAGTGACTCTAAAAGGCACAGTAGTTCAGATGGATTGAATTGACATTTACAGAACATTCCACCCCAAACCTGCAGAATATACATTATTCTAAAGTGCACACAGGACATTGTCAAAGATAGACCACATGTTAGGACACAAAACAAGACTTTACAAGTTAAAAAGATTTAAATCATATCAAGTCTCTTCTCATACCACATGGCATGAAATTAGAAATCAGCTACAATAAAACACTAAAAAACATTCAAGCACATGGAGGCTAACTAGCATATTTTTAAACAATTAATGTGTTACCAAACAGATCAAGGAAGAAACAGAAAACATTCTGGAAAAAAATGAAAATGAACACAAAACAACCTCAAATTATGGGACACAATGAAAGCAGTCCTGAGAGGGAAGTTTATAGCACTACAAGCCTACCTCAAAAAACAAGAAAAACTTCTAATAAACTCTCTAACCCTACAACTTGAAGACTTAGAAGGAGAATAGTAAGAGAAGTACAGAGTAAGTAAAAGGAAGGAAATAAAGATCAGAGCAGAAATAAATGACATAGAGACTGAAAAAAAATAAAAAAGATCAATGAAACCAAGAGCTGCTCCGCTGAAAAGATAAACAAGATTGATGAACCTTTAGCCAGACTCATCAAAAAACAAAGAGAGATGACCAAAATAAACAAAATCAGAAACAAATGAGGTGAAATAACTACTGACCCAACAGGAATATAAAGAATTGTTAGAAAATACTATGAACAACTATACGCTACCAAGCTGGACAACCTGGATGAAATGGACAAATTCCTAGAAAAATACAACTTTCCAAAACTCAATCAGGAAGAGTAAGGAAATCTGAATAGGCTGATAACTACTGACAAAATTGCAGCAGTAATAAAAAAAAAAACAAAAAACTCCCAGCAAACAAAAGCCCTGGTCCAGACGCTTCACAGGGAGTTTTACTAAATATTCAAAGAACTAACACCTAACCTCAAACTATTCCAAAAAATCTAAGAGGAAGGAACACCTCCAAGCTCTTTTTATGAGGCCAGCATTCCCCTAATTCTAAAACCAGATAAACACACTACAAAGAAAGAATTAAAGGACAATATCCCTGATGAACATAGATGCTAAAATCCTCAACAAAATATTAGCAAATTGGATCCAGAAATATATTAAAAAGATCATACACCATGACGAAGTGGGATTTATACTGGGGATGCAAAGCTCGTATAATATCACAAAACGATAAATGCGATACATCACATAAACAAAATGACGGACAAAAATCATATGATTCTATCAATAGATGCAGAAAAAACATTTGACAAAATCCAACACCCATTTTTGATAAAAACTCTCAGCAAAGTGGGAATAGAGGTATCATACCTCAACATTATAAAGGCCATATATGAAACACCTATAGCCAACATCATACTGAATGGGCAAAAAGTAAAAGCATTCCTCCTAAAAAAAAGGAACAAGACAGGGGTGTTGTTTTCACCACTCTTATTCAACATAATCCTGGAAGTCCTAGCCACAGCAATCAGACAAGAAGAAAATATAAAAGGCAACCAAATTGGAAAGGAGGAAGTAAAACTGTCATTATTTGCAGATGACATGATATTGTACATAGAAAATCCTAAAGACTCCACCAAAAAACTACTAGATTTAATGAATGAATTCATCAAGGTGGCAGGATACAAAATTAACTCCCAGAAATCAATGGCATTTTTATGCATCAATAATGTACTTATAAAAACAATCCTTTTTACCACTGCAACAAAAAAAATATTAAGATACTTAGGAATAAACTTAACCAAGGAGGTAAAAGACTTGTACTTGGGAAACTACAGGATGTTGCAAAAAGAGATAGAGGAAGATATAAACACATGGAAAAAATATACCATGTTCATGAATTTGGAAGAATTAACATCATTAAAATGTCCATACTACCCAAAGCAATCTATAAATTCAATGAAATCCTTATTAAAATACCAACAGCATATTTTACAGATCTAGAACAAACACTTAAAAAATGTATATGGAACCAAAAAAGTCCCCAAATAGCCATGGCCATCTTGAAAAAAAGAACAAAGTTGGAGGGAATCACAATACCAGGCATCAAGTTATACTATAAAGCCACTGTAATGAAAACAGCCTACTACTGGCACAAGAACAGATATATATATCAGTGGAACAGAATAGAGAACCTAGAAATTGACCCAAGCCATTACCCTCAATTAATATTTGACAAAGGAGGCAAGACCATACAATGGAGTAAAGACAGACTCTTCAATAAATGGTGTTGGGAAAATTGGACAGGTACATGCAAAAAAAGGAACCTAGAGCACTAACTTACACCATACACAAAAATAAACTCAAAATGGATAAAATGCTTAAATGTAAGATGTGAAACCATAAAAATCTTAGAAGAAAATGTAGTTAGCAAAATCTCAGACATCTCTTGTAGCAATATGTTAGCCCATACATCTCCTAGAGCAAAAGAAACATAGGAGAAAATAAACAAATGAGACTACATCAAAATTAAAAGCTTCTGGGCACCAAGGAAACCATCAACAAAACGAAAAGGGAGCCCACTGTATGAGAGAACATATTTGCCAATGATACATCTGATAAAGGGTTAATATCCAAAAAATATAAGGAACTCATACAAGTTAATGAAAGGAAGTCTAACAATCCAATTAAAAAATGGGTAAAGGACCTAAATAGACACTTCTCTCAGGAGGACATACAGATGACCAAGAGACATATGAAAAAATGCTCAAAGCCACTAATCATCAGAGATACGCAAAATTAAAACCACAATGAGGTATCACTTCACACCTGTCAGAATGGCTACCATCAACAAATTAATGAACAGCAAGTGATGACAAGGGAGTGGAGAAAAGGGAACTCTAAAACACTGCTGGAGGGAATGCAGACTGGTGCAGCCACTACGGAAAAACAGTATACAGTTTCCTCAAAAAATTAAATATGGAACTGCCATTTGACCCAGTGATCCTACTTCTAGGAATATATCCCAAGAAGCCTGAAACACCAATCAGAAAGAACTCATGCACACCTATGTTCACAGCAGCACAATTTACAATAGCCAAGATCTGGAAATAGACCAAGTGCCCATCAGCAGATGAATGGATAAAAAAGCTGTGGGACATTTACACCATGGAATACTTTGCAGCTGTAGAAAAGAAGGATATTTTATCCTTTGGGACAGCATGGATGGAACTGGAGAGTACTATGCTAAGCAAAATAAGCCAGTCAGAGAAAAACAAGTACCACATGATCTTACTCATATGTGGAATATAATGAACAAAATAAACTGATGAACAAAGTGGATCCAGAGACATAGAAGCATGGAACAGACTGAGGGATATCAGATGGAATGCGGGAGTGGGAGAGAGGGTAGAGAGAAATTAACCAAAGAACTTATATATTTATATGCATAACCTATGGACACCAACATTGGTATGGGGAAGGCCTAGGGGTGGGATGGAATCAGGGTGGAGGGCATCAATGGGGGGAAAAAAGGAGACATCTGTAAGGGGAGGGGGAAGGAATGGGGTGGAATGGGTCATTGGGGAGAAAAAGGGACATCTGTAATATTTTAAACAATAATAAAATTTAAAAAATAATAATAAAATAAAATTCATTAAAAAAAATATACACACACACATATCTGGAAAATTCTGAAATAACACACACAAAAGTAAAAATTCTTTTTTATTACCTTTTTGACCTAAGGGTTATAAATGTGTGTTATTTGAGTATTTTCCATATATATATATATATATATATATATATATATATATATGTATATGTATATATATATATATATATAAATTTATCTTTATTGTTGAAAGTATTACACATCTCCCTCTCTGCTCCCCCCCACATTGATCCTTTCTACCCCGCATCCACCCCACCCCCATGCATTCCCCATAGTGTCTGTGTCCTTGGGTTAGGCATTTATGCACATACGTAAATTCTTTGGTTAATCTCTCCTCACCCTCTCCCCCACCCCCACCTTCTCTCTGAGATTCTTCAGTCTGCTCCATGCTTCTGTGTTTCTGGATTTATTTTGTTCATCAGTTTATTTTCTTCATTATATTCCGCACATGATTTTCAATTTGCTTTGTGGCCAGGGAATGTACTGTGTATGACATAAATCCTTTTGACTAACTCTTTTTATTAAAATTTATGACACAGAATATAGTCTTTTCCTGGTAAGTGTTCCATCAGTACTTGAGAAAATGGTGGTATTCAAGACTACTATATCCTGGTTGATTTTTCTGCTTGTTCTGTGACTTACTGAGTGAGTGGTATTTAAATCTCAGAACTTAATTGTGAATTAGTCTATTTCTCTTTGCAGTTCTATCAATTTTTACTTTATGTGCTTTGAAGCTGTTATGAGGTGCATGATCATTTAGGATTGTTATGCTGCTTATTAATTTATCATGATGCAGTGAACTTGCTAAGTGCTGATACTATTTTTAACTCTGAAAACTACTTTGGTATTAATATAACTAGTTTAGCTCATCCTTTATTTGTGTCAGGTGTTAGTGTCTTATAGCTATTTCTATGCTTTAAAAAAATTGTCATTATGTTAAAAGTGCATTTCTTACAGGTGGCTTATAGTTGAGTCTTGGTTTGTTGGTCCTTTTGAACAATCTAATCTGTCTTTTACTTGAGGTTTTTAGATTATTTTCATTTAATGTGATTATTGATATAGTCATTTTGAATCTGTCATCATGTTGTTTGATTTCTCTTTGTCTCATCTGCTTTGTTCCTGTTTTCTTCTTTTTCTGTCTTGTTTTAGATTAATCAAGTAATTGTTATGATTTAGTTGTATATCACATCATGTATAATATAAGAAAATTACAGTAGTTTACTTCCATTTCTTCCCTCCTTGCTGGATCTGTCCTGAACCTATGGGATTATAGTTTTCATTAAGTTTTAGAAGTTTTTGGCCATTGTTTCTTCAAATGTTTTTTCTGTCTTTTCCCCCTGCTTCTTTGGAAAATTATACATGAGCCATTTGAAGTTTTCTCACAAATCACTGATGTCATACTTATTAATCTTTTTAAAAAATATATCTTTATTGATTTTAGAGAGAGGGAGGAAGAGAGATAGAAACATCAGTGATGAGAGAGTCATCATTGTTCAGCTGCCTCCTGCAGGCCTGGGACTGGGGATTGAACCTGCAACCCGGGCATGTGCCTTGACTGGGAATTGAACCATGATCTCTTCAATCCTAGGTTGATGCTCAACCGCTGAGCCATGCCCGGCTGGACCTTATTAATCTTTTATTTTGTGATTTCTAATATGTGTTTATTCCCATCCAGTGTATTTTTGATGTCTGACACAATTTGCATCTCTGTAAGTGCTATTTGGTTTTTTTAATAATATTTCTCATTTCTCTATATATGCTTTTGAGATTTGTTTTTAGATATAATTGTTACTTATAAACAGTTTGATCCTTTCTGGTCTTGCTCTTACGATTTGTTAGGTGAATCCAGAGCAATGCTTGGCAGAGGGCAAATTAATCCCCAGTACTGAGGCAAGACCTTTCTGCCTACTCTGTTCATTGTTCTGTGAGTTACAAATTTTTTTAATCCTGGATAATGGGAATAGACTCTATTCCTGGTGCTGGGTGAGCACCAGGCCCTGTTTCCTGTACTCTTTTCTTCACACATATGCACTGTTCATTACTCAGCTGAGTACCCTCTGCAGATCTCAGGGTTCTTTTTCTGTTCTTCTCCCTCCCACCCATGGTTCGGACCTGCAATCTCTACCTGCCTTTGTTTCACTAGACCCTCAGCTTCATCACCTAACTCAAGGAGTCTGGTGGACTCTACCTCAGTTCATTCTCCCTGCCCTGTGGTCTGGAAAGTCTCTGAAAGGCAGTGAGCTGGGACATTTATTAGGTTTGCTTTATTTGTTTCAGGAATCATTGTCTGTCATTGCCTGAAGTCTGTTGTGTTGAAAATACATTTTTTGTATAGTTTGTGTTTTGTTTTTGCTTGTTTCTGGTAGGAAGGTAAATCAGTACCTGTTACTCTATCTTGCTAGAAGCAGATTGTATAGAATTTTGGCAGCTGCTGTGGAGTGTTGCTTCCTGCTCATTCTGCCTTTGCTTTAGTGCAGCTATCTCTTCATGGGGAAATCTCCCCTGGACCCAGCCTAGATAGAGTACTGTTATGTGATCATAGAACTCTTGTTTTCTTTTAATCCTCACCCAAGGATATTTTTTCCATTGCTTTTCAGAGAGAATGGAAGGGAAAGAGAGAGAGAAGAAAAAACATCGATGTGAGAGAGATACATCAATTAGGTTGCCTCCTGTACATACCCCAGTTGGATCGGAGCCTGCAACAGAGGTAGTGCCCTTGTCCAGAATCAAACCCGGGACCCCTCTTCAGCCGATGAGCTGACACTCTAGCCACTGGTCCAAACTGGCTACGGCAGAGCTCTGTTTTTTTTGTTGTATCTACCTGAATTATCATTTTAATTTATAATTATGTTATTATTTATAATATCACTTTGTCTTTCTTCTTTACTAGACTTTAAGCTAAATAAGAGTCAGAGGTCTTGTCTATTTTATCTGTAGAACTTAGTATAATGTCTTCCACATGGTAGGTACCCAGTATATATTGAACATGGTAGGTTCAATGTATGAATGAGTGTGAAAATGCACAGTTCTTTATACACAAAAAATACTTATATTTTTTCTATTTTTGATTTCTTTCTGATGCAGATTCTATTAACTTATTGAAGATCCAGGATGCAGTTCTTTCATATGAAAGATTAATAGAACTTAGAAAAAATCACTGTGAACTACTTGACGGAAAAATTTAAAAATGGAAAATAGGGTTAGTGGACTACAAAAAAGAGCTATCAGAAACAAAATAAATGAAATCACAGTTAGAGCATCAAAAAATAGAATGGGAACAAGAACTCTGAATTTGAGGTATTGAACAACTTGGTTTTAAAGAAATATTTGAATATTTACTCTTATTTACAGATATGTAGAAGTTCTGTAATTGCTAAGTTACTTTTGGGATCTTATAGGGAAGAACACTTTAGTATTCTGGAGTATGAAATTTTTGGAAATAATATAGCAAGTTATCAACAGTGCATATTTCTAATAATAAGTTAATGTATAGTTTTCCAAATCATCATTGAAATGACCATATATAACTACACCATATGGAAACTTCACATTATTTATTTAATAAATTGAATTTTGGTTTTCTATTTTTGAATTATATTTAAGTGCCAAGAATGTCTCCCATATAAATCTGTTCCTACATTTCTGATTATGTACTCAGAATAAAGTCTTTCTTTTTAATTTTATTTTTGTTTAAAATATTACAGATGTCCCTTTTTATCCCCAGTGACCCATTCCACCCCATCCCATCCACCTCCCCAGTCCCTCTCCTCACCATTGTCCGTGTCCTTGGGTTGTGCATATATACATATAACTTCTTTGATTACTCTCTCCCCCTCCACCCCCCACCCTCCTCCATCCCTCTGACATTCATCAGTCTCATCTATGCTTCCATGTCATTGAATCTATTCTGTTCATTAGTTTATTAAGTTCTTTAAGTTCCACATATAAGCGAGATCATGTGATATTTGTCTTTCGCTGCCTGGCTTATTTCACTTAGCATAATATTCTCCAGTTCCATCCATACTGTCCCAAAGGGTACTAGATTCTTCTTCTTTACACCTGCGTAGATTCCATGGTATATATGTCCCACAGCTTTTTTATCCACTCATCTACCGATGGGCACTTGGGCTGTTTCCAGATCTTAGCTGTTGTAATCTGCACTGCTATGAACATAGGGGTGGATATATTCTTTCTGATCAGTGTTTCAGGATTCTTAGGATATATTCCTAGAAGTGGGATCACTGGGTCAAAAGGCAGTTCCATTTTTAATTTTTTGAGGAACCTCCATATTGTGTCCATAGTGTTGCAACAGTCTGTATTCCCACCAGCAGTGTACTAGCATTCTGCTTTCTCCACATACTTGCCAGCACATGTCATTTGTTGATTTGTTGATGGCAGCCATTCTGACAGGTGTGAAGTGATACCTCATTGTGGTTTTAATTTTCATCTCTCTGATGATTATTGACATTGAGCACTTTTTCATGTGTCTCTTGGCCATCTATATGTCCTCTTTGGAGAAGTGTTTATTCAGGTCCTTTGCCCATTTTTTAATTGGGTTGTTTGTCTTCCTCTTGTAGAGTAATATGAGTTCTTTGTACACTTTAAAATTTAGCCCCTTATCAGATACATCCTTGACAAATATGTTTTCTCAAACCATGGGGTTCCTTTGTATTTTGAGGCTTCCCCCCCCCCCCCCCGTGCAAAAGCTTTCTAGTTTGATGTAGTCCCATATGTTTATTTTTGCTTTTGTTTCTCTTGCCCTAGGAGATGTATCAGTGAAAATTCCACTATGTGGGATGTTTGTGACTTTACTGCTTATGTTTTCTTCTGGATTTTTATGGTTTTGTAACTTATATATAAGTCTTTTATCCATTTTGAGTTTATTTTTGTGTATGGTGAAAGTTGGTGGTCTAGTTTCATTTTTTTGCATGTATCTGTCCAATATTCCCAGCACCACTTATTGAAGAAACTGTCTTTACTCCATTGCATTCTCTTGCCTCCTTTGTCAAATATTAACTGACCATAATGGCTTGGGTCTATTTCTGGGGTCTCTGTTCCATTCCATTGTTCTATATGTCTGTTGTTGTACCATTACCAGGCTGTTTTGATTACAATAGCTTTGTAGTACAGTTTGAAGTCTGTTCATGTGATCCCTCCCACTCTGTTCTTTTATCTCAAGATGGCTGCAGCTATTTGGGGTCTTTTTGGTTCCATATAAATTTTTGAAATGTTTGTTCTAGATCTGTGAAATATGCTGTTGGTATTTTAACAGGAATTGCATTGAATTTATAAATTGCTTTGGGTAGTATGGACATTTTAATGATATTAATTCTTCCAATCCATGAGCATGGCATATTCTTCCACTTGTTTAGATCTTCCTCTATTTCTTTTTCCAGTGTCACGTAGTTTTCTGAGCACAGGTCTTTTACATCCTTGGTTAAGTTTATTCCTAGGTATCTTATTTTTTTAGTAGCAATGGTAAGTGGTATTGTTTTCGTAGTTTCTCTCTCTGAAATTTCATTGTTGGTGTATAAGAATGCCAATGATTTCCGGATATTAATTTTGTATCCAGCTACCTTGCCAAATTTGTTTATCGAGTCTAGTAGTACAGTGAGGGATTCTTTAGGGTTTTCTGTGTGCAATATCATTTCATCTGCAAATAATGACAGTTTTACTTCCTCCTTTTCAATTTGGATACCTTTTATGTGTTCTTCCTGTCTGATGGCTGTGGCTAGGACTTCCAGTACTATGTTGAATAAGAGTGGTGAAAGTGGACATCCCTGTCTTGTTCCTGTTTTTAATGGAAATGGTTTTAGTTTTTGCCCATTGAGTATGATGTTGGCTGTAGGTCTGTCATATATGGCCTTTACTATATTGAGGTATGATCCCTCTATTCCCACTTTGCTGAGAGTTTTTATCAGAAATTGGTGTTGGATTTTGTCAAGCGCTTTTTCTGCATCTATTGATATGATCATATGATTTTTGTCATGATGTATGATCTTTTTAATGTTTTGGTGGATCCAGTTTGCTAGTATTTTCTTGAGGATTTTAGCATCTATGTTCATCAGGGATATTGGCTTATAATTTTCTTTCTTTGTAGTGTCTTTATCTGGTTTTGGGATTAGGATGATGCTGGTCTCATAAAAAGATTTTGAAAGTTTTTTCTCCTTTTTAATTTACTGGAATAGTTTGAATAGAATGGGTTTTAATTCTTTGAATGTTTGGTAATACTCGCCTATACATCCATCCGGTTCAGGACTTTTGTTTGCTGGGAGTTTTTTGATTCCTTCTTCAATTTCATTAGTTGTTAATGGACTAATCAGGTTTTCTGCCTTTTCTTGATTCAGCTTTGAAAGGTTCTATGCTTTTAGGAATTTGTCCATTTCACCCATGTTGTCCAATTTGTTGACTTGTAGTTGCTCATAGTATTTTCTTTCAAACCTTTGTATTTCTGTTGAGTCAGTTGTTATATCGTTTCTTTCATGTCTGATTTTATTTCTTTGGGTCCTCACTCTTTGTTTCTTAGTGAGACTGGCTAAAGGTGCATCAGTCTTATTTTTCAAAGAACCAGCTCTTGGTTTTATTGATTTTTTGCATTATTTTTTTATTGTCTATGTCACTAATTTCTGCTATGATCTTTATTATTTCCATCCTTCTACTTCCTCGGGGCTTATATTGCTGTTCTCATTCTAGTTCTTTTAGTTGTTGTGTTAGATGTTTCATTAGATCTTTTTCTTGTTTCTTGAGATAGGCCTGTAATGCTATAAATTTTCCTCTCAGGACAGCTTTCGCCGTGTCCCATAGATTTGAGTTTGTTGTCTGTTCATTTTTTCTTCTTTCCATGAAGTGTTTGATTTCTTCCTTGATCTCATTGGTAACCCATTCATTGTTTAATAACATGCTATTTAGCCTCCATGTGTTTGAATATTTTTGAGTTTTTTTATAGTGGTTGATTTCTAGTTTCATGACATTGTGATCTGAGAAGATGCTTGATATGATTTCAATCTTCTTATATTTGTAGAGACTTGCCTTGTGCCCTAACCTGTGGTCTATTTTTGAGAATGTTCCATGTGCACTTGAGAATAATGTGTATTCTTCTGCTTTAGGATGAAATGTTCTGTAAATGTCAATTAAATCCATTAGGTCTAGTGTGTCATTTAAGGTCTGTGTTTCACTGTTGATTTTTTGTCAAGATGATCTGTCCAATGCTGAAAGGGGGGTGTTAAAGTCCCGCACTATGATTGTATTGCTGTCAATCCCCCCTTAAAGTTTTTTATATATTTAGGTGCTCCTATATTGGGTGCATAAATGTTTATAAGGGTTATTTCCTCCTGTTGGATTGATCCCTTTAGTATTATATGGTGACCTTCTTTTCTCTTGTTATGGTCTTTATTCTGAAGTCAATTTTGTCAGAAATAAGTATTGCTACTCCAACTTTCTTTTCCTTTCCAGTTGCATGGAATATTTTTCCATCCCTTCACTTTTAGCCTGTGTGAGTCTTTTGCTGTCATGTGGGTCTCTTGTAGACAGCATATATTTGGGTCCCGTTTTCTTATCCATTCTACTCTGTGTCTCTTGATTGGACCATTTATTCAATTTACATTTAAGGCCACTATTGATATAATCTTATTTGCTGCCATTTTACCCCTTTATGCTGATGTACCTTTCTCTCACTATTCTTTCTTTTTCTTAGAGCAGTCCTTTTAGCATTTCTTGCAGTGCTGGTTTGGTGGTACTGAACTCCTTTAGCCTTTTTTTTGTCTGGGAAGCTCTTTATTTCACCTTTAATTTTAAATGATAGCTTTGCTGGATAAAGCAATCTTGGTTGCATGTTCTTGCTTTTCATTACTTGGGGAACTTCATGCCACTCTCTTCTGGCCTGAAGAGTTTCTATTGAGAAATCAGCTGTTAGCCTTATGGGAGTTCCCTTGTAGGTCACTTCTTGTTTCTCTCTTGCAGCCCTTAATATTCTCTCTTTGTCCTTGACATTTGCCATTGTAATTACGATGTGTCTTCGAGTGGGTCTCTTTGGGTCCCTCTTGTTTGGAACCCTCTGTGTTTCATGAACTTGTGTGGCTTTCTCCTTCGCCAGCCTAGGGAAGTTTTCTGTCCTTATTTCCTCCACCAAGTTCTCTATCCCTTGCTTTCTTTTCCCCATCTCTGGCAGTCCTATAATGAGAATGTTGTTTCACTTCATTTTGTCCCAAAGCTCCCTTAGACTGCCTTCATTCTTTTTAAGTGTTTTTTCTTTTTGCTGCTCCGATTGAGTGATTTTTTCTACCTTGTCTTCTAAGTCACTTATTCTATCCTCTGCTTCATTGAGCCTGCTTTTAATTCTTTCGAAGGTATTCTTGATATCAGATACAGCATTCTTTATTTCTGTCTGATTTTTATGTTATGTATCTCTTTTTTCATGTTTTTCCTAAGGTAATCGATCTTATCCTCTGTTGCCTTGTTTGTATCATCAAGTTCTTTTAACATCTTTATAATCAATACTCTGAACTCTGTTTCTGATAGCTTGCTTAACTCCATCTCATCAAAGAGTTTTCCTGATTTTTCCTTTAATTTGGGGGTTGTTTCTTTTTCTCCCCATTTTGGTAGATCTTAGTGTTTGTATCTATATATTAGATATACTTGCTGTCTCCCAGTATTGTGGGATGGGATTTTGTCTTGTAAGTCCAGTGGAGCCCAGAGGTGTGTTTTCCTTACACTTCTGAGCTTTTTGCCCTAGGCATGTCCCTTTTGTGGGTTCCCTTTTATGGTTTCTTTATGTTCTCCTGTTGTGGTTAAGTCTGGATTGTCATTGACCAGTTCTTGGCATGACTCTCCTCTCAGGTTGTTTAACTGTGTGTTTAACAAACCTTATCGTGTAAGCTGTTGTACAGGTGCTGGCAAGGCAGGACAATACACGACTAAACTTCCAGTAAACAAGGGGTATCTTAAAATATCTTTACAGTCACAATGAAAACAACCCAAGTAAAAACAGAACTGGGAGAATGGAGAACAGGCACACACACACACACACACACACACACACACACACACACACACAAAAGCTTAAAAAAAAGAAAAGTAATACTTAGAGAGAAGTATATTGTTAATAGTGATGAAAATTTAGAAAATAATAATAAACTAAAATGTAAAAAATAGAGTCACTAGAGGCAGATAATAGAGGCAGAGAAAAAATTATGAAAGAAAGGCCAGTAAAAAATTAAGGGAGAGAATAGGATAATAGTTGAAAATGAGAAAATAAAAATACAAGAAAGAGAATAAGAAAAACTAACAATCAAACAAAAAGATGGGAAGACAGAAGGGAGGATAACAAAAGAACAAAAGAAAAGAAGAAGAGGAAAAAAGAAAAAAAAAGTTGTGTCAGTGGATCGAGAGGAGAGAGGGAAATAAAGCTAGGGCAGGAAGGGAGCCTGATAATAGATTTGGGGGAAACTATAGAGGAAAGCAGTAAACGTGGCTATAATGATAAACACCCAGTCATTAAGCATGGATATCAAGAAAGTCTTGCCCGGCCGTGCATGGCTCAGCGGTTGAGCATCGACCTAAGATCCAGGCGATCAGGGTTTGATGCCCGGTCAGGGCACATGCCCGGATTGTGGGCTGCAGCAGATCAGTGACTCTCTCATCATTGATATTTCTATCTCTCTCTCTCCCTCTCCCTTCCTCTGTCGAAAAAAAAGAAAGTCTTGATAGAAGAAAGGATGAAACAAAACAAAGCAAATAAACAAAACAAAACAGAGACAAAACAAAAAACAAACTAAGCAAAACAAAGTTATTTTATAAAAAAAGGGAAAAAATTTAGTTAAAAAATGTTTTTAAAAAAATTTTTTTTAATTATTTTAAAATTTAAAAAGAAGAAAAAACAAATAATTTTCCCCCCTTTCTCTTCTTCCTAAGGGAAAAAGTGGAAAAGCAAATGAACACACACACAAAAACCCCAAAACCAAAACAAAACAAAAGAAAAAAAAAGAAAACAGAAGAAAAAAAAAGACAATCAGATGAGTTTCTTCTGGGCAGCTTGTGTTGTCTGTGGCTCTTTGTTTTGTATGCTGATTTCCATTCTCTTGGGAGGTACTTGTGTATCTACCAATGTGAGGAGCTGTCTAGGTTTGGCTCTGGTGTCCTTAGGTAGATGGTTGATCTGAGGCTCTCCTTAGACCACCTCCTCTTTTCAGCTATTTTGCCACTTTGTAGTTGCCTGGTCTTGCTCCAGAGTCTTCTGTAGTCTTTAGGGTGCAGGATGGCTAGTGTAGCTCAGGGTATCACTCCCCTTACTTAGAAGTTTTGCTTTTAGGCACTGACTGTGAGGAAGTTAGTCTCTGCTCCACAGCCATCTCCTCAGTCCCTACCCTGTCCTCTGATTCTCGTTCCCCATGCACTGGCCTGCTGCAATTACACATTGATTTCAGTCTGTTACCTTTTCTGTATGGGCCATTTCAGCAGCCTGGGCTCAATGGGTTCAATTATAAAAACATTCCAGTGAGCCCTATGCCTGCCCAGCCCCCAGCAGGGGTTTTCAGCATTTCCTCCAGTTCACAAACAACAGTCCCTGAGAGTCTTATTCTTGTAATGTCCTCCTGTGAGCTTTTCTCCCTTCCCCCTTAGGACTGTGCCCTGTGGAAGTGTCTGGTGCATCAGTGAGCTGGACCAGCCCCTTTCTTTTTGGGGGTGGTTCTCCCAGGCTGCAGGAGAGGCAGGTGTGCTCCACCCCTCCCTTCCCAGATATGGTTGGCTGGTCACACCAGGTCCCTCAAACAGTCTACTGTGCAGACACCAATCCCAACTTCCGCTCGTCTGTCTGCCCAGTGCACGCTGGGAAGATGGGAGCCAGTTCCCTGATCAGAACTCAAAAATGCACAAAGCAACACACAGGCAGAGAGTCTGCCCTACAAGGTCCTGCTGCCTGCTTGCTAATGCACCCAGTGGGAGGGGACTCAAAGTCAGCTCCATGCAGCTCTCTGCACCGCTGATCTCAGCAAAGCTGGGGGAGCTCCATGTGCCACCAGGGGTGGTCACAAATCCCAGCCTCTCTGTACCGAGAGCTCAGGGCAGGAGGGCTCTCCTCCTCTCCCCCATGCCATGCAGATTCAATGCTTTCTGGGGCTCAACACAATGCCTTATAGTGCGGCTGCTCAGTCCTGACCTCTGGTCCCTTACTACTTGGGTGCCACACACTTTGGGACAGCTTTTCCTATGGTCAGCACTTTAAGCATTAGACACCTGTCACGACTGCCATTAGAAGCTTTGTTTCCTAGGAAGGCGCCATCCCCTCCTCATGAACTCACCGCTCCCCTGGGTCCCTCTGCCCTCAATGCAGGGCACTCCTTCCCCTCTCTTCCACTCTGGATGTGAGATCGCGTGAGATCCCTGCTTTTGGATGCTGGTCTGCACTCCCGAGGGAGCTTTGCAGCCTCCAAGCCTCCAGGCTTGGAGCACAGCACTGGCTTCAGGGAGACTCCTCCTTCCTATGTCCCCCTGTCTTACCAGACTGTGATGTTTCTTCAGTGCTCCCTACTCACACTATGTTCACTCAGGTATGTTTCTCTGGTTTTTCCAAGCTGGCTATGTAGTACTTTAGGAGTAAATAGAGTCTGTGGCTGGGAGAGGGGGCACTCAGCTGCTTCTCACAGTGCTGCTATCTTCCTTCCCCTGAATAAATTCTTTAATAGAGTATTATTTGGTTAAAGTGTAAGAACGTTTTGAAAAGGTTTTTGATCCATATTTCTAAATTTTTCTCAAGAAAGTTCATAGTAATCTACATTCCCACCAACAGAATATGAAATGGCCACTTTTCTCAAGACAGAAAAATTTTTTTGAAAATTTATGCAGTTTTAGTCTTATAGAATGAAAAGTAAAATGGAAAGTGATGACAGATTAGTTTATTCAATGTCTTTCTTATACATAGATGAAATTAATTCCAAGGTCTGTACTTAAAGCACATATTACTCTTTATTGTTGACTTAATAAATATGGATCCTGTCTTGTTCCAAAAGTGATTTATAAAATGGATAATAATGAACAATGTAAGTTGTAAGTATTACAAAAGAAGAAACATAAAAAGTGTAGAGCAACAGGTAACTGACTCCCTAGAGTAGTCTCAGATTACAGTAGTCAGCAGATATGTCTTCTGTAAAAGACACCTGCAGATGCTGACTTCCACTGTAAATCATTCCATGCTTCTGTCTCTGGACCCATTTTGTTCATCAGTTTATTTTCTTGTTTCTTATATTCCACATATGAGATCATGTGGTACTTGTCTTTCTCTGACTTATTTCATGTAGCATACTATTCTCTAGTTCTCCCTATCCAGTTCCAAAGGATTAAAAACAAAACAAAACAAAAAAACCCTTCTTTTTTATAGCTGCATAGTATTCCATAGTATAAATGTACCACGGCTTTTTTATCTACTCATCTACTGATGGGCACTTGGGCTGTTTGCAGATCTTAGCTATTGTAAATTGTGCTGTTATGAACACAGGGGTGCTTAAGTTCTTTGTGATTGGTGTTTCAGGTTCTTTAGGATATATTCCTAGAAGTGTGATCACTGGGTCAAATGGCAGGTCAGTTTTTAATTTTTTGAGGAAACTCCATACTGCTTTCCATAGTGGGTGCAACAGTCTGCATTTCTACCAGCAGTGTACTAGTGCTCCCTTTTCTCCACACCCTAGCCAGCACTTGTCCTGCATTGAATTGATGAGGGTAGCCAATTGTGACAGGTGTGAAGTGATACCTCATTGTGGTTTTATTTTGCATCTCTCTGATGATTAGTGACGCTGAGCATTTTTTCATATGTCTCTTGGTCATCTGTATGTCCTCTTTGGAGAAGTGTCTATTTAGGTCCATTGCCCATGTTTTAATTGGATTGTTTGTCTTCCTTTTGTTAAGTTGTATGGGTTCCTTATATATTTTGGATATTAAGAGGTTATCAGATGTGTCATTGGCAAATGTGTTCTCTCATACAGTGGGCTCCTTTTTTGTTTTGTTGATGGTTTCTTTTGCTGTGCTGAAGCTTTTTATTTTAACACTTTTCTTACCGCTCATGAGTTTTCTCGTTTTTTACGCGCCATCTGTTATGGACCTTAGATGTCAACACACTGTCTTGTCCACATCGAATGAGGCGATCTCATTGGTGGAAACTGTGCAGGTCAATCTACGAAAAACTATATAATTGCATGAACCCATAAAGCATTGCAGTTATGTTGTATTTTGGTCATTTGAATAGTCTTTGTCTTCAAGTTCCTGGCACTTTTAGAAATGCCCTCTCTCAGAAAAAGGAAGGAAACCAACAAAACTGATACACTTCTGGAAGTTTTAATGATAATTTATCAGATATTCCTAGTGAGATTGAAGATGTGGATGACTGTTTTGACGATTCCTATGAGAGCTTGCAGAGTTTGTGCCACCCATGGAAAAAGGAGCGAATCTAGATGCTTATGTAAATTTTGTTTAGTCCCTCTTCATAGAGGAAAATGTTTTACGCAGTACCATACGTTAAAAAAGTACTAGGAACTTTGTTTTTGTAAATAAAAATGTTATAATTATTGAAAAACACCTAAAGTGCATTATGATCTGTAGTTATGATGATTTTTTTAAAAAAATGTATCTTTTATTGATTTCAGAGAGAGGAAAGGAGAGGGAGAGAGAAAGACAGGAACATCAATGATGAGAGAGTCATTGATCGAGCCCACAACCCGGGCATGTGCCCTGACTGGGAATCGAACCCCGATAGCCTGGATCCTAGGTTGATGCTCAACCGCTGAGCCATGCCCGGCCAGGCAAGTTATGATGATTTAAATAACGTGCTGTTTGCCCAAAAACGTGCGGTCCCTGGCGTATGTCTTACAGATTTCTATGAGATACGCAATGTGTTAATGTAGTCCCATTTTCTCCTTTGTTTCTCTTGCCCTCGATGTATCAGCAAACATATTGCTACAAGAGATGTCAGATTTTGCTGCCTATTATTTTCCTCTAGGATTTTTATAGTTTCATGTATTACATTTAAGTCTTTAATCCATTTTGAATTTACTTTTGTGGATGATGTAAGTTGGTGGTCCAGTTTCATTTTTTTTTGGCAGGTAGCTGTCCAATTTTCCCAATACCATTTATTGAAAAGACTGTCTTTACTCCATTGTATGGTGTTGCCTCCTTTGTCAAATATTGACTATAATGGCGCGGGTCAATTTCTGGGTTCTCTGCTCTGTTCCACTGATCTGTATGTCTGTTCTTGTGCCAGTACCAGGCTCTTTTGATTACAGTGGCTTTGTAGTATAACTTGGTGTCGGCTATTGTGATCCCTCCAAGTTTGTTCTTCTTTCTCAAGGTGGCCGTCACTATTAGGGGCGTTTTTTGGTTCTATATAAACTTATGAAGTGTTTTTTCTAAATCTGTGAAATATGCTGTTGGTATTTTAATAGGGATTGCATTGAATTTAGATTGCTTTGGGTAGTATGGATATTTTAATGATGTTAATTCTTCCAATCCATGAACATGGTATATTTTGCCATTTGTTTATATTTTCCTCTATTTCTTTTTTCACTGTCCTGTAGTTTTCTGAGTAAAGGTCTTTTACATCTTGTTATGTTTATTCCTAGGTATCTTAGTTTTTTAGTTGCAGTGGTAAATGGGATTGTTTTTCTGATTTCGCTGAGTTCATTATTGGTGTATAAAAAGGCCACCAATTTCTGGGTGTTAATTTTGTATCCTGCTACCTTGCTGAACTCATTTATTAAATCTAGTAGTTTGGTGGTCCTTAGGATTCTCTATGTACAATATCATGTCATCTGCAAATAATGACATTTTGTTTCCTCGTTTGCAATTTGGATGCTTTTTCTGTTTTTGTCTGATCAATGTGGCTAGAACTTCCAGTACTACATTGAATACCATTGGTCAAAGTGGACACCCGTTTTGTTCCTTTTCTTAGGGGAAATGGTTTTAATTTTTGCCTATTGAGTATGATGTTGGCTGTAGGTTTGTCATATCTGGCCTATTATGTTGAGGTATGATCCCTCTATTCCCCCTTTGCTGAGTTTTTATCAAAAATGGGTGTTGGATTTTATCGAATGCTTTTCCTGCATCTATTGATATGATCATGTGATTTTTGTCTTTCAATTTGCTTATGTGATATGTCATGTTTATTGATTTGTGAATGTTGTACCAGTGTTGACTCCCTGGAAAAATTCCCACTTGGTCATGGTGTACGATCTTCTTAATATATTGCTGGATCCGATTTGCTAATATTTTGTTGAGGATTTTAGCATCTATGTTCATCAGCGATATTGGTCCCTAATTCTCTTTCTTTGTAGTCTTTACCTGCTTTTGGAATTAGGCTAATGCTAGCCTCATAAAGAGTTTGGAAGTGTTTCTTCCTCTTGAATTTTTTGGAATAGTTTGAGGATAGATGTTAATTCTTCTTTGAATGTTTGGTAAAACTCCCCTGTGAAGTCCTCTGGACCACAGCTTTTATGTGCTGGGAGCCCTCTGATTACTACTTCAACTCCATCAGCAGTTAGCAGCCTATTTAGATTTTCTGACTCTTCCTGAGTTTTAGAAGGTTGTATCTTTCTAGGAATTTATACATTTCATCCAGTTTGTCCAGTTTGGTGGCATATAGTTGTTCATTGTACTTTCTTACAATCCTTTGTATTTCTGTTGGGTCAGCTGTTATTTCACCTCTTTCATTTCTTACTTTATTTGCGTCCTCTCTCTGTTTCTTGAGTTTGGCTAAAAATTCATCAATCTCATTTGTCTATAAAGAACCAGCTTTTGGTTTCATTCATCTTTTGGATCGTATTTTTAGTCTCTATGTCATTTATTTCTGCTCTGATCTTTCTTTCTTTCTGCTTACCCTGGGCTTTCCTTTTTCTCTAAGTTTTTAAGTTGTTGGGTTAGAGAGTTATTAGTTTTTCTTGTTTATTTAGGTAGGCTTGTAGTGCTATGAACTTCCCTCTCAGGACTTCTTTCATTGTGTCCCATAGATTTGGAGTTTTGTGTTCATTTTCATGTTTCCAGCAAGTTTTTGATCTCTTTCTTGCTCTTTTTGGTAACCCATTCATTGTTTAAAAACATGCTTTTCAGTCACCATGCTTAAATGTCTTTTATTATTTTATTGTTGATATCTAATTTCATACCTATGTGATCCGAGATGCTTGATATTTCAATCTTCTTGAACTTGTAGAGACTTGTTTTGTGCCCTAACATGTGGTCTATCTTTGAGAATGTCCTGTGTGCACCTGAGAATATATATTCTGCAGCTTTGGGGTAGAATGTTGTGTAAATGTCAATTAAATCCATCTGATCTGGCATATCATTTAGGGTCACTGTTTCCTTGTGGATTTTTTGTGTGGAAGACCTATCCAGTGAAGTCAGTGGGGTGTTAAATTCCCCCAGTATGACTGAGTTGCTGTCAATCTCTCCCTTAAAGTCCTCCAGAAGTTTTTTTTTTAAAATAAATTTAGGTGCTCCTATGTTGGGTGCATTATCAGGGTTATATCTTCTTGTTGGATTGACTCCTTTAGTATTATGTAATGACCTTTCTTGTCTCTCATTATGGTCTCCATTTTGAAGTCTATTTTGTCAGATGAGTATTCCTACCCCATCCCTTCACTCTCATCCTGTGTGTCTTGTTCTGAGGTGGGTCTCCTGTAGACAGCATATATTTGGGTCATGTTTTCTTGTCCATTCAGCCACCCTATGTTTTTATTGGGGCATTTAATCTATTTACATTTAAGGTTATTATTGCCATTTTGTTTCTTTACACCTGATCCTCATTCTCTTTATCTCTACTTCTAATTATAGCAGTTCCTGTAACATTTCCTATAATGCTGCCTTTGTGGTGATAAACTCCTTCACTCTTTTTGTCTGGGAAGCTGTTTATTTCACCATCTATACTGAATGATAATCTTGCTGGATATAGTAGTCTTGGTTTCAGATCCTTGTTTTGCATTACCTTGAATACTTCATGCCATTCTCTTCTGGCCTGTAGTTTCTGATGAGAACCCAGCTCACAGCCTTATGGAGACACCTTCGAGGTAACAGATTGCTTTTCTGAAGCTTCCTTTAAGATTCATTGTCTTACATTCTTGGCATTTTAATTATGTGTCTGGCCATGGGCCTCTTTGGGTTCTTCTTGCTTTGGACTCTATGTGCCTCCTAAACTTGTGGGACTTTATCCTTGACCAGGTTAGGGAAGTTTTCTGCCCTCGCTTACTTTCGACATCTTGTGGAACTCCTATAAGGTAAGTATTGTAACATTTCATGTTGTCCCACAGCTCCCTTAGAGTATCCTCGTTTGTTTTTTCTTTTTGGTTCTCTGAATTTTTCTAACCTGTCTTCTAATTCACTAATCTGATCCTCAGCTTCCTTTAATCTATTGTTTATTCCTTCCAATGTACTTTATTTCTGCTATGTCATTCCTAATTTCCTTCATAGTTTCCGTATCTTTCTTCATGCTATTGAGCATCCTTACAATCAGTATTCTGAATTCTGTATCTGATTGCTTATCTCCATTTCAGTTAGCTTTTTTCTGGAGTCTTCTCTTATTCTCTCATTTGGGGCTTGTTCTTTGGGTCTCATTTTGGCTGCCTTTTTTTGTTTTTATGTATTACGTAGATCTGCTAGGACTCAGTCATTTTGGAGGGTATCTGGTGCAGACTAATGTCAGACACTGTTTGTGACTGGCGCAGAATACTGTTTGGAGCAATCAAGAACCTTTGGCTTGAGGTCCTCTCTGCTGCGGCTGGGTGCATTAGGACAGTATCGGCAAGCACGCCAAAGTGTGCTTTCCAAGGTCCAGATCCCGAAGATCAGGCAAAGACTCAAAGCACTCTGAGGTCTGCCTCTGGCTGCAGGTTGATTAATAACCCAATTCTCTTAATGAGCCTCAGGCTGTAGAAACTCCTCTGGGTAGAGGAGGAGGTTTTCTTGCTGGGCGGGGCTACTGTTTCCCCCTCAAGCAAAAACCGAATTGTCTGCCTGAGGACAATGTCCTCCACAGTCTGGGGCAAAGACTCAGTACAGAAATCCAGAGGGGTTGCCCTCTGCTCTCTCCAGAGCCCAC
The DNA here is from genome assembly GCF_964146895.1 of Miniopterus schreibersii. NCBI lineage: Eukaryota > Metazoa > Chordata > Mammalia > Chiroptera > Miniopteridae > Miniopterus > Miniopterus schreibersii. The sequence continues at coordinate 114,915,584 of NC_138101.1, read as the reverse complement.
AAGCCCAGACACTCCCCACACAGCTCCAGTCCACTATGCCCCCCTCTGACGGAGCCCAAGATGAGTGACTGCATATGAAACTTTGTGCCTTGGCTCTTTACAAGGGTGCCTGCAGTTCCAGCCACCTCACTGGCAAATAGAAATCCAGCTGCTTTTCATAGCCAGCTGTTATGTGGGCCCCTTTCTCAGTTCTGGTGTTCTAGGCTGGGAAGTCTGGCCTGGGGTTTAGGCCCCAGAGTACTCAGTGGGGCCTAATTGATGGACTACACATTCTGTAAAATCAATGGTGGCTAATAGTCCAATGAGACGACTAGACATTTTGTGCCACACGATGGAAGAATACCACCACTGCTTTCCTTCAAAAAACTGAAAGTATGAATCTGATTAAATCTGTGAATCCAAAAACAAACTTGATAGGAAATATAATAAGGACAAATGAGTACGTTAAATGATATCAAAGGTATGCAACCAGCAAAATCTGAGAAACTCTGAAGGACAATCTTGTTTCCTTCATAAATTAATTGCAGGGAGAAAAGTGAAAAATAGATGGAGGGGATTTTAATAGGATCAAGATTAAACAAATTGTTTACAAAAAATTGGAATTTTGTTTAGGAAATTATTTTTTTGTGATAATGGTAGTTTACTGTGTGTGCTTTAAGGATTATTTAAAAATACATACTGAAATATTTATGAATAAAAGCACATATCTGGGATTGCTTCATAATATATGGGGTGTGTCCCCAAGCGTGGGGTTATGGATGAGACAAGATTAGCCATGAGTTGATAATTGTTAAAATTGAGTGATAGGGAACTGAAGCTTCATTATATGCTATCATATATGGTTAAATTTTTGCGTAATAAATCACTTTGAAAGAAAAAAAGAAAAAACCCGATCACTTCTAGAACTTAGGAAGTCTTTTTAAGTTTTCTCCATCTAGACCTGAAGGACCATGTAGGACAAGTACTGAGAAACTACTTCTTTTGGTCACAAATCAGTTTCAGATGAAGGCAACCATGTGAACTATATTAAAGTGAAGTAATATGGTGGTACTGACAAGTCATTTCTAGCTCTCAATGCTCCAGCCAACATTTTTAATATCTGCTGTCCAATGAATATACAATACATTAGGAAGCAAAATATGCATGAATATGACATTAGTCACTATTCTGTCATGACAAAAGGCCACTGAGTTATATAAAACTCAACCTAATACTGCATCAAGTTTTTAAAAAGTCATTACATTTCAAAATTTTTTTCCTCTTTATTTAAACATAAAACACATTTACAGCATGCAGGTTAATGTAAAACTTAAAATTATATGGCATCTTCCCAAGCCAATTATCACTGTATCTTCAAGCACTGAAAATAAACCAACATATTCCACAGGTAGACTCAGATTCCTCTATCACTTTGTGTCAAATTGAGTTATGCACAGTTTTCTTAAGTTAGGCAAATAATTTAAATGATTACCATGAATAAATATTACTTTTATTTTACTGAATTTCTCTTCTGAACCATTTATCAATACCATTCGGAGGAACATTAATATACTCAGTCAAAAAAAAAATAAGACACTGCAAAATGAAATTTCAATGTTCTAGATGATCAGGAATTTTCATTTATAAGAGTAAATGCTATGTTTAATAACCTATAGCAAAAAGAGCAGTTCACTGAAAACAAATTTATAAAATTTTCTGTACACTTTGTGAAAGTTTGAAATTATAAATTAAAAAAACCCATGAGATATTTTTAAAACCTAACATTGTATATTCTGAACCACATGCTAGTTACAATTCATTGTTACACAGCACCAATACCCATGACATATCTAACAAGAATGAAACTACCAAATTCAGACAAAAGAAAAAAAAATTCTGCATCATTTATGAGTATTGCCAAAGAAGCAAGATTTCACTTGAAAACAAATATAAATGTCTATAAATGTGAATGCAGCCAAACACTACTCAATTTAGAAAAGTATTATCATAAATAATAGGTTGTAACACTTTTTTTTTTTTTTTTTTTAGTTAACTGCATTACTTCAATCTTGCTGCACCAAGGTTTCATATCTCAATTTTTGGAGTGTTTCTTCTGATCAATCCTAAAAGCAACACAATCATTTTAAAGGTTGCAAAATACAACAGCAAAGATTTCTGAATGTTAAAAAAATAAATAAATTTATCTTTTAAATCAAAAATTATATAAAAGTGAAAAATACAACAGTTAAGGAAATAGAAAAATAAGCCAATTATGATCTAAGTCTTCTGACTACGGCTCCAAATTTATTACAAATATCTATGTATAAAACTTCAAAAAGTTAATTCTGCCAGCCAGATCCTAACGTAGAACTTTCCAAGCTTCTCTACAGACTAAAAGCCTTATATCCTCATTCTCTGCAAATTCCTCCTAACAACAGTTGCAGTCACCACCCCACTGGTGAAGCAAACATTGAAACCTATTACTTTTACAGATTCCTAAACCAAACTGTAGACTTAGTTTAATCATCTGAGGAATAAGTGGCAAAAACAGGTATACTTAATACTAATTACAAAATGATAGGCTATAACCAACAAAATAACTTACTTGATGATTATTAGTAACTTGCGAAGAATTTACTATTTCTAGGATAAACAAATAAATTACAGTGTATGACTTAGTGTAGCAGTTAAAAATACCTCAAGGATTTGAGACCAAAATTTACCTACATATTTATAAATTCACTATATATTTGTCAGATTCTTCCACCTCTTTTTCAACTTCCAGACTATAAATTTAGATCAACCGATACAGTACTAACAAAATTGTTTAATCCTACATTATCTCAATTCATTTCACTATATTATGTGGACAAATAAATATCTGTTCAATTCTTACACTATCAGGCTCACCAGAATGAAGCAGGGTATTAATCTTCCCTGCCCCTGCTCCGTTCCCTCTGACATTCCTCAGTCTGTTACATTTCCATGCCTCTGCTTCTATTTTATTCATCAGTTTATTGTGTTCATTACATACCACATGTCAGTAAAATCATGTGATATTTGTTTTTCTCTAACTGGCTTATTTTACCTAGCATAATAATTTCCAGGTCCCTCTATACTGTCTCAAAGGGCAAGAGACCCTTCTTTTTTAGAGCTGCATGGTATTCCATTGTGTAAATGTAGCACAACTTTTTTTATCCACTCTACTGATGGACATTTGGACTTTCCAGATCTTTGCTATTGTAAATACTGCTATGAACACTGGGGTGCATATACCCTAATTGGTGTTTCCAGATTCTTAGGGTATATTCTCAGAAGGGGGAGCACTGGTTCAAATAGTAGTTCCATTTTTAATTTTTTGAGGAAACCCTAGTTTTCTATAGTGGCTGCATCAGTCTACATTGCCACCAGCAGTGTACTAGGGTTCCGTTTTCTCCACATCCTTGTGAACACTTGACTTAGTGATGGTAGCCGTTCTGACTCAGGTGTGAGGTGACACCTCGTTATTTTAATTTGCATCTCTGATAGTTAGTGACATTGAACATTTTTTCAGTCTCTTGGCCATTTGCATGTCCTCTTTGCAGAAGTATCCATTCAGGTCCTCTGCCCATTACTTAATAAGATTGTCTGTCTTTCTTCTGTTGAGTTGTACAATTTATATATTTTGGTGTATGATGATTGATGTGTAATGTTATACACCAATAATAACTGATGTATAAAAAATGCCATTGATTCCTGGGTGTTAATTTTGCATCCTGCTACAACACTGAATTCATTAAATCTAGTAGTACTTTGATGGAGTCTTTAGGGTGTTCTATGTACAAAATCAGGTCATCTGTGAATAAAAAGTTTTATTTCCTCCTTTCCAATTTGGATGCCTTTTAATTTTTTCTTCTTGTCTTTTATCTGTGGTTAGGTCTTCCAGTGCTATGCTGAATTAAGAGCTGTAAAAGCAAACATTCCTCTCTTGTTTCTGTCATTAGAGGAAATGCTTTGTTTCTGCCCACTGAGTGTGTTGGCAGCTGTAGGTATGTCACATATGGCCTTTATTATGTTGAGGTATAATCGGTCTATTACCACTTTGCTGAGATTTTTTTTAAATCAAAAATAAGTGTTGGATTTTCTTGAATGCATTTTCCGCATCTACTGATAAGATCATGTGGTTTCGGTCTTTCAGTTTATGTGACGTATCACATTTATCAATTTGTGAATATTGTACCAGGCTTGCATCCCTGGAATCCCTCTTGGTCATGGTGTATGATCTTTTTAATATATTGCTGGATCTGATTTGCATAGCATCAATGTTCATTAGGGATACTGGCCTTTAATTCTTCATTTGTAGTGTCTTTCTCTGGTTTTGGAATTAGGTGGCTTCCTAAAAAAGTGCCTGTAAAGTGTTCCTTCCTCTTGGATTTTTTTTTGGAATAGTTTTGAGGAGGATAGGGCGTTACTTCTAAAGTCCTGTGAAGACGTCTGGACTAGGCCTTTTGTTTGCTGGGAGTTTTTTTAAATTACAGCTTCAATTTCATCAGTTATTATTGCCTATTCAAGTTTTTTGATTTTTCCAGATTCAGTTTTGGAAGATTATATTTTCATAGGAATTTGTCCATTTTATCTAGGTTGTCCTGCTTTTTGGCATATAGTTGTTCATGGCATTTTCTTAAAATCTTTTATATTTCTATGGTGTCAGTTGTTACTTAACCTTTTATAACTGTTTTATTTGGGTCCTGGCTAAAGCTTCGTCAATCCTGATTATCTTTTCAAAGCACCAGCTCTTTATTTCTTTGATCCTTTGTATTTTTTTAGTCTCTGTGTCATTTATTTCGGCTGTGATGTTTATTATGTCCTTCCTTATACTGACTCTAGGCTTTTCTTGTGTTTCTCTTTCCTATACTTTAAGTTGCAGGGCTAGAGTTTATTAGAAATTTTTCTTTTTTTCAAGTAGAACTTAAGTGCTATGAATATTCCTCTCAGGACTGTTTTCACCCTGTCTATAGATTTTTGGTTGTTCTGTGTTTTCATGTTTCCAGGAAGTTTTTGATTTCTTCCTTGATCTCATTGGTAACTCGTTTAATAACATGTTGTTTAGCTTCCACGTGCTTGAATGTTTTTGAGTTTTTATTGTAGTTGATTTCTAGTTTCATGCCAATGTGATCCAAGATACTAGGTATTTCAATTGCCTTGAACGTGTACATACTTACTCTGTGCCCCAATGTGTGGTCTATCTTTGAGAATGACCCATGTGCACTTAAGTAGAATGTATATTTTATAGCTTTGGGATGTAATGTTCTGTAAATGTCAATTCCACCTGATTTAGTGCGTCATTTAGGATCGCCGCTGGCTTGTTTTATCAAGAAAATCTATCCAGTAATGTCAGTGGTGTTAAACTCTCCTACTAGGATTGTATTGCTGTCTCTCAGTTCTCCAGAAGTTGTTTTTTATATTTGGGTGCTGCTATATTGGGTGCATGTTTATCAGGGTTATATCCTCTTGTTGGACTGATCCCTTTAGTATCTTGTAGTCACCTTCATTGTCTGTTATGTCAGATATGAGTAATGTACCCCAGCTTTCTTTTTCATTTTCATGGAACATTTTTTCCATCTCTTCACTTTCATCCTGAGTCTTTTGTTCTGAGGTGGGTCTCTTGTAGACAGCATATGTGGGTCATGTTTTCTTATCCATTCAGCTACCCTGTCTTTTGATTGGAGCACTGAAACTATTAACATTTAAAGTTATTGTCGAAAGGTACTTATTTCATTGCCATTTTTATTCTTTATGCCTGTGTTCCTCTATTTCTTCTTATACCAGTCCCTTTAGCATTTCTTGCAGTGCTGGTTTGGTGGTTATAAACTCATTTTAGCCTTTTCTTTTTTGTTTACGAAGCTCTTTATTTCACCTTCAATTCTGAATCATAGCCTTGTTAGACATAGTAGTGTTGGATCCAGTACCCTGCTTTTCATTACTTTGTATATTTTATGCCACTCTCTTCTGGCCATGTTTCAATGAGAAATCAGCTGACAGTCTAATGTGAGCTCCCTCATAGGTAACTTTATCCCTCTCTTGCTGCCTTTGAGATTCTGTCTTAAAGTCTACGATTTTAATTATAACTTGTCTAGGTGTGGGTCTTTTGGGGTTCACCTTGATTGGGAGCTTGTTTTTCCTGAACTTGAGTGACGTTTTCCTACACCAGGTTAGGGAAGTTTTGTTAATATTTCTTCAAACAGGTTCTCTATTCCTTGTTCAGATTCCTCTCCTAACTTCATGGTCCTTATCTCCTAATCTACTGATTCCTTCCAGGCTATTCTTTATTTCAGCTGTCATTCTTCATTTCTGATTTGATACTTATTCACAGTTTCTACATTTTCCATACTCGTAAGTTCCTTATAGTTCTCATTAAGTTGCTTGTAGCATCCTTATAATCATTACTTTGAACTCCATAGCTGATAAACTGCTTGCCTGCATTTCATTTAGTTCCTTTTGTGGAGATTACTCCTTTTCTTTCATTTGGAAGTTGTTTCTGTCTCCCCATTTTAGTGAGTCTAGTCTTCCAGGGGCATTGGGTCAGGCATGCCTGGTCAAGGCGGTGGTGGCAGGGGCACCAGGTTGTCACAATGGGGCCAGCCTGGGGGCACTGGGACAGGCACAATGGGGTCACAACAGCGGGTCAGTGCATTTGAGGGCACTGGAGCACAGCAGCAGGGCCAGGTGTGCCCCATCAAGTCAGTGAGGTCAGTGGTCTGGGTCTCGGCTCTCCCGGTCGAAGTGTCAGGCCTGTGAGTCCAGGGAGTCTAGGTCCAACGGTGGGGCCATGTGCACCTGTCAGTGGCCTCAGGGTGCTGGGTCATGGCCACCCCCCACAACCTCCTCCAAATTCTGAAGCAGGTTATTTTCATTCCATCAAACAATGCTGATTATAGAATTGGGATAACGGGAAATATGATTCCTTTCCCAAACTCTTTCTTAAACTTAGATTTGTTTTTGATACTGTAAAATATTTGTAACTCAAGAAAATTCAGCAACATGAATTTCATGAAATAACAATTAAGTAGCCTTACTCAGTATTAAATGCCTACTTAGGCAGTTATATGGTTTCAGTGCTCAAACAGTAGTTTTCAGAAGCAAACATCAGAGAAGATACAAATAAATTTGACTCTGAAATCATTTCAAAGGATTTTGAAGTACAGTACTGACCTGATATATTTTGTGAGCATGTAGTGCTGTAAATGGTAAAATTAAGATATTTAATCTAAATGTTCCATTTCCCCTAAAATAAGGAAGACACTTTAATAAGAAAAAAAGTAAGCAGTAGCAGCTAGGTAATTTGAGATTAAAAAATACACACACATAAAGAAACAAGTACAAAAGCACAAACCTATATGGTACAGTTAGCTTGGCACAGTGAAAACTAAATAATATAAGACACAAAAGACAAACTGTGTAATAAATAGAACCACAGTTGTAAACTGTCACTTTTCCCTCCTAAGAAGCCAAAATTGCACTCTAGTTGTGTTAGGAAGCAGCAGAGTTTATAAGAAAAGTGAGCAGGAAACAGCTGTACAGGCCAGGTATAATTTATAGATTTAAAAAAGTTATAATTCTATAATTCCCAGGGGATAAATGTTATAGTCACTGAATGACTGCTTGATATTATGTCCTCTTCACACTTCAATTACTTTCAACACCTGAAAATGGTAGAAAGCACAGTGAAAATTTTTATGTGAACAAAAATAAATAATATATACCAATAGTTTAAAAACATTTTAGCGAACAGCTCTTACCACTTCCCCCAAATTTAAAAAAATGGCTGCATCAAATTACTTGACTTCGTCTCCTATAATTTACTTTTTAAGTAGAGCTACTTATAAGCAGTACAATGCTTAAAAAGAGGTCAGCCCTTCATTTGTTTTTATTCTTCCCAAGAGAGCTATGAGTAAGCTCATGTATTAATTATTATTTTTTTAAAAGATGGAAAAGTGTAGAAAGTGTCAGTGACATTCTTAAGCTAAGGAACATTAATGAGCAATGTTATATACACGAAACCTTAAAAAAAAAAAAATAGGGCAGGGCAGAGGGATAGAAGGATAGGAATACAGCAGGAAAGTGACAGTAAAATAAACAAACAATTTCCAGCAGTTGTTACTTGGAGGTATCCTTGTATTAAATTACTTATTTATGTGTTTAGAAAAATTTAACTTTCAAAGTATTATAAGCTAGAAGACCAGCCATGCAAAATTGGGTACTAATGGTGTTAGTATTATTAATACATTGCCATGGTTCCCAAACATAAATCCAGTGTTTTGAAATGTTTTTCTTGATAATACAAAGATTAAAAAATTTATCTACAAAATTTTAAATTTTTCAGTAATTTATCACTTAAATAGACCATATGCTATATGCTCCTCAATCATGGTTTAAGATTGACTGATTCAAAAAATAAGAACTATCTTTGGAACAGCAATGAGACAAACCTGCAAATTTTATACTTTTATAATTACTTCAGGTCTTGAAAATGTAGGTTAGTGAGATTATCTATCTCCCTCACCTATTAAACTGCTTAGGGTCAGCATTCTACTTTCAAGCTAAAACCTAGTTATACTTAACAAAGGCGATGGTCTATCTTCTCTGCTAATGAGATATGAGTTCAAGGTTTACATATAAAGTTTAATCTGAACACAATATCCAAAAAGGATAAACTTTCATCTATATCTATATTTATGCTTTAAAAGGTCCCTTGCCCACCTCCCACTTTCAGAAACGTACCTGCTCTGTACTGGGTAATGACATTTTAATTTGTGTAATTCTTAAGAATGATATCCATTTTACTAATAAAGGGGCTCAAACGTAAATACAGCAAGTCAAATAACATCACTATTTCAACACTTTCGTTATAATATTGCTGAGATGCTATAGGAACTTAACTCTTGCTTATAGTAATCAGCCAGTATTAAAATTGGTTTCATCATTTTGCTTAAAGTCACAGAACCTATGGATATTTAGTGAGAACTTACTGTACTCCAAAGGGGGAAAACAGAGGCCATCCCTAACTGGCAAAAAAACTAGCTAATATTGTATCTATTAATATAACACAATATTAAGCCCATATTACCACGTAGTCTTGTTAAAAATGTATGCACTGAATCTAATAAATGCTTTCAAATATAAAGGGAATAGAGGAACAAGGCAAGCACACACAGAAACGAGCAAATACATCCAAAATAATCAGCCTAGTCTCTTCAGTAAGTCAATATCATTTAAAAAGGGGGTTATTCTATATTACAAGAGACGTAAGGTATATAACCAAATATAAACAGTAGCCTCGAATTGTACCTTGGTTTAGGCCAGTGATTTTCAACTGGTGTACCACAAGAATTTTTAAAACACGCAGCAATACCTATTATCTGTTCTGTCTGGACACTAACCTCTTTTCCTTTAGAATGTCAAATTGATAAATGACAACAGCCAACACAGGAATGGCCATCCAGTGTGAATGAAACAGAATTATACTTTTTTTTTGCCAGATTGGCAAAAAAATCTATTTTTTGGTGTGCCGCAGAATTTTAGTAATTAATTTATGTATGCCATGGAATGAAAAAGGTTGAAAATCACTGGTTTGTCTAGAGAACTTTCAAAAATTGAGAAATCTGAATATAGATTGGTATTAGATATTAAAAATATTTTTGTTAGCTGTTTAAAAACATTTTGTTGATAATGTTATTGTGGGTATGAAGAAAAATGTTATGTTTTAGAGATACATTAACATGATGCATTAATTTATTTTTACACTAAAAAAATTTTTAAGGGAAAGAAATTATTTAAAAGGTAAATTGGTAAAGTTCATGAAAGTAGAAAAGTCAAGATTCAAACTCAGAACTTCAAAGTCTGAGCTCTTTTCACTTTATCACTATCTTTGAAATCCTATAGGGTGTGGACCAAAAACAATATTAAATTGCTTGTAATGTGAATCCTCTAGAATATTGCTTAATTCATCATTCAAACTGAGAGCCAATGTTATGCAAAATGTCAAAGTAAAAAAATAATAAAATGACTTTAGTATATGTCAGAAACAAGTTAAGCACCATAATTATATAATATTTTTAGCTTCCAAAACACCTACATATCTAGGACTTCCTAAAGAATTAAAATCTGAGTTCCTGCCATATGATGAAATATTAGGCAGCTATAAATTAATCAATCAGGTTGCAGAAAAAAATGTTCAAAATATATTAGTAAGATATAAAGGCAGGTTACAAAGTAGCATATACAGAATAGGGTTAGTATTTGAATTGTTTATCAACAGTTTAAACCTTTTAATTTAAAACTTATGTAAATAAAGCTCTAGAAAGATACACACAACATATTAAGTACTATCTCTTGAGATATTTATCTTCTACTTTGTGATAGTCTTTAATCCCCTACAAGGAAGAGGTATTACTTATACAGTTAAAAACAAGTAAGTATAAGAACTCACACATCTGCTTAAAAAATCAATAGGTAAATGGAAAAGCACACAGAAATAACTCATAAAAAAGAAAATATAGATGGGCCAATAAATATAGGGGGGGGAAATATCCAACTTCATTAATAAATCAATAAAATGTTTATGTTGGTTTATCACATCAGCTTAAAAACTATTAATACTCAATGCTGGTAAAAATCCAACAAAATGGGCAGTATCTTTGGCTAATATGCAACTTGGTGCAATCTTTCAAGAGCCTTAAAAATGTCCGCACGTTCTTGCAATTCCACTTTTGGGAATCTTCTCAAAATAATCTAAAAGGTGAGGGGGTGTAAAACAATTACACACTTCAAACTTCATATAATTTTGGAAAATTTCAAGTATAAAAAAATGAACATACTTAATTACATGTCCAGTAAAAGGAAATAGTTATAAATCATGGTGGATCTATTAGACAGAATAGTAGTATCTTTTTTAAAACGATCCAATGTTAGGTTAAGAACACAAATTTGAATATATAGTATTTGAATATATCTATGTGAAATATGCAAGACTAGAAATTGTGCCAAGTCACTTTTATAATTACGGATATCAAAAAAATCATTACACTGCCCTGGCCGGTGTGGTTCAGTTGGTTGGGCATTGTCCCGTACACAGGGAGGTCACTGGTTCATATCCCAGTCAGGGCACATGCCTGGGTTTTGGGCTCAATCCCCAGTAGGAGGCATGCAGGAGGCAACTGATAGATGTTTTGTGCTCACATCCACGTTTCTCTCCCTTTCCCCCTTCAAATTAATAAAAATATTTTAAAATAAATAAATCTTGACACTAATGTGAGAATCCAAAAAAAATGTTTAACGACCAATGGTTGAATATTTCCATTTATAGTTATAATTCAAAAGCCAGATAGATATAAACTACAAACCTGTACACAACGTGCAATGTTTACACTTGTTTGCCTCCTCCACCTCTCACTGCCACTGGCTGGCTGTTCTGAGTAAATGCACCTCCACGAACTGCACTTGGATGAGTTGGAGAAGCCGCTGGATGTTGCCCGGGACGAATAGGTTTAGCTAATACAAAAACCAAAAGCTGGCTTTAAAATAAATCTTAACACATGACTGTAACTATTTTTTAGGTCTCTTTACTTACAACAAATTCTTAGGTGTTTTGTTTTTCTCTGCCTCTATTTTTCTCATTAAATTCCTCTTTCCTTTCAGTTACATCCTTTTCTCCAGCACCTACACAATCCTTACCTTACTACTACACATCAATGATTACTCTAAAGCATGAAATATTGCTGATGACTTATTTTCTTGCAATTCTTTTTGCTTTAATAACATTGCTCGATATCATTTATCTCCTATCCCTGACCAGTCTTGCTTGCTTGTCTAGTTCTTATTTATCTTCTTGTCCTCTTAATGTGCTTATTCCTCAACTTTGTGCTGCTTTCCCAACAATGCCACTTTGGAAAGTTAGAAAATAAAAACAGACAAATACCACCATTACAACACATAATTAATAAATTATATTTTTTAAGTATATAAAAACATTTTAACCAAGTAAGGCTTAAAAGTTTTTATGTGTTCTACTAACCAATTTGTGCAGAATGTCCTCTTCTGGCCATATTCTTTGACCTGACTGCTTCCTTTATACGATCTACTTCTTGCTGATAGCGTTTGCGATCACGAGATGCATTTTCTTTGGCTTCTTTCAGTGCTGACTCCAGAGCTTTCACTCTCTCAGCTGTAGCTCTCAGTCGCTTTTCCAACTTAGGAAGCTCACAGCGAAGATCTGCGTTATCACGTACCAACTAACAGTACATAAAGAAAATTAAGATTCTAGGTTTAACAAGATGACTTAGAAAATATACAGTTCATAATTTCTCTTTAGAAAAGAAAACTACATTTTATATTAAGGTTTTCCAATTAGCTATTTAATTTAGGCAGCAACAAGCAAAGAATACATATATTCATACATATCATACACATACATTTCTCACAAAGATATAATTTCATTTCAACTGGGGGGGTTCTTTCCCCCTACTAGGCAATGACAATAAGTTAGAACACAGTGTTAGGTCTCTTCAGTAAGATACTAATCTGGTAAAAATGAATATCCCTTCAGACCCACAAATACACACAAATTTAGCAAACCCCTTAATAATAGTTTGAAGGCAAAAAAGGCTAAGATTTCTTTAACCTTACTATAGTGCAAACATCTAGGGTAAACATGAGGTTTATAACAGCAAAGTATATAATTTAGTGTGCTGAGAAATTTTTTATTTAAGTAATTAAATCATTTACCAAGCCATAATTAAAAATAAAACATAGTATTACTTTTAAGAAAATATAAACTGCCTCATGATTATGTATTTCATACTTGGGGCATTAAACAAAATTATATTTCAGTGCAAAGACTTATCTACCAGAGATATTTTCATTACCATGAATAAATTAAGAAAACTGACAGACCTGAAACCCCAGAAAGGTTTTCAAATTGGCCTTTTGATAAAGGAGTTGTTAAAAATATTAACTCCCCCCCAAATTGCTTGATAAAAATAATGGAATGGCTCAGAGTATGAAAGTTCAAAAAACTGCCAATCCGTAATTTTTTAATTCTTACAATGTTATCAGCTACCACAAAATACATTCATTACCTGTTTGTGCACTTTAGTGAGTTGTTCAAGATTATTTTCAAGAAAGGAGATTTTTTGCTTCTGAGCAGCACTGCCTCCAGTGTCATCAGAATCGATCTCTGCACTCTAAGAAAAGAAGGTCGATGAATACTATAAACAAATTTAAAGAATAAAAAAGTCCTAATCTTAACTAAACAAAAATTGTTATGACAATGCCAAGATTATTTCACTTATGCATGCAAAGAATTTTACACACTGTACGAGCCATTTATGCAAATACTTCAGTATAGTTTATTACCTTTTTAACTCTGGTGGCTAGGTCCTGAACAAAGAGCTTCCGCAGGTTGTGTAAAGTCTGAAGTTCTTTTGCCTTAAATTAAGAACAGCAGTATTTTTGGAGTTCAGACTTCAAGTTTAGTATCACCATGGAGGGGAAAAACCCATTAAACATTCCCCAATCCTACTTATTTTCAAGTTTTTCTTACCACTGTCTCTTCCAAACCCTTCAAGTCTTGTCTTGCCTGTTCTCGTCTATCTTGCATAATCCTAGACAGAGGAAGAATAAAGATATATATTTTCAACTGAGTCCACAATATTCTAGTTTTATTTAGCACAAGAACTGAAGCAAATATTTATCTGAAAGAGTCAATTCTTAAATTCAAATAAATGATACTTTTTTTAAGTTTGTTCGTGTCTTTCAAAAAAAATTTTGAATGATTTATAAATCCTTCTACACCCATTACTAGAAGAAAACTCACCTATATAGCAATGGAAGAGGTCAAATAAAATATGGCAGAATCCAAAGAATAAGGAGTGGTTCTTATTTATATTTTAGAATATGTCACATACAGCACACTGCTTTTATCTAAGATAATTCTGATTAACTGGTAATTACAGAGATTATAACTTACTGAAGCCCTGGCCAGGTAGCTCAGTTGGTTAGAGCTCATCCCAATAGGCCAAGGTTGCAGGTTTGATCCCTGGTGAGGGCAGATACACAAGAAGCAACCAACGCATGCATAAATAAGTGGAACAACAAATCAATGTTTCCTTCTCTCTCTTTCCAATCAATAAATTAACTTTTTAAAAAATTTAAAATAAATCACTGAAAGTTAAAATATTCTATATAGTTTACTTAAAATTATTCTCAATAAATTATGGCTAAGATTCAGCAGAATATTTATAAAATAAACTCTGAGGTGGTCCTGATGGTGTTACCTTTCTAACAATAGCAGTTAATTTACAAATTCTCTCAATTCAAGGCTTGTGAAAAATTATAATCCTGAGTTTTCTATCTGCTCAGATTGTAGAAAACTGAGCACTGTCTAAATATACGCTTAGTAAATTAGAAAAAGTAAATGGTAAAAAACCTCTATGCAAAAGACAAGGCTAAAATAATAATGCCCTTTTATGCAAGATCAATTGTGACAAAAATTCAGTTTTTATGACAGATATTGACGTAAAATGGTAGCACAGAAACAGCAAGCAGGTTGATAAACAGGAATCTAAATCTTGAACATCACTGAAATACAAGACCTTGCTTTCACTGAAGTACAAGAATACACTGCAAGTTTCTAGGTATAAATCAAACCAATGAAGAAAAATACTCTTTACCCTATAAAAAGTAAAAACATGTGTCCATTAGATAAGTCTGATAGTAAAGCCCACAATCCTCTAATTTAAAACTTAAATTAAAACATTTACTCACGTAAGTTCATGTAGTTTTCTGCTCTTTTCCTGATCTGTAGCTTTCAACTTTTCATGTTCTACTCTCAGACGTTCCTGCTCTAACATCATTTTCTGGTTCTGACTGATGAAAGAAAAGAAAAAACCCCACAACATCAACACTACCGTTCTCTGAATGTTGTCACTAAGACTTCTCAAATTCTTAAATTCTGTAATCTCACCATTCAAACAACCAATGCCTCCTGTAACCCTGTCCCCCACCCAAGTAAGAGGACCTGGCTACTTTCAAGTATAACGATATTTTTCATATTTTGGTTTAAAACCATGGTTTCAGTCTTCTATGTCTTTCATCTCCCCGAATCCTTGTCCCTAACTCCATTAGGTATCAATAGTAAGACCCATGTCTCAAATGTCATTTTTTCTTATGATCCTCTAGTTTCCTCCTACTCAAATCATGATTTAGATGCAGACCTCCAATTTCTATAAATTCTGTATTGTATGCATATGATTATAAAGTAGGAAAAAATGTCTTCTTGATAAATGAAGACAACTTCTATTTTTAAAAAAATTTTTAAAGCCCATAATTTCCAAAAAAGTATTACTCAGTTAAAAATATTTTTAAAAAGGCAGGAAATGATTTGAAGGAGACTGGTTTCCATTTGCAATAATGGTTAAAGTTGGTATTTTGGTGTTTTTTCTTCTTCTTGAAGATACATCAAAAGACCCCAAAAATATTTTCACCAGGAACTTAGAAGTTATTTATAAATGAAAAAATTATTTTTCAAGTCGAAAATTATAATTTTACATATTATCTACCAGTAACCAATTATTTCCTTTTATCTAAACAGTCACTCTTTCCAAGTTAGTTTTTAACATGTAGAGGAAAAAAAAGTATACTTACTCTTGAAGATCAGTAATAAGTTTTTCTTTTGCTTCAACTTCATCTCTCAAGCTACTAATTTGTTTCTGATGAGTTTCTCTGTGGCTCTGGATCTGCTGTTCAACAGCTTGCTAAAATTAATGGGGTGAAAAGGATATTGTTAGGCTAATAAAGAATAATGATGCATTAAAGCCATTAGAATCCAATTACATCAAACTTGCCTTAACTTCATTTGCAGTCTGAACCTTATTTAAGTGTTCCTTTTCCATCTCATGCACTTTCTCTGTTTGGATAGGGAGAGAAAATGAGAGGAAATAAGCCTCAAAGTTCTTCACATAAACCAAGGAGAAAGTGGATTTCATGAGCAATATGTTCCTTTGCAGTTCTTGACTTTAAATCTTGCTAAGCTCAACGACATATTAACTAGTATACCCTTTTATATTCTTTGTGCTGATATTATGGTTTCTTTTATTTTCTTTACCTAATCCCAGAACAAATGGGTCAAGTAAGGCATGGTAGGGAAACGAGACAGCTTTGTAAGTTCCCGTGTCAAGATGTGCGTATGTGTATAAATTTCATATACATGTATATCTTCATAACTTTGTGGAAAATTCTCAGATTGGCTACTTCCAAATTCAAACACAACTTCAAAAATGTTTCAAAGCCATATTAAAACATATTACTTGTTTAATATTACAAGTTATGCATATTCCTACTATTCTTTATCAGTGCAAATATAAGTTTACGACAATTACACTCATGTAAGGACAAGTTAATATAGATATAACTCACAAGCAATTAGAAGTTAATACCTTGTGCTCGAAGCTGGACTAGTTCTTCACTAAGGGAATCGACAGATTCCTCCAGCTGTCTTTTCTTTTGCTCCACATTTTGAAGGTATTCAGTCAATGATTTAATTTTGGCTTCATGCTATTGGGAAAAATATACTGATATGAAGTGGAAAAAAATCTCACGCACACATTTTATTGTTAAGACTATTTGAAAATAAGCTGGTTTTATCGATGTGTATTAACATATAATACACTTAAGTATACTTAAACCTAAAATGTCTGGGGACAATTTTACAATGAAAAAGAATTTAATCAATGAAATGATCATCTGTATAACTTGTAACACTTGTAAACAAAGGCACCGAAGGCTGACAAAATGAGACATTCTTATTATTTTCTCCATATGACATTACCCTCTTCCCTCCACCTACAGTTCTTATCTTGGTGAATGGCCTCATTCATTCAGTTGGAAAAGCCAGAAAACTGGCACATTTTTATTGACCCTAGAATTCTTCTAGAGTCTTCAACAGTCACATCAGTAACATAGTTCTAGTAAATCTGTATATATACATGTTAGCAAATACAACCTAGTTAAATCATTCACATTACTATTAATGCAGCTAGACTAGGAAAAACTAATCAAATTAACCTTTCTATCTTATTACTCAAAATAACCTATGGAAGTTCATTTTTCTTTAAGTAAATAAAACTTTATGTAGCTATTCAAAAAAAAAGAAACTTGGTTTTGTTAATACATACTTGAGAGATACGAAGCTGGCATGCTGCTAACTCCTTTTCATTTTCTTCCATTTTTTTGTTACTCTCAGTTTGTGTGCTTTCTAACTGTTTGCAGCGTTTTACCATTGTTTTTACTTCTGACTTCATTTTGCTAATGTAGAGTCTTGCAACGGTGAATTCTTCATCTATCATGCCAGTTCCCTCAGGCTGCTATGAAAAAACAGTGAAATTAAAAAGACAAAAATAGCCAGTGTGTTTACTCAATTAGGCTCTAAAATCTTAGAACAAAATTAAATATATTTTAAAATTACTCAATATTTATAGGAAGTCTGAAGCTTTTTCTTTTATTAAATATTGTTTTCAATAAAGGGCAAACAAAATAGAGCTTAATTTTTGTCTGCCTTTCTTCCTTTCTAAACTTAATGCTAATACATGTCTACAAGGAAAAGAAAGAACATACACCTAAAAAACAAACATACCAAAAAACCCTGATGAATTCTGCCTCTTAATATTTGGACTTCCTCTTCACAGACTCTTTTCAGTAAAAATTTATTGTTAATCATGTGTAACTCCCATTTTAAAACTTAACAGATAAGAATGTTTAGGTAGCACAGAAATGATGACTTTTAAGTTCACCAAGGAGGAATTGTGGTCACTGTATATTTTATAGTTTTCATTATGAAATTCAAAATTAAGTGGAGCTTGAGGAGGAAATAATAAAACTGTCTTTGTTTACAGATGACATGATTATTAAAGAAACTCCAGGAACTAGTAAGCCATTATGGTAACATCTCAGGACACAAGGTTAACATACAAAAGTCAATCACATAACTTTCCTATATTCCAGCAATAAACAGTGTAATTTGAAATTAAAAACAGTGCCATTTACATTAGTGCCCAAAAGAAAAAAGAAACACTAAGGTATAAATTTAACACAATATGTGTAAGAGCTATATAAGGAAACTATAAAACACTGATGAAAGAAATCAAAAAACTAAATAGGTGAAGATATTCCACATTCATGGACAGGAAGATAATACTGTTAAAATATCAGTTCTTCCCAACTTGATCTATGTATTTAATATTTTGTGGATATCAACAAACTGATTCTAAAGTTTACATGGAAAAGCAAAAGACCCTGAATAGCCAACACAATACTAAAGAAAAGCAATGTTGGAAGACTAATGCTACCCAATTAAAAGATTTATATTAAGCCTACAGTAATCAAAATGATGTGATACTGGCAAAAGAATAGATAAATAGATCACTGGAACAGAATAGAACCCAGGGGTAGATGCACACAAAGACAGTCAACTGATCTCTGACAAAGTAGCAAAGGCAATTCAATGGAGAAAGAATCTTTATAACAAATCTGCTGGAACAAGTGGTCATTCCCATGTAAAACAATGAGTTCTGACAGACTTTATACCTGTCAGAAAAATTTAACTCCAAGTAGATCATAGACCTAAATGTAAATGAAAAACTAAAAGACTTCTAGAAGACAGCACAGGAGAAAATCTAGGTGACCTTGAGTTTGGAGATGAGTTTTTAGACACAACACCAGAAGCATAATCCATGAAAGAAAAAACTGGTAAGTTGAACTTTGTTAAAATTTCTGCTTTGTAAAAGACACTGTTATGAGAATAAAAAGATAAGCCACAGACTGGGATAAATACATGCAAAACACTTATCTGATAAAGAACTTATCTAATACATAACACTTAAAACTCAACAATTAGAAAACAACCCAAATGCAAATTAAAACAATTGAAATACCACTACACATCTGTCAGAATGGCACAAAAACAAAAAACTAATGACACCAAATACTGGTGAGGATGCAAAGTAACAGGAACTCTCACTCATTACTGGTGGGAATGCAAACTGATACAGCCATTTTGGGAGTTTCTTATACAACTAACATAGTCTTAACATACAATCTAACAATCATACTCCTAGGTATTTTTTACCCAGTTGAATTGAAAACTTACGTTCACAGAAAAAGTTGCACTTGAATGTTTACAGCAGCTTTCATTGTAACTGCCAAAAATTGATAGTAACCGATATGTTCCTCAATAGGTGAATGGATAAACAAACTGGTACAGCCATACCATAGGCTATTATTTAGTGATAAAACTAAACTACCAACCCACAAAAAGACATGGAAGAATAATCCTTAAATGCACACTGCTAAGTGGAAAAAAAGACAGTTTAAAAAGGATACATACTATATGACTCCAACTATATGAAATTTTGGAAAAGGCAACACTACTGAGATCTTTTAGATCAGTGGTTATTAGAGGTTCAGAGGACAGGGATGAATAGGTAGAGCACAGGGTATAGCAGAGGATGTTAAGTGGTAAAACTATGCTATGATATTGTAATGGTGAATCTACATTATGCATTTGTCAAAATCCATAGAAGTGTATAAACAAAGAGTAAACCATAATGTAAAAAGCACAAAGCAAGTTAAGTGGAGTTCAGCAGGGTTTAAATGATGTTAACAGGAAAAGAATTACGTGCAAATGACAAGGATACTGAGGATCCATAGCTTTCTTTTTAAAGAGCTTATCTGCAAGAATGACTTGCTTTCATGCTTATAAAAGTATAGTGAAAAAAGGAGTCTAGGAGTCAGAGAACCTGTATTCTATCACTCTGCCACTAAACATAAGCCATTTCCACTCTTTACTTTCTGTCTTTACCACTTTTTCACTTAAATTAAGATTATTTGGCCCGGCCGGGTGTGGGTCAGTGGTTGAGCATCGACCCAGGATCCAGGCAATCGGGGTTCGATTCCCGGTCAGGGCACATGCCCAGGTTGCAGGCTCGATCCCCAGTCGGGGGCGTGGAGAAGGCAGCCGATCAATGACTCTCTTATCATTGATGGTTCTCTCTCTCTATCCCTCTCCTTTTCTCTCTATGAAATCAATAAAGATATATTAAAAAAAAAAAGATTTGAACATGAAGCAAAAAGATCTTTCTTAAAAAGAAAGTTGCAAATCTACAAAGCAAATTTTGAACAACATCTTTCTTGTGTTCAGTGATATGAAATAAATCTACTTTCCCATCCCCAAAGATTCCCACATAGCTCTAACATTTCCCATTACTTTACCAAGAAAAGGACAGGACAGAATACTCAGAGTGACGGTGAAGAGATCAAGTGAAGTCATCAGGTATTTAACAATCACACTTTTCCTTTCTTTTAATGAGGTGAGCTGACATTAAGAAATGACACATGAGGCCTGGCTGGGCGTGGCTCAGCTGCTGAGCATTGACCTAAGATGCAGATCGTGGTTCAATTCCTGGTCAGGGCACATGCCCGGGTTGCGGGCTCAATCCCCAGTGTGGGATGTGCAAGAGGCAGCCAATCAATGATTCTCTCATCATTGATGTTTCTCTCTCCCCTTCTCCCTCTCTCTGAAATCAATAAAAACATATTTAAAAAAAAAAAAAAAGTAAAGTCCAAATACCTACTGCAACGTACAAGTCTTTCACGTTCTATAGTGTTTTTGCAGTTAAGAGTCTTAGTTTGCCTTTTTGGTCTAAGTTTCAAAATCTACCAGGTCACTAAATTTTATTTCCCCTCCACATGCCTAGTGATAACATAACCAACATTATTATCCTTTAAAAGAATAGAAAGGAAAAAGGGCAAAGATAAAATAAATGTGGCTAAATTTTGATAACTGATTAACTCTGAGGTTCACAGTATTATTCTGTTATATGTTTGAAATTTTTCATAATAAAATTTAAAGAAAAAGATTAATTAGCGGTGCTCATGTTTTTCTTTTTAAATGGTTAAAGCAACTACAGGCCAATTCATTCATGAGTTTACTCCCTGAGCTAATCTTCATTGTTGTTCCAATTATATACTGTCATGTATGGTAATCCATTAACATAATTTCTAAGTGCAAAATCTTTATATAGAAGAACTAAACATGGAGTCCAAATAAATGCTATTCACTGAATATTCATGTACCCCACTCTCTTCTTTTCTCATCTATTTAAAATGAAGATAATACCATCCATCTACTACACACACTATTATGAGGATGAGATAATGGGTAAAAAAAGAACTTTGTGAAAAAAACAAAAAGTAAACAAAAGTATGAGTTGCATACAGATAATTACACTTTATATTTAGTTATTATATTTACCTTTACATCATTATTTCCTACAGCAATTCCTATTTCTGCAAGGTCTTTCAGTAAAGATGCCATCATCTCAGCTGCTCGCTTTTTCTGGTGGTTTGTCATTTCCTTAAGTTTCTGAAGCTCAGCATCTATACTTGCTAAAGTTGCCTAGTAGATCCAAAAATAAAAGTTACAGTTAAATCTATTAAATGAAAGATCAATTCAAATACTGACAGCTACGTCAAGTTTTCATCTAATACTCACAAATTTATTTTTTGCTTTCATTTTCCTGAACTATCTAGTTATTGAATAGCTCCAGGTTCAAACTTAAAAAAGTATTTTAAACCTAACAGACAATGTAAAGTTGCCATACTGTGCTCCATTAAGAGTGGTAGTCTGCATTACTTAACTAACTTTTGAGAGTGGGTAATGTTTTCTGCCTTGAAATGGCCAACTTCTGAATTAACTGGATTTGATTTTCATTTACTGCCGTAAGTCTGAGCAAATTAATATTAGAACGGAAATGACAATTTTCTAGATGGCTGGTGTATCTTCTTTACCTTCTGTGTAACTACTTAGGTACTAAAGTATTAAGAAAGAAAAAATGATACCGTACCGATTTCTGATTCAGTTCATCACTAAGCAATTCATATTCCTTAGTTTTGTCTTCAACTTCCTGAGATTTCTGATCATAATTGACAGCAAGTTCCTCTAAGGCTTGTAAAACTTCCTTTACTTCTTCTTTAGAGGCATCGTTTTCTGCTTGAAGGCGGTTCAGTTCCGCTTGCATATTATCTTGATCCCTTCTGGTAGATGCCAGAAGCTACATGAAAGAGTAAAGTTACCAAAAGTACTATAATATAGGTTATTAAAAAAAATGTATTTACTAACACAAAGGGGAAGAAATGTGTATGCTATTAATGGTAACAACATTAATTCATTCAACAGATTTACTGAATTTTTACTATGTGTAGGCACTGTGGAAGACAGGAAGAAAATAAAAAACTTGTCATTGAGGAATCTGAATGAGAAGACAAGTACATAAATAAATGAATAAAAGATGATATGTAAGAGCCATAAAGAAGGGACAGGACACAACAAAGTGCTTGGTAGTATAAAAAAGGGGTGGGGATATTTCTGTAGGGCAAGCAGAGGGAATGAAAAGGTGCCTAGGTAGAATTTAGTCAAGTGCAACTTAACATCACAGAAAGACAAAGGCATTCTAGGCTCATGAATAGTGTACATAGAAAAAGAAAGAAATTAATAGATGTTTAGAAAATTTGCTTTAAAGTTTAGATTTCTGGGGGGCAACAAGGGATGGCTTCTGTGCTATGCCTCAGGAAAACTTGATATTGGCATACAAAATCTGAACTGGAAAGAAGCCAAGAGACTTGTAGTTAGGAGGATACTGCAATCAGCAATCATCAATCATCCAGGGTAAGTCAGTGGCTTTTAAGTAAGGGCATATGGAAATGTGGGGGTGGGGGTGTGTATTTATATGGAGCAGAATGCTACTGGCACTTAGAAGCAGAACCCAGGGATGCTAAAAATGCTATAATGCACCAGATAGAACAATATAATGAAGAATTAGGCAGATGGTCACTGGGAAGGGGTAAGTGAAGGCTTGGGTGGAAGTAGGCAAAGGGAGGAGGGGGAATTAGGCAAATGTTACTAGTGCCCCTTTGAGAAACAATGCTATAGTTGAAATAAGTATAAAGATGATCTGAATGACAATGGGTATCTCTTACTGAAGCTGTACAGTCTTTGCCACCCTACCCCAAAACAAGCCTTAAATGAAGGACCATTTTAAATTACTCCCCTCCTTTGCAGGTGAGATAAAATGAAGGTCCAAAGTAGGTGACAAACTATGGAGGAGAAACTTTGAAGTAAAGATGGTAGAAATGAACAACAGGTTAGATGAGAGGAGAAATGTGAAAGAGTAAAAAATGATTTTATTAATTGACATTCTCATCCCTCCAATAAGAGTCATACCCCAATTATGTAATTATTAAAGACAAAGTCAATGGGATTCAGTTATCAGTATTTTCTTTCTTTAATAATCCTTTTAGACCTAACCTGTATCTTTGTGTTGAAGTGAATGTGTGAGAATAAAACACTGTTTTTTATATTCTTCCCTCATTTCCACTGTAAACACTACTTTTCATTAAGGGAGGGGAAATCTAAAGTTATTCCCAAGGATCAATAAAAAGTGTTTAGGGAAGAAAAAGGAGACAAAACAGCACTGTACTTCACGCAAGTAAAGTAGAAGACAGAGCTAAAAAAAAAAAAAATTCAGTAGATATGTTAAAGAGTGTATTTCTTAAAAAGTTATCCTCTCCCCTTCAGTTAGTTAGAACTCAACTTTAAACCTTAAGAGAAAGTCAATCTGTGCTTCAACCATATGATGTATCCATCTCATAGGCTATCTACAATGAAACATACATATTCAAAAATTTTTTTAATTGAATTGATTTTTTAAAAATTTTTAATTTTTTTAATTAATTTTTTTAATGTACTCTAGTATATTCTAAGCTCTGGAGATGTGTCTTTTATGTTTTTCTGGAAATAAAAGGTATTCAACTTACCTCTTCCTGATCCAACATTTGTGTCTTCAATTTCTCTACCAATTGACTCTGCTGATTAATTTCCTCATCCTAGAATTTTAATGTAACAAGTAGCTCACAAGCTGGTTGTAATTGTTTCCTAACACAAAACGTAAGGTAACTATCCCCCCCCCCCCCCAAAATATTTCAAAACCATTTCTCCAAATTCAACATAGCTTATTCCAATCTCTCAAGGAAATGTTGAAACCGATATAATCTCTTTCAATTATTAACTGTAACATTTATTATGCAGTAAGGAAAAAGCTCAAAAACATACTTATCATGCAATAAGAAAAAAAGCTATTCATTAAATGCAAAAAAATAATTAACATGTTCAAAGTTATCACTAAAAATAATGGCCATGCAGCCATATTAAGCCTGCCATCTCTGCTTAAAATACATAAAAATACCACCACAAAAACAAAATTAGAGCTATTTTCTTCTAGTCTTATTGCTTTTATTTTTCCCTTCTTCTCTATTTGGTTCAGTTTGTTATTTTTCACGCTACTGACTGATATAATCAATGCAGGAAGATATTTTCACTATTTTGTTCCACTACCTAATCTCTTACATCATCTTTTATCAGCCTTCAGATCCTTGATTCTAAGAGGCCATTTTATTAAAGTCTCTCCAATAATCCAATGCCAAATTTCCTTTAGAAAGTTCTTTTAGCTTAAAAATGAGAAGGGAAAAAAGACATACCTCATACAGTTTCTGCATAGAAACAGAGACTGATTTTCTACTTTGTTAATACAATGATTTTCAAAAGGCTGACAAAAATCAAGGGAGATGTATACAGTCATGAGGACCCATATATATTAAAATGAGAAAAAAATACCTGTAGCAATATTCTAGAACAAAATAGAACATCAACAATGCCTACCTTGTCATCAAGCTGTTTGTACAATTTAGCAATTTCTTCCTCACACTTTCTTCTTTCAGCATCAGTAAAGTTTCCAGTAACTCCAATTGTGGCTGCTGGTTTATCATTGGTAATAGCAATATCCTTGTCCACTGCGAAAGCTTCCAAGTTGGCTTTCTCTTTGTCGAACTGCTCATCAACAGGCACTGTCTCTCCTAAAATAAGACAACAGAATGGTTAATAAAAATTTACCTGTCTAAAGCTAATTTCAATTTTAGCAGCTCCTATTCAACTTTCTTATCAGCTCAGTGTCTGAGATTTGAAAAGATGCAATTACCTGTGAGTCTCCCTATCTTGTAATTCAGTCAGCAAATTTTTATTACTCCCACCCTAACCTAGGCACCTTGCCATCTTGAGACTTTTATAGCTTCCAAGTTGGCCTTTGTGCCTCTATTATTATTTCAGGTAAAATCAGAATTTAAAGACTTTACTCATTTTTATCTGATGATCCCTAATGCCTAAAAAGTGAAAATGGTATGTGTTATTTTACTTATATTCATGCCTGAATCTGAAATTTATAAAATAGCTCTAAATTTGTATTTAACAACTAAAAAATGACAAATTCTTAAATTACCATTACGCCATCGGTTGAGTTCGTTTTCAAGCCACTGAATGGTGTTACGAAGAGTCTTATTTTTTTCTTTCTCTCTTTCATACTTCTTTTTCCACTGTTCTGCAGTTAACTCAACATTGACACAAACTGTGTTCTTAATTGTTTTGGCCCTAAGAGAAGTGATTGGGGGGGGAAAAGATGACTGAAATTATTTTCAATTAATATCTAGTCTCTCTAGGTAATATATGGATATATGGCTAAGTAATTTAACTTTTCTTGTCCAGTTAACTCTGACTAAATATTAAGAGCTGTAATTAGTATAGTGCTTATTCACACCCCAACTAAATTTGGGTCAGCCCCAACAACTGTGAATAGCTTTTTTTTAAAAAAAAAAAATCAGCAACCTGATAAGGATAAAACACGAGGGCCTATATTTTCCAATTAATTTGCAAGGCTGAATTAAGTAAAAAAATTATTGCCCGGTGTGGTGTGGCGTGGCTCAGCAGTTGACCTATGATCTAGGAGATCGAGATTCAATTCCTGGTCAGGGCAAATACCCAGGTTGCAGGCTTTATCTCCAGCAGAGGGCATGCAGGAGGCAGCCGATCAATGACTCATCATTGATGTTTCTCTCTCTCTCTCTCCCCTCTTCCTCTCTGAAATCAATAAACATACATTAAAAAAAAAAAAAATTATTGTTGAAGGTTAAAGATAAAACCATCATTATTTTCCTAGGCTAAACATCTCATAAAGATTATTTGAACCCTGTCACTATGCCAACAGTTTTAGCACAGGATTATATGTATCAGACTTGTACTGTATTACCTGATTCAAATGCTTATTTTCTTTAATCCTGAGTTAAAGCTTCTCACAAATGTGACTAAATTTAACACTTTACCTTAATTTGTACTAAACTTAATTCAAATCTAAGCAATCTAAAAAATGGAACTTACTTGTACTGTCTCTCAATTTAAACTTGTGCCTAGCACACGAACAATAGGCACTCATTTGAATAATATCTGACATTCTCCTAGATTTAATGAACACAAGGCCTATCTATGTTCAGACTTTGTACTTGCTTAACAACAAACCTTTGGCCAAAAAGGAGTGTAGATTTTGTTTCAGATTCATTGTATGATGATGGAGAGCAGCAAATTACAATAGTGGTTCTACAGTTCCCACCTAATGAATCTTGAAGGATTCTTGTCATTTTACTATCTCGATATGGAACATATGTCTACATACAAAAACAAAAAACATAGAAGACCAATGGGTTTCTACATAATAAAGTCTATTACACAAATATGCTATTTAAAAAAAAAACCACAAAGTGACTTCAGTTATTTTGTTTAATATTAAGATGGGAACTAGGATATACATACTAACTAATACTACAAAATGAATTTCTAAAAGACAACAAATTAACACATACTGATTCAAACACAGTGAAAATCTCTCTCTCTCTCTCTCTCTCACACACACACACATTTAAATAATTCAGTAATTCCCCATAAGATTATAGGAAAATAGAAGACAGATACTTACACTACCCTCAGCCAAAGCAGAAATAACATTTCCAAGAGCAGAAAGTGACTTGTTGATGTTCTTAGCTTCATCTAGCACAGCACCTTCAGCTCCAGTTTTACTAACCTATCCATAAGATTAAAATATGTATGTTTAAGATGATTTTCTTTGAATTTTCTAAAAGTTCAGAAGTCATCAATAACCAGCAAAAAAGAAAGAAATGAAAAGCTTCATGACTTTATTTGCTCAGTGTTCACTCTCAGGTACCACTGTTTCTTCAGTATTATTCTTTTGAGAACTTGGTTAAGTAACTATTTGCATGACAAAAATGTAATTAAAGAGACACCAAATTTTATTTTTAACTTGTGCTCTTCAAAATAACCAATTTACATGTGTATTTATAGTTTACTGATTTGTTAGTCCCCTTTGCAACATCACAAAAAAGGAACTTTCTAATATCTGCTAGAGCATAGTGTTAACGGAACTGTTAGGAAACAGAACTAAATTTAAATATTTAAGCAAACTTGCTTTTTAAAAAATGTAAAATACACATATTAAAGATAGGGTAGAATAATACGTTACAGTGTTAGTGGAAGAAATGGCCTCTCAGAATTTGCAAAATAGAGACAGGCTTTAAAGGATGTATGTAAGATTTTTGAGTAGTGGAAAATAGGCACATTATTCTAATCAGAAGAAACAAAATTAGTAGAACAGCAAAAATGGTCACAGAGGTCAATATTAAAACATTTGAACTTACTTTAACATAAACTAGAGTCAGGTTACATAGGATTGTAAAAATGAAATAGCCATCCAAAGGAAAGAAGTAAGTACAACCAAACTAGAAAGAACTAATAGACAGTTACGAGTTTTCAGAGAGCCCTTTGCCAATATGGATAAAAAGGTACCAAAAATTAGCAGAAGGATACCTAATAAAATTCATAATGACATAAGCTGAAGTTCTCGATAAAAACATACATCTTAAGTGAAAGGTAACACCTATTGGTTGAATTGGACTATGGTCCAAATAACAGTGGTTTGAACTGATTGAGTTTATGTAATCATAAAGCATTGACATCAATGCTTGCAACTTTCAAAAATGTTTAGATGTATATAAAGATTTACCTTTTCACTACCAGCTAAATCAACCAGATAAAGTTTTCCACTCAGCTTTTGCTCCGTTTGCGTGTTCTCTTGTTTTACATTAATAAGAAATATACTGTGACTCCTAGAGCTATGTTCATTCATATCTGCAATGAAATTACACAACTATAAACAAACATGGCTTTCCTTTACTAATAATTTCTAGAGCATTATTTAACACAAAAATTTTACAATTAATCAACTTGATAAAGACAATTTAAGGCAGTTTCGTACTTTAGTGTTAATAAATTCTACATTCTACTTACTTGTAACTGCTACATGTCTGTTGGATTTTCCTTCATCTATGGTATCCATAACTTCATCTGGACTACATACAAAACGCTCTGTGCATCCCTATAAAATAATTTTTTAAGTATGTCGATATCCTTACAAATTTTTATTTCAGGGGTTTTCTAAATAATCATTCTATATTATTTTATTAGTACCTTTACATAGGGGACTCGGTTTTTATCTTCATGAACTGAAAGGTTGGTCTTTGAAACTGAAAAAGAAATAATATTAGCAATACTTCCCTGAACTCTAACACTGGCTGTGAAATTGTTTCCTTCCCAAAGCAGCCTGATAACAATAGGTAAACTTTAAGAATATAAAAAATCATTATTAAGACCCTGTAGAAATAGTAGGAGATTTACATAGAAACAAATGCAGCAATATAGAATTTTAGGTCCAGCCCAACCTCTACCACCCTCATTTTGGAAATGAAAACATTAAGCCAAAGTAGTTCAATGGTTTCCTCCAAAACAATGTATCTAATTGACAGCTAACAAAAGACCAGAACTCAGGACTCAAGATCAATGCTCTAATTAGTACTTAAGAAGCACTGGTAAGTATCTGCTTTAAGTTATTCCATGTTTCAAACAGCATTTAGCTGAAACTTTAAAAGAAAAAATGTTAAATGTCTATTTCCTATACCGTAAACCAATTTCATATGGGTAACTAAGAAATGGTCTCACATCTACTACTAAAAAAAAGAACAGCCCTGGCCAGTGTGAGTGGTTAGAGCGTGGACCTGTGCACCAAAGGGCTGGTCAAGGGCATGTACCTGGGTTGCAGGTTTGCTCCCTGGCCCCAATCCAGGTGTGTGCAGGAGACAACAAATTGATCAGTTTCTTTCACATTGATGTTTCTCTGTCTGTCTCACTCTCTCCTCACTCCCTCCCTTCCACCCTCTAAAAATCAATGGAAAAAAAGAGAAGACGTGCTATTTTAAAATAATCAAAAGGCAAGAATGTAACTTACCATCTAATAGGTCTCTTATCTTATCCAAATAAATTTCAAAATATGAAACCTAAAAGGCAAAGAAATAAAAAAGATCAACCAATTAAAATTATAATTTATTCACTTACTTATTAAATATTTATTGGAGAGTGAGTGCCAGACACCATCTAGACTAGGGGATAGAGTTATCAACAACTCAGCCATAGCTCATATTCTAACCAGAAGACCTAATTTCGCCAAACTGTTTATATAACTAAAAAGCAATTTCCATTATATATCTTCATCTAAAATGAACTAGACTAGTTATAGCAAGAATCTTTATGTTCCATAGTAAAACAAATTCCTTTATTTTACAGAGAAGGAAGATAAGGCAAAAGAGACTTGCCTAACTTGTTTAAGGTCATCTAATGGCAGATGAATCCAAGTTTATTAACTCTAATGATGTTTAACTATATCTGTCCATAAAATCTTCCTTTAAAATACTTAAAAATGTTTTTAAAAGGAAATTAGCATTTATTATTTTTTTGGAACAGGATTACTCTAAATATAAAATAAAATAAAATCTTTCCCCAACGGTTTTACCTTAATATGAAATTCCAAATTTTCATCCATGGAATAAATATAATTAAAAATATCTTGTACTATTCTTGGAATAATTCCCATGCCTTCTGGATCATGAAGTTTTCCCTAAACAGAAAACAAAACTAGACTTCTTAATAAACTATAAAGTATGAATTAAAATTCAAAACTTTCAAGGTATAATTTACAGTTAATAGAGAATAGGAATTGTAATTGTTGCCAATTTTGGTGGAAATGGCATTACAAGTATCTAAAAAACCCCAACCTAATTATTACATATTTTGGTAAGTTACATATAAATACACATAAAAACTTTGATAAATTACATATAAATGCTGTATAACCACATGGTTGCCAATTAACCTTAGCCTTTTATTTAATCATTAATTTAGATTATGTTTGTAAATGAACATACTCTAGGAAAAGGTTTTAGTTTCTTTCTTTATAAATCTGAACTGTTCCTTCTACTTCAAGTCAAATTCACGCAAATGTTAAATGTCCTTATTCTGGGAATTTATGAAAATGAGTTAAGAGAATTGTATAAGCTGTCATTTACTTTATACATAAGCTCAGATATGTGATAAAAGCAGATGTTCTGTAGCAGTCGTAAAAGTTTTCTAGAAGCAAACTGGTCTACATCTATTAATAGCAGCAATGATAATTATGTAGACATTCTTAACACAGAAGAGTGGCAGGTATTGGGGGGGGGGGGTGACCAAGGAGAGGAGTAAGAAATTAATTGATCTGAATAGACTTGAAAACGAACGCTCAAATTTTCTTATTATAAGGTGACAGAAAAATTCCTGTTTAATTCTAACATGACATAATTTTGTGGTTATGCTAACTGATAAAGCTAGATATGATTTAAAATATATAGTATCACTATTCAAACTCAAGAACTGATTAGATTTCCAATAAAGAAGTTACTTGTGTATTATTCACATGAGAGGGAGCAAAGAATAAACAGAGTAAATAAAGTTGTTTAAGCATGATAAAATAATTTCACAAATAATGACTGAATGTACCGTCTGTACTGCAACTACATCCAAATACAGACTATAAAATGTTACCTCCATTGTGTGTGTCTTCCCAGAGGATGTCTGTCCATATGCAAATATTGTTCCGTTGTATCCCTCAAGTACATCTATAAGATAGTAAGAGATTTTATACTTTAGGGGATTCTTTTCCTTAAGCAAGATTCTTAAGAATGTTAGAAAATACTCTAAAAACACACACACACACACATTAACCTTGTTCCTTATCCATGCATAACCATGATAAACTATTTGTGGGAAGAATGGTGAGGAAGATTTCAGATTGTCTTGATGCTAATCAAAAAGTCAAACTTTAGTACACGGAAGATTTATAGACATTAAAGGAAACAAGTGATATATTTAATAGTAACTTTCTTAGTGATGAGCCATCTAAAGCAATTACTTTCTCTCCAGCCCAGATTCTTTCTGTGGTTAACAAGAAACAAATTTTAAATTCTGTTGCTTATAATCATCATTTATGTCAGTATACATCTCAAATGTCATTACATCTGTATTCTAAAGCTTTATATGACCTAAAAGAAATGTTCTGCCAATTTACATACAGATATGAATTAGCTTTAGAAATAGGACTAAAGATTGGTAGTTAACTGGTGGTTAAATCTCACAAACCCATACATTCTTCATATACAAAGTACAGCAAGCCCAGTCCCACTCTCAAAATCAATTATTAGAAAGTTTCCTGTGAAATTAAAATGTCTTTTCTAGCCTTCTGTGTACCACAAAATCTACTATTAACACTTAAGTATCTTCCTTTACTAGATTGAAGGAGGGGGAAAAGAGTATGAGTGAACAAGAAAGTGACTTTTAGATTTCCAGTTTTCAGGGATTCAGTTTGTTCCGTTTGGGTGACAAGAAAAGTATTATGAAATTACATTCTACTGTAAGGGAAGCCTAGGTAAAGAGAAGCTTCTGTTGGAAATAGGAGATGGTAACAATAAAAAGTAAATTAGTAAGCAAATCAATCCTTGTTTTTTCAATTGACTTTTTTTTAAAGGGGGAAAAAAACTATCCCAACATTGGATGCAACTAGGTAATAGATTTTCTACAGAACATTTAATAATAAGAAAAAGAAGGCATCAGTATTTACTTCTGGTAAAATTGTAATAGACCTCAAATATTTAACTTTCAAAATCGTTTCAGTTTTAAGAAGGAAAATCAAATAATTTCAAGAATCACATTTAAAATAGATGGAATTGCAGTACTCTTGTCAGGAACTCTGAAGAAGAAATCATCTGGAGAAAAAAGCACTTTCAATTCACTTCCTTCATATATAGTCTTTCTCAGCATGGCTATGTCACACCCTATGTTTAAGATCTTTTAATCAATCACATAAAACCTAACCATAAATTCTAAAACTTGTTAGATCTATAAATAGTCCATACATGATATGATCCACCTAGCAACTACAATAGGTAGTTAAAATTTGTAAGTAAACGAATAAGTGGCTTTCCCAAGATCACATTAGTAGCCTAAGTCTATATGACATTATAGTATATTTGTGTTATGTGAAACTGTATTATATGAGGGCTCCTAGGATAATAAATGTATGCAGCACATTTGCATTTAGGACTTCAAGCATAACTTTAAGAATTTTATATGATTATAGAGATTAGGGAACATTCAACATTCAAATATTTACTGAGCACCTGCTACAATCTAGGCTCTGCTCTGGGTGTAGTGACTAATAAGGTGATTTCTAAATATGCCATGTATCACCCAAAGTAATAAAATTTGTATTAGTTAGGAGACTAATCACTTTTTGTCTAACTTAATATGTATTCCTGACTGCTTTCTGTCGTGATTTACCTCCCAGTATTTTATTTTTTAAAAACCTAAACATACAGAAAAATTAAGTGAACTTTACAGTGAACATCTCGATATAACCATCACCAAGATTCTACCATTAACATTTTATTATTTTACTGTTTGCTTTTACCATGTACCCAGTCTTCCATCTTATTTTTTAATGTATTTCAAAGTAAAATGCAGACTTCAACACATTTCTACTTAAGTACTTTGCCTTACATATACTATCAATTAGAATTCAATATTTTAGTTTTGTTTCTCTGAGATAAAATTTACATACAATAAAACACATCACTTTAAGTACGGATCTTTGAAAAATAGAAATAATACTTATCTACTTGAAAATCCTAGAAAGCACATACCTGTAATCAGATAAAATTAGGCACTTTTTGACCTGGCTCTTGTTTACTTTTTCAACTCCACCTCTCACCATCCTTTCCCTTACATTGCTATTTTTTGTTGATAAAAATGATCAAATCTGACAATTTCATATGGTTCAACTTCACAGGCACACCACAACGTATGTTGCTCCCCACACATGTGATGCTCTTCTCATATGGTCATGCATTAGCCCATGTGACCTCTCTCTGCACAGAAGGCAACCCTCCCCCCCTCCCTAGGCCAGGCTTTATTCCTTCCTCCAATCCAACTCTACTACCCAACACTCCAAATAAATCTGAATAAGAGTCCCATCCTACATGTTCTCATAGTACCTGATTAAATCATAATACTTATTGCTGTGTACTGCAACTGTCATTTTACTTGTCTGCCTTCTTCACCAGAGTGTAAACTCCTTGAGGCCCACATGGTTTTAACTCCTAGCACAATGCCTGGCACTAAGTAGGAACTCAAATTCTTGCTGAATGATTATCATCATCACTAACACACAGCATCTTTCTAAAGCCTCCATTTTTAAATAGACTTTTGCCATTCTTGTGAAAAACAGAGGTGGAAAACTACGAACAAATAGTACTTCTTTCATACTTTATAAACAAGAAAAACATATTTAGCAAGTGGGACGACAGCATATCACTTTCTAAAAGTAGCTTAATCTCTCTGAACTTTAGCTTCCTCATTAGCAAAATGTTTGCTCAGGAGAAAACTGTAAGAATTAGAAGTCACCATATAAAATTTTTAATGTTAACACATTTAGAGCGTACAATGTGCCAGACTCAAATAATTTTTCATATAGTAATGTATTTAATCCTTACAACACCCTGTGCAAGGTACTATTTTTAGTTAGTCCCATTTTAATGAGGCATGGAGAGATTAAATAACTTGCCTACAGTTCCACAGCTAAGATAGAGCTGGGATGCAAACCCAGACAGTCTCTCAACCACTACAATATATTATCAAGTAACACAAGAACTTACACAAATATCTGATAGGCTACATCTGAAAAAATTAAATGTGAATTCAGTGATAGACAGTCCAGGTCAGGAAACCATGGTAGGAAACTGGGGAATGTATGATGGCCTGGTATGATACCTGACATAAATACCTGGGAAACAAACTTGCAGATAGCACTCAGATTCTGAATTCAAAAGGAAAAAATATATATCTAATGAATCTACAAAGAGCTATATATTTATACAGAAACTGATGAAACAATGCAACCTCAATGGACTGTCAGGGGCCTAGAGAGTACTAGCAGCTTTCAGGTCATTCCTGGCAACTGCTCATCAAATCCACAACTCAGACAAAATACCAGCTGGCCCATCATTTTGCTGATCCTTGCGTACCAACAGTTACTAACCATGCCTTTCCACCTGATCTGTTCACCAATGACTGTCCCAAGTTCAACCTACCATGTGTTTAATTGGTTTACTGTCCTCACACCTCACCAGACACCTACCACCTACCTCTACCCCATCTCTCTCCTTACATCCATGTATCTAATTGGTAACTCCTCCACATTTATATCCTTGTCCAGGATAAGATCCACTAACTACTACATTCAGGCTCCTCCAAAATAAGAGCACTTGCATGAAGATAAAAGGAAAAAGTTTTAGCCAGGTGATCCTTTTCTAATATAAATTACAAAGCTCGCAAAGCAGGAAAGAGAAAGTGACTGAAAGTTTCTATTTTAACAAATGTATGAAGTCTAACTTTGTAGAGTTTTGAAAACATCCTAGGCTATGAGTTGTCTCAAGTATATTATGGTTGATTAAATTAAGAAAAATGAATTTTCCTTTTTAGAAAATAGAGGAAGCAAGTAGCAGTTGATACACATTGTGTGCTTGCTTTGACCCTGGGTGAAGTACTTTTCAAGAATCACCTTTATAAATCCTCACAGTACCCTTATTTTGCAGAAGAGGAAATGGAGAGTTAAAAAGGCTTAGAAGGTTAGGTAACTTGTGGAAGTCCCACAGCTAGAAAGTGGCCAAGCCTAGACTTCAACCTAAGTTTGTCTGATTCCAAAGCCTGTGCTTAACCATAATGCAAAGAACTGCCATTCAGAACTTGATTCCAAACAGTAAAGCAGGAACTTGCTGATGAAGTAAAAGAGACCAACATTTTGAGTAGAGGAAAGATTTCGGGGGAAAAATTATGTCACCTTAGAATTATAAAAAGTAATAAAACAGAACAAAAGGAGTAGAAACATGTACCCTAGATTTCAGGACAATCGATTTCAAAGAGTTCTAAGAAAGGTAGGTATGACATTATTAAAAGACTATATAACTGAGGATATACAAGAGATAGAAAAATCATGGAAATAGTAGTAAAACCTCATTATAAGTGGTCTTACAAAAACAAAACAAAAATTAAGGCCCTAAAAAGAGCTTTTGAAATATGCAGAAAAAGAATAATGAATGAGACCTGTATTACCTAGAAAAGATGATAAAATATTAACAGATGACATAAGAAAGAGGTATTCCTATTTTATTACCATCTTCTACAACATAATCTCCAAGTGGAACAACAGAATAAACACTAAGAAATTTTCGGGTTGAGGTGGGTAGGACAGCCAAAGAATAGTTTTAAATGAGTCCAAGTTTTTAGTTATAAGAGAATGACATCCCATGGGCAAAAATTTCACAGCTACTGTATAAGTTTTTCTGTTGTTTTTTAAAAAACATATCTTTATTGATTTCAGAGACAGGAAGGGAGAGGGGGAAACATCAATGATGAGAGAGTCATTGATTAGCTGCCTCCTGCACGCCCCGCCCTGGGGACTGAGCCCACAATCTGGGCATGTGCCCTGACCAGGAATCGAATGCTCAAATGCTGAGCCACGACAGTCAGGCCTGTATGTAAGTTTTAAAAGCCATAGACAACAAAGTTAACACAAGATGAGTACCTTGTAAATGTTATACTTCTTTCTAAAAAGGGGAAAAATGATAGATTCTAGGCACTGCAGACAAGATACCAAACTTTCACTAAGGAAAACCTATGGATGAACTAACCTCATTTCCTGTTTGGATAGGGTGACTCAACTGGTACTTTGGAGAAATATCAGTCATGTACCATGATTTCATAAAAGAGTCCAAGTTTTTCATCATATTCTTGTGGAAATGTTGACAAGCTAACTAGATAATTGTACAGGTGAAAGAATCTGAAGTTGGTTGAATATAAAGCATAATTTAATTAATTGCAATAACCTTATTCAGTTTTTAGAAGATTCAGCTAAGGACCATGGCCCATTAAGCATTTTATAAGTGACTTAGAGGAATATTTTTCAATTTCAATGTCCTTAAATAAAGACCTTATTAAAAAAACACACACAAAACACACACTCTCCAATGTCTTTGACACCATGATAGACTTATCAAATATGCTGATAGCCAACTTAGGTCCCTAGAAAGATAATTATAAAAACAAAAATCAAAATATCAAGAGCTAAAATGAACAAAATGGAATTTGCACCTACAAGGCCTGCACTCAGATTAAAAACTTCAATACTCAGGTGTGGATTGAGGTTTCATGTTGATTGCAACAGATGTAAAAAAGATCTGAACATTTAAATTGCCCATGAGTTTCTGAATCACTAACTTTATAATATTAGGAAAAGCTAATGTAATCTTAGGTTTTACTGATAACATGTTACATCACAAAGAATGTAATATAATTGTGTTCTATCATGGAAAACTATTTGATGATTACAACAAAAGGTGACACTGCTAGTTCCTCTTTGTTGTAATCATTTACAGAATAACAAGTTAACTCTTCCTCATTTTATGAAGATTTCAGCATCCAGTACACTGTTTCCCATCAATAACATTCCTGTTTTAATTCTTGGTTGTTTCAATGTCAAATGTAGTAGATGATCCCACTAAAATACCCTAGCCTCTCAGATCCTTGACCCAATTTTCTCCATGATCTTATTCTTTACTCCTTTAGATGCCAACTCTACAGGGTCATACTCTAGACTTTTTCATTACTAACTGCACTGCCTACCTAATCTCAAGTATCCACCTCCTATTACTCTTTTTAGTATCCTGATTTCAACGAAACTTTGACTCTTACTAAGACAATTGTACCACCTTTTGTCACTGTCCCTCATATCTGCCTCCCTGATGTCCTCCTTCCTCTCACTCACCTTAGATTCCATGGTTCACCATTATCACCTCTTGACAACACCCTCAATTCTCTTGCCCTTTTCTTCCTCTTTTATACTCGTGTGGCAAAACCCTAATTTTGTAAATTCAACTCTTCCAGCAGCTAACTTCAAGTGAGTCCTTAATGCTGACTGGCAATATTGCCACATTTCCCTAGTACATTCACTTCTATTCTGATAGACAGCTGACTTCATACCTTTTCCTTGAACCTACTCTCCCATCCTCACTGAGATGACTTTGCTTTCTATATCATAGACAAAATGAAATTAATACGAAGAGAACATCTACATATTCCCTCCATCACATCTATAAACTTATTTCTATCAATCAATAAACTCTACTTTTTCTCCTGTTACTGGATAAACTGTCTGTGCTCCTACTAAATCATAACTTCTGAATCCCAACCTCGCTACCATGGTGACTACTACAAGACGACAAATTTTGCCCCAATTTAAGCAGAACTTTTTAACAATTAGAACTGTCAAAAAATGAAATAAATCATAAAATAATGGCTACTTAACTGTAAGATCTCTTTGAGAAAAGGGATTTCTGTAATTGGAAGTCCAGATAATAACTTAACACCCTCTTAGCTCTAGGGCTCTATGGTTTTAGAAAATATAAAACTGAAAAACATCCTAGTTATATAAGTCAACAATATTAACTGGAATCTGCATACTTTTCTCACCCCTGGTGACCCATGTTAAATAAATTCAAGAATTTCTCTGCTGACTATAAGGTAAGTCTCTGAGGAAGGAATAACAATAGAATGGAAGAATGCTAGATTGCCATTATCTACGTTTTTAGAAACCTGTCTAGCCATCTTATTTTCATTCTCATGCTGTATTTCTAAAATTGCTACCTTAGAAACTCTCCTGGGAACACCTAATAGAAATGCATCTTCCCATAACAGTACAGTATAATACTATAATTCTTACAACACCGTTCACTAGGTACGGTATATAAATTACATCATGGGACTTGAGCAAATACTAACTACAGTTGACCTTTTTATTAGTTAATTGCTGGAGAAAGTTGTTTAAATAAGAGAAAGGAGCCCTGGCCAGTGTAGCTAAGTGGTTAGACTGTCAGGGCACACACCAAAAGGTCTCGGGTTTAATTCCTGGTCCAGGGCACATATGTGGGATTTGGGTTTGTCCCATCAGGACATATGGGGGAGCCATTCAGTCTATGTGATTCTCTCTCATCGATGTTTCTCTCTTCCTCCCACCCTCCCTTCCACTCTCTCTGAAAAGCAATGAAAAAAATATCCTTGGGCGAGGATTAAAAAATAATAAAGTAAACAAATAAAAGGACATTAAAATGAAAAAGAGAATGCTGGGTAAATGGAAAGATCACAAACAAAATTTTACTTATTGCTGGGACAACTTAGCAGACTATATATATTCACCTTTAACAATCTTCTTTGCACAGTCATTATACACTTGCTCTTGAGATGTGTTTGACTGGAATACCCGATCAAATGCATAAGGCTTGGTCTGAAAAACAAAAACAAAAATTTTAACTACACAAATTAAAGGTGAATGGATTTCTAAGCTCCTTTAAAGGTATCGCTGTATATTTAACCTTCACAACAGAATACCTACTATGCATCACTTCATGTCATAGAATCTTTGTGGAAAGGAACTTAGGGATGACCAAGTACAGGTCCACTAAAATAAACTACAAAAACAAGAATGTTTTAGTCTTTGTTGTATTTCCAGGGTCTAGCACAGTAATTATAATTAGCACTATTATGGCAGGCACTCAAATACTGCTAGTGAATTTTGATTTTATGAGTGTCTACTCAACAGGGGTTGAGACTGCATTTTCAATACTAATATGTTGCAGACAAGGAAACTAGAATCCTGAAAGATGCAAAAATTGTGACAAAATTCATATTCAAATCTCCAGTCTTTTGTTCAGGGCTCTTCCCACTACTCCATTCAGCTCTACAGTTTACTGCAATAACTTTTCAATCATTCATCCATTCAACAAATATTTATGGAATGCCTATGACGCTAGGCACCATGCTAGAATGACAGTCAAGATAGACCCAATCTCTCTTTTAGTGGAACATAAGTAATAATAGTGGGCCAATATCAGACAAATAATTAAGTGACCAGGATTCTGACTCATGCAACAGAGTATTACGAAGATACTATGGAAGCCTTTAATAGTAGAACCTGAGTCTGGGAGAAGGCAGAAGAATGTCAAGAAAACACTGGAGAAGGGATGATTCAGAACTACAGAATAAATAGCACCTAGCTCACTGTCGTTCTCTTAAAATATTAGTCATGAGAGAGGGTGAGTATGGGTAAGTAATTCAGGCATCAGGAATAGGATGCTTAAAGACCCTAAGGGAGAAAGGAGCTTGTAGCATTCAAGAAACCAAATGAAGAAGTTTAAAGTACAGATCAAATGCAAATATCAAATGCAAATGTCAACACAGTAAAAACAGCAAGTAACATCTCAGTGTTATTTTGAAAATAGTTTTGACCTTGTCAACATCCAAAATGGATCTTGGGGACTCTACCTTGGGGACCACATTTAGAGAACTGATGATGAAGTCTGAGAAGGAGCAAGTGGCACAGAATGAAAAATCAGAGTATAGTGTCTACACAAATCAAGGAGGAACTTTCGAGGGAGTGTTTGTGTCAAATATAGCTATGAGGTCAAGGCAAAACTGAAAAGTAACTAATGACAAAGATCACATTGTAATGGGTTGAAAAAAGAATGGAAGGTAACCAAGTAGATTTCTATCTGGCTGTGGATCTAAGAAAGATATATTTTTAAGACTGGCAAGACCTGAGCAAATTTTAATGCTCAAAAGAACAATCTGGTAATCTAGGAAAGTAAGCAAACATCTATAGATGAAAAGAGAGGGGGAAAGGGAGTTCTGGGTACTTGAAAGTATGTGTCTGCCTGTTACTTAGTCTCTTCTAAAGGAAGGGAGGGATCTGAGCCCTATAACGCAAAATAATCATGACTCCAGAAAAAAGTCCTCAATATTAAATACTTCCTAGGTCTTATCTTAGCATGCACAACACCGCCCACCCCCCCAAACCTTACTTTTTATCCCACAATCCCCTTCCTCAAAGCTTAGAATAACAGTAAGAATGAAGCCATTCCCAATTCCCCTTCACCTTCCCACCTCCCACTAGACAGGCTGAAAAGCCAACCACCTGCTAGTCTAGTCTCCTTGTAACTAGTGGCGACATGACCCAGTTCTGTATACTATAAAATAAGTGATCATTTGCTGGGAGGTCTTGGAGAAGAGTTTTATTTTCCTGATAAAAAGGCCCATTCTCAGCTGAGGCTGCCCCTTCTCATTTCTGAAATAAATGTCTGGAGTTATAACATCCATCTTGCAAACATGACAAAAATGATAATGAAAAGTCACTAACTAAGGAAGACAAAAGGATAAGAATCAATAAATAGTAGCAGTAAAGGCCTATCTCCAGACTTTTTATGAGAAAAATAATCTCATATATTTAAACCACTATTTGTTGTTTGTTTTCACTCTGTAGCTGAAAGCATTCCTGATGGACATACTAAGATGACCAGCCCTGGGGTCAACTGAAAGCAGGCATCTCAATGTCTGATTATTCTTTGGTTAAGACATACATAAAAGTGTCCTTTTGCTATGATGCCACTGAGACATTAACATTTAAATCTACAGGTGTGGCTAAAATAACATCTATCTATTATTTTACTGATTATACAAGATGTATACATAATAATTCTGGAAATAAACACAAGTATATTCAAAATAACAATCACTACCCAGAAATAAACCATGCTATTTTTGCTATGCAAAAAAAAAAAAATAATTTTCCCTCTTCATTTATCCAGCAAGTATTTCTTTAGCACCTATAAGGCATCAGATATTGTAAACGAGTAACAATTTTAGAAATGATATTTAATTAGTACAGACTGTAGTATTCAAAGAATAGAAGATAATAATAATCTTGAATACTAAGCTAAGAAGCTGTAAATTAGGATTTAATGGATATAAGTGATCAAGTAATGTTAATCAAATTGAAACAGAGATAGTCACTAGCCTTAGAGAGGTCACAACATGGTAAAGAGTCAAGAATAGATTGTAGCCTAGCCAGGCATGGTTCAGCAGTTGAGCATTGACCTAGGATCCAGAAGATCAAGGTTCGATTCCCAGTGGGGGCACATGCCCAGGTTTCGGGCTCTATCCCCAGCGGGGGGCATGCAGGAGGCAGCCAATCAATGATGACACTCTCATCATTGATGTTTCTCTCTCCCTTCCTCTCTGAAATCAATAAAAGATATATTTTAAAAAACTAGATTGCAACTAGTCAAGATATACATTTAATAACAGATGCATAAAAAAAGTATGAAAGGAAAATTTAAAGTGATTAATTCTAATTTTGCTTGCAAAAAACAAGTTAATCAATAGAAAACATAAAAGTATGAAGACAACTACATCTCTCCAAAATAAGTCAAATAACAAAATTTTATTAAAATAAACATTTAAAGAATAGCACAGCCAGTGGGGCTCAGTGACTGAGCATCACCTCATGAACCAAGAGGTCACGGGTTGGATTCCCAGTCAGGGCACATGCCTGGGTTGCATGCTCATCCCCAGTAGGGGGCGTGCAGGAGGCAGCTGATCTATGTGATGTTTCTATCCTCCCTTCCTCTCTTTAAAATCAATAAAAACATATTTTAAAAAAATAGAAAGAACACTACTGAACTTTAAGTCCTTATCTCCACTTTTACATTAATAAAAAAAACAAAACAGTGCCTACAAACCATTTACAAAGAGATATGCTAAAAATAACGGGTAATAGTAAAGCCTGCCTCAAAAGTACATTATGTAGCTATTTACTCTGGAATCACCAAAAAGCAAATATGCAAACTACCTCTACAACCTTATTAAAGAAGGACTATGAATATGCAAACATAAAAATAATCAAGTTGGGACTGAGTGATTTGTTTAGAAGTTATATCCTTGTTAAATAAAAGTGCTTAGCATTAAGTCAGTAAAATAACCTTATTTTAATTCCAAAACTAAATTATAATTTTATTAAGGCAAATTTTTTGATTAGAGATCTAGCCAGTTTACTAACTGACCCTGGTTTCCTGAGATGAAAAACAAGACTTGTGAAACATAAATCCATTTCTAATGGTCTAAAGGCACATCTCCGAACTAGTAATCTTTAAAATAAATTAAACAAAAGAAACCTCAATATCTGGACATCTACATTTTATAGGGGTTTTTCCTTAAAAAAATTTTTTTTGACATCTATATTTTAAAACCTGGTTCTTGGCATTGAAATGTATACTATGCACTATTTCTATGCATCTTCAAAGACACTCCAAGATTCACTGACATGCGACTTAGACTTCAAGGGGACAAAACAAAATAGGAATGTTTATTTGAACTGCAACCATATGTTAGATTTCTTAAGTGAAGTGGTTGCTGTCTGAGTCTGCACAGATCAGGCTGAACACCAAATTAGGTTACAAAGGAGAGACCCTTCTGGCAGGGATATACCTCGTCTGGAATTCTGAATAGTAATCATCAGATCACATGAGATTATAGGATATTAAATTTCCCTTAGTTTGACACCTATTATAGGCTAACATCCCACAATTGTAAAGGTATGTGACGATGGCTCCTAATTCTCTTTTAATTTTCACTGTTAAGGTAAACAATATTAGCCCTGACCCAGGAGCTCAGCTGGTTAGAGCGTCCTCCTGATTTGCCAAGGTTGTGGGTTTGATTCCCTTAGGGCAACAAGACTCAACCAACAAATACATGAATAAGTTGAACAACAAACTGATATTTCACTCCCTTCCTTTCTCTCTCTAAAATCAATAAATTAGCCCAGCCAGCGTGGGTCAGCAGT
Source organism: Miniopterus schreibersii (assembly GCF_964146895.1). NCBI lineage: Eukaryota > Metazoa > Chordata > Mammalia > Chiroptera > Miniopteridae > Miniopterus > Miniopterus schreibersii. The sequence goes on along the minus strand of NC_138101.1, from coordinate 114,872,421 downwards.
TGAGCATTGACCTATGATCCAGGAGATCCAGGTTCGATTTCCAGTCAGGGCACACGCGTGGGTTTTGGGCTCCATTCCCAGCAGAGGGCATCCAGGAGGCAGCCGATCAATGATTGTCTCATCATTGATGTTTCTATCTCTCCTTCCCTCTCCCTTCCTCTTTCTAAAATCAATAAAAAATATATATATATATTAAAATAAAATAAATTTTTTTTTTTAAAAAAGGGTAAAACAGGATCAAACACCAAGTCATCATTCACTTAAAAAGGGAAATCCTATTTTGAAGGCAAGGAAAGGAACTAGGCAAGATAATCTAATTAGGTTTATTCTCTACTTTCAATGAACACCTGTTTTTTTGTTCTGACAGCCTCTATAGTATATTATATAAGGAGCAATGATTAGTAGACACAATGCAAATGTGAATGTTCCACTTTTATAGTGTATAAATAAACACAGAAGTAATTTTTTTCTATGGATTTTTTTCTGCTTTCAGCAGGCTCAGATGAACTAATAAGGAGTTTCCCTTGTCCTCTCTTTTTCTGTGGTATCAAGTTTTTTTATTTATAATAAATAGGTTCTGCTTGTATCATTTAAAGGTTTTCATAAAATAATTCACTTATTTCATTCAATATGTTATATTTATAGCACTTCAAACTAAAAAAAAACCAAACCTGTATGAAAAATGGCAAAACAGAGAAACATAAGATTACAAGATTTGCCTGCCATGTGGTCACATAATATTAAAAATAACTGATTACTTGAGTAAAAGGAAAAAATTTGGACAAAATATTGGAAACCAAACTTAGATAAAAATCAGAATCCTTAAAAATTATTTTCTATATGAGCACCAATTATAATTATAATTCAGTAACATTATAAACCAAAATATTCTTTAAATTTTGATTTAACTACAAGACTGTAAAAACTTTTAAAATCATGTTTAAAATAATTTAGCTTTAAATTCTTCATTGCAGCAATTTCTTCTCAAACTATTTTGAATCAGGATCAAGGTCCAATGAAATAAAATAAAATAAACCAAGAGAAGATTTTACTTAGAGACTTTCTAATTTATTTTCCCTAGCAGCCCTTATAAATTCCCAAACAACCTTTAAAAAATAAAATAATTCATTTTAAAAAGTGAACAAAAATGAGACCTCAAAGTAATTAATGGCATATTACTATGTGCAAAAGATTAGTTCCTGAAAATAACGAACGAATCATGTTGCCTTAACATTTCTAAAGGCTTTGTCACTCAGTTGTAATATATTTCTGCTTATACATTTTTAAAAAACTAGACTAAAATGCTTGCCAGTTTACCTAAAGGCCAACTTAACTGTTCATCGCTGCTTCACAGCTCAATGATCTATCCATTATTTCTATTATTATTTAAATTTATTTACATTACTAAGTAAACACATAAGACATATAATAAATTTATCCAAAGAAAAAGTACTAGCATAAATGTGTGCTTCCTGTTGTAATTACTTGTTTTAACTATTTCCTCATATTTTGTCATATTTGGGCTGCCTTCTAACCTAATCTTAATACATTTTGTGAATACTAAATTCTAACATTCAAAAAAAAATCTTGGTAATATTTATAATTTGTGTAAACACACATACAAAATCTGGAGAAGACATTCTTATTACAAGTCTAAAAGGAAAACAGCTTTCAAGTGTCAAGCACTGTCAAGGCTGAGTAATCATAAAACTCGATGAGAAACTAGTAGCCTCATGTTTGCCAACTAACCACCCAGGCCTTGTAAGCCTCCAGATTCCACGTAAAATACATCATTCTAAAGGAAAAGGATGACTATTTCTGTGCTTAACTTCTTGGCCTCAATGTGATGTCATTTATAACAAGAATTTTCCTTGTGGACTTTGTGAACAAAGAACCAGCTTGCAGTCTTCACACAGAAGTAGCTGGCAGGTGTTAGTAATCTAATGACTTGTTTGTCAGAAGCCTAACAAGCAACATGGACCAATACTCATTCCCTAGACCTAAACTTTGGAAACTTTCACATAAAAACTATAAAGAACTTTAGTCCTGTCTAATACGTCAATGCTTTTAATTATCACTGTCCTATGTCCCCTTTATCCTATTTCCAAATAAACTGTCCAAATAACATGCTAAATATGAAATGCCATTAGAAAAAATTAACATTAAAATTTTGTACCATGATAGCAATGTAGAAAAAAGTTCTGCCACATGGCATTACCAAGACAGATTTAATTTTTAGTTACACTGCTCCAATGCCATATCTTAGTATCCATTTTAACCTCCTTGAACTGGGAGTGCTATTTGAGACTTGTCAATACCAGAAATCAGACTTCAAAAAAAAAAAAGAAAGAAAATTCAACCTTACTTTCTGGTCTCCCTGACAATGATCAGCCAACTCTGGTTATGTTACATTTTATACTATAAAGGAACAATATAATATCTCACTATCCTTGGGATTATCAAAATCAACTTTCTCGAAGGAAGATCTTTAATTATATAAGTAGGAACCTAATACCAACATGAAATCTAGTTCACTGGTCAACCTTAATCTTTTTTTCTTTTTTTTTATATCTTTATTGATTTCAGAGAGAGGAAGGGAGAGGGAGAGAGAAACATCAATGATGAGAGAGTCACTGATCAAGCCCACAAACCAGGCATGTGCCCTGACTGGGAATCGAATCGTGATCTCCTGGATTCTAGGTCAATGCTCAACCGCTGAGCAACACCCAGCCGGGCAACCTTCATGTCTTCCTTTTACAATACTCTGATATACACACAAAAACTTAACACTCTTGCCTAGACTGTTACCAGATAAAACCCTGTAAGAGTGAGATTATGGGTCTTTCTGGACACTTGTTTCACCCAATCTGAAGTGACCACATTTGCAACAAAATTGATCAATCCGATTTTAAAAGAAAATTCACTATTTCTGCCCCACCTATGTGGCTCAGTGGTTGAGCAAGGGCCCATGAACCAGGAGGTCACGATTGGATTCCCGGTCAGGGCACATGCCTGAGTTGCGGCTGGATAGCCAGTAGGGGGCGTGCAGGAAGCAGCCGATGGACAATTCTCTCATCATTGATGTTTATCTCTCCCACTCCCTCTCTGAAATCAATAAAAAAAAAATTTAAAAAAAGAAAATTCACTATTTCTTTCCATATAGTTCTTATTAGTCTATTCCAATTGTTAACAAAAGGTGGGTGGGTAAACATTTGAGGTACATGTATTATTTGTAGTTTTTTGGTAGTTTTTCCTCCTCCCCCGTTGAAAACAATATGGTTCAACACGTAGTTATACGTTTCTATAAAACTAAGTGTCTTTACTATTTAAGATACAGTAGGGCTGGTCTCATAACTCAACGTTCCTAGCTGAATTTTAACCTTAGATATTTATAAATGGTAAACTGGGGGTAGTCCAAAACCCCAACAGTCATCAGCAACAGTAACTGCACACACACAAAATCACAGGCAAACATACACTAAGCATGCTCCCGGAACAGTTCTTCCAGCGCCCCAGACTGAGACAAGGTGCCTCCCATCACCCGGCACTGAAGCACTAAAGACCGGGATGGGGGCAATCCGGGAACACCTGCGGAGCTGCGCAGTCTCCCTGCCCTGGGTTATCTGACCCAGGGTCGAACACACCACTGTTTCCTCTACATTGTCTCCCTCCCAGCCAGGCCGGAAGCAGACGGACAGCGGCAACTCACCGCGATCATGACCGTGTCTTCTCCCTGAAACTTGGCGATGTATTTATCGCCGCGGTTCACTTCAGACTCGTTCAGAGGTCTGAAGCGACACATCACTTTGATGTTGCACTCTGCCGGGTCCGCCATCTTCCTCGCTGCCAGGCCGGAGGCTGGGAGCCACTCCCTGCAGCTGAGTCTTGGAGGAAGCAGGCCCGAGCTGATGGTCTAGGGTCGCGAAGGCCAGAGAATCAGTCCCCGGCTTCGCGCTTTCCCCTGAGGGGGCGGCGAGAGGACGGGGACTGGAAGGGCCTGGGCGGCAGCCGTCGCCCTGAAGCTCACTTCCGATCCATCATGGCAGCCATGGCGGCGGCGGCACCGGGTGGAGCGTATACGGCCCGGCACGGCGCGGCTTCCGGGCTTCCCCCTCGCCGACCTGGGCAGACTGCAGGGTCTGTGGGGAGTCTGGAGACCAGGAAGGTGGTCCCCTCCTTCCTCGGAGAGAGCGGGCCGGGCGCACTGTTTCCACGCCCAGCTGTCTACTTGCTGGCTGCTCCGGGTCACTCCTAAAGCCACAGACCGGAGACAAGGAGGCGGGATGGGCGGCCCGCGAGGAGCCTTGCGCAGGCGCAAAGGCCCCTGCAGCTCGGCGACCAATCCGTGCCCGCGCCGGCCGAGCCGCCACCGCCCCGCGGTCGCTCTCCGCCCCGCGGTCGCTCTCCGCCGGGCAGTCGCAGATTCAAGTTTTACTGGCTGCTCACTCCAAGTTTAGTCACCCTGCATCTGCTCCCACTGGCATCGGTCCACAGAAATCCCGAGAGCTGAGGCAGACGCACTAAGCTTTCTTTAGGGAACAATGGGTTTGTTAAAGCTATGTTGTCTTTTTTATTTTCATTTGTTTAAATAAAATACTATGTCCCAATAAGAAATGTTTGCTTTCTTTTTGGTCTGGCAAAAGAATTCATTCCTAGCCCGCCTTTTTAGAGCGCTTTGCCAGAAAAAGGAAGATTTGAATGAAGGGTGCGATATTCTCTCTGGTTTAAGCAGTTGCTCTTTCCCAAGAGAGTGAGTTGGGGAGACAGGAATAAAAAAGAAAATTTCTTCTAAGGAATGAAGAAGGTTACTGGAGAAATGTGGAAGAATAGGGTGAGGTGGGAGAAGGCACTCAATCGATCAGATAGCCCTCTTTCCCAGTAATAAACTACTGGAACTAACTCATCAGTCGCAACACGGGAGAAATGACGAACCTGAAGTGTAAAGATGGTTTCAAAGGGACTGGATAAATTTGTGGGTTACATATCTAAGGAAAACCACTCCACAGTTGATTTTGCCTCCTGTTTTTAGAAGGATACTATAATAGCTCCCCCCATGGAAGTGGCTCTGAGGTACTGTGGAAGAACTGCAAAGATAATTAGAAACCCTTCTTCTGGTTCCCAGCTTGTGTTTGTAGGATTGGACTATGAAAACCTTCAATGCCCACTGCCCTTGCCAATCATCCTGATATCTTCAAAAATAAAACTATTGTTCAACAGATTTAGGTTTGATCCACTGCAATGAGGGAAATGTCACACCAGAGGATCTGTGGGGCATCTGCCCAAACAGAGGTGTCAACTGATGGTCATTGGTGCCAACTGGATGCCAATAGGAATCCCCAATCTGGGGTGCAGTGAAGAAGAAAACTTTAGTGCCAACAGCTCAAAGGTAATACAGCATGGCTGTGAAATAGCACTGCTGTGGAACAGCTCAATACAGGTTGGGGCAAAAGGAGTTTACAGTTGTTTGTAAAGTAGGTTTTAATACAAGAATAAACTATGTATCACATACAACTGTGAACCTACTTTTGCCACATTCTGCAGTGCTACAGCGCAGGCCAGGGGCCCCTCTTCAGTTAGGCCCGTGTGTCTGTATGACCCACTCCACCCTGCTCAGCCAACACTCCAGCCCCAGCACGGAGCATCATCTCTTGCTAAGAGCTGGCTTATATAGACACAAGTCCCGCCTCTCATCCCTGATTGGTCAGAATAGAGCTGCTCTGATTGGCCAGAGCTCGGCAGCTCTGATTGGATGGGAGAAGCCTCAGTCCTATTAGTTGAAATAGGATGTCAGGGAATTTCTTTATAAGGGCTGACTCAGAGGGCAGGAACACAGATGAGGCCAACAGTTTAGTAACACAGAAGCAAGCTGCCTAGTGTACAGGCTTCTCTGCAAAGCGCTGTTTGCTGACAAGCCCCAAGTTTAGAAATGGCTGCTAGGCTCTGCTCTTTTTAAATTTTTTAAATTTTAGCCAAGTTACCCACCAGGAACCCTTCTTAGTGCTCAGGGTTCACAAAGGAAAAGATGGAATTGTTATAGGGGTTTGGGGAAAAGTGTGGAGTTCAGATAAAGTTTCAATGAAGCTGTGTTTTGACAGTGTTAAAGAAAAAAACAAAACCCAAGGTGTAACTGCAGAATGAGTTCAAACTGGTTTTATCCTGTTCCTAACAAGATACTGAGTTGTTTTTCAGAGACAACAGAACAAAACCTCAAGTCATGCCGCCAAGCAAAAGTAGAGGAGGGAATTTTGACCTCCAATAACACCCGAAACGAAAGTTTCAACCCATCCACACACCATGGAACTGAAGGACCCCTTTCAGAAGCTAAGGGTCTGTTGTGCAGGAAGATCTAGCGCTAAAGTCCCTTACCATGTCTTACTATAAATGGCCAAGTTCCAAAGTTCTCCAATTGAAACTTGCCCTGCCAGGGCTTCTGTAAACCTGCCTGTTCCCCTCAACGCCTTAAATCTCGCTCTGAACACTGGATTGGAAGACAGATTTGAGCTTTGCCTCTTGTCTCCTTGCTGGTTGACCTTGCAATAAAGTTTTTTATTCCCCTCTCAAAATCCAATGCCACAGTATTGGCTTCTATGCACCTTGGGCACTTAACCCTTGATTGAAAGTAGAGGCCCCAAATAGCGCCACTGGTGGTAAAAGCCCAGGATACCAAACCTAGACTTAATACCTGATCTAACTGCAGTTTCAACCTCTTCCAGAAACATAATCTTAATCAACTGGTATGGAATTTTCTGGTCAAGGACCAGTAATGTCACACAGGCCTTCTCTATCCCTCATAGAAAGAAGATGCAATCTATACAATAAAAATTATTTCCCTTCTCTTTCCCCAAAGAAAAGATGTATTGGTCCAAAAGTAATCCTTTCTATTCCTTCGATAATAGCTCCCTTGCCCCACTGTTCTTCCTATAAAATTCTTCCATTCTGTACAGCACCTCAGAGCCCCCTTCCAGTTGCTCAATGGAATGCCCCCTGATACATGCATCTCTTAATAAAGCCAGTTAGGTATTCAGATTTACTCGATCTAATTTTGTTGTTTAGCAATAGACTCCAAACAAAGCAGACATGTCACATAAGGTCTGGACTACAAATGGACCCAAGGTCCTGTTTCCTCGGGAACTACAAAGTTAAGGTAGATGTGAAATGTCCTTAGAAATCCATGTCCCTAAGCTCTGCACTTGGCTTAAAAATCAGTCAAGGCTCCTTCTCTATGACTTAGATCCTTCAGGCAACTGTGGGAAGTTTTATTCTTACTGATGTAATTTCAAACAGTTTCTAATAGTCTATGTTTTAGGAAACAAAGTTTCCAGTGAGTAAGGAAACAGTACTCACTCAAAGAAGGAGGTTGTGGCAGGTATGCCACCAATTTTCAAACCTTGCAGCAGGATTTCATGAAGGCTCTGCCCTCAGCCCTCTGCTCTTCTCTCTGAACTCACTTCTTCAGCAGTTGCTGGAATTCCTTATCTACAACTCTGAACTTTTCACTTGTGTGACATTTCCATCTCTACAGCTGCTTATAGGCCACCTTGTTGATAGTGCTCTACCTGTAGATGAAAAAATTGGAGTTCTGCAAGTAACCTCACAAGGTGATCTGATCATAAATTCCTAACCCATCATGCACCAGGCCTATAACTTCTTTAATGAGAGGTTTTTAACCAGTCCTGTCCATTGTTCTTGTGCATCTAGGTTAACACACCTTTGAAATACCAGAAGTAATGCCTTTGGAAAGTAGCCCTCAAGACAACAAATAATCTCTCTAACTGTCATGTAATCCAATCCCCACCTTGCTGTCTCCAATCTTATTTACATCTCCTCCTTAATTTCAAATTCATAAAAGAAGCTGGGAAACTGTTATTCTCTGGAGTATTTGAGATCTTGCTCCCCAGAATATATGATCAGTTTCAAATAAATTCTTTTTTGAAAAAATATGTTTTTATTGATTTCAGAGAGAGGAAAGGAGAGGGAGAGACAGAAACATCAATGATGAGAGAGAGTTGTTGGTTGGCCGCTTCCTGCATGCCCCTTACTGGGGATCAAGCCTGAAACCCAGGCATGTGCTCTGACCCGCAATCGAAATCTGACCTCCTTGCTCATAGGTCAACACTCAACCACTGAGCCACGCTGGCTGGGCTCAAATAAATTCTTATAAAAATTCTCTACAGGTTTGGATGTTTCTTATGTTTCCAACCTCAAATTTAGCATTCCAGAGATGAAATTAACTGTCCTCTACTCCTCTACTCAAATTTCTAGTTTTGAGACGGAATCAACTTTCTTTCAATACTCTCAGGCTAAAAATGTTTCAATCACCTGTAACCCCTATTTTCTTCATCCCCTACATAAACAAAAGTGAAACATGGTAGTCTGTATCTGAAGTTCCTTAACTTCCACCCCACCATTCCTGTTTGGTTCCCAACTCAGAAGACCTGAGGAACAACTGATCTAGAGCAGTGATTTTCAAATTCTATTCCATGGAATTTGAAAGAGGTGACTCAGAAGATTTCATGGGTGTGGGGAAAGAAAGGAGGTGGTAGATAACCAAAGAATGAAGCTCTAGGAATCCTTGCTGCTCAAGGCACTTTGGTTACCTTTCAACTCTTGCTTCTTTCTTCCTCCTGCAGAACAGATTCTGGAAGCTCAGGCTTTATGAAAACAAAACCCAGAAAGAGAAGTGCCTGCAAGAGCCTTCTGCTTTGAGATTTGACATACCCACTTCTCCTACGCAAGGGAGAACAGATAGTCTGATGCTGCAAAGGACCAGGAAAGAGAAAAATGCTATGTGAAAAGCAAAATATTTCTATAAATGGCCTGTCACACTAGTGAGGAATAGTGGTATCAGGCAATAGGATTTAGGAAATATTTTCATAGGGAAACAAAAGATTGATTTAAAAAACACAACTGGTTAATTCTAGTTTTTCTTCCAAATATAGAAAAGACCGTGATTATTCAACATCAGCAGTGAAACAGTATGTGTCCTTGAGAATACTCATTAACATAACTTTTTCTTATGAAAATATGAGTGGTACTTACATCTATACAGATTTAGAACATTAATTCTCCATTGTGGAAATTAGCTACCAAAGATGGTCCTCCAATGGACCATGTTACCATGGTTGTGTAGCGTCTTTCCTTGAAGGTATGCCTTTGACTCACTTATAACCAGTATAATGTGGCAGAAGTGTGACACTGCATGTTATCCAAGACTAGGTGAGAAAAAGCCTTGTAGCTTTGACTTAGGTGTCTCAGAACACTTCCAGGGAGCTCTGAACTGCCACATAAGTAGATCACCTACCCTGAGAACACCATGCTGGAGATGCCATATATGTGTAGGCACTCTAGTCAGTAGTCCCACCTGGTCCCAGCCTTCTAGGCATCCCCACACAGGCTCCAGACCAGCGAGTAATCTGAATTGACACCCTTGGAGCAGAAGAATCATCCAGGTGAGGTTTCTCAAATTCCTGACACATAAAATCATAAGATGTAATAAAATGATTATTGGTTTAAGATACTCAGTTTTGAAAGTGTGTAACATAGCAATAAATACCTGAAATAATAACCATGACTTTGAATTTAAATGTATCTCCTGGAAATGATCCTATAAAATGTTACTTATATACAACAGATATAGTTAAATCAGACTGTATTTTTAATGAATTATAGTTGCAGGTCTAAGAACATAACCACTGTTTATAATATTATTACTATAAGAAATTAATTTTATGTTTAATGTAGAATGACTTTTTTTAAATGGGCATTTAAAATAGGAAATTACAGAATTTCTCCTTTTCAAATGTGTACAAGAGACACCTGTTCCTTTCCATTTCCATTACCCCTTCCGAGCCCAAGGCTTTATTACTTCATGCCTGCCCTACTGTTACAGCTCTCAGCCCCTTTCCTATTTGATCATTCCGTAAATATGGGTTGAGCTTCTACTTGAGCAAGGCACTAAGATAGGTGCTGGGGACACAATCGTGAAAAAGACTAAACAATTCCCTTCCATATCCACTATTTTGCATACAATTTTCAGATTAAATTTTCTAAAACATTGCTTTTGTTATATTACTGTATTGCTCAAGAAGCTACAACTTTTTTTTTCTTACTCGAACAAGTTCAAATTTCTCTACTTAGATGACAAGATCTATTATCATCTGACTTCCCCTTATGTATGCAGGATTTTCCCACTGTTTCACAACTTACTTTCTTGACTCCTGACAACTGGCCTTTTCACTCCCCCCTTCCCCTTATAATTTGCCAAATCCAAGGTCATGCAATCCCACTCTGAATGTCTCTACCTATGCCCATCCAAATCATATTTATCTTTCCTCAAGTCCCACCTTCTGCAAATGGCTTTTCAGAATAGAATCATTTCACAAGTCACCTGTATTCCACTTAATACCATTTAATTCTTTAGAACATACATTTTTTATTAATCCTCATCCAAGGATATGTTTTTATTGATTTTAGAGACAGAAAGGGAAGAGGGGGATGGGAGAGAGACGTGAGAAAGAAACATTGATAGGTTGCATCCCATATATACCCTGACTGGAGATGGAACCTGAAACCTGGGTATGTGCCCTGATTGGGAATCAAACCAGAGACCTTCAGTGCTCTAAATGGATATTTTAAATGAAATTTACTCTTGCTTCTTAGAGTAATACCTTCTTTTATCATTCTGAAGATCTGTTTTGTTTTGTTTCTTAGTTTTTTAAATTTTCTCTGTGGTTTGTTTTGGTCTCTGTCACTCATGTTAGAGAGTTTCCTCAAATGTGTGGTGGCTCTTTGCATTCTAACATATTTGAGGGAGAAACTAAAACACTTATCAGAAGCTCTGTGCATGTGAGGTGGATCTGCAGACTGATGAGTTTCACCGCTGTTCGATTGAGCAGGACCTAGTAATTTCATTAGGGACAGTCTAAATGCCACTTTATGTAGACATCTCTTTTTGACTGGTTAGTTTTCTCAGAGAGGAATTCTTTAAATTTCTTGCAAGGTGACTATAAGTCTGGTGGTTAGTTTTCTTTGAGGTGAGTAAGTTTGGGTGATCTTAGCATTTGGTTTGTGGACTTACCTTCCTGTTTTCAGTAAGGCAACTCACCCCTCATCAGCTGTGTCTGGTGTCCCTGAATCCATAGCCTTGCTGGTTCAATTTCTCCGGAGTGAGCTTTCCTCCTTTTGTTGTGCTGTGGGAGGGGCAATTTTTTGCACTTTAGTTAGGGGGAATTGCATTTTAACACCTCTCTGTATAGCTTTCAACTAAATCTTCCTATTTCCAGTATACCTCCACCCCTCTCCTGAGATCTACAATTCCTGAAGCTTTCTGGTATTGTGTGTGAAGAATTGACTTCCTTCTTGGCTTTCTGCTAGGCAAGCTTAGGTTATAGCTTTCTCCAGGCTACTTAGAAAGTTATACATTTTCAATATTTTGCTGAAATTCTGTTTGTTGATGATATTCTTTCAAGCTTTCTTTACACTGTGTCTTTAGGACTTTTGTAATCTTTTACTGATTTTAATGGTGTCTTAGGGATATCAAAGAAAAATGTGAATATTCGAACTGCCTGCCATACGTAATTGGCCACCATTAAATAATGGTCTCTAGTGTTTAAGTATGTTATAACCCCCAAAATACTTCCTTGAAGGCAGTAATTGTGACTCATTTTCTCCAACAGTTAGTGCTCAGGATCTCATAAGTGCTAACATATCCTGTACTGATTGAAATTGAAATGGAATGAGTGCTTACTAATTATTGTGCTCTGCTCAAGAGGTGGTGGTATACAAAAGTGAATAATTTCACATTGAGGAAGACCTAGTCTAATGGGAGAGTTATAATAAGTATATATCACAAGATAGGTTTTTTGAAAGCACTGCTAAGAAGCAGTGCCAAGAATGGATATTTTTGGGAAACTTCCTGACATTTTGAAGTTGATATCAGGGATTACCATTAAGATCTTTCACAAAATCTCCCTCTTTTATTGGCTGGATGTACCATGGTTTGACCAAGTACATCCTAGTCATGTCTTCCCCCCCCCCCCCCATTGACTTTTAGAGAAAGTGGAAGGGGAGGAGGGAGAGAAAAACATCAATGTGAGAGAGACCCACTGGTTGCTTCCTGCACATGCCCAGATGCCCAGAACCTGCAACCCAGGTATGTGCCCTTGACTGGGAATCAAACTTGCCACCCTTCTGTGCAGGGACCAATGTTCTAACCACTGAACCACACCATCCAGGGTCTGGTCATGTCTTTAATGCCCAAGTTTTAATTCTCATTCAGCAATCATCCAATATTAACAATTATATTATAAAGAGAATGCACATAATTGAGAAAGTAGAAACTGAAGAGTCTCTCCTATTTATTTGTGTATTTATTATTAAACTTGTTAATTCTATTTTTTAAAAAAATCAGATTTGTATATATTCCACAATTTTTAATTTTTCAAATTCCCTTTTAAATGAACATATATACAGCCAAGTCTATACCTCTAGGATTAAGCAAACTGATCCACAGAAAAACCAGTAGAAATTTTACAGCAGCCGGTCCATTCACTGAAATCAGATCAATAGAGCAATAATCTACAATAACATAAAAATGGTTATTATTATTATTTTAAATATGTCTTTTATTGATTTCAGAGAGAGGAAGGGAGAAGGAGAGAGAGAGAAACATCAATGATGAGAGAGTCATTGACTGGCTGCCTCCTGCATGCCCCCCACTGGGGATCGAGCCTGGCAACCCAGGCATGAGCCTTGACCAGAATCGAAACCATGACCTCCTAGTTCACAGGTCTATGCTCAACTGCTGAGCCATGCCAGCTGGGCTAAAAATGGCTATTTTTAATCCCACCAAAGAATTTCCCCAGTCTTAGGTTGGGTTTGATGGGGAGAAGTCTCTGAGGCAGAAATTTGTTAGCAGGAGGTTAATTGAGATGTGCTCTTAATAATACCACCTGCAAGAAAATGAGGAAAGCAGTATTAAGTAGAGAAATTGAACCATGATCCAGTTGCAACAAAGGCCTCAACTGATTTTATGGGAAAGCTCTGGAGCAGGGAAAGCCTGTCAGCATTGTTCTAACTGAGAGAAAGGGCTAGTCATAGGGTGTTGACTGCCCTGGGAAAGGGGCATAACCTTAGGTAAGGCAGTTCCCTTCTGTGAAGGGCAATTTCCAGGGAGGAACATCACAGCATCCTCTATACCATTGCTGCAGGGAACTTAGCAAGTTTTTATATTGTCTATTTCTGCAAAGACTTGATTGTTAGTATAATAAGAACTGTCAGTCCATGCCCTTCTATCAAAAGCTTTTTTTTAAAATCAAAAACAAAACAAAAATCAAATGTGCAAAGAGCTGAATTGAAAAGCAGACAACTTGAAATTTACTTTCAGTGAACAGTTTCCCCGAGTTCAGGTACTTCCAGCTTTTCTAACTGGTACACGTAATAACTTTCTAAGTGTGTTTCCTAATGTTAAAGGACCTTTGGAACCTTGAACTTCGATGCGTCACCACTGCTCACCTGCCATTCTGTTCTGTTCCTTATTGTCATTCCACAAGATTAGAAGTCAGGACAAAGCCTATTTCTAAAGGTAACAAAATTTTCTCTTATTTTGGAAGCCCCAAAGTATGAAAATTATTAATAATATAGTTTGATGTTTGGTCATAGGCATCTTTATTACAGGCATTTCAGCTATAGACAGGATAAGGTAGGAGGCTCTTTAAATCAAGACGGTGAATTCCTCTCGTCCTCATCCTAGTCACGTTGTCGTAACATGTCCATCCTAGGTGAGCCTTTTGCAGGACTGTACTACCTTAATCAGGGCAACTGCAGCCTCACCTTTGGGTTTCAGCTGTACAAATACACAGAGTAATCAAGTTATTTGCTCTGGCAAAGGTGTAGAAATACAATATTTTAAAGGGTTGTAGTCTTTGTCAAGATCCTGGAACTGTAAGTATATCAGATATGGGTAGTAATTAAATAGTGCTAGCAGTAAAATAGTGTTATAATAGCTTGTTTGCTAGCTGAACCTATTAGGCATCAAAGCTTTTATTCACAGTATTAAATAAATATGATTATTTGATGTTTCTAAAAAGGATGTGTACTCAGCACATTTGCAACTAGTTCTATTCATGAGAATAAAGAGATGGTTTTACTATTGACAAATGAGGAAACCACTAGAAGGAAAATGTGTCATTCCATTCAAGTCAGCAATAAAAACAAAGATTTTAGGTAGGAGGGATCTTTTTCATAAAGCATTTCTTCTACTGGCAATACTTCATCTTTGATTTACTCTAACAGTTATTTGGATTTATGTATTAAAATAAAAAGAAGAGTTACTATGCTATAAATTTAGTTTCTCTGAGAAAACACAAAACAGGCTTCTATTCTTTTTGTGGAAAGCATATATTTTTCATATTAGTTGTCTACAAAATACACAACATTGTCTATATAATGCACAGTAATACATAGAATATTTGTCAGGTTTCCATTTTATCTTATGTTAAAATTAAGGAAAACCAAAAATCTGTAGAGTGTTTTTATTTGGGTTATTTCTTTGACATTTAAGATTTAGTAGAATTCATGGGGATGTAAAATACAGAATAGGAAATATTGTCAATAATATTGTAATAAATAACTATGCATGGTGCCAGGTGGGTACTTAAAATACTGGGGGGATCACTTTGTAAAGTATATAATTGTCTAACCACTATGCTGTACACCTGAAACTATTACAAAATAATATTTAATATAAAATGTAATTAAAAAATAAAAATTCTAAAATGCTCCTAAAATGAAAGTAAAGATTTAGTAGACTTATAAGAATCTTAGACTATAGTAAAATGTAAATACTAATGTTTAGCCTCAGTCAAGTTGGCTGAGTAGGGAATGCGGTACTCACATCCTCCCACAACCACATCCAAATTACAACTAAACTACAGAGCATACCAATCACCATTGAGGATTGCCTGAAGTCTAGCTGAACAGAAGTCCCATAACTAAAAATATACAGAAGAAGCCAGGTTGAGACTGGTAGGAGGGGCGGAGACTTGGAATGGATTGGTGGTTAAAAATCAGGAGAAATATCTCTGCTGCAGAGGTCCCCCTGAGGAGCAAGAGGTCCAATCCCACACTGAACCCCCCAGTGCAGGGTCCCAGTGCTGGAGAAAGAAGTCCCCATAACTTCTGGCTGTGAAAATCAACAGGGATTGTATTTGAGTGAGACAGAGGGCTTCCGAAGTCCGAGGCATTCCCCTAAAAGAGCCCACACACAAACTTAGACTCACTTGTCCTGAGCTCTAGTGCTTGCGCTACAGCCCCAAAGTCCCCAGGAACATACTGAGAAGGAACTGAATTGTTTGCCTTTGGGGCGAGGGTTATAGAGGCAGCTTTCTCCCAAATAGAAGTTATGGCAGAAGCCATTAATCCTTTGCTGAGTCCTCCCCCAATTGAGTCCTTAGGCAAGTGCCATATCTGAGTCTCCATCAACCCAGCTAACACTGTTCACACTGCCCTGGTGATTCTGAGACCCCACCCCACCTGACTTTGGGGCCCACCGAAGCCATTTCTAGTGGGCCTTCCATACAAATGGCCTGTCTTGGTTCATGCTGCAAACTTTTCTAAAATCTCTCAAAGGTTCACAAATCCCAAACAAACAGCACCTTGCCTAGGCATTACCTGAACTTCTTGCTAAGTGGCCCCCAGGTCCCACACTAGCTGAAGCCAGCCGTGGTTCACAGCTTAGTCTCTTCTGGGTACTGCCAAGTCCAGTACAATTAGCAGCCACCTATAGATCACTTTGTAGCTTATTCTGGGTGTCCCCAGGCAGGGCACAGCAGTGGCTAATCTTGGGCTGCATCTCCCGGGAGGCCCCAAGAGCCAGTGCATCCAGTGGACAGCTTCAGACCATGCCAGGGCACCACCTGACCACCTCCAGAGTAATACACTAAAGGGGCTGATGAATCAGGCACCAGAGCCCTGTTGAAGTGAGTCCTGCTCTGGGGGGTCATTCCTTGTACATCAGTTCTGCTACTCCTTGAAGCAGTTAGTCCTTGAAGCAGATCAAACATGAGGTAAATTCCTTACATTGATATGCCAAAAGCAATCAAGGTTCAACTGCAAAAGACCCACAATGGGTGGAAGAGGAGGATGGGCACACCTGGAACACTCAGGTTGGGTGACTGGGGAGGCTGTACCACTGGACCCCACAGGACAACTACTACATAAGGCCACCCTACTAAGCTGGGAGATGTAGCAGCTTTACCTAATACATAGAAATAAACACAGGGAGAGAGTCAAAATGAGGAGACAAAGAAACATGTCCCAAGTGAAAGAACAGAAAAAAACTCCAAAAAAAGTTCTAAATAAAATAGAGACAAGCAATCTACCAAATGCAGTTCAAAACACTGAGTACAAGAATGCTCAATGAACTTAAGGGAAAAGTAAATGAACTTAGTGGGAACTTCAACAAAGAGATAGGAAACATAAATATGGAGCTAGAAAACATAAAAAAGAACCAGTCAGAAATAAAGAATACAATAATTGAAATAAATAATACATTATGGGGAATCAACAGTACAGTAGATAAAGCAGAGAATCAAGTCAGTGATTTGGAAGATAAGGAAGCAGAAAATACCCAATCAGCACAGCAAAAAATAAAATAAAATAAAAAATAAAAGAATCCAAATAAATAAGGGTAGTTTAAGGAGACTCTGGAACAACTTTAAGTGTACTAACATTTGCATCATGGGGGTCTGGAAGAAGAAGAGAAAGAACAAGGAATTGAAAACCTATTTGAAAAGCATAATAATGGAAACCTTCCCTAAACTGCTGAAGGAAATATAAATATAAGTCCATGAAGTACAGAGAATCCCAAACAAAAGGAACCCAAAGAGACCCACACCAATATACATCATAATCAAAATGCCAAAGGTTAAAGACAAAGAGAGCATCTTAAAAGCAGCAAGAGTAAAGCAGTTAGTTATCTGCAAAGGAGATCCCATAAAACTGTCAGTTGATTTCTTAACAGAAACTTTTTAGGTCAGAAGGGATTGGCACATAATATTGAAAGTGATGGAAAGCAAAGACCTATAACTGAGACCACTCTACCCAGCAAAGCTATCGTTTGGAATCAAAGAACAGATAAATAGCTTCCCAGACAAGAAAAAAGCTAAAGGAGTTCATCACCACCAAACCAGTATTTCAAGAAATGTTAAAGGGTCTTCTTTAAGAAGAAGAAGAAAAGAAAAAGATAAAAAAATATGAATAATAAAATGGCAATAAACACATATCTATCAATAATTACTTTAAGTGCAAATGGGTTAAATGCTTCAATCAAAAGATATACAGTGGCTAAATGAATAACAAAACAAGACCTTTACATATGCTGTCTACAAGAGACTCACTTCAGATCAAAAGACACACACACTGAAAGTAAAAGGACGGAAAAAGATATTTTATGAAACTGAGAATGAGAAAAAGAAAAGTTGGGATAGCAATACTTATACCAGACAAAATAGACTTTAAAACAAAGGATATAACAAGAGACAATGAAGGACCCAGCAATTCCACTTTTGGGTATTTATTTCCAAAAAACCCCAAAACACTAAATTGTAAAGACTTATGCATCCATGTGTTCATTGCAGTATTATTACAATAGCCCAGATATGAAAGCAACCAAGTATCCATCAATAGGTGAATGGATAAAAAAGAAGTGTGCATAAAAAAAAAGTGGTGCATATATACAAGGGAATATGACTGAGCCATAAAAAAGAATAAAATCTTGCCATCTACAACAACATGGATGGACTCAGAGGATATTGTGCTGAGTGAAATAAGTCAGACAAAGACAAATGCCTTATGATTTCACTTGTATGTGGAATCTAAAAAACGAAATAAAGAAATAAGCAGACAGAAACAGATTAATAGATACTACAGAGAACATTTTGATGGTTGACAGATGGAAGGGGGCTGGGGGAATGGGTGAAAAAGTGGAAGAGATTAAGAAGCATAAATTGGCAGTTAAAGAATAGTCATGGGGATATAAAGTACAGCATAGGGAATATAGTCAATAATATTTTAATAACTATGTTTGGTGTCAGATGGGCACTAGATTTATCTGGGTGATCACTTCATAAGTTATACAAATATCTAATCACTAGGTTGTACATTTGAAACTAATATAATATTGTACATCAACTGTAATTGAAAAATAAAGAATTATTTAAAAAAATACTAATGTTGCCCGTCTGGCGTGCCTCAGTGGTTGAGCATTGACCTATGATCCAGGAGATCATGGTTCGATACACAGTCAAGGCACATGCCTGGGTTGCAGGCTTGATCCCCAGTGGGAGCCACTCTCATCATTGATGTTTCTATCTCTCTCTCTCTCTCCCTCTCCCTTCCTCTCTCTGAAATCAATAAAGACACATTTAAAAAACAACAACAAAACTAATGTTTTCCGTGGTTGTGTGGCTCAGTTGATTGGAGCATCATCCCATACACCAAAAGGTTTCCAGTTTGTATCCTGGTCAAGATGCATATGGGAGGCAACTAATCAATATTTCTCTCTCACACCCATGTTTCTCTCTCTCATGTCTCTCTCTCTTTTTCTTTCTCAAATCAAGAAACATATTCTTGGGTGAGGACAAAATAAAAATACTAATGTTTATGATAAAATGGAACAAAACACTCTTTGATTTAGCAGGTCAAATAGAAACTCGAAGTAGGTATCTATAATTCACATGCAGTGCTTCCATTTTATCATTGGTGGTGCTGAGAATAAGCACATGACTTACCGGTATTAGAGTACAATGTGCCCTG
Organism: Miniopterus schreibersii; assembly: GCF_964146895.1. Lineage (NCBI taxonomy): Eukaryota > Metazoa > Chordata > Mammalia > Chiroptera > Miniopteridae > Miniopterus > Miniopterus schreibersii. The sequence goes on along the minus strand of NC_138101.1, from coordinate 114,853,608 downwards.
ACTACAAAATCTTTAAATCAATTTGTGAAAGTAGTTCAAGTATCTTTTGCCAAATTTGACTCACTGTGAAATAACTTGCTCTCCTTTGTCAAGGTTATAAGGAAAATGTGTGTTAGATTTGGCTATGTTCATAACAGAATTTTTTGCTATCACTTTACTCACATATACAAATACATAATATATTTAGCATATACATCTGTAACGCACATATCTGTGATATCTGTGTTATGTATCTATAGCCTGTAACTTGGAGTGCACTATTTATTTCTACATTATTTCCCCCTCTTCCCCTCATCCCAAATCCTACCCCCCTGTTCCACTTGTAATAGCTGTAGGAAGAGCAAACAGCCACAAATTCTATTCCTGCAGGTCTTCCAGGGAGCTCTGTCAGCCTCTGAATGACGTTAGGACAAACTCATAGCACTCTTCATTGAGTGTGCTTATTTGTAATCAGGAGTCAGTGTTACAGTTGCTTTATCTCAACTGACAAGGGGGAAAAAAGAGGGTGAACTCAGAACTCGGCTATCTGGCTTTTACCTCCAACCCTTGGCAACAGCACAAATTATAGAAATCCCATAATCCACAATGAATCTTTCAGGACTGAGGTTTTCATTTCTTATTATTCATTCAACAACAACTTATTGATGACCTAGTAAGCACCAGGCTCAAGGGTTACAGTAGAGAGAAAAAATAGAGTTGGAGTAGTTCAGTGAAAAAGACTACACTATATGGCTAATTGAGATAGGAATCTGAATTTTTTATGAACAGCTTCTTTTCCCAGAACCATTTATTAAATAGTTAATCATTCCTCACCACTTTATATTTCTACTGTCATATACCAAGTTCCCATATATTCATGGGTACAATGGTCCTGGGCTCTGTATGATTAAATATTCTATTGATATATTTGTGTATTCCTTCACTTTTAAATTTACAACAAATTTTTAAAAATAAAAATTTACACTGACAGCAAACTCAAAAGAATTTTACACTGAACATCTGTATAGCTACCATCTAAATTCTACACTAGCTAATGTGTTACTACTATACTTGCTCTATCTCGTATCCATTCGGCTGTCATTACTCTATCCATTGATCCATCTTCTTTTTGGTGCATTTCAAATTGAATTGCAGACATCACATTTTTGTGTCCTAAGTCGCAGTATTTTTACCCACAGGATAAATGTAAAATGTCTCGGTCTGAGGTTCTAAATCAGGCACAATGTGTGAATCCTTTTGGGACTCTAAATAGGATCCTCATTTCCCTACCCTTCTTCTAGCTGATTTAACAAACTTCTTGCTCTTAATCTGAAGACGAAAATATATCTTTATATAATCATTTTTCTTTATCAATCCTATGCATTTTCTTTGAAACATTTTTAAATGGTATTCTGATAAGAGTCCACAGGTTTCACCAAACAGCTAGGGAGTCATTAAAACAAAATATGGTTAAGAACACTGCTAGGGAATCTCTCTTGAGAGATTAAGCATGTGAAATAGCTAATGCACATGTACTAATGTGGAGATTAAAGTCATTCCCATGTTGCATTGAATTCTTTTTTTTTTCTCTTGGTCCAGTCAAGACCATGTGTTCATTTGTGATATTAGAAATATATTATTCTCTTTCCTTCAGGATTTGCAGCAATGAGACTCTCAATCTTTGCTATTGGTCTCCTAGCTACGTATACCTCTGAATCATTCCAGTAGCCCTGGGTGGTCACTAAGGAAGATAAGTTCCTCAGCACCACACCATTAAAGGTTCCAAAAGCCTAATAACACCCTCCATTTGCAGGTGTGTTGGCTCAGCTAAGAGAATTGTGTGATGCCAAAAAAATATCAGTGTTCCCAGACAATATTCCTGACTCCAAAAAAGAAATTCCTATGCCAGAAAGAACTCATCACCCTTTTTGTAGACAGGCTTATATTAGGACACACAAAGCATAAAATTTTATAAAGGGCTATTATGTTTAAAATTAAAAATTTGAAAGACAAAGCAAAGAAGAAAGAGATACATTTTCTGCCCTCGTAGCCCACAGTTTTAAAATTGCGTAGGCCTCAAAGCTGCTTTAAACCCCACATTGGTTGAGCCTACCTGCCATGAGATGTACACTGTTATAATCGGCACACTCTGCTAGGGCTGGGCTCAATGGCCTGCTTACTATGAAATGCTGGGTCCTTATAAAAAAAAGCTGAAATAAAACACTGATATTTGAAATGTCAGTTTGGGAAAATGCTCAGAAATGCTCTTTGAGATGAGTCAATATAGCCATTGACTCAACTACACCTTTCTATTTTTTTTAAACTTCAAACTGAGACTTAGGAACAGTACTGTACTGTAGCTGTGTACCAAGTATTGAAATTTGCAGATCATTCTTTGAACTTAATTCTTGTATTTCAAAATTGTTTTAGATATTCCAATTTCTTTGCCTTTTCATGTAAATTATGTTCTATAATTGTCTATTTCTCCAAGAAAAAACCTCACTGAGATTTTGATAGGAATTGCATTAAATAATGTAAGCCAATTTGGATATAATTGTCATTTTTATTGCAGTGAGTCTTCCAATCCATTTAATTGTGACTTTTTCATTTGTTTCATCAGCACCTCACAGATTTCAATACAAGTCCTGTTGTTTTTGCTTGATTTGCACCTAAGTGTTTAATATTCTTTTTAAGTGTTTGTAAATGCTATTATATATTGAAGTTTGATATTTGTATATTCATTGTTAGTATATAGAAATAAAATTCACTTTTGTGCAAAAAAAAATTTCAGACATCAGTACATTTTTTTCTAAATACAATAGTACACTTTAAAATTATTATAATTTTATGATTAGTTTATAGTTTCACTTTTATCACAACTGAATTTTTAAATTATAATCTCAGAAAATTTTATATTTAAAGTTATTCCTATTAAGACTATGAAAAATGAAAAAAGCTGGGACCTCGAAGACTTGCTTAGACAAGGGTAGATAGAGCTTTTACACCTTTGAAGCCTATAATTTAAAGATTCAGCTTCATGTTGCCAGAGGAGAGGCTTAAACTTACCTCTGAGGGTACATTGTTTCCTTATTCTTCTGTTTTTGGAAAGAAAATGTTAATAAACTTTTCAGTAAAGAAAGATCCTATTTTGTAATAAAAAATTCAAGAGAACGAGGAGCTATACTGTGCTAATATTTCCAACATTTGTCTTCGTTGTGGGAATTACATCCCTGTTATGATTTCTTTAAAATAGTGTTTCTTTCTTAAATATGGTTTTGCTCTTTTCTGTCCTTGAAAATTATTGATTGCTCATGCAGATGTATATGTGTCTGTGTGTTGTTGTTTAAACTAAGATCAAAGTTCCTGGCACATAACAAGTACTCAATAAAAGTTTATTATTATTAATAATAAAAATACTGGACTTCCATTAGTCATATAGGATGGAGGTGGAGGTTAGTCATATTTTAACATGAAGGGAAGTGAGCTCTTAAAAGGTTGAGACATTAAGCATATCTGAGTTACACATTATTTTAGAACATTATTATTGCCTTACTCTCTAATTATTGTGGTTATTTAATTTCCCAGAGAGATGAATATTAGCTCGTGGTAAATTATTGATTAGGGATTCCTGCTTGAGAGTCTGGCAGATAAAAGAAAACTTTGAGAGATGGGGAGGATGCAGGGAGTCAAAAAGGATAATGGGAAAGTGTGGAAGGACTCAGATTTCCCACTCTGCCAGCTCCCGGTATCACCTCTCTTTCCTTCACTCAGCTGCCCTATCTTTCCCCCTCACAACCTCTCCTTAGTAGAGGATTTTAAACTTAGTTACAAAAAGATACAAACTATTTACAGTGAGAAGTGCTTGCCTTTCCCAGGGGTATGAGCATTTTAACTGGAATTCAGCTTTAATTTAGTCTCTATAGGGCTGCCTGCAGGGGGCTGAGCAGGAAACATAAATGAGCAAACAGTGTAATCCAAGACCACAGGGTGGGGGTGGGGTGGGGTGGGGGTGGGGGCCGTGTAAAAATTCAAATTTAATTTAAAAAAATCACCATGCTAAACAAAACATGCTGGAGGACCAGATTCAGCTTGCCGCCAGCTAGTTTATAACTCATGCATTAGAGAAGATCTAAATGTGAAATTATAATTATTATCCAGTGGGTAGCTGAAAATGGTTTGTATGTGGATCCTTTCTTTGGGGGAAGGAGAAGAGTAGGAAGAGCAGAGGATTTACTGGTTTTTCAAGGTATGCTTGTGGTGGTCCCTGGTGATTCCCTGTTCTTAATCAAAGGACGGAGCCTGGGCTTCCAGGGCAATTTAGCTGTGTTTTCAAATTCCTATTGGGTATAACCACTTACTTGCTGAAAGATCTTGAGCAAGTAACTGAAGCTCTTTAGTTTACTCATCTGTCTAATGAGAATGGTTTTTACCCTGAGACTATTGATGGAGTTCAACGAAATAACACATAAAATGCCTGCTTCATTATAGTAGTACCCAGCACCTTCAACCAACACCTGTTTATTAATTGCCAAACATGTGAGTAACTACGATAAATAACACAGACATTCTTCCTCATAGTGAGAAATGCAGGCTTTAAAATTAATACTTAGCCCTGGCTGGGTAGTTCAGTTGGTTAGAGCATAGTCCTGATATGCCAAGTTTGTAGGTTTGATCACTGGATAGAGCACATACAAGAATCAACCAGTGAATGCATAAATAAGTGGAACAACAAATCGATGTTTCTCTCTCCCTTTCCCTCTCTCTCTAAAATCAATAATAATAATAATAATAGTAATAATAATAATAAAAAAACTTGGATAAATAAATATCCAGTAAATGCTGGGGCCATTCCACATTGGTATAAGAAGTGATCCCCTCAACCACGTGTGTGCACAGATATCTGTCAACACATATGAATGGGAATTTTTAGCTGCATTTCTCTTGAGATGTTTCATTCTTACAGTGGCATCTATAAAAAAAAATAACTTTTGTAGTTATTGTCAAAGTCTGCTCCAATTTGAGAAATGCCTTCATGTTTTTCTGAAACAAGTAAGATTCTAGTCATGGCAAGCCAATCAAGAAATAGTTATTATATTTCAAGTAAGAAATTGCACAGTGCTGGACACTCTAGGGGTTACAAAAAAGCATGAAATCTATGACTTTAAGTTATCAGGTGTTTTTAAAAGTAATCCATTTGTTCAAGCCTGCCTTGGGCATAGGTTGGATTTCTTTTCCCTGAATGTGGACATGATGTAGGTACAGAACTGGAGGTTAATGTAGAATTTGCTATTCATTGCTGAGATTTATGGTCTATCTTTAAATGGAAGACTGCCTTATAACTAATTCGGTAATATTTTATGTAACTAACACTTCTACAATATAAACAAATATTATGACCAAGGAAGATCTTAAGCCCTGAAAATCAATGGAATGAATTCTAATGAGAAAAGAAAGGCCTAGCCCAGCCAGCATGGCTCAGGGGTTGAGCATTAACCTATGATCCAGGAGATCACGGTTCAATTCTCAGTCAGGGCACATGGCCAGGTTGCAGGCTCCATCCCCGGTGAGGGCCGTGCAGGAGGCAGTCGATCAATGACTCTCTCATCATTAATGTTTCTATCTCTCTCCCTCTCCCCTCCTTTCTCTGAAATCAATAAAGACATATTTTTTAAAAAAAGAAAAGATAAGAAAAGAAGGGCCTTAATACCTGGCAGCAGCTCATTTGTGATATCTTTCCAGGTTCCTAGGTTTTATGTCAATTCTCTGTAAAACAGGAATAATATCCTCTCTTTTTCAGGGATTGGGAGAATTAAAGGAGACAATGAATGTGAGCACTTAGTGAATGATAACTATTAAAACTGCCATCGTCCTTCTTCAGTGTAGTTTGAAATCACCTGTTTCAACCCACCAGCTCTTTGTTTAGACTCTGGAAAGTTCTTTCCTGGGTCTCTGCAATCACCTCCTTGCTGATCTCATCGCCAAACCATTCTCCATACTACCACTAAAATAATTTTCCACAATCACTTACACAATAATTTAAGAAATTTTCAACATCTTTCCATTACCTTTTTCCTTTTATGAAGGTATTATTTACACACAATAAAATTCACCTATTTTAAAGTCATTGATGAATTTCAGGAAACACCAACCAATAGTCTCACCACCCCGAACAAGTGCCCCTTTGTTGTTGATTCCCTTTCCTTACTTCCTCTTCTGCGTAATACTGATGGACTTTCTGTCACTATAGTTTCTTAGAATTTTATATAAATGCTTCCCATCACTTTATAAAAAATAAACTTTAAAATTTTAGATTTACAGAAAAATTGCCAAGCTAATCCTGAGAGTTCCAGTATACCCCATACACATTTCTCCATGACTAACATCTTACATTCATATTATACATTTCTTATAATTAATAAACCAATATTGATGTATTATAATTAACTAAAGTCCATACTTTATTCAGATTTCCTTGGTTTTTACCTAATATCCAGCATTCCTTTGGGATACCACATTACAACGAGTCATTAAATGTCCTTTGGCTCCTCTTGGCTGTGACAGTTCCTCAGACTTTTCTTGTTTTTGGTGACTTTGACAGTTTTTCCCATTCCTTTTTATTTCCAGATACATTTTCTTTTTCTTTTCTTTTTTAAACTATATTTTTATTGATTTCAGAGAGAGGAAGGGAGAAAGAGAGAGAGATAGAAACATCAATGATGAGAGTCATTGATCGGCTGCCTCCCTCATGCCCCTGACCGGGAATCGAGCCCGCAACCTGGGCATGTGCCCTGACTGGGAATCAAACCACCATCTCCTGGGTCCCAGGTCAGTGCTCAACAGCTGAGCCACACCTGGCTGGGCACATTTTCATTTTTAATTGTGGTCCACAAAGCTCTTTAATAGCCGTTGCTACCTTACCTGTATTACTTTGCTAGGGCTGCAATGACAAAATACCACAGACTGGGTGGCTTAAACAACAGAAATGTATTTTCTCACAGATTTGGAGGCTGGAAATCCAAGATGAAGGTGTCAGAAGGACTGATTCCTTCAGAGACCTCTATTGTTTTGGCCACCTTCTCAATGTGCCTTCGCATGGTCTTTCCTCTGTGCATGCACATACTTGGTGTCTTTCTGAGAGTCTAAATTTCCTTCTTAGAAAGCAGTCAGATTGGATCTAGGTCCACTCTAATGGCCCCATTTTAACTTAATCACCTCTTTAAAGATCCTATCTCCAAATACAGTCCATTCTGAGGTAGTAAGAGTTAGGGCTCACCTGTAAATTTTGAGAAGGACATAATTCAGCCCGTAACATTACCTGAAGGTGTTATCTTTCACTCCACCTCCAACCACAGCCCAACATTCTTCACCTTTCTTTCCAACCTTTACCTCCAAGCTGCCCCATGGTTAGCAACTTAGAAGCCAATAAAGCTGACCTAGAGGAAAACACATGGCTCCTGCCCTGCCACCACCAGTGCAGATTCACTCAGGACTGCCTTCAAAATGGCTTTATTTATCTCTTGGTAAGAAGAGGAATTTCTGTATATGGAATTGCCATTCTTTTTGTTTGCCTCACATGTAAAAGAAACTCATTACTCCCTTGAAAGTGTAACTTCCTATTCTACCTCCAGAATAGAGAGAATGTGAGGTACTATGAAAAGTGGGAAGTAGTGAAGGTCCGGGACACTTTCCAGGCATGGGTCAGACCCATGTCAGGAGACCAGGATGATGAAGTAGCCCTGGTTATACAGTTTCACTGCCACATGCACCCAGGAAATTCTGGGGTTCCACATTCACTGCTGAAGTGTCATCAAAGTTTCATGCTTTAGAAGAGTGGTTGGGAGAGGCAGATCCCTGTTTCTCCCTCTGATTCATCCCTTGGTGCTCCTTCTGGATTTTACCTCAGGCCAAGTGTCCCAGATGCCTCATGGGAATCTCATCTTGGCAAAGCCATTGGCTGCTTTGACAGTGTAAGGGTCATGTTAGGCAGAAAGCTTTTGCCTTTAATTTACTCATCCTTCAATCCATAAGCACAGTCCCTTGTCTACTCATACACAGGGTGGGGAGAAAATAGGTTTACAGTAGTTTGTATGGAAAATAATACAATAATTAATAATACAAGAATATACTCCATGTTTCTCCTACTCACAACTGTAAACCTACATTTACCCCACCCCGTATTCATTAATGTATGTTTATCAGTACACGCATGTAAAATATGTTTACCTCTAGATCTTTAGTACAATGGTGTCCACAATTCAATGTATTGTTAAATTAAGTTAATCTACCACTGAATAAATATTCTTTTTTTCTCTTCTTTCTTTCTTTCTTTCTTTCTTTCTTTCTTTCTTTCTTTCTTTCTTTCTTTCTTTCTTTCTTTCTTTCTTTCTTTCTTTCTCTTTCTTTCTTTCTCTTTCTTTCTCTTTCTTTTTTTCTTTCTTTAAAATACTGCAGATGTCCCTTTTTCTCCCCAATGACCCATTCCACCCCATCCCATCCCCCTCCCCAGTCCCTCTCCCCACCATTGTCCATGTCCTTGAGTTGTGCATATATGCATATAAATTCTTTGGTTGAATAAATATTCTTAATGGTTCATCATGCACAGGAGGAAAGAGGAGTTTTTAACTTCAAGTTTTGGAATTTGAATAACCAGAATCATTGCAAAAAAATTAACTTAAAAATGGGGTTTTAAGAATGAAGATATAGATTTTAGACATGTTGAGAATGAGGTGTCATGGGACTATCCATGCTGGTATAGTAAATAATATTGGCTTGGTGAGCACTCAGGACTGGAAATAAAATTTGGGGCATTAGTTTCCACAGGAGGCACAGTGGGAGACAGAATATATGAGGGAAGATCAGAAAGTTGACAGTTGCAACTTCCATACTAAGTTAAGAAAATATCTTCCTGGTTACATCAAATTTGTGGTGATTGAATGCAAATGTTGTGCTTAGTTAGGAGAAAAGGTATTGGAAATTTGACATAATGGAGTGCATGGAGCTTCTACAATAATGTGCATGGTAAAATACATTCAAGAGCCACTTTTCTAATGCTCAATAAACATTTGTATTTTTCTGTCAGACATGGTTTGTGGTGGGTTATGCTCTCAAAAACACTGGTTTTGTGATTGGCTTTGCTTTCAAAAACATTTTAAAACAATTGCTATTTTTAATAGAAAACTTCAAAAATGACAATTTGTAATTGGTAGAATTAAGTAGTGTGTGTGTGTGTGTTTTAAATCATCACCTGAGGATATTTTTTTCCATTGCTTTTCAGAGAGAGTGGGAGAGAGATAGAGAGAAATATCAAGGTGGAGAGGCACATTAACTGGTTCCCTCCCACATGCACCCCAACCAGGGTTGGGGATTGAACCTGCATCCAAGGTACGTGCCCTTGGCGGGAATCGAACCTGGGACACTTCAGTCCGCAGGATGACACTCTAACCACTGAGCCAAATCCGCTAATGTGTTTTAGTACTAGAGGAGATCATCAGTGGGAAATGAGTTTCTATAATTTAGTTGTTTGACACTTTGACCCATTTAAACATGTATAAGCAGTCCTCATTTTGATGTTAATGCAGGGCTGTAAAAATTACCTTGTAAGCCCTGGATAGTGTGGTTCAGATGGTTGAGTGTCGGCCCATGCATCAAGAGGTCACCAGTTCAATTCCCAGTCAGGGCACATGCCTGGATTGGGGCTTGATCCCCAGTAGGGGGTGTGCACGAGGCAGCGGATCCATGTTTCTCATCGATGTTGCTCTCTCTCCCTTTCCCTTCCTCTCTCTCTCTCTAAAATGAATAGAAACATATATTTTTTTAAATGACCATGTAAGCAGAAACCATGTAAAGCCATCTTAATTATTAATGGGAAAAATTACAACTGTTCCTTGACCTTTAAAAATTTTGTCAAAGCATTAAAAACTGTCAGTTATAAAGGCATAGGAAAAAAGAAAAAATAGTGAAACTAACATTTAGTGTATTATAATTTAACACATTAGAGACATTAATGTTTTATTTCTTTGCAAAAAACTTATCAAGAATAGTTTGGATAGGGCTTGCCTTCTTCTTATAACTTGCAACATAGAGCAAGCAACTTTCTATGCCTTGTGAATTGTCACACTCACATCTAAGTTTGAATCAGGTTCTGCCTTTTTATCCTTTGTGTTTTCAGTGTCATGCAGTGTCCCTATGAGTTCCTTTAGTGTGAATGTTTTGCCAGCCTCTTTTTGGGACATCTTCATCTTTTTCGTCACCACCACTTTACTCACATTACAGGCACTAATGAGAGCTGGGTCACTAGTCACAGTTAGCTATCTCTCCTAGAACTCATGTGCCTTATTCAAATTTCACGTCAAGCATTATAACTTTTTGTCCTTTGCTGTACTTTCATCTTTGTTTGCCAATTCCCTCTTTCTATTACTCATTTTTGTAAAATGTCATTTGAGCTTATCACCCGGAGACTAACAGGATACACAATTCCACCCTTAGCTGTCTTTACTGGACTGAATAACTGATGTGTGGCAACCAATAACTGTCAGACTTGGAAAAAGTGATGTAATGGTCACTGATCATAGTGCATGTCTGTTACTTAAGTGGCGGTTTGTGGACCTAAGACCAAGCAGGGATTACTTTATGCAATTACTCCCTATTGTAAGGTATAGTAACTGAAATTTGAACCATGTTATTGGAGGACTGGTGTTGTTTACCTATTAAGAGAAAAGTTCTGAGCTGTCCTAAATTTAATTATGGCAAGCCAGAGAATGAGGGAGAGAAACAAGGGGGCCTAACCAGTTAACCTCTGAAAGCAGAAACAAAAGACTGCTTACATTCCTGAATGTATGTTTAAACTTTGAATCAACTTCCAGGTGGCAATTTCAGCTTTTATTTAGAGGGAGTAACCAAGTATCAAAAGCCACCATATCTTGTACATGAACTTTCTGGATTGTTGTCCACAGCCAATCCAAAAGCAGCAAACACTTCTTCCTTATGGACTATGCACCTTTCCCAGAATTGTCTCTGCTTCACTACCTGCCCCCCTCCTTATCTATAGCCAACGTAAATTCTTTCAAAACAACTTACATTTTTCCTTCCCAAATCCTTTGCATAAGAAAGCCCCCTCAGTCCCAAGATTTCGGACATGTTTGTCTTTTCCACCTAGCCCTGTTTTGGTGTTTTAGATTGCATGCTCCAGACTTGGTCCTTTTTCTGGCTAGCACATGGCTCAATAAAGAAAAGCTTTGGTAACTTCAATTGAAATGTTAAGCACTGTATCATTGAAGGGTAAATAGATGCCACATGGAAAGAAAGCTCTAAATTGGCAGGGATTAGACAGGTTCTAAGATGTTGCTGGATGCTCAAGAAAGAATGGAAACAACAATAAAGATCTAATCTATGGAACTGTTACAGTAACTATTGTCATCGATACTGTCTGTCCTTTTAGGATCTGCCTGAGAATCAATGACTATATGTGACATACAGGAATATCCAAGATATTAAATATCAGAACACTCTGCATTTAAGGAACCATTTCTGGAATCTTTTTTCCTCTGTCAATAAGTGAATGAATGATATAGCATCTCCATTGGAATAATATTCATTCTTCCTTTTCCAGGGGTGAATTTTTAATTAATAATTACAGAAAAAAAAAAATACTCCAAGACCTCAGTGATAATTGGTAGAATCTCTTTAGAAGACATGATTAACTTCAAAGCCACTAATTTCTTAAGGTCATTTTCTATGGAAATTATAATTATCACCACACAAGTAGGAAGAATCTATAAATAAAATCTAAATTCTCTTTTTTAAAAAAAATCTATTTAGCTTGAGGAGTTCTTCACAACTTAGCTGAGGCTTACTTACATTACTCAGTGGTCTAAATGGCTCCACCCAGCTTTCTCTCCCACCTTCACTCTGGGTCAGATTTGCTCATCAGTGGAGTGTTCTCCCAGATTTTCTTGGCTCCCTCCCTACTTTCCCTCATCTAGTCCTTTTCCTTAATGAAAACCCTTGCACATCCTTTAATCCCATCTTGGCATCTGGACCAACACATCTTCCAATGGCATTTTTAATTTTATACTCTTTCTTTTCTATGGGCCTATATGTCAGGTCTTTGGAACAGGCTGAAAGAATGTGAAGATAGCCCTTGGGGTGTGGCTCAGGTGGTTGAGCATCACCCTGTGCACCAAAAAGTCTCTGGCTCGATTTCCAGTCAAGGCACATGCCCAGGTTGTGGGGTTGGTCCCCAGTTGGGAGCCTGCAGGAGGCAACTGAATGATGTTTCTCTCTCCCTCTCCGTAAAAAAATAAAATAAAATAAAATAATAATAAATATTAAAAAAAAAGTGAAGATAATAAAATTTCAGCCATCTGAGAGAATTTCACTCTAAACATGAAGTATTTCCATTAGAAAATACTATACAAACATAAAAACATTGGGTGCTTGGGAATTTGGGAGACATAGGGTTGAGTAGTCCTTTTTTAAGTGGTTCTCAAACTTTTTTGGTATTGAAATTTTAATGGTTCCCAAACTTTATCGGTGTGCACAAACATGCAGGTGTGTGCATGTGTGGGTGTGTTTAATGAAAATAACTGAGTTTACCTCCCTTACTCCCCAAGACCTACTGAAACAATATCCAGAGATGGAGTCCAGGCATATGCACTTTAAAAAAAATATATTTTTATTGATTTTTTTTAAAGAGAGGAAAGGGGAGGGAGAGAGAAAGATACATCTACATCAAGTGGTTGCTTCAGCATCCTGACTGAGAACTCGAACCCACAACCTGAGTATGTGTCCTGACCAAGAATCAAACCCACGACTCTTCAGTGCACGGGACAATGCGCAACCAACTAAGCCACACCGGCCAGGGACAAGCATATGCATTTTTTACAAAATATCTTCATGATTCTAACTTACACCAAAGTTTGAGAATCATTGAACACCACTTCCCTGTTGTCCCAAAAGTTGTTTTCCTAGCTGTAATAATAATTCAAAAACTTCTAATTAGTTTCCCCCCTTCTTCTTACAGTCTAGCCTTTCTTACACTTGTGTTATCTGATTCTTTGTAACCTGAGATCTTTGAAACATCTGAAGTACAGAAAAACTTGGCTTTACATGACTCATTTATTCCAGAGAAGTTATGTATATATCTAATCATCTTAAATGCAAAAGTAAGTGAGAATGAAGAACCACATCCTTGTTTAGCTATGTCTTCAGGTTTGTAGGTTCTACATCAGAATTTTCTAAGGTGAGGCTCACGTGCATGTATTTTCAAATAGTTGATGCACATCACAAGTGTTTTACTTTGAACATGTCACTTTCTAGAGAAACAGTTACTCTAGGTTCTGGAAATTGGCCCACCTTGCATATTTCTTTCACAAAGATTGCTATATTAAAAATAAAATTTAACTAATTATATTCCCTTAAACAATTTAAACTGTAAGTACAAATATATATATTTGTTTACTGATTTTTAAAAACATTTCAAATCCTTCAGTTGATAAAACATATACAAGTATTACAAAATGTATTATTACACTTAAATTATTTCTGAAATACCAACCTAATGGGCTTACTCTGTTTCTTCATTATACTTGTATTTGTTTGTTTGTTTTTTAATTTTATTTTTGTTGTATTTGTTTTTATACCTTTTTTTGCTTATAGCTATTCTTATTTTGATACTTTCCTAGGGTTTTCATAACTTTATTTAAATACTTTCCCAGGGTTGCAGTAATCTTATCAAACCCAAAAGAATTTTCCCCAGACCAGACCATTTATACGATGTGGCTTATCAACTAATCCTTTGTGGGAGTACAGGACTTGAGATGAGTCAAACCCGAGCCCTTGGGCATCCAGGCTGAGCTTCTTATTGATAGTCAAGCCCCATTTGACAGCTCAGTAAAAGTTTTCAAGATCATTGGTATTTTTGCAACTTGGTATATTGCTTCAAAATGGTTTACTTTTAAAGTCCTGCTTGGCTAGTGTTAGATAACACGATTTTTCCATTAAGATATATTCACCATGTCTGTTACCATTATTAAAACTGTATTTGCCCTAGTAGGTTTTGTTCAGTGGTTAGAGCATCGGCCCGCAGACTGAAGGGACTCAGGTTTGATTCCAGTCAAAGGCATGTACCTCAGTTGCAGGCTCGATCCCTGTCCCCAGAGCGGGGCCTGTGCGGAAGGCAACCAATCGATGTGTCTCTTTCACATCGATATTTCTATCTCTCCGTTTCTCTCTCTCCCTTCCACTCTCTCTGAAAAACAATGGAAAAAATATCCTCAGGTGAGGATAAAAACAGAACAAAAATTGTATTTATTCCTTATTTTATTTATTTATTGTATGTATTTATTTCATTATAACTAGCAGGGCCATCAAGAGGTTTCATTACCTAGGAGATGTATAGTTAGCTTTCCTCTACATTTGGACATTTGGTTCATTTATCTCTGCTAAACTCTTTTTTTGTGTGTATTAAGTGTGACTATCTGTAGTGATTAAATGTTACATGTGACCATTAGGAATGAATAATCCTTGCTGTCCTTTATATAGTCTCTATAATTTCTTGGACTTTTTATGGTACCTTGTATTCACCGTTTTTACTCACACAGAAGCAAGACTATATCCATACTTTATAAATAGGCATAAACTTAATGAAAGAAACAACACACACACCACTGTCTCTTTTATTTATTAAAACTGATACAAATAAAATATATCCATTTATAGTTACTCGTTTGGGGGTTACAATTGCCTTTTGTATAGTTTACGTTAATATTTACTTCGGGGTATCATGAACTCATGGTCTTTCATAGATTCAGCTTGTCCTGATTATATTCACAATAGCATTTATTGTTTGCTGAGACTCTTTCTCAGTGGAAAACTGTTTAAGCACGTTGCTTTGCCCTTTAGCCCTGCTTCTGGCATACTTAAAAGCATTCTTGCTTTTTGGCAAGACATGATGTTCCAAAATCATTCTGATTTTTCTGGCTCCAAGACATGGAATCAGGTACCCTCTGGAAGTCCTTTATCCTATTGGTGGAGAATAGTATCAGAGAGCAAAAGATGTGATGAGTAAATGTGCTTTTCTGCTGCTGTGGGACCAAATTTAATAGTGATAGAGCTAAAAAGTGTCCTTTTTAAAGCCAAAAGTTCACACTGATTTTTCCATTTTAAAATATCAAGTTACTACATTCTGCTTTCTTATAGTAGGAATGTCATCACTGTCTAGATGAGAAAAGCCACTCCTTACAACAAGAAGAAACATCTCATTCTAACTGCTGAAAATTCAATTAATCAAATCCACCCCCAGGAAACATTAGCTCCTCCAAATAACATGTTTTGACTTATTATTTTATTTTATTAAACCAGTACATGACTGGAGCATTCTGAACTCTCTGGAGCTGAAGATAGTCTCCAGAATTCCAGATAATCTCCAGTGCTGTCAAAATTGCAAAAACATGCTTTAATTATTTTCACTCTGTTTTCTATGGATCTAGGGAACACAAGCAATAAAAATTTTAATTTGCTCAAAGATTTTGTAGAGGATTCTCAATTCTCATTTAAGGGCTTAGTGTCATAATTTTGTGTTTCCCAATTGCCCTAAAGACTGAATGCTCCAAGTCATTCACTTGTTTCTCTCATAACATTAAAAATTGAACACTTCACTTGGCCGCTGTGGCTCAGTGGTTGAGCATCAACCTATGAACCAGGAGGTCACAGTTCATTTCCCGGTGAGGGCATATGCTCAGGTTATGGGTGCGACCCCCAATAGGGGGTGTGCAGGAGGCAGCCGATCAATGACTCTCATCATTTGATGTTTCTATCTCTCTCTCTCTCTGTCTGAAACCAATAAAAACATAATTTTTTAAAAAATTGAACACTTTCATTTTTAGAACAAACAATTACTTTTATTGACATTTTTTGGGTTGTCTCCAATATCTAGGCGAAGTCCCATATCTGGAAGAGCACAGTCACATTCTGAACTTGTGAGCTTTCAATTTCTGTGCATTGACCAGAGTGGGAGCTCAATTCACATTTATTATCTTGTCAATACACCTTTATTATCTTTATTACATACCTGGCCCAAATGTATATAGGAAATAGAAGTTGGGAAATGAAACCATTTATTTCTTTCTTTAAGCCAGCTCCAAAAGCTAGCCTGGTCTTTCAGAGCCAAGAATGTATGTCCATGCTATACTTCTTCTAACAGACCCAGTTCAACTCCTCATTTCCCAGGGAATTAGGACAGTTCTAGAGATGACTCATGATTTGGATCTGGCTTCAGAGAGATCGACAGTGGCCCTAATTGTATGGTTGTTGTAGAGTAGAGGGAAGAAGAGGGGGAGATGGAATGTAAGGAGAATAGTCAGGAAGTGAAAAGACCACAGATTTCACACTGACCCTGCCTGGGTTGGTCTTGCATCCAGCTATGGCCTCAGAATGCCCTCTGACCACATTGAAACAGGCTCAGAACCCCAAGGTTAAAGCTCTTTTCCCATCCAGGGAAGGCTGATGCGTGTGGGCTGATCAGCCACTCCTCTCATCTATTCTTTTCCATTATCAGCCCAAGCAGCTGCTGTCACTACAATTGCATCTTTCCTGGGATGAAGTACTGCAACTACCTGGATGCATCTCCCTGTGCTTGAAATCTTTAGGGAGCAACTAGGAGAACCATTATTTCTGGCATCAAAGAAATCATGTCTGATGATCATAAATTCCAGCGTTGGTATCTCTGGACTATGATCTTTTCTTTTCATCTATTCATCCAGTAATTCATTCATTTATCAAATATTTATCAAGATCTTTATTTGCATGTATCCATAGTTAAGAAGCTGAGGGATTAACAAGAGCAAAGTGTATTTTGTGCATAGGGGACTGCAGGTATTATGTAGTGTGACAGACCTATCATTTAGGGACAAGTTTTGAAAATGCCAGTCTCTGAATTTGAAGTTAATTGAAACAAAACATAAAGTGTGTAAGATTAGACATCTGTAGAAGTTACTCTACCTGGATGATGTGAGTATACCAGTCTCCTCTGAAACAAGCTATAACTGCAACTATTTTTTGACTTGGGAAAACATGATATGAGGTTATTTATGTATAATGCCATAATGACAGAAGCATTAGTGTCATGGAAAAATTGGAAAAGAAAGGTATTTGTCAGGGTGTCTCCAGTACTATCCAGGGAAGAAGAAATAATAGACCAATATTCGTTATTTAGATGAAAATATCCCTAGAGAGAAAGCTAATAACATTTGCACAATACTTTAGTTTTCAAAGTGTCTTCATGTATATTATCTCTTTCAATATTCATAATTGCTCCATAAACTCAGTATCATTATCATTCCTGTTTTATTGAGGAATCTGAGAAGCTAAGTGACTTTCCAGGCTCATACTGGTAGTGAGGGGCAGAACTAGAAGTAATCTGACTCTGAGGTGAGCATACTTTTCACTACCCCTTAGCTGTCTAACATGCACCAGTAGGAAACCCACCACACTAAGTTAATGGAGCACCAACAGCTTCTCAGACATGCTCAGTTTCCTTCATCCAACTCTGGGCTCTCCAAGTCATCTTTTGATCAATAATTTGGTGTCTTGAGAGAGGCAAACCTCCAGAAGATAATCACTGCCTTCAGGACTAGCTTCAGGGATCTGTAACCTGTGTAGTTTCACAGGGCTATGTATGTGCTATGCCTTACTCTTGCTTTAATGCTTTGTTGTCAGTACCTTGAAAGTCTTAATAATTTTTGAACAGGGAGCTCCTCAGTATTTTCATCTTTTTCACCAGACTCTACAAATTATTGTAGCGGATCCTAGCTGCCCAAATGATGCCTACCAGCTGGACTTGGGTCACTTGGTAATCAGCCAATGCCTTGGAAGTTTAAAGGGCATGTGGTATTTGGAAACGAAGATCGGAGAGGGAGCGGGAAACAGTCTTGCTAGGGGAGAAACTTTGGGGAAGGCAGAGTGATGGAGCACACAGGGCATGCTCTTAGGAGTAATACCATCTTGCAAGCCTGCCCCCTTTGTTCATTACAAAATATCCTTGATGAAAGAGTTACCACAGCAGTTCTGTATGCTTATTTATTACATGCCTCTGAAAGAACCATTATTGACCCTTGGCCAGCACCTAGGAATATGGTCCCTGGAACCTTTATGTTAGTGATTGATCATTTTGTTATATACACTTGGAGCATTCCTCATGCTATACTGGCATGGGACTTTGGAGCATGACTTATGTCATACTGGCTTGTCAAGTTAGTTTGCACAAATCTCGAGGGTGACTATGTGCACCTATGTTTATTGTTCAGTCTTCATTTTGGTTGTCATGGCTGCTTGCATAGCAAAATGAACTCATGTGACCTACCTCCTATAAAGGCCTCGTATTCTGAGACTCAAATGGACTTCCCTGGGCAGAGACATTCCACATATATCCAGAGAAAAAGTGCTCCTGTGTGGTCTTAGATGAAGGTCATCAAGAACCTGTGCTGAACCTCTCTGGACTCCACTGATGCACATCTATTTCCTGCTGCTTTTGCTCTATATCTTTTGCTGTAATAAATTTTAGCCACAAGTATAACTTGCCATTGAGTCTGAGTCCTTTGGGCAAATCAAAAACAAAACACAGTCCTATCCTAACTTCAAAGGTAGTCTGTGTGCTATTTTCTGCTTTTTTATTAATAAAAATCATGTGTTTTTATGGAATATCTTCATTTAATAATACTAAATACAGATAATGACAATATTTATATGATAAACTCTAGTCCCAATATTGCCTTTTCCTTAAATTCTTTTCTAAATTTTAAGAATTATTTCTTTTACTGAAGATTTTGAAGAGTCTAGTTAGATGTGAAATGATATTAAAAGATATTTTTAAAAACCCTATGATCCAGATGCCATTTGACTATTTGGAAAGCATCTTTCATTTTGGAGACATGTGTACTTGCTAAAATAGATTTGGAACAGCTCACAGAGGACATGCCTTTGTGTCATCTTATATTGATTACTGCCATTTTCTTCTCCAGCATTCCTGAGGTACTGATTCATAGATTTCAAGTGTTTCAAAATTATATCACATATGTCCCTGCCAACCACAGCTTAATTTTTATATCTTTTTAAAAACTTGGCTTCCAATGAGGTCTAGATTTATTTTATAATCCACTTAGCTGAAAATAACTAGAGATGAATTTCCTTTATTCTGTGTAGCATTTGTCTGTATACTTAGCTCTTATAGTATTGGTTAAGACGTAATTTAAAACCATAAATTGATATTTAGAAAATGTCAGAAAAACTTATTTTTAAGTCTTCAAAGTTGTTAATATCTTTCCTGTATCTCTCCTGGCCATCATGGATGCTGTTGTTTATATCATGCATATGGTAATTTTACCATTTAAAAACTTTTAATTAAAATCTTTTATTGAGTACTGAAATATAGTTATACATAGAAATATAGTTATATGTAGAAATATAGTTTTATATAGATTGCTTTGCAGAATATCTGTATTAAATCAGTTCACTATAAAGGTAAGCTTCTGAAAACTAAGTACAATCTTTATTTTCTTGGTGAAAATCAGGCTCTTCCACAGTATTTCAAGAAAAGCGTTTCATCCCAGTCGGGGGTGGCTCAGCGGTTGAGCATCGGCCTAGGATCCAGGAGATCGCGGTTTGATTCTCAGTCAGGGCACATGCCCAGGTTGCGGGCTCGATCCCCACTCAGCGGCATGCAGAAGGCAGTTGATCAATGACGACTCTCTCATCATTGACGTTTCTCTCTCTCTCTATCCCTCTCCCTTCTTCTTTCTGAAATTAATAACAATATATTAAAGAAAAAAGAAAGAAAGAAAGAAAAGCATTTCGCAGGCCTGTGAATGGTCGATTGTGGTATGGCAAGGTTTACTTGGGTGGAAATAAACCCCTGGGTTTCCAGTGTCCTATCTCCATCTGTCCTGCCATGGAAAAATCCAACTGTGTCCTCATCAAGGCTAACACAAAGGCCAGTGTCCAGAGTTTCTGCTTCATATTAAAGCTTAATTCTGCCCTGTTGGTGTGGCTTGGTGGATTGAGCATCGTCCCATGAACCAAGAGGTCACCAGTTTGATTCCCAGTCAGGACACATGCCTGGATTGTGGGCTCGATTCCCAGTGGGGGCCATGCAGGAGGCAGCTTATCAGTGATTCTTTCTCATTGATGTTTCTATCTCTCTCTCCCTCTCTCTCTAAAATAAATAAAACACTTAGAAAAAGAAAAAAAGAAAAAAAAGCTTAGTTCTTTGGAGCCTGCAACTTCTGCTGAGGGCCGAGTAGCTGCTAGACTTGAATAGTTGTGTTCCTGGGTGAAAGAGAGAATGCGCCAACAAACAGGCGAGTGCGAGTGATACTGGATGGGCAAGAGAGCTTCTTTATTCACCTGAGATCATAATCAGAAACTTTTTTAAAATAACCAATCAACTTCCCAAGTTTTCATGGGCTTCTGAGAGGTTCACCCCTGACCAATGATCTCTTTTCCAGGTTAGGCTGACAGGCCTCTATGATCAAGCACCTCTCCCTGCACCATTTTGACTTCTGTTGCTCATGTCCTTATTTCCCTCTGCTTCCCCAACAATCCAGTACCAGAGGGCAAGCTGCGCCCTACATGGGGAAGGAAAGGGGAGTTAATCCCTTTGGAGGAATAATGCTGTAGCTTCCTAGTGAAACAAACAGACTCAGTGTTCAACACCCTTTGCTTTCTTCTTAATATCTAGCTACCTATGGTAACATTTATATTTATCATCACAATTGAGGTTTGTGTAGAATGTTCATTATTTTACTTGATCTTTCAACCAATCTAGGAGTTAGGCATTATGAGAGGTCAAGAAAATTGCCACAGTCATGTGGTCATTCACTAGAAAAACTAAAGTTTATCTTGCTACCTCAAAGCTCAAAAATCTTCAAAGGTTATTCATTTTCAACCAAATCAAGTTAAAACTCTGCTATGATTTTGTATATCCTCTGCAATATGGCCTATTCCAACCTACTTGACCTCATTGCTTATCATTTGTTTCCTTACATGGGCACTTATCTCCTTATTGTGCTTAGAACAATGCTGAGTACATGGTAAGTGTTCAATAAATGCACACTTATTGATGAATTTTTAAAGATAAAAACAAGATATTCCCATAGACTATCAATAAGATAAGAACTTGAAGCTATTATAAAAATATGTGGCAACTGGGCAAAGATGAACTTTGACTAAATATTTGATATTGAGATTATTGTTACTACTTTTAAGTGTGACAATGGTATTGTGTTTATGTATTTGAAAATCCTTGTGTTTTGGACTGAAATTTTCCCCCCAAAATACAAATGTTGAAGCCCTAACTTTCATGAGACTGTATTTGAAGATTGGGCCTTTAAGGAGGTAATTAAGATTAAATGAAGTTATAAGATTGGGATCCTAATCTAATTGCTGTCCTTGAAGGGACCAAATCCTGTCATTCTGAAACTACTTATTGGGATATTAATTTTAAGCTGTTTATTAAGAAATAGAGGACTCAGAACCTTTGACCCTCCCCCCTTTCTTGTCCAAGACATTCAGATGGAGAAACCTGCTTCAGGAAGGAGATTTAGGGTGCTGCGTTAGCCTAATTTGAGTTAAGTGTAAACTTGAGGGCTTCAGGCAGATCTTGTTAGCTAAAAACCCACTGCTTCCCATTGTTTGAGTCACCTAGGAATGATTTTTCTGCCATGTGTGTTCTGCTCTTCCTCAACTACCTTTAAATCACCCATTCTCACTTCTGAAATCTAATACTCCTTTACTTGCCTTTTCTTTTTTGTCCAAAATGTCTTAAATACCCAATATTGCCTCACTGTTTTTGGATTTATCATGTCTATGTGAATTCCCCATGTGCATGTATTAAACTTTGATTTTCTCCTGTTAATCTGTCTCTGTTAATTTGGTTCTTGGCCCAGGCAGAACTTAGAAAGTGGGAGGAAGAGTATTAATATATTTTTAGCTACCACATCCTTATGATACTGTTGTAATTAACTAGTTATTAATAACAGAACAAGAACAAAGGGGGAAGTGAGATATTATAAGCATGTCATTTGGGCAGCTTCACCAGGAAGCTACAACTTTGCAGTCCCCAAGGGGATAAGGGGTCTAACAAAGGGAAGATAAACACATGCCTGGTAAAGTTGGGGTCACATAGGGAAGGTACTTGCCTGTCAGTCACATCTGGGGACAGAGATGGTTGGCCAGAATGGGTGTGGCCACTTCAAGCACTCCAACATTTGGGAATACATAACCTCCTAAACAAAGAGAATTGTTCTCTTGGGCTCTTGGCTCTCTTGTATTCGTGTTGTGCTTGACTCTTGGCTTGTGGGACTCTTTTGCTCCTACTCTTTTGCATTCACCCCTATGGCCCATGGCCATGTGGACCTCACACTCAATGGACTAATGGACTGCAGCAGGCAAATACAAGCTAAGCTTGCTTGATGCTGAATGGGATCCAGCTCCAATATGGAAGGGAAACTCTGAACACTGATTCTGATTTTAGCCCTTCTGAAACCCTAGCTACACTTCTTTTATGACTGGACTAAGAGAAATGGGACTTTGGAAACCCAGAGGTGTAATTCCATGGATTTAAAGCTTTCTATTATACCTCATCCTCCTGTGGGGGCCTCCGGAAATGCTTCCAGCAGTAACCCAAGAAGCTCACTTCCAGCAGCAACCAGGGGAGACAAGGCATGCTCCTCTCCAAAACACTTATAAGAAGAGGAAGAGACACCAGGAAGGCAGGAGCACAGAAAAAGGCCATTTAAGGACACAGTGAGAAGGCAGTCATCTGCTAGTCAGGAAGAAAGGTCTCACCAGAAACCACCTTATTTTTTAATCCTCACCCAAGGAAGTGAGGATATTTTTTCCATTGATTTTTAGAGAAGGTAGAAGAGAGGGAGGAGGGGGAAAAGAAAGAAAGAGGAGATGGGAGAGAGAGAGAAGGGAGAGGGAGAAACATTGATGAGACAGAAACACATTAATTGGTTCCCTCCCACCGGCACACTGATCAGGGGTGGGGAATGGACCTATAACCCAGGTATGGGCCCTTGACTGGGAATTGAACCCAAGACCCTCCAGTGCATGGGCTGGTGCT